>NW_004524583.1:23366444-23370755 GCF_000260255.1 Octodon degus
CTTCTGAACTCCTTAGCGCAAAGAGCCTTCTGTTGGTCTCTCACCTGCATCATCAGGTGCATTGCCTGGAAGACACCCTGCTGATCACCTTAGATCACTGCACAGTCCCCGCTGCCCGCTGGCTGCTGCTGCAGGCCAAGCTCGACCTGCAGAGGGGAATCGCGACTTGTGACTTTCCTCTTCTTCTCCTCAGTGGTCGGGGAGGGAGCCCCTGCAACAGTGGAGACCTCAGGGAACCCTGAGAGGAGTCAGAATGGGATTGGACTGGGCCCTTGTGACACAGGAATCTCCAAATGACACAGGGAGAAAATCCGATCTCCCAACCTAAAAGGTAGCTGGAATGCACTCATGTTCTCTAAAACCAAAGAATGAATTTTAGGAACAAACGGAGGTTATGAGCAGAATATATTTATTGAGGGAAAGAAAGCTCGTATCAGAGAGAGGGACAGGAGGGGAGCCACAGAGCCACAGTGGTCCCTGGGCAGCTGCGTCTTCCAGGGACTTTTATAGAGGAAAACCATGCAGTGAGGCGGGTCTAAGGTGGTGGAGAACATGGGAACTCGCTTAGGTGGGCGTGAGGTGGGACAAAACTATGGTCAACTGATGAGATTGCAAGCACCACTGCTCAGGTAAAATTGATTAAATCCAGTACCAAGCGGGGAAGTGAGTCATGTAGTAAGTGGACATGAATACAGGACAGGGTCTCTTCCTGTTGGGGGATGGGTTAGTGACTCATTTGGACTCTTTCAAGGTTATTGACGCCTTGAAAGAGTTATTGATATTTAGAATATCAATCCCTGATGCCCATCCCTAGGGAAGTATGCAGCTGTGTTTCTTCTTTTCTCTTGGTCTTGAGGTCTAGCCCATATGAGAGTGTCTCTCTTCCAAGTTGCAAAGTCACCTTGTCTTCCATCTTGTCTCCTTGAGGGCCTGGCCCTGTCTGACTGCTTCTGATATTGCTATCTAATTCAGCTGCCTACAACACTTGGACCAGGCAGGCCTGCCCCAGGTTATGTCCTGTAGTTAGTCTGTTTACCTGCTTGTTGCCTGCTACCCTACAAAGGAAGAAGGAGAATTTATGGCTTCTGGGCATCTGCCACCTGTCCCAGTTCCAATTCCTGTTCTAGTCAAGGTCATGGGTTGCAGCTGCTCCTCCTTTAGATTTTTCCCACGGGACCAGGGGGAGAGAAAGTTTTAACCCCTGAATGCCTGTGCGCATGTGTGTGGCCCAAATGCTAAACAGCCAGTGTAAGCCATAGGTTGATTCTGTCGGTGCTCCATGACGCAGGCCCCCTAGGGGGGCTCAGAGTTACAGAGCTTGTATGTGCCCCAACTTTCCATGGACTCATGTGTCCAAGCTCAGCTTGACAAGCTCTCTTTGGAGGCTCAAATGCACAACACAGAGAACCTAAAGATGCTTCTCCTTGGTCCTGCCTGTCCCAGCACTGGTGAGAGCCAAGACGCCAGGCAGGCACAGCAGTGGTCTCTCCCTTAGGAGGGGCACCCATCCTTTTGTCTGTTGCGGCACCGTTCAAAGCATACAGCACAGGACTTAGAGTGGGTGCTCCTCAGAGTAAGACCACTGCGTTAGACTGCATGATACAGAACGTCAAGAAAGGCTTTTCAGGGATTAAGGAGCTAGGATGATCCCCCAGGAGGTGCGTGCTTCCACAAGATTCATTGGCCGCGTTTACGCTCTGCCTGGCCACAAGAGGGCGCCCTGAATTTAGAAATCGTCTGTCAATTCTTGGGCAAAGAGACCGATCCTGCATCTAGAAGCCATCCTCCTCAATCCCCTTACATTGATTGACACATGGCCGGAACCGTGTGAGCCGCCCACCCACCTGGCTCTGGGATTGTGATCCCCAAGTGGAGGGAATGCTCCTGGTGATCAAAGATGACCAGCCAAGTAAAAGAGCTCCAAAGACCAAAGCCAAAAAGATTTACTCTGTCCTGCCTGAAGACCCTGACAACTTCCCTACCGAGCGACAAGCCAGACCCTCCATTGCTTAGCTCTAACCGCTACTCCACTCTTCGCTCTTCACACCTACAGACCCCTTTGAGGATGCCCGCAGGGACCGGATCAGCCAACTGCTTATCACTATCAGCCTTTTAGTTCTAATGTTCCTCTAAAATACCCTATCAGATTCCGAGAAACCCCAGGTCACGACCGCGCCCCTGTCCTCAGGCTCCGGGATGCATCAGCCGACCTGGGCAGGCACACTGCTGGCAGATAGTCCTGACTCTTTAGTACAGAGAAGCGTGCTCGCCTGTGGAAGGAGGGCGCGGTTGGCCAAGGACTAAACTTCCAGAGGTTGCCCTGACCATCCTGAGGCCTGTGGGTAGGTGCTGCGGTCCCTCCTGACCACCAAATTGGGACTTGAACCCTGAAGCCGGCCCTGCAGCTGTGGTCAGCTATCCTCCTGGCAGGAATAACAGCAGGCGGAGAAAGCCCCTCCGCAGAGATTGCTGATGTAATCAAGAGCCAAATGAAAGCCCTTCTGTGAGAGACTGTGTCTTGTCGGACTCACACCTGTTTGGTCCTGAAGCTCGTGGACACCAACAGATGATAAATTCAGCTTTTGTATCACAGTGTGCCTCTGACAGCCGAAAGGAATTTCAAAAGAAGGAGGGTTTTCCTGGTGTGAATGCTAACCAACTACTCCTAACAGCTCAGAAGGTTTGTACAGACAGAGAAGAAAAGAAACAGCGTGAGCAAAGACTGCTTTCTTGGCGAGGCTCAGGGAACGCTGCGTCCAGAAATTGGTCAACAGTGGCGCAGTAACCAAGGCAACAAGAGTTCACTGGGTCCCAGAATAAGAGGGCAGGTCTGTTATGGTTTGTGTCTAGTTATTCCCGAAAAGTTTCATGCAGTCATGGGATGGGGACTTCTAGAGTTTGAGATTAACTCATGATCCACTGGGACTATGGGTTTTAGCATGCCATGCTGGCCTTCCCCCCAGGATGAGCAGAGCAGGCAGAATTCAGGAGTAGTGGAGCATCCCTGTAATCCCAGTGCTGAAGAGGCTAAAAACAGGAGGATCACCATGAGTCTAAGTTTTGTAGTGAGACCCTGTAACAACTAAACATGCAAGTTTAAAAAAAGAGAGAAGAAAAAAAGAAAATCCACATTATTATGGTTTCCATTACTCCCTCCAGAGTCTTCTAAACTGCAAATGATCCTTTTAGTTCTCTCTTTTCTTGAATTTTTTTATTTTTAGTTTTTTTAGGGAAGGGTCTACAGGGTGTTCAGGGTCTCACTACTAGATCAGACTCATAGTGATCCACCTGTTTACAGCCTCCCAAGAGCTGGGATTACAGGCGTGTGCCACCACACCCAGCCTCAATTGCCATCTCAGTGCCCCTCGTGGGTGGGGCTGGCATGGCAGAACCTGGATTGAACCCCTAGTTCCTCCACCTGCTTGCAGGTGCTTTAATCCCCTGAGCTATTTGGCAGGCCCTCTTGTATGTTTTGAAATAAGAAGTATCTGATTCCTGTAACAGAGTCAGTGTACAATGGCCTTATTTTTTTTTTTTTTGCATTGATGTATAACTAAGCTGCACCCTGAACTGTTAACATGATTAACACAGATTTTATTTTGAGCAGTCTTATCTTATGAGTAACTAGTAAGTGTTAAAGTACAGTATGGCACAAGCAAGACCACCAAGTTAGGAGATGTTGAATCAGTAAGCAGTGTTTGTTGGATCCTGGGTGTAGATGGGCCAACGTCCATAGCACCACTGGCCCTAAGGGACAGGCAGTGGGAAGGTTTTATAGGGGTGTTTAGGTCGGGGAGAGGTATGGCAGGGAGGAGTGCAACATTTTCGTCTGGCTCTGGGGAGCTGGGAATCTTGGTGACATCAGTGTCTTGAGGTGCAGCTGCTTAGGGAGGCCTAAGCTTGTTCTGTCCTTTTCCAACTCTGGCTCCCAGTTATTTCTGTGTCTCTTCACCAGTGATCAGCAACTCTGCTCAGGGAAGGTTTTGCTCTCTGTCCGTATGGGGGTGTGATATTAAGAATCTTTATACACCTTGGGCAAAAGGCTAAATTCAAATTTAAAAATCAGAGGCAGGATTCAAGATCTACACAAAAATATCTGCAAAGGGCTCAGCATCACCACTTCCACCTTGTACAAACACTTCGGTGGTGTCAGCTCATGACACACCTGAAAGGCAGACTTCTCTTATCCTTCTTTTTTTTTAAATTTTATTTATTTTATGTGTGTGTGTGGCCAGCTCAGCCCACCAGGGGGCGGGGCTGGCTGGCATGTGGTGCTGGGGGATTGAACCGCGGTCCCTGTGCTTTGCTAAG
>NW_004524583.1:23371666-23372774 GCF_000260255.1 Octodon degus
CATGGCGGGGAGATAGCTCAGTAGAATAAGTGCTTGCCTGGCAAGTGCAAGGACCTGAGTTCAATCACTGGTTCTGCCAAACAAACAAACAAACAACAACAAAAAAAGTAGACATATATGGTAGAACACCTGTAAGCAATACTCAGTAATTTCATCAGGCATCATTAAAACTGGATGCTGAAGTAGTAACAGCTAACTTCTACAATTTTTACAATGCCATAATTGAAGATTCATGAATAACTCATAGGCAGATCAGACATAAAACCCCTGATAGACAGCAGTACACAATCAATGCATCACTACTAAGCATTAAAACTATTCTCCATCTAGAAAATTTTACCTGTGTGCTATCCCGGGTTAGTGCATTCTTTACAGCATTTGATTCTACAGGTCCAGGGTAGATATTAGAAATGATGATATCAGGATATTCACAAAGTTCAATATGGAGGCTACTAAAGAATCCCTAAGAGCAAACACACTGAAAAACGGAGCTCAACAATTAAAATGGAAAAAGGCAAATCAATTTAAATACAGACACATATCTCATGATTTGCTAAAATTTGTTCTGAAATTGTAGAGTGAGGGACAGGGAGTGCAGCCTTCCAAGCTTTCGTAGACATTTTTAACTTTAAGACCAGAGGAGATCGAGAACACACATCCACATCTACCGACAGGCACACGTCACTCACCTTCTTGGAGCCACTCATTCTTGCTATCAATGACTTTTATCAAATGATGAGAACTCAGACACACCTTATTCATACTAACTCTCACCACTGTACTCCAATAGGAGTTTAGGTTGCCCTGATTTTTTTGCGGGGGTAGGGGGTGGTTAGGCTTTCTTTAGTCTTCAAAGTGCTCTAAGTGTGGAGCAGAGTGAACGAGAGCAGGATCAGCACTTCACTGAAGCCATCACAAAGGAAGAATTTAGTGCGTTCAGTTCATATCGCTGCCCAAATTTCAGCAAACGTGTTTATTTGGGTGATAACTACTACATGGCTAGTGAAAAATAGAATATAATCACCCATAGTATATATGATGTTTGTAAAAACATACTACATCCTCTAAACATAGGTGATGATTAATTCTAAATGAGCAAGGAGAAAGC
>NW_004524583.1:23372874-23378391 GCF_000260255.1 Octodon degus
TGGCATGTGGTGCTGGGGGATTGAACCGCGGTCCCTGTGCTTTGCTAAGCTTGTTCTAAGTAGGTGCTTTAGACCACTGAGCCATCTCACCAGCCCCTCTTATCCTTCTTAATCAGCACATCACATTTGCTTGTCCTAATGAAAACAAAAAAGAGGTCAGAGGATTTGTGACTGAAATGTTTGGGAGTAAGTCTAGAGTGATTTAGGAACCTTCAGCAGATCGTTTTAAAAAAATAAAACGAGGCGCTATGACATGTGACTTTCATTCAGGAAAATATGCACTTATCTCTTCCAAAAATAATGAAAATAATGACAGTAACATCAAAACATTCAGGATGATTACTTCCTATGGTTTTGTACAAAGACTGAGGGAATAATACACTCAAAAATAGTACTGGAACGTGAATGAATGAGCAGCTAATCAGAAACAGAATTAATAAACCAATGTAACCATGTAATAAGCAAAATATGGAAAGTGGTAGTAGGCAAAAAACACCATTTATTTAAGAAAGTTCCATATGTAATACAATGTTAGATTTACTTGAGTAATGTTTAGGTAATGCTATTACATATTCTGTCAACAATTCTGAAAAGGTAACAACTACAACCATAGAAGTGAAACTCCATAGCTCCTCTCTCTTCTCTGACAAAAATATTACTATAATATATTCTTTATTTACCCTACTAATTAAGTTATGAGAGCGTATATTGTTATTAACATTGTGAAGAGCAGTACAGGGATTTTAGTAGTTGAAATTACTACGTGACATTTAGGCATTTCCTTTTGTGGGTATTAGTTTACTTTCTGAAGCTGAAATAAAATATCTGAGAGTGGGTGCTATGCAAACAAAAAGGTTTTAGTCACAGTTTTGGAGGTTGAAAGCTTTTTATTGGTCTATATTGAGTCTGCCATGATTTGGTCTCAACATAGCAGAAAAATGGAAATGGAGCCAGCCAGGTATGGAAGCAGGAAAATGTGTGGAGTGGACTTGTTTGATGACCATCCACTCTATCAAGAGCAATCTGCTGTCCTGTGAGAACTATATTAATTCCTGACAAGTATAATGTCGCCAACACTTAAGCAAGTTCCACCAAGCCCATCTCTTAAAGGTTTACCACCTTTCAATACTTCCCCAGTGGGGATTAATATTTGGAAGGACAAACCACATCTACATCACACCAGGGTGTTTTCCAAAGGAAAGAAACTCAGTCTCCAGAATAGGTATCTTTGCTGTCATATGGATTTCACTGTTACTCACAGGAGCCCAGATACAGAGACAATTGAAGGATGGGTAAAGAAATGTGGCATCTTCAGGTTCAGTGGAGTACGCTTCAGCCATAGGAAAGGAATCTGAATCCTGCCATTTGTGACAACAGGTACGAACCTTGAGTACATCACACTAAGTGAAATAAGCAAGCCATAAAAGTACATTGCATGATCTCACTGATATGTGGATTCAGAAAACACACCCCCGGAATCTGGGATTAGAATGGTGATTACCAGGGACAGGAATGTAGGGAAACTGAGGAAGGAAATGTTGATCAAAGGCCACAAAGTTTCAGTTCCAAGATAAGTAACTTTTGTTATTCTAACTTATGAATTCTAACTTGATGCACAGCATGGTCGCAAGAGCTAACTGCTGGAGCACCCACTTTGTGACTGGGGAAGTGGAGTTCAGGAAGTGGAGTTGCATCTTGCTTCCGGTCATGGTGCAAGCACAGGGCGAGCTGGCGTTTGAACCTGGGTAGCCAGGAAATGGGTTCCTTGTGTGACCAAGATGCTGTTTCCCCTCTGCTAGGGTGGCTTTTGCACTTTGTTTTCATCTACCCTTCGGCTCCCAGCCTGATAGTAGCTCCTTCCAACTGTAAACTCAATGGAACTTGACACTGAAGTTCCACATGCAGATGCATCCCACTCC
Organism: Octodon degus; assembly: GCF_000260255.1. Classification (NCBI taxonomy): domain Eukaryota; kingdom Metazoa; phylum Chordata; class Mammalia; order Rodentia; family Octodontidae; genus Octodon; species Octodon degus. Next base: position 23,374,794 of record NW_004524583.1, read on the forward strand.
ACCAAGTCCCCCCTCTCACGATCATAAAAACTGGCTCATATTACAATACAATATAAAACAAGGAAAAAACCCTTAAGGATTTTTCTGGCTCTGGATATTTCAGTGTGTCACAAAACTTTAAATAATCATTCCACTTCTAAGCATTTCGTTGTGTTGTAACTTGGGGTTTTCATTCTATTCACTTTTACTCTCTTGCAAAAGCTGGAGCAAATTAACTATCTCACAAGTGTGAGACATATATGTGGGTGGCTGGAAAAGGAAAATTCTACAGTGATACATGCTGAATGCTCTTGTGTCATCATCCTCTTCTTCATATTTCAAACCATAAAGACCAACTTACAAGGTTGGTAGTAAAAACCTATATAGAAAATTTTGTAAATGAAAATCATTCTGAGCAATAGTCTTTGTTGCTCAGTCATAGCTCACAATTTGGGGCTTAAATCATGTTTGCTGTGGTGATTACAGAATAAAACCACTTTGATGCTTACAGTTTTCACAGAAGTGGTTGACAGCATCCCCTATTCATCCTTGGAGATGGGAGAGCTGCAAGGCACCGTGAGCCTCATGCCTTCGACACGGGCTCAGCCACACCGGTGACATGCAGAGCGAATTGGAAAGAGGGACGAGCAATCGGCCCATCTGGCACACGCACCTGTCTTCACGGTGAAGTCAAAGCTGAGACAGGAGGTGCAGGGGTGAGGTGCAGCCATGCTGGGGAGAAGCAGGAGGGTGGCCAGGGGGCACTTGCTGAGCTGATGCTGGGCTGGGGGTGGCAGGAAGGGTAGAGCTGGGCAGAGAGTAAGTGGAAAACTGCCAGCGGCACATGCAGTGGTGAAAGTGTAGAAGAAAAGAGGGCAATTTTGCTAGGATTTAGCATTGTGTAAAATGTATTACTGAAAGCAAAGAACAATCTACAGTCAGCCATCAGATAGGGGTGGGCACCTGAATGAAATGGGTTTTGTACTTAGGTGCTGTGGTTGGTGGAGGGGCGATGGGAAAGTTTGCTAGACACTGAAAGATTACATCTTCTGCAAAATTGGGATAGGAACAAGAAATACATAAATTGTTCTTACCGCACCGTATTGAAGTTTTTGTTTTGTTTGTTTCAATAACACCCTGGACATCCAGCAGCTGAAGCTTGGCATATATTGCCACAGATATGCCACAAACAAACACAATCTTTCTGAAATCCATACTTCTTTCAAATTATTGGCCATGGTAATTAGTATCAGCCACACACAATGACTTGTTGCAATCCTAGGGATCATCTCAACATCATGCCGGAAACTCTAAGAAAAGTTTAGAAGTGAAGAAATACTGAGAATTTATCCAAGATAGTTTTCAGAATAACTAAGCTGGGAAGGACACAAAAGCCACCTGTTCCTGTGGTTTCTTTGACGGAGAAAAGGTTTTTTAAGAATCCCTTAGGTACTAATGTGGGCTTAGGAATTATTATGAAGTTTCAAACCACCTAAAGGTATCCTATACACAGTAAAAAAAAAGTACTCCAGGCTCTTGAGAGATGAACGTCCTTTGGTTTTAAATAGTGTCACACCATCTTAGATTCCTAAATGAGCACATTGCTATCACTGAAGTGATAAGAATCAAATTATTAAGATTTGTATTTGCCATATAAAATCCTATTAAACATGAAAAACATATGGAGGAAATTGGAAAAAATAAAAAGAATTCCTTGTTTTTCTTTTGCAGTCCAGAAGACAATTCTAAGTCTTTGCTAATTCAAACTAATAACTCACATTAGTTGTTGGAATTGATGGGACACACATGTGACATCACATGTGACATGTGATGACATGTATACTGTCATGGTTGGATTGCAAACATTCTCTGTGCTACCTTTGTTTATTTTTGTTCCTTTTTGCCTCATCCCTTTTTCTATCACATACTAATCATTCTACTATATTCAGGTCAATGTTTTACTCCAGTTTCCTAATATGAAAGAAATCAGTGCTTGGGCCCAGGGGTGGGGCTGGCATGGCAGGTGGTGCCACGGATCGAACCCTGCACTTGCCTAAGCAGGTGCTTAGTCAGCTGAGCTATCTCATCAGTCCTTTGTCATATCTATTTGGAGTTGGAGAAGCTTCCATACCTGGATATCTACTTCTCTCAAAAGGGGAAATCATCTATTACCTATTTAATTAGTATATTTCTGCTTTTAACTTTTGACTCAGCTCTCTTGCTTGTTCTAGTCATGCTTACGTTTCTTCTCTCAAGGTATCCCATACATCTCTTTTCTGTTCGTTTGTTTGTTTATGTCACATTCAGTTAAAATGTGACACTTCAACTTCCTGTTTCAGCTTATGTTCCTTTTCCTGGTTCATCTATACTACTTGCTAATTTTTTTTTTCATTTGACTCATTCAACCTTACATTTTCATGATTTCTATTGGGTCATTTCCCTGCATCTCCATCTCCTAGCAGGATTGATCTTTCATATCCAGCAAGGATTTTTCTTAAGTCATTTAGCCATTTATTTCTATTCTTCATTTCCTTAGTCATTTTAAAATCCTTCTTTTGAATTCTTTGTCCAACTTTTAATCCACCTTGTTATTTTCAAGTCAGATGTCAGAGTTTCTGATTTGATGCCTCCCATCACTGTGCTTTTTCATACTTCCTGTTTTTTTTATCATGATATGCATGCATTTCTTGGACAGATATTCACTCCAATTTTATGTGTGAGGCCTGTTGGTGGAAAGCCATCTTTTGACAGCATGGAGTGAGATACCAGTTTGTCGTGCAGTTTTAAGTTTGATTCTAAATAACTTTCATAGTGTAGTTTTCCTAGAGGCATCCTCATTTGTGATAAGTCTAGACACTAAGTGTATATTATGCCAAAGCATGATGGTCTTTCTTTGCCTGTAATCAGACAAGGCCGAGGCTCTGATGTTGGGTCAGAAAAGTGTAGGCTAAACTGCGCAATATATTCACTGCAGCTGCAGTGCCCATGAAGATTGTATTATTTCTGTTTGCTGTTGTTAAGGGGGTTAAATGTCCATTTTAAAATCCTTCTTTTGAATTCTTTGTCCAATTTTTAATCCACCTTGTTACAGGCGGATTATTTCTGTTTGCTGTTGGAAGAAGTTGCTGCAGGAAGAAGTCATAGTGCTGCCAGTCATGACTGGCTGGGACCAGGTCAAGTGCTGGGAACATCTGTTTCCCTATTCTTCCTCTTGAGATATCAGTCAAGGTTCAAATGGGAATGGACTGAGGCTGGAGGAAGGCAAAATGTATCTCAGCAGGACAGCAAGTCTACCATCACAGCAAGCACTCGTCCCCAGGATGCTCAGAGCACTGTGATGTGTGCCTTCCCCCGTATCGGGTGCTTGCAGCTTCGGGATCCTCTTCCCTAGCTGGATGGCTGGCACTGAAATTGTGAACAGGTTTGCACTTCACTCAATGTTGCCATTCCATTTTTCCATGCTGCTTAAGTCTGGGTAGTGTTTTTCTTTTGTTGTTGTTGTTGTTGTTGTTGTTGTTGTTGTTGTTGTTGTTGTTCTTCTTCTTCTTCTTCTTCTTCTTCTTCTTCTTCTTCTTCTTCTTCTTCTTCTTCTTCTTCCTCCTTCTTCTTCTTCTTCTTC
>NW_004524583.1:23386666-23398709 GCF_000260255.1 Octodon degus
GTACAGCCTGCGAGTCAATACATCTACACCCTAAATCCTGTCTGCATTGAAGTCCCTCCTCATACAGTGGTACTGTAGTCTTTTCAACTATAAACACATTCACTTCATGTATTTCTGGGAGGAGGAGAAGGAAACGTGTTCACCAAAGAAAGTCTTCTGCTCTGAATGTTGAAGTAATTTCATGACTAACAAAGTACTTTTATGACTAACTAAACTCTCAACCTACCACATTCTAGTAGATCAAAACCAGTAATTAAACAGGATGTCTAGGCAGGCAGTCTACACAGCTATCTGGCTTTATCGAAAGGTTCTTCTTGAGCTATGAGACACTTAGAGTGAGAAGACGCCCTACCCATGTAACTGGTTAAGGCTTGTCCAAGTTCTCCAATGCAAGCCACTGAAACCCAACCATAACTTAAAGTCAGAAAGTCAGTGCTTCATTCTGCCTTATCATTCTCCACAACATTCAGCTCCTCTCAGCAGAGAGACAATGCCCAGGCAGAGCAGATAGCTCAGTGGCTTAAGTGCCTGCCCGGCTATTACAAGGTCCTGAGTTCAATCCCTGGCACCAAAAGAGAGAGGGAGAGGGAGAGGGAACTGTAGTAACTATACACCTATTGCATCTTTGCATCTCATTATTCCAACAGGAGACAACTCCCCTAAAGCGACCTTCAGCAGAAATAATGATAAGTTGTGCATCTCCTTTCATTGTTTTCTTTCTATTGTTCTTACAATGCTGTAACATTCACTTGTTTTTTTTGGATGGAGCCAAAGCCAATGCCTTGCATATGCTAGGCAAGTGTTCAACCACAGAGTTTCATTCCTAGGCTTTCAAAATCACTGCTAGCCCAGCATTACAAATTCATTCAATTCTAGTATTCACTCCTTCTAAGTGATATTACACAAATCAATCCTCACTCTTAGCTTCTGCCTTGAGGAGACTTTCTGCTTCTGTTGAAAGCAAAGTGAAGAGAGTCAAAGTTGTCCCAGTAGGGATATGAGGCTCAGGATTCCTCACCTTGTTGATGAAATCTATTTTTGACAGACAAAATAAAGTAATTATGCAAGACAAGATAACGTAGAAGTACAAAGAGAAAATGAAAGAAATTACAGACATAGAAGCAAAGGGAGACCATTCTGAAGTGTTTAGAAGAAAACAGGAAGACATTTCACCAAGTTTGCCAAGATGTGGTAGTGAGAAGGGTCAGTTAAAATGGAATTTGTTAACTATATATTTCTTAAGAGCAAGATATTTATTTTACGTCCATAGCATCTGTCACAGTACATGACAGACTATAAGTACTCATGCAACTCTGTTGGGTAAGTTAAAGGCATGTATGGCTTAATTGTTATTTATGGTTTACTGAGGATGATCTCTGCAATATTTCATCCTTTTCTATCTCCCCATGTAATGCTTACTTCAAGGACCCACCCAATGGTGGCCATAGACGCCATACACATTTAGGTCATTTCGAGGAAGGTTGAATTCCATCTGCCTTACCCATAAAGATATTTGCTGGCACAATATCCACCGGCAAGAGGCCCTGATGTCATCGCCGTGAGGTTATTCACAGTCACGACCTTTCCTTGCTTCCTCTTCATCATGTGAGGCAGCACACACTTTGTCAAGGACACCATCCCCAGATAGTTAACTTCTATTAGCTCCTTGAAGACATCCATGTTGGCATCCACAATCCAAGAATTCTGAGCTATTCCTCCATTGTTGATGAGAATGTCGATCTAGTTAAATGAGATCAGAACTCACAATGTCTTGTGTGAATAGACAGAATCCTTAGCAGTTATTGATCATAGTGTTCCCTTGAAGAATCAGTGGAACAAGGTATATTTTGAGAAGTCAGCAATAAAAAGATAAACTAAAGCAAAGAATTTGCCTATAAATTTTCCATTTTAAATAATTCCTTATGGAAGGGAACAAGAGTCATAAAAATGGAAGCAGTGCTGAATTTTTGCCTGCTTTTGTTCTACATGGAGAAATCAGCTCTTGTTAAGGTGTGAAATATACTTTGAACTCAAAGATGAGCATGTCTTATGAAGCCTAGCTAATTGTCCCAAGGCCATTACATGGACATTCATTTCCTGAAAGCCTTTTGAACGAGAGTCGCACACATGGGAATCTACTATGAAGCTACTCCAAAAACAGGCAAAGAAAAATAATGTTCTACTGTTGTGAGACACTACTTACTCTACCAAACTCCTGGAGAACCACTTTGGTAGCCACCTCGTGGGAACTTCTGTCGGTCAGGTCCAGGGGCAGAATGAGGATGTCTCTTTCTTTTACCTTGCCATTCTCTAAACAAAGATACTTAAAAGTTACCGTGAACATTGTGCCTTGGGTGAACCAAGCTCCTGGTACTCCCATTAAATTTAACTCCCACCCTGCAGAAGGAGCTAACAGCAAGGCTGGCTTTGGGTGGGCCTGGGATACTTTCTCTCTACAAACAGGAAGAGACCTGGAGGCTACATGACAACGTTGTAGTCTTCACAGGGAGCTGAATGCCCTGCTTCATTATTAGTATACACAGAACTACTTTAGAACAGATGCTGATAGAAAGCAGGTTTATGTAATAAGATAAACAAAGCAAAAATTGTAGAGTGATTTCTTTAGAGTCACATTTGTTTTGTTCTACATTTACAAAGCTTAGCTGCTATTTTATATATATTAAAAGGCTACACAATATAGTTTAAATCAGTAGGAAGATCAGAGCTCTACAGTCAAAGGACGCACAAAAACTTCTTTATAAAGTTCAAGGCTTCTAAGGAGATAAAGGAAGGAAACAGGAGCAATCTTTTCGAGAACTTCTACCTAGAGAAACATGTAGGGCTACAGCCATCCCTACCCATTTCTGTTCATCAGTGGAAAAAGTGAAACTAGTTTTCCTTAACTCTCAGTTTGAAGTTCAATAAGTAATGTCAATTAGAAAACCCAGGGGGACAAGTTGCCCGGGTGCCCCTTCTCTCCCTCTCTCAGACAGAAACTTTCTTTCCCCAATAAATACATCCTACTCTTAACCTCTGCTTGTTCCTAAAATTCATTCTTCAGTTTTAGAGAACAGGAACTCATCCCAGGTACCTTTCAGGTCAGGAGTACCATTTCATTTCTCAGTAGTCATCTACTGAGATCATTGGATGAAGGCATGAGTTTGCTTTCTTTCAGAGATTCTGGATTGGGACTCATTTAGGTAACAAACTTTAATGCTTACAATGTTGATATGTCATTGCTCATTGCTCATAATTGTTCAAGCTTTCCCTCATATAGTTTTGTCTCATAGTTCTGTTGAAATTGCTTTCAGCTGCTTGTGCTTTGTCTCTTATATGATTTTGTTAAACTCTTGGTCAAAATGTTGTAGGTAAATCTAAGTTTAAAACATGGACATGTTATAAGGTTATAATATTTCTCTAAAAATAGACATTTTATGACTATTTTGTACTTGTATATGTTGTATTTGAACTAGTTGCTAAATGTACTGGTATTCTTTGCTTGACTTTAGACAATAGCACTAGAGACAGTAACATTAGTAAGCTTCCTAGTGGGCTTTATATAAACTTCTGTAAATTCGGATTTTTAAATGTAGCTCAGACTTAGAAAATATACATGCTTATATATGAAACACGGGACTCCTTTTGCCAACTAAATGACATTAGGTCGGTAACCTTTCTTTTATTTTCAGAGAACATCAAAAAGTGAATGTGTTTAGCCATACTCAGCTGGTAGTACAGCAAATGGGTGAACCGTTCATGCTGTATCATGGTGAATGAACTGAAAACATAATGTTGGTCAGAAGAAGGCTGAGGAACTTTGTCTTGTAAGAATCATAACTGAGGGGCTCAATACTCATCTGGCATCCACTTGATGTTGTATCTGTGATTAGAAATGTTCATGATGGAAACTCCAGGGATCTTCCAGATTCTCTATTTAAGGTCCTGGTCAACCATGACTACAATGTAAACTTGTGCTGAGTTACTCTCTACACTAAGTATTCGTCTGCATAAGTTGCTTTATGTGTGCAAGGTAATCATTCAAACCATGGATCCTTGGCAAGCCTTAGGGCCACTCAATACTTCTGTCCCAATTTCTCCATTTCTACCATTACACAATCACTTATACAATGGATACACTTGGCATACAGACAGTCCATCATCAATTGTATTAAGTCCAATTTGGCTTTTATGGAAAAGTTGATAAAGTTGGCATCCACCAGGATATGATATGGACCCAGCTGTGTATCATACTGGAAGAATAAGCAGGAAGGATGTTGGGGGACTTCTTTCCTTTAGAGCACTGGGATCTTTCTTTTCTTTCTTTTTAGGTTTTAATCTATCCTTTTCTTTGAGTCTCTCATCTCTAAGACTGAGCATTCACTTCATGGCTGCATACTTCCTTGCTTTCTTTTGTCTCCCCATGTTCATGTTCCTGTCCTGTTTTTTCTGGGCAGCCATTCTTGAAGACTTGGAAGGCAGGTTTCACTGGGACAGACTGGCTCTGATCCCCCTCTACATGCTAGAGGAAATGTCAGGCCTGCTCTGTTTCAGTTTCCTTTCTTTGACCTTACTTCTAATTTTCCTACCTCTTTGTACTTTCATTTTTAGAGGCATGTGAAATTAGGAAAACTCTAGACTGTTCCAACTAAGTGAAGCCCTTAGAAAATGAATGTTTGTTGATGCCAAAGACAGGGAAGTCATTTTAGAAAAAGGACACATACACCATCTCAGTGTCAGATGAGACAAAGAGGATTATACCGGTCTAGGATGACACATATAAAAGCCATGTCCCAGCTGAGTGTTATGGGTAGGTGTCCTTCAGGAGGATAAACCTGAGACACAGTGGAGAGAACTGACTTCTGGGTGACACCAGAAGGAGCTATATCCAAAAGCAGCACAGTTATGGAACCAAAGCACATTCAGTGTAAGGGAAGATCTCAACCTTTTCCTCTGGTCTAGTTATCATTTAGGTGCATAAGAGATAAGTTGTAGACTTTAAAGTCTTTACTTTAAAGTGATAGGTAATCTTGTTCAAGCTGTTAACTAGCCCTCATAAAACTTGGACCAACAGTGGTCACTCTGCCAGCTAGTAAGTGCTCCTAGAGCAGCTGCCACCCTTTGAAGCAGAGGAAAGATTTTCCCAACATTTCTTTGGTGAATCCCCATTGAAGCCAATGGCTGATGGACTGCTGACCAGAGAGACAGCTGGATTGCTTTCTGGAAACTGATCTCTGGTTGTGTGGACCAACAGAAACTGAGAACACCTGATGGGTCATGATCAGGGCTATTCTCTGGTACATACCCAAAGGTACTTGGTGGAAACTGGCTCTTGACCACTTAAAGGTCTCCACTTACCTATTGTACTTTTTTCTCTCTCTGCTAGTAAGCTAGAAGTTTTCCTGAAGCTTTTCTATATGACTGATACAAGGGAAAAATAATCTCGGTGGATGACCTCCAGATGATATAGGGGAAAAAATGAAACTCCCAACCTGAAAGGTACCTGGGATGAGTTCACATTCTCTAAAACTGAATAATGAGTTTTAGGAACAAATGGAGGTTAAGAGCAGAATATATTTATTGGGGGAAAGAAAGTTTCTGTCTGAGAGAGGGACAGAAGGGGGGGGCCTGAGCAGGTTGTCCCTAGGAAGCTGTCTCCTCCAGGGACATTTAAAGAGGAAAACCATGCAATGAGGTGGATATAAGATGGTGGAGAATGGGGGAAGTTGCTTAGGTGAGACAAAACTATGGTCAACCAATGTGATTACAAGCACCATTGCCCATGAAAAATTGATTAAATTGAAATCAAATGGGGAAGGAAGTCACATAGCAAGCGGGCATAAATATGGAACAGGGTCTCTTCCTGTGGGGGATTGGGTTAGTGGCTCATTTGTGCTCTTCAAGGTGATTGATACTTATTTAGAATATCAATCACTGATGCCCATCAGTGATTGATATTCTAAATATTGATATTCTAAATATTACTCTTTTATCTTGAGGTCTGGCCCACAGTGGGGAGTGCCTGTCTCTTCCAAAGTTATAAAGTCACCTTGTCTTCCATATTGTCTCTTTAGGACTTAGCCTTGTCTTGACTGCTATAATATTTCTATCTATTTCAGCTGCCCACAACATTCCCCCCTCTGAAGAAGTAACTCGAATTTACAAACTTTTGAGGCATAGCAATTGTAATTCACTAGCTCTTAGACCCCTTTATTAATGGAGTCTGACAGTTGCTACAAGTCTTTCTACCTTTAGTTAAGAGAGATCACACCTCTATTTATTATCAGCATGAAATACCTGTTACATCAAAAATCAACCCGATTAACTTATATACTTCTCATGAAATATGTAGCATTCAGTCAGATTAAACCAATGTTCCATTCAGTGTTTTGGGTATGGCCCTGAATGTAAGCAAGGATTTCTCCTTTTAACACTGTGGCTCTGAGTTTTATGTCACAAATACAAGACCAGTCTCTGTCTATAGGCCCAAATCTATTGGACATTGTGTAGCCAGTATCTTTAGAACTTTTTTACACTCACAGGACTTTATCTGTCCTTGGGGATCCACTTTAACTAGTGAAATACATGAACAATATATATTACATTTGTAATAAATCAGTCTCAGTATCATTTTGTTTAGTAAGCAAACTGAATATATTTTGCGTTATCTCAGTTATAGATAAAGCACAATGTCTTATATTGAGGTACAATGACAGGAAGGAAGGTCAGGGTTGGAGAAGGACAAAGACACCTGTGTCAAAGTCCATCAATAGGCTGGGATTCTTTTCCTTCTATAGTCATGATTACTCAGAGGTCCTCTGTGGAGGTGGCAGGTAGAGCTAACAGACCAACGAGAGGGAGGAGGCAGGCCCAGGGCCCTTCAGTCCTACTGGACCATTTGGGAAGCCAAGTCTGAGCTCTGGGCCCTCCACCTCAGAGTGCAGTCTCACTTCCAGTGGCTGCCTTGGCCAGTCAGGGTATGGCCTGTGGGCCTCTTAAGGCAATCTCTAAGGCTGGCCTGGCTTCTGACAGAAGTAGCAGTGGAACATCATCAGCAGATGAACCTCATTGTTACTGAGCTCTTCTTGGAGCCCAGAGAATCAGTCTTAGGGTCTGTTTTGAGGCTGCAACAAAGGCAGATATTTTTGATCTCTTTGTTTTCTCTCCCTAGTTTTCTCCCAGTCCTAATTATAGGACACTAGGGCACCAGTTTTAACTAAAGTATCAAGTTATCTAAACTGAAATCTATCTTTTGTAGCTCTTTTTTTAATATGTAGAGCTGACTGCATAATGAATTTATCTGTAAGAGTAATCTGTCCCTGTAATGAATTTGCATCTCAGGAAATATGTATTACCAGTGACTCTATTAAACATATTAAGAAATCACTGAGGTATTCATCTTTCTCCTGGCAAACAGATAAAATTTAATAGCTGAAGGCTTTGTTCTAGTTCTTAGACCTTCAAGAATACACACTAGAAAATGTCTTTTCTAGCCTCTTGTCTGGCTATTCGGCCAGCAGGTTTCTTACTGCTTGGGCTCTAGTGAGAGCAGGTAGTTCCACAGGTTGTCTATCTCTTGGCTATTTAGAGTAGCAATATGATTTTTATCTCCAAATGCAATAGCAGCTTGTAGTGCTGTCTCTTATTAGAAGTCAAAGCTCAGTTTAAGATTAACATTAGATCATTTCAATCTGGCTGGTAAGTCTGAGTAAGTCCTCTAAAGACATCAATATACTTATCAGGGTCATCTAAAATTTTTTTAAGATCTGACTATCTTTTAGGTCACAGAGAAAAAGGCACATGAACTCTGGATATTTTCTAAATTGCCTACTATTTACTCCTTTAAAAGGTATTATTGAGGAGCATACATAAATTCAGCTCAGGATAATTGTAGCCTTGAAGAGGCCTGGATTGCAGCTGTTCTAGAAGCTGATGAGAAAGGCAAATAGGGAAAACTTTACTCTCAGTAATGGTGAGTGAGGCTGTAATTAAGGCTATATTGTCCTTAGGCTCCAAATGTTAGGGAGCAGCAGCCTTAGGCTCCAGGATAGTGAATATCTTAGGCACCTGAACTTCCGGGTTCTCCTGTAGCTCACATTTATATTTCAAAACTTAAATAACAATAACTTTCTTAATGCAAACAAAATCTGAACATATGACATTTTAAAAATCATTTTCCTTCTTCTTACAATATCTTTCTAATTGTAAAATTGTCATAATTGATACTTCCAAGCCCAGGCCAGGCCCAGCGAGCAAGTGGGAGAGCTTCTGGCTTCCCTGTGCCCGCAGGACCCCTCCTGACCAAAACTCAGGCACCCTCATGAGTGAGACCCTCTACCGTGCAAGTGGGACCTCTGCAACCCTCTGGAGCCCCTGCCCCCAAGCCCTCCAAGTGAGTGAGAACTTCTGCGCCTGTCTAGGGACCCCCAGATCCAGCCCAAGCCCAGACCCAGCTAGTGCGTGGGAGAGCTTCTGCACTCCCCTGTGCTCCCTGGGCCAGGGACACAACAGAGAGGCACCACAGGTTCACTGCTGTGCCAGAGGGGCACAACAGGTTCACTTCCAAGGGCTGCAGCAGGAAGGAGCTGAACACAACAGATAGACCCAGGCCAGGCATAACTGGAAAAACTCAAACTTAATAAATCTGCATCCGAATTTCAGTAGGTGCTAAGGTTATAAAAGCACCAAAGCTCTACACCAAAGGTCAGAGGTCAGTGTCATATGAAATGATAAAGACAAGGAGCAAAATGCAATCTCAGGCCTCGAGGCCACCCATAACAAGTGCAGAGGACACTAGCTCAGCTGAAATGAATACATTAACAGCATCAGAAGTAAAGAAACAACAGCAGAAAGTTTTAGAGGAACTCAGAGCAGAATTAATTCCTGAAAAGAAAAAAGAAATCTCTGAACTCATAGAATCTGAAATAAAGAATCTAATACAGAAACATATGGGGGACACACAATGCCCACCAGAACAAGTGCAGAAGACACTAGCTCAGCTGAAATGTATGAATTGATAACGTCGCAAGTAAAGAAACAACAGCAGAAAGGTAGAGAGGAACTCAGAGCAGAATTAATTTCTGAAGTAAAGAAAGAAATCTTTGAATTCATACCATCTGAAGTAAAGAATCAAATACAGAAACATATGGAGAAACCCAATCTGAAAAAACTCTGCAGTAAAAGAATTAATAACTGCTTATAAAGAAGACATAGATTAAAAATATAGAGGAGATTAGAAATATGACAGATTCCTTGAATAAGCATTACAGGAAGGAACTAGATCACATGAAGCAGAGTCAAAGAGACATAGAAGAACTTAAAATCTCAATCACAAGCCTGCAAAACCGTTTGAGTGAAAGTGAGGACAGAGTTTCAGATCTTGAAGATGCTGGTGCAGCTAGTGAAAAGATAAGAAAGGATCTCTTAAAAACAGCTAGTATGCAGGAAAAAATAATCCAGCACCTGCAAGATGATGCAAGATGAGCAATGTGAGACTAATAGGCATCAATGAGAAAGAAGGAGTCAACACAAATGACATTAAAAAAACATGGGCAGAAGTAATAGCAGAAAACTTCCCAAATATGAGGAAACAATCTGACATTCAGGTAACTGAAGCATACAGAACGCCAAAGAACCTCAACCCAATGAAAAACACACCGAGACATATAATAGTCAAGATCCCAGAAATCCAGCACAAGAATAATACACTGAAAGCAACTAGAGAAAAGAAGCAGATCACATTCAAAGGAAAACCCATCAGAATTACGGCCGACTTCTCTTCACAAACCATGAAGGCAAGAAGAGCATGGAGCAGAGTACTTCAAGTCTTTATGAAAACAAATTCCAGCCCAGACTACTATACCCTGAAAAACTCTCTTTCAAGTTTGATGGAGAAATGAAATACTTTCATGACAAAGAACAACTAAAGAATTTCAAGATGACAAAGCCAACCCTACACAGGCTACTGAAAGATGTTCTCAACAGGGACCAAAATGATCAGAACTCCACGAACAAGAACAGAAGGAACCCACTAAATAGGGCAAATAGTTAAACACAGGACAAAAAGGAGTAAAAAATAGCAGGTAAATAGCATGTCAATCATAAGTCAACACATCTCAATTATAACCATCAATGTAAATGGACTCAATTCACCAGTTAAGAGAAATAGACTGGCAAAGTGGATTAGGAAACAAAATCCAACAATATGCTGTATACAAGAAACACACTTAACTCAAAAAGACATTCATAGGCTTAAAGTCAAAAGATGGAAAACAATACTACATGCCCCAGCACCTCAGAAAAAAGCAGGGGTAGCAATCCTGTTTTCAGACAGTCTCAACTTCAAACCAAAACTAATCAAATGAAATAAAGAAGGCCATTATATACTGGTTAGGAGAAAAATTCAAGAGGAAGAGGTAACACTCATAAATATCTATGCACCAAACACTTGAGCACCTAACTATTTAAGACAAATCTTAATGGACATAAAAAATCTAAGATTCAAGACCACAATCTTAACAGGAGACCTTAACACCCCCTTATCTCAAAAAGATAGGTCAACCAGACAAAAAATTAGCAAAGAAGTAGCAGAACTGAACCAGAGCTTGGAACAAATGGACTTAGTGGACTTATACAGAGTGTTCCACCCAACAACAGTTGAATACACATTCTTTTCAGCTGCACATGGGTCATTTTCTAAAATAGACCACATATGAGTCCATAGTTCATGCTTAAGTACATGTAAGAAAATAGAAATTATTCCATGCATATTATCTGACCACAGTGCAATGAAACTGGAAATAAATGACAAAAGAAACCAGAAAAAAAACCATAAATACATGGAAATTAAACTATACCCTACTCAGGAATCAATGGATCACAGATGAAATTAAACAAGAAATTCAACAATATCTACAATTCAATGAAAATTCAAGCACAACTTATTGGAATTTATGGGATGTGATGAAAGCAGTTCTCAGAGGAAAATTCATAACTGTGAACTCACACATTAGGAAAACAGAACGGGAACAAATAAACACCCTAATACTGCATCTCCAACATCTAGAAAAAGAAGAGCAAACCAAACCCAGACCCCAAAGATGGGAAGAAATCATAAAGATTAGAGCAGAAATTAATTCAATTGAGATGAAGAAAACAGTTCAAAGACTTAATGAATCAAAAAGCTGATTCTTTGAAAGGCTAAATAAAATCGATAAGCCCCTAGCTAACCTCATCAAAAAGAGGAAAGAAAAAATTCAAATATAAATGATAAGGAAGGAAAAGGGTGTAATCACCACAGACCCAGTGGAACTTCAGAAGATTATCAATAACTACTTTGAGAATCTTTACCCTCATAGAATAGAAGTCAGAGATGAAATGGACAGAAATAAAAGAAATAAGAATAGGTAATGAAGAAGTTAAACTATTATTATTTGCAGATCACATGATGCTTTACTTGGAAGACCCAAAAAATTCCACCAACAAGCTACTAGAATTGATACACAAATTCAGTAGCATCGCAGGATACAAGGTCAATACTCATAAGTCAATAGTATTCCTTTACACAGATAACAAACACACTGAGAGGGAAATTCAAGAAATAATACCTTTTACAATACCACCGAGGAAAATGAAATACCTAGGAATTCACTTAACCAAAGAAGTCAAAGATCTTTCATAGAAAATTACAGTATTCTTAAAAAAGAGATCTTAGAGGATTTCAGAAAATGGAAAGATATTCCCTGCTCCTGGATAGGAAGAACCAACATTGTGAAGATGGCCATACTCCCAAAATTATCTAACAGATTTAATGCAATCTCTGTCAAACTACCACCAGCATACCTCCCAGACCTAGAGAACTCATTCCTAAAATTTATTTGGAACCAGAAAACACCTAGAATAGCAAAGGCAATCCTTGCCAACAAAGACAAGGCAGGGGGCATTACAATTCCTGACTTGAAATTATACTACAAAGCTATTGTGATAAAATCAGCATGGTATTGGCAACAAAATAGACCTGAGAATCAATGGAATAGACTAGAAGATG
>NW_004524583.1:23399089-23400166 GCF_000260255.1 Octodon degus
TGGAAAAAATCTTAACTAATAAGCACTCAGACAAAGGTCTGCTTTCTAGAATTTATAAAGAAATAAAATACATTGGGGGCGAGAGGGTCAAATGCCAGGGCCAGATCCTGGGTTGCAGTCCCCAAGAGCCTCAGCCCCTGGCCCAGCTGTTGTTTGTTGCCTTGTGTGTTGGCATCAAAATGGATATTCCTCATCCAGTAACCAATTTGCCAATTGAGTATATGGCTCAGTATCCACCAGCAACATTACAAGGATCAGGACATCCCGCCTACCCCAGATCCAAGGGTACATTTCCAGGCTCCCCATCTGATAGCTCAGTCCCACCACCTGACTATCCAGGTGCTGGCAAAGCCAGCCAGAATCAACCAGCGTATCAGCCAGGGGGACCCACAGGCATCCCCCAGATGCCAGCACCACTGCCTCCGCCGCACTGCCCACCTGGGCTGGAATATTTAAGTCAGATCAGATTCTGATTCACCAGAAAACTGAACTTCTGCACGTCTTAACAGGTTTTGAAACAAATAACAAATTTGAAATTATGAACAACCTTGGGCAGAGGATTTACTTTGCAGTAGAAGATATGGATTGCTGCACTCCAAATTGCTGCAGTTCAGCTAGGCCTTTTACCTTGAGGGTTCTTGATAATTTGAACCGCGAAATCATAACTATGGAGCAGCCACTGAGGTGTGAGGGCTGTTGCTTCCCCTGCTGCCTTCAGGAGATTGAAATCCAAGCTCCTTCTGGTGTTCCAGTGGGTTTTGTCACTCAGACATGGCATCCCTGCCTGCTGAAGTATACTGTTCAGAATGAGAAGAGAGAGGCAGTGTTAAAAGTTACGGGCCCATGTGTACCATGCAGGTGTTGTACAAATATTGATTTTAAGATTAAATCTCTTCATGAAAAAAAATCTATAATTGGCAAGATTTCCAAGCGCTGGACTGGGTTGAGAGAAGCATTCACAAACGCCGACGACTTCAGGATCCAGTTCCCCTTGGACCTTGATGTGAAAATGAAGGTGATGCTTGGCGCCTGCTTCCTCATCAATTTCACGTTTTTTTGAAGAGATTTGAAGGATTT
>NW_004524583.1:23401164-23406809 GCF_000260255.1 Octodon degus
GGAATGGTTGAAAAAGATGTGGTATTTTTATACAATGGAGCATTACTCAGGTATAAAGAATGATAAACTTGAAGCATTTGTATTTAAGTGGATGCCACTTGAAGATATACTCATAAATTAAATAAACCAGACCCATATGTGTAAATATTGTATAGTCTCCTTAGTATAAGAAGTCAAAAGAAGAAATACAAATAGAAAGGTATATATAACACAACTAAAAGGAAAGCACGAACTTGAGGACTGGACAATGAGGAGAGGGTAAGGAGAAAAGCTGGTATACAGGACAGGCACAAAGCCATACACTTGTATGCACAAGATGGGCAAAGCAATGATCCTGAGAAACATCAGCAGGTTTTTGAAACTAGCAGTCAATTGGCAGGATTCTCAACCTGACTAACTATTATGCTGATACTAGTGAACCAAGCAACTGTACTAAAGATAGCAATGTGTAATAGAAGGGTCACGCTTGGAATGCCTGTCATTCTGGTCTTCTAAATACATACTTCTTGTCAGGACATTCCAATTATTACCACACTGTCTCACAAGTAAAAGGTTTTTTTTGTTTTTCTCTTTTTAAGTGGGTAATAAATGAAAAAAAAAAAAGACATGAAAAAGAAAAAAAGTCACAAGACTGTCCTGATACAATGCTGTATTACATTTCTAAATTTCTGTGTAAAATTATGTGTTTATTCCTATTTAAAAATTTTTTTTCTTCATATTATGTAAGGACTTAAATTTCAACACATCAATACTTGATGGAAGATACCTGTTCCACGTTCTACCTAAGATGTTCGATATTTAGACAGTTAGGGTAAACCGAACTGTATATATTGCAAGGTAATAATAAGCTTCTCTTGTGGAGGGTTAACAACCTAAGTTCACAGGTCAAAAATTGGAGAAAAGGAAGGGCTGCAAGGTCTGCCAACATTTTGGCTCTAGCCTTTCAAGGTCAGTGAAGACTGAGGACATAGGAGAACCCGTACTGTAACATCATGTAATTCAGTTGTGCCCCAAATTTTCTGATCAAGGAGATTACGGAGCCACAGAGGAATGTGATCAATGATGTATAGTGTGCCCAAGGAGAGTCACATGGAGAGAAAACTTTCTCTCAGGCTTTCACAGAGAGCAAATTGGTCAAGCATTGGCTTTGACTCATCCACATGGGTTACACTGACAAAGGATCTACAAAGTGCAGTATAGGATTACAGGATAAATCCTGAGGGGACTTGACTGACCTTATCAGATACAAAAGTTACATTTCTTGTTATATAGGTCTTGCTTTATCTTGGTCTTAGCCATTGAGCAGAAAAGTATAAAAATGAGGTATATAAAGTAAAGCCATATTAATATGCTGAGCTATAAAAGGCTCTGCTCAACAACTTCTGCGGATAACTCCCTACTAGTGTGGACTACTGGGCTGAGTTGGATTGTTTTGCTGAATTCTATTAGATGCCAATAGAATACCCATCTCTGACGTAACTGAACTGGAGAGGGGGGATACAGAGGAAGGACCATTTTGTATTTGTATATACAGAATAGGATAGATGTACAGCTGCTTTCCCTTGGTTCAGTGAGAGGAAGGATTTGTAGTAGTAGTGTTTGGATGGGATGTCCTGGCTGCTTCTTGTGCTGTGGATGACCACTGAGAAGATAACAATGTGTGGTCTTCTAAATACATACTTCTTGCCAGGACATTCCAATTATTACCACACTGTCTCACAAGTAAAATTAATTATTGAAAATGTCCTATTAATCAACTTGGAAAGTGTCTCATTGATATTTGTTTCTCACTAAAGTAAAATAAATTATTTAATAAATAAAGTTGGACCAAAAATGGTAAGATAAAAATAGATATTTCCACTAGTATTCCATTTAAATTAAATAGCTCTTTTATGTGTGTAAGGATCAAATTTCTTCTGGTGCGTAATGACGCACTTGAAAGGAGTAAGAGACTTTGCCTGTGAGATAACCTGGAATTCAATAGAAATTACCTTCTTGGGTGTCCCCACCTTGTTTCTAATTGATTCCTCCACCCAGGCATCCCTTGAGTAGCCCTTTTGAGGGTAGGTGGATGCTCCTGTTGGAGAGAAGGGAGACAACATTCCACCAGCTTATCTACCCTCCAACTGTGCATGATTCCTTTTTCTGGAAATATCTCACAAACCCCTCACCTACTCTTATTGAATTTTTTTTTCCAGTACCGGGGATTGAACTCAGACCTTTGTACTTGCCAGACAAGAGCTTATTCTATTGAGCTATCTCCCTGACCCTCTTATTGAATATTTGTAGTGTAAGTTAAAGTTACAATTGGTCTGGCAACAGTAATGTCTATAGAAGGAAGCATAACTATTGTATAGAAAGGTGCATTGGAAGAACACTTTCCCTGCTGTACTGTGAAAGAGATCACCTTTGGAGGTAGACAAAATAGACAATTGACTGGAGGAACTCTACCCTGGGCCCTAGGGCAAGGAAATCTCCAAGACACTTGTGTTCTTTTATCTAGTAACTAGGGAAGCCTTTCCTAGAAGGACCAGGCTATATTAAATCTTTAGTGTTCACAGGTTCTTACATTTATCATCTAGTAATCACATTTTCAAAAACACTGTAAAGCTGACAAAAATCTTTTATTCTTAATGTGTAAAGGCATAGATGTAAATCATTGCCCTGATAACCACTGTAGCATGTAAACTATTGCAAGCTGCCTCAGCCCAATTTCTGAACGAATGTCTCATTAAGTTGTTCTACTGAAAAGCTAAGGTAGAAAAATTAGTTTACTAGCAGAAAGAGAGAAAAAGTACAAGAGGTAAGTGGAGATCTTTCAGTGATCAAGATCCACACCTTTGGGTATCCGTAAGAGAGTAGCCTGGGCCATGACCCCTCGTGTGTTCTCAGTTTTCAGCGGCCCACACAACCAGGGAATCTAGCTGTCTCTCTTGTCAACATTCCATCAGCCATAGGCTTAAACGGGGTTTCACCAAAGAATGGCTGGGGGAAACCTGTCCTCTGCTTAAAAGAGTGACACCTGCTTTATGAACATTTGCTCACAGAGTGACCACTGGTTATCCAAATTCTCTAAGGATAGTTAAAAGTCTGAATACAATTACCTAGCACTTTATGGTAGTTTTTAAAGTCTACAACTTATCTTTTTTCATCCAATAAGTCATAACTTTATTAGTGATAGAAACGGTACAAATTTCAAAACAAGCTCAGTAACCTTTTTGAAACACCAAAAGATGTCCTCCTTTCCGATTATTGCATTGTTAGTTCCATAATAACATTTAGAATATCATTACTGTTGTTACTCAGTGCTTGGACTGCCCCTACCCTCAACACATTTACTTATGACGTAACCAACTCTATGTCTTTAACTTCCATGCCTGAGTCATCAACCTCTTCCTCTTCACTCTCCTCTTGTACAGTTAGAGGCTGTGTATTTTCTTGAACATTTGAGACAACTTCACATTTAACTTTGAATTTCTCAGCAGCTGCTACTGTGCTTGCTGAGATAAATCCTCAATCTTGGCTCCCCCCCCCCAAAATATGTAGGTATCTGAAGCTGGGGTCTTACAGACATCTGGTTTTGTGATGACAAAGAGGATGTTCTTAGACTTCCAAATAGTGACTCTAGTAACTCCTATAAACTGTTGAAGACCCAGGTTAGATATAGCCTTCTGTGCCTTCTTTTCATGCCAATTGTTTTGCTTTACTGACTAGTTCTTCATCAATTTCAGCTGCTGCCACCAGCTGGGCTTGTTGTGTGGAATCTTGCTCTTTGAGCTCTGGTACTGATTGATCACTGTCAGAGTCTGTTCCAGACCCAATCTGAGTCTGAGGCTGTGGTAACTCCTGCTCTGTAGCAGGGATGGTTTCTGCAGTTTCATTGGGCATTTTGCATGGAGAATGCAGAACCAAGATGGTGGCAGAAAGGGAGCAAGCCTACAGCTTGTCTCTTATGCACCTAAATGATAACTAGACCAGGGGAAAAGATTAAGATCCTCCCTTAACACTAAATGTGCTTTGGTCCCATAAGTGTGCTGCTTTTGTATATGGCTCCTTCTGGTGTCACCCAGAAGTTAGTTCTCTCCACTGTGTCTCAGGTTTAGCCTCCCAAAGGAGACTTGCCCCGAACACTCAGCTGGGATACGGCTTTTATATGTGTCCTCCTAGATGGGCATAGTTCCTTTCGTGTCATCTGACCCAGAGTTGAGGTATGTGTCCTTTTTTTTTTTTTTTTTTAAATAACTTCCCTATCTTCAGCATGTGGTGGACAAGACCACACATATACAGAGATATATTAAACAGGAACTACACAATGTTCCCAGAAAGAATATATGTTGAGCAGTGGTCACACTGTCCCTAAAGGTGCTGTTCTGTGTTAGATGACCAATTTGCTTGCCAAACAGGATGCTGTTTGTAGCTTTAAAACCTCTATATTTCAGAGGTTACTTGCCAGTTGTCCTGTCCCATGTGAGTATGGTTAAGTGATCCTGGCCCTGGTAATAAAAGCTCATAAATTTTAATATTGGATTCTAGTCTGGTTTTTATGTTGAGAACCCATTAACAACAATAGAAAGCTGGCTGACACAGAAAACTAGTACCAAAAGGAGGCGGTTGGTTTGCCTATAACTCACTGTATGACATAAAAGACTCTGAATCATAAGAATGCTTAAAGAGAAATTCTGATGGAAGTTCATAAGACCCAAATTTCAACTGGAATGCGGTCCAAGAGGCCAGCTTCATGAGGATTTGGATGCGAAAGAAGAATTATTATCGGTGCCTAATTAATAAATTACATTAATTATACTATAGTACAAGTGGGCTTTGCGATACAGGGTTTTTCTTCTTCTTGCATTCTATCCAAGAACTTCCCTATATATTGTCCATGCCATGTCATTTCTGTAGGGGCCTAAATTCGAAGGCGATGGACAAATCAATCTGGCAGAGAAAAAGGTCAAGGCAGGTTTGCATTCAACTGAGGTACCACGATAGCTAAGTGCTTGATGCTCAATTTATAGTGACAGTTGGGAGCACAAGACAGAGTCAGAAGACTGGAAAAATGAGTTTGTCCAAAACAAGAGTGGTTTAAGGTATACCCAAGTAGACTGTGTTTGCTAGAGATCAGTGCTCAAAGCAAAAACTGTACAAGAGAAATTGTTCTTTTTAAAACACTATTCTTTTCAAACTGCCTAACTCTGTAGCTGCTTCATGGCTCTGTAATTACCTTCTTGACCCCTGTAACTACAAAAACAAAATCAAACATGCAGATGCCTGATTGTACCATGGTACAATCTTGAAATGATGATCATTAATTGACCCGAGGATTTCACCTTGTTAGCTAATCAGAAGGACTGCCAGGCTGTTTTGTCTCTCCTTCGTAGCTCCTTTGTGCCTTCTGCTTGTGAATCATACAACAGCCTTAGACCACCGGAGATTCAGGCCTGATATTCTGAGAATGATACCAAACAGTGCCTGTTGACACAAATAAACCCTGGGTGTCTTTTTGGTGTTTTTGCCTGCTATGTGTCTGGTACACTGGCCATGCTGACCTCTGGTTTGTTCAAAACAGAAATGGTTTACACCAAGCCAGTCATGGCCCTCGAGGATAGAGCAAGGACCTCTCCAGTTCTTTCTTTCTTTTTTTTTTT
>NW_004524583.1:23408399-23409860 GCF_000260255.1 Octodon degus
ATAACAGCTGAATGAATGTGTGAGTGAGTGGAACAAACAGCATAACAACAGGCTGCTCCATGTGTGTACCAAGATTGGGCAGCACCAGTTGTGCTGGCTGACAGGGCCATGACTTATGGAATAATCCAGGCCTCACACCCTCCTTAGGTGAGTCTTGCCTACATCCCTTTGAGGGGCGTGGCCAGGCCGGCAACTGAACCGTCTCTCTCCAAGAGACACCCACCTTTTGTCTGTTTTACCATCATTTAAGAGCACACAATATACATTGTAGTAAGACAGAAGGGGAACTAACTAATGAAACCCACAATTCCTGATGGCAGGAAATAGGGCTTTTGTGGACTTACAAATGAAACAAAACTGTTCCCTGCATCTCCACTCCTCACTCTTCTACTTCTGACCAGTTGAACCAGTTCCAGCTAGCCATTGCCTGCATTCACCCACCGGGGGCCTCCTCCAGAGCTTTCTCCTTACCTGATGATCCCAGTCAGATGCTGTCCTCTAACGTCCACCCAAGATGCCTCTCAACAATTCCTTCTGAGTTGCACATTTTGACTGAGTAAAAATTGGCCAGTCAGACCTAACATTTGAGTTGCACCCTGTTAGGCCTGAATAGATAGGACAAAGAACCCTACCAAACTGGGCCCCAGAGAGTCTACAGGCATTGCAAAAGTCAACACAAACCTGTGACTTTCCTGGTAGACAATGGGACAGAACTCTGCCTCAAAATTTCCCTCTGTCAAAAAGTGACCATCACTGAGGAAACTGGGACTCTTGCCTCTTGCCCCTTCTGTGAGACACCAATTTACAGCCTGGGAAGATGTCCCCTTCATGCCAAGCCAACTGGCCTTGCTTTCATTTAGCTCTGAACATTCAATTCTGACTGATCTGCACGAGGAAAATGACACCTTCATCAGCCTGAGACAGATAACCGCAATCTTGAAGTTTTAAGAATCCTTCTCCTAGAGGTACACACTAAAGACTCACCCCTGGGCCTCAACACCAACCATGCCACCCCACTGCAATCTCCACTGCTATCACAGAAAACACAAACAGGTACTCAGCCACACATCAGCGTGGTAGACTATGAATCACCTTGGGCAAGATATCCGTACTGTCCTGAGACCAAAGGTCAGCTCACTTGGACTTAATTGCCAGAAAGGGTAAAAACTTCCCCATCATATTTGGGGAGACTCTAACATCAGATGTGGATCCATAGTGGTCCACCGAGAACGTAGCATAGACTGTTGAACTATGGAAACACACCTAATGCCTGTAAAGCCAGTTCCAGCTGTCCCAGCTGCAAAGGCCGCCGTGCTTGCCCTCCATACAGTTGCTTCAGTCTCCTGCCACCCACTGCCCACTCCTATGCCTGCTGGCACCTGGGAATGCCCTCTTCTGCCTTTCACTGGCTCTTCTCTCCCAGGCCCTCTTCACAACTGACCTGGACTCAATCACCCAGAG
>NW_004524583.1:23412015-23413093 GCF_000260255.1 Octodon degus
GTTAAGGTCACCCCTCAATTAGCTGAACAAGAACAGCAGAGAGGAGAGTTAGTGCCCTATGAAAAAATTGCTGTTTCTATGGTAATAAGTTGGAAATAGTCCAGAAGATGTTAAAGAACTGGGCTCAAGAGCAAAACCAGAAATGGATGAGTCCAAGGTCTAGTGACTTAGGATTATGGCTGAAACTCAAAGCTGTTGGGATTCCTGGCTCCCCTCATGCTCATTCTGCTGAGAGAGCCCTGGCTGGATTACTTCAGTTAGGAGATGCCCTTTCTTAAGCAGTTTAAATAAAATGAACTGCCCAGCATTTAAAAAGATTTTTCTGAGTAAGGACAAGAGAGGGAACTGAAGGGGAAAAATGTCTACAAAAGAAATTGTTCTTTTACAAAATGTTGTTCTTTTGGAACTGCCTAACTTTGTAACTGCTTCATGGCTCTGTAATTACTTTCTTGACCCCTGTAACCATGAAAGCATAACTAAAAGTGCAGGACACCTGACTGTGGCATGGTACCAAGCTTCACGAACTGATGGCCATGAATCTACCCTATATGAATGTACCCGAGGATCTCACCCTGCTAGCTAACCAGAAGTGCCAGGCTGTTGTCTCTCACGTTTCTCCCTCCTTGGCAACTCCTGCTTGAGCATAGCATAAAGTCCCTAGACCACCAGAGATTGGGGCCTGATATCCTGGGAATGATCCTGATCAGTGTCTGGGGCATAAACAAATCTGCCTCCAAATCCTGGGTGGCAGTGTTTCTAATTGACATTGCAATGCCATTAGAAAGAAATCAAAGATTTTCACTCAGACGATAAGAAGGATATCTTGAAGGTACCCCAATAATTGGCAAGAACCCATATACCATGGGCTTAATAATGTTAAGGTACAACTCTTTCATTTGAGTAAAGTGTACTAAGTTGCCATGCTCCTACAAGGCCAGCTAAAAGGTGTTCTTCAAGGACTTGTTTTTCCATGTTCAGATTCACAGAGAAGCTGCTACTGCAGCTGTATTCCGTGCAGGCCTGGCTACTGCTCCACTTGACCGCAGAAACGGATTGCTCATATGATGCTGGCTTACAT
>NW_004524583.1:23413598-23415750 GCF_000260255.1 Octodon degus
CTGTACTTGTCGAGACCAAGAGGCTGTTGGAGATTGCACTGCGTGCGCTCTGCATTATGAGACACAGAGCAGAGGCAGAATCGTGAGCCACCTCACCAGGGTGCCTCAGGCTCATACACTGCGGTCTTGGACTTTAGCCGATTGTGCTTTGGGGCGAGGGAAAAATCTGCAGGAGGTGGGGTCTAACTGGAGAATTAGAGAGTAACTTTGAGAAATATATTGAGTCATAGCCTGCTTCTCCTAACTCTCCCGACCTCTCTTCCTTCTCCTTCTCTTCCTTCTGCTTCCCCCCTACCCACTTCCTCTCCCTCTCTTTGCATCTCCCTCTTTGCTCTGTATTGAAGGGACCACCTTTGCTCCATCTTCTGCCTTCCCATGCGGTTTGGCAGGCCAGTGCCACCAAGCAAGAAGCCCAGGAAGCCATATATGGGATCCTCTGAAACTCAGCCAAAATAAATCTTCCTGCTATAATGTGATTATTTCAGATGATTTTATCACAATAAAGCAAGATAACAACCACAGCTTCAACATCTGGGACTAGGAGTGGAGCATAGAAAGGACCACATAAATAAATTAACTTTACAAAAGCACGTAGGGGCCGTGGCAGGGCTTGGCTATGAGCTCAGATCTGTCTCACACTATTCCCTAGTTATAGCTCACACATTTAATATGATCATTGTTTCCCGGGGGCAGAGAGTGATGCAAGATCTCATGCATGCTAGTCAAGCACTCTGCCACAAAGCCAGCCCCAAATACAGTCACTTTATGGAAAACCAGCTCTTCCTTAGACACTCAAGAAAATTAAACTTGTCATTAGGACTATGGTCTGCTCCCAAGTACTGTGTCTGGGCTACAAAGTCTTTCTGTCACGTAATGTGCTTGTGAAATACTACGATTCACCAAGGATTTATGTTTTTCAGATAGTCATTTATTAATTTATCAAATATGTATTATGCCAAAGTTTTACAACACTTACAGTATAAGACAATCTTTGCTTTGGAAGTATGAACTAACCCAGAAGTAACAAGATTTTCTTTTTATGTGAATAACCACCCAATGATAAAAGCCCACATAGTACGACAGTTCTGACACATCTTCCCATCTTGAGGAACAACTTTTCAATTACTGCCAATTTCTGTCTACCAACTCCACAGATTCTGCCTACCCAAAAGGAACCCTGAATGCTGGTTCTTGGAGAAAGAAACTGTTAATCCCCAACTCAATTTGAGAACTCTGTTCTCAGTCATTATTCAGCCTTCCTTTACTCCCTCACAGGATATGGAAGCTCCTTCAAATCTCAGACAAGTCCAATCCCTCAAGACTTCTTTCTTCTACTGCATGATAAGCCTTTCACTTCTACCAATTAGCAGTGGCAGGCTGCAGGTCTGCCTTCTGGTACCAGAAAGAAGAAGTCAAACCTGCCTGCCACACAGCCACCCTTCCTGTGCTTCAAGACGGCAGTGATGTCTCCGTGAAGTTCTCTCAGCTCTTGCCTCGCTGTGGCTCAGCTCGCTACACACAGCCAGTTGCTGCCACCGTTCCTCCTGTGACCCATTCCTCCTTACCACTCTCTGCCCACACCCTGTGCCCTTGTTCCACTAGATCATGGCTCCTCCTAGAGAGAGTTTCCCAAGGCACACAGCAGGATTCCAGGGATCTGGACAGCCCTGAGCAGCAGGAGATGACTCAGTCCCTCCCTTGTGCCCTAGAGTATAGGTTCTATGACAGGTCCTCCTGGGGCAGGTCACTGCAGTTTCCAGCAGAGACATTGTTTACCCTTGTTGCTCAGACACCAACAGTATGTAACTGCAGCCCCCAGCAGCCTGGGCTTTTCCAGTGGGGTCTCATAGCTGACTTGCAGGTGGCTTTTGCCCATTTCATCTGTGTTTTCCTCACATGTGCTGCGCTTGTCTCTTTTTCTACTCCGCACTTGGGCTGTGCATTTTTCTGAACCAAGGGCCAATGACTCAAATCAGTCACTCTTGGATCACACCACGGGAGATGCATGCTGGGAAATAGAGAGCATTGCTAGGTGGACAGAGAACGGCAGGAAATGCTGTTGGTTCAAAGCTACACTGGGAGATGGGGAGTGAGGGCGGAGGAGAAAGGCTTATTTTTCTACTATATGTTCTTTAATATTTTAATTTTTTTT
>NW_004524583.1:23416575-23419466 GCF_000260255.1 Octodon degus
CTGACCCTTACAGGCATTTCAGAGGTGTAGTTGATAAACATGCTCTAGTGTAGCTTTTTATGCTAGAAAATTAGCAAAACAATATAAAAATCTGAAAATTATTAAATGATATAAAATCATTTAAATTTTAAATTCACCCCAAACTTCCAGATACATAAAACAATTGAAGAAGTTAATTTATCAAAAAATCGCTTGTAGCAAATTTAACATTTGTGTAGCTTTCTAGGCCCTGTACTATTTGCTGAAATAGTAACAATACTTTACCTTTCCAGATGTAATTTGATGGGCAGAACAGCATTTCAAAATTGCATATGGAAGGAAGAGATAGAAGACAGAAGAGAAAGATAGAGATTAAAAAACAATTGGAGGGCTGGTGAGATGGCTCAGTGGTCTAACGCATCTACTTAGAACAAGCTAAGCTAAGCAAAGCACAGGGACCATGGTTCAATCCCCCAGCACCACATGCCAGCCAGCCCCTGCCCCCTGGTGGGCTGAGCTGGCCACACACACACACACAAAATAAATAAATAAATAAATAAATAAATAACAATTGGAAAACATGGAGCAGAGGTTTTGCAAGTGGGAAGGGGACTGTGAGATGGGGAGTAGGGGTGGAGGAAAGACTCAGGTGGATGATGTACATGCACCACCCACCCAAGATAGGCATAATCACTTTGTACATGCAAACGTGTACTAAGGATAAAAGAAAATTACAAACTTCAAAAATATAAACCCAGTTTATTTATAAACCCATTGTATATAGTTCTCTAAATTGATGTTCTTAAAAAAAAAAAGCTTTAAGACTAGGCACAACATAGACAAGCAGCCAATGGCAGCAAACAGACAGAAGCCTTCCCTCCACCTTCAGAACTGGAGCAACCAGTCAACAGAGCCCTAGAGTCCACTCAATGGCACTTCCCTGGGGGGTTCCTGCTCTAAAAGCAATAGGACTTGGGGTGCAGCTCAGTGGAGGGTACTTGCTGAGCAAGGCACAGGCTGAGATTGCAGTCACCAGTCACATGCACACTCACACACTCACTCAGAAGAGAAAAACAGTAAGAGACACAAAGTCGCCAACTGAATCCACCGTTTTTCTGTGGTGTTATGATCTGGTTTTGCATAGGCGTTGTGCATTTTCTACTAATTCCATGTCTATGCTGCACAAGTTATGCCCCAGGAAATCCAATCACAGAAACAGAATCCCCAGGACTAACATTTGTACAGGCAGTGAGGACTGGGGGGCAAAAGGGGGGGGGACAAACAACATGATGCACACTGATCTTCTCCAGCCACAAGAGCCAGTCAGTGTCCCCATCAACACGCCATCAGGAAATCATGGGGTATCTCCTGACCTCATAGCCTGTGACCTTCCAGCACACTTCAGTGCATGCTGGGTCACTTCACAGTGGAACTTGGTCCAGCAAAGCCCCACTCTCAGTCCAGAATCCTACTACTTTTGAGACTGGAGCATCATTTTTTGGACATATTTCTCTATCTGGGAAATGGTGCGGTTAGATCCCCACCTCCACCTGCTTTAGCAGACTGACTCTTAAGGCAGCTAGAGCCAGCCAAAAAAAGAAAAAAAAATTCTTTATCTGGAAAATGGGACTAGTTTCTAAGAAGTGTGTGGGAATATCTCAGATCCCACTTTCCAACTAGGGAAAGCAAAGCCTGGAGGATAAATAACATCAGGTGACAGAATCCTGGAGCCTCTTTGGTTGAGCAGGATCCACTCCCTGTGCCTCAGCGCTCCCCTGTTGCTGCCCCTGAATCCTGGAGAGTCAGGTGTCCTGTATCCCCCTGGGTCCTTGCTCAGTACAAGCTGATAGCCCTGGGCCAGGCTGGGAGGCTGAGGCCAGTCTGGTTCCTCTTCCCACCAGAGGAGAGAACAAAGTGGAATAGCCCCCTCCCCATGACCCATTTTTTCCCAAGGCCCAGCCCTCAGAACAGAGGCTCTGGGCTACCCGAAGGTCCCTGAGACTGACCAGCGTTGCCTGGCAGAGATGAAGACAGGCACCTGGGAGTGGTTGTCAGGGTCCTCACCTGGGCAGCAGTCCCACCACTTGGCCCACTGCATGGCCAGGTTGCAGTCGGCCCCCAGCAAGAGCCTGAGGTCCAGCAGCAGCAGCAGTGCACAGAGCAGGGTCAGCAGGAGCAGCAGCAAGTGGCCCATTGCACAGTGCAGGTCAGAGCTGGAAGATGTTGGCCTTGATCAGAAATGAAGCGCTGAGCCAGCCCTGGAGGACACTGGACATGGAGGGGGCAAGCAGGCCATGACAGGACACCACCCCTCCTTGCCCTGCCCAGGTGCTATCAGGGAAGCCTCCCAGCACATAAGCCCCAAAACAGCCCCAGGACATCCAGGTGTGCCTGGCATGTGTCTAGGGCAAACCTGTGACACCTGTATAAAGGCCAGCATGATGCCTTACCGGGCTGGTCACCTAGTCTGCAGGATCTCTAGGGACTGGAAAACCTTTAACAGATGTTTAGAGGCAAGTACTTTTTGTCCAGGCTCTGCTCCTGCCTAGGAGAGAAAGAAGCTTCCTAGCTTTGACTGTGACCCCGCCATTGTCTCTTCATCCCCTGCTGCTGTGCAGGGAACTGAACCTCTAAGTCAGGCGAGGTCAGTACTTCTCAGCTTTGCCTGGACACACCAACCACATACTGTGATGGGTCAGCTCAGAATAGGAACCAGATCAGAAGCCAGATTGGAATTTTAAAGAGTCTTTGATTACTGAGCTCAGGACTGTCAGTCAGTTCTCACACAGAAGACTGAGTGGCACCCCAGAAAGCATGGCTATCATAAAGAAATCACCCAACAACAAATGTTGGAGAGGCTGTGGGGAAAAAGGAACCCTTCTCCACTGCTGGTGGGAGTGTAGACTGGTGCA
>NW_004524583.1:23421401-23423831 GCF_000260255.1 Octodon degus
ATAAATAAAAAAGAAGAAGACTGAGTGGCTCCTAGCCCGGGAAGCCAGGGGCTTTTAAAACAAAAATCATGACTAAGGGGTCTTTTACAGTTCTGCGATATGCACAACTTGACTATGTGGGAGCTTGTTGAGCAAGCTCTTTTTATAGGATAGAAGTTAAACTGACTATGTTTATAGGAATTAGGTTAGGGAGGGGAGGGAGACAGTTGCTCATTACTAAATAGCCTTGAACAGAGGGTGAGAACATATTTCTTAGAGCAAATAACAGGAAGTATAAGGGAACCGAATAGTTTTCCATAGTTATATCACAAAATTCAGTTGACCCATTACATTCCCTACTGGTTTTATCCGGAAATCAAATCTTTGTTTCCTCAGTTACCTTAAAGCGCTGGTACTGAGCTCTAAGTACCATTAACTTGATAGCCTGGACTTTTTTTATTGAACATACTTAGTTAAACAGTTTATGAAACAGGGCCTGATAGTCAGGGCCAAGAGAAACAGGAGAACAGGTTCAATTGCAGCAGATATATCAGGTCATTTATGCAAGGAGACTTCGAAAATAGTCCTCAATTTTCCTTTTGATGAATCTCTAGAGCCAATCTTTTTCCTTTGGGTACATTACACCCCAACTGTTTTATACGTTCTGCTATTTTGCCAAAGAAGAGGTTTCTAACAACACAAAATATCATAGCATATGTTTAAATTTTTTGAGTTTTATGCACTCGTGGCACTTGGTAGTGATGTAATATCAAATTATTTTGGTATGGGATTACCACTGCTAATCTACTCAAACAGCAAGGAACATTAGTTAACAACACAGTCTGAGAAGGTGGATTTTTCTAGAACCCAGGGTGGGAGGAGAGGTAATATCTCCAGTGGCCCCACTGGTTTTTGTGATATCTGTCGGAACTGTAATATCGGCCAGGGAGTTTCCTCTTTTGTCTTGAGGTCTGGCCCACAGTGGGAAGCATCCGCCTCTTCCAGTTGTAACGTATCTTGTCCCCCATGCTGTCTTCTTGAGGGCCTAGCCCTGTCTGACTGCCTATAATATTTTTACCTAACTCAGCTGCCTGCAACATTCCTCCCTCTGAAGACATAATCCAAACTGCCATGAGGGAACTATGGGCGATGACCACTCTAGCCTCTTCAGGCTGAAAGGGATTGTAGTTGTCGACCGGCAGTCAGAGATACTCTCCAGAGAATACTCTCCAGAGGTTTTTACTAAAGACCCTCAGTAGACACCAGGCATTTTTATCTTGGGTAGGCACAATAGCTTTAAATCTGGAGGAGACAAAGCCAAAGAAACAAATATGCACAGGCCAAATAATAACATCAACATAATACAGTAATCATTTAGCAGATCTGGATGGAATAACCTGTTCTCTTTTTCTATCTTGTGTCAGACCTAGGGAAAACACTGAGTGTTCTCCAGTTTGCAAATGGGCCACTGGCTGGAAAACTGTTGACAAATCTGCGTGAGCATCTATTAAAAGTTTAACAGGCTTTCTCCTTATATTGGCAGTTAACATGGCTTCCCTCAGACTGAGAGGGGAAGACCCAAGAACACTTTCTTTTTTTCTCTCTAACAGCTTTGGACAATTTTTGTTTGAAATGTCCCTTCTCTCTGTCTGGATTCAGGGAAGCATAACTTTCTCCCTGTTTCCCAACTGGCCTTCATTCCTGTAGGCTGTTAGTATCACTACTCTCATTTTCTGTCTATAATTGCATTCTATATTCTTTCTACTATAAAACACCTCAACTGAGACCAATTCATTCTTGTAAACCCTCTAACTTCTGCAGCTTGTGTCAGATATCGGGGCTCACTGAACAAGACATAACTTTTTGGTTTTAAGGCCTCCTGCAGGTAGCCCTGCCCAAGGAACATGAAGATATCTTCTCTTGTAATGAGGCAGGAAACCACGAGAAGGCTCAGCTCACCTGGGTTGTATGGGGTGGACAGTTAGTTAAGGCCTTAATATGTGTCTCCATAGACAAAATCTGGTGGATCCCCGTAAAAGGAATTTTAATCTAGCATATTTGTTATAGATTTTACCTGCATGATTACCTAGGTTTTGGTATCTTCTAGGAAAGAATGAGTTTTCTGAGTAATTAGAGCATGTATAATCAAAGCATGAGTATAGTTTCCTGTAAGTCCCTCTAGCTTTAGTTACAATTATCTCTAAATGTGAGGACTTATGAAAACCAAATACCTTATTTTTACTGTCAATGCTTTTAAGTAATTTAAGTACATTATGGCATATTTTCCTAGTTATACATTGTGAGCAAACAGTGACATCAGCAAGTTATTTCTTTTTACTTGTATTTTTTTTAACTGAAAACTTATCTGTAATAAGAGAACAGAGAAACATTTTGCCTTTTCACTGAAAAATACCCATAAATATTGACTGAAATCATAACATTTGGGTTTAA
>NW_004524583.1:23424421-23425685 GCF_000260255.1 Octodon degus
TTTTTTTTTTAACCAAAAACAAAAACAAAAACAAAAAAACCATTTACTTAAGATACAATCTGGCCATAATTGGTATGTCAGGACAAGCAGTATGTATTTAGAAGACCAGATTGACAGGCATTCCAAGCATGACCCCACTATTACACATTGCTATCTTTGGTGCAGTCGCTCAGTTCACAGGTATCAGCATATCTGGTTAGTCAAGGTGAGAATCCCACCATGTAACTGCTAGTTTCAACAACCTGCTGATAGTTCTCAGGATCATTGCCTTACCCATCTTGTATGTATAAACGTATGGCTTTGCCCCTGTCATGTTTCCTAGCTTTTCTCCTTGCCCTCTTTTTGTTGTCTAATCCTCAAGTTCTTGCTTTCCTTTTAATTGTGTTGGGAACACATAGTTTCACTGGCTATCTTTTGATTGTTTTAAAAGTAACAATATTGGTGCCGGGGAGATAGTTCAGTGGAATAAGCACTTGCATGGCAAGCGCAAGGACCTGAGTTCAATCCCCAGTTCCACCAAAAGAAAAAAATAAAATAAAAATAAAAAAATAAAAGTAACAATATGATATTTATCTCCAAGTGCAATATCAGCTTGTAATGCTGCCTGCCTCTTCATAGAAGTCAAAGCTTGGTTTAAGATTAACCTTTTATCTTTCCAATTAAGTTCATAAGTCTGAATAAATCCTCTGAAGACATCAATGTGCTTATGAGGGTCATTTAAAGATATTCTAAGATCTGACTTCATCTGTTTAAGGTCACAAAGAAAAGGGCGAATAAACCCTGGAAGTTCTAAATTGTGTTTTTAATTCTTTAAAAGGCATTATCATTGAAAAGCTTGTATAAACTCAGCTAATGATGGGTATAGCCTTGTAGAGACCGGATTACAGCTGTTCTTCAAGACCGCCCTTTAGAAAGGCAAATGGGGGAAACCTTACTTTCAGTAATGGTGGGGGAGGCTGTGCTTCAGGCTATCTTGTCCTTCGCTCCAAAGGTCAGGAAGCAGCATCTTCAGGCTCTAGAATAATGAGTGCCTTGGGCACCAGCACTGCCTGCTTCTCCTGTAGCTCACATCTACATTTCAAAACTAGGTAACAATGACTTTCTTAATGCAAACAAAACCTGAACCTAAGACCATCGCTCTGGTGACAGGAATGACTTACAGAAAGAAGCACAACTATTGCTTTAAAAGGTTGAGTTGGAAGCAGAGCACTTCCCCTGCTGTGATTTAAAATAGATAACCTTTGGAGATAGACCAAAAAGACAA
>NW_004524583.1:23432925-23434832 GCF_000260255.1 Octodon degus
TCTATGCAACCTGCGGAAGCAGAATTGCAGCTTTAGATCTGATGGCTGTGGAAAATCAGCTTTTGCTCCAAGCTTGTGGAGTTTACAAAATTAAAACTGGAGTTTTCAGCCCTATCCAAAAGATACTGTAGCTCTGATTGTAGAAAAGAGTAGTATTATTACCCAAGGTGTAGTTGTACATTGGGCAATTGATAGAGATTATGAAGGAGATATCTTACTTATGATATCTACTACTAAACCTTTTCAAAGTAAAACTCAACAGCTTATTAAAAATGGAAGTCAGCTTCTCTTTATTATGCATATTAGAACTCATACTGCATTGCCTGGCCCTATTGTCAGCAGGAAACAACTGGATAGATTGTTTACTTATGGGTAATGTGCAAGATGTCCTCTAAAGTTTTTGGGGAAAAAAAAAATTCCTTTAAATTGCAAACAGTTGGTTCCAAGTAGTGGGGCACCACAGGGGAGAGGGGCACACACTGAGATCAGGGAGGGCCTGCACTCCCATCCACTACCATCCTAGGCTGACCAGGATAGGCAACTACAAGATAGGTTCAGCCGCAGAGGCCTGTGTTCCTGGTGCTAAGGAGGTGGGTCACGACTATGACATGCCGTGGCTCTAGTATTGGATGCGTGCATGGCTGGCTTCACAAGTTCTTTTTTTTTTTTTTTTTTTGGAACCGGGGTATTGAACTCAGGCCCTTGCACTTGCCAGGGAAGCTCTTATTCCACTGAGCCATCTCCCCGGCCCGCCCTTCACAAGTTCTTAAGGCTCAAGATAGTATCTATGTTTAAAATTGGGGCAAAAACAAAGCGTGCAATGGTCAGAGCCAGAGCGACGGGGAGCACACTCAGTAGCTGCATGCACAGGCCAGGGCTGCAGGGCCATCACCCCCCCTAGAGCTCTAGGAGGTAATGTGGGCTCCAGGAAACCCTCTGTAGGTACTAAGACCATTAAGCGGCTGCTAGTAGCTGGGCCAGCACAGCTAGGGAGTAAAATCAGCTAAAAATGGATCCAATGCTAAATGGTCTGCAGGTTTTGTTTGGTGTAATCAGTGCTATTTATATGGGGAAATCAAAGTTATAATTCTATCCAACCAAACCACTGCTTAAACCATACCAACCATACCAGATCTTTTTTTTTTTTTCCTTTTTGGCAGAAGCAGGGATTGAACTCAGACCCTTGCGCTTGCCAGGGAAGCACTTATTCTACTGAGACATCTCCCCAGCCCCCATACCAGATTCTTACATTGCTCAATTGGTCAGTTTTGGGTTTTTTTTTTTTTTTGATAAAAATTTTCTAATTATTAAAAGAAATATTGGGTTAGAAAATAAAAATTAATTAAAGGAAAAGCATTTCAAAAGCTTTTCAAATGCAAGTGTGGACGGCCTCCAGTATGGCAGCCACCAAGGTGAAAGGCCATTGCCCCAGGATATTTTAAAACATCACTCAAAATTCTTTTAATTCCTGATAAGTTTGATTGCTTGCTTTAGTGTCCTAAATTAAAAATGGCATTAAAAATAGGGCTTTGATATTTTTCAAACAAATATCAAGGTTTAAAATAATGTGTAGGGCTGGTGAGATGGCTCAGTGGTCTAAAGCACCTACTTAGAACAAGCTTAGCAAAGCACAGGTGCGGTTCAATCCCCCAGCACCACATGCCAGCCAGCCCCGCCCCCTGGTGGGCTCAGCTGGCCCCCCCACAAATAAATAAATAAAAATTTTAAAAAAATAATGTGTAAAAGCCATGGGGTTTACACAGTCACTTGGTTTATTTATTTATTTATTTTATATTGAGTACAGCATCTACAGGTCTACAGGATCTTACTACGTAGATCAGATTTTTAGTGATTCTCCTGTTTTCAGCCTCCCAAACCCTGGGATTACAGGTGTGCACCTCCATGCC
>NW_004524583.1:23435972-23437430 GCF_000260255.1 Octodon degus
ATGATTTGAGATATAGACTTAAAAGCATGCTTTTTCCTAAATTATCAGATAGTCAAAGTGATATTAAAATTGATTTATATACAATGCATCATCACAAGGTTTAAACTAATTAAACAAAAATTCCCTAGAGTGGGAAAAAAATATTAAAGGAGTCCAATTGATGAATAAGTGGTGTGGCCAACCTTTTTATTCATTAATGAGGAGCTCCCAATAATCTCAATAGTCTCTTAGGAAACATCCTTAATGAATAGGTCATTGGTTAAAAAAGTTTTTCAAAAAAAGTTACAATAAGGTTTTCTCTTTAAAGATGGTTTTGGTACAAAACTAAATTAAGTAAGAAAGGTTTTCATATGTGTATTGCAATTCACTGT
This sequence comes from Octodon degus, assembly GCF_000260255.1. NCBI lineage: Eukaryota > Metazoa > Chordata > Mammalia > Rodentia > Octodontidae > Octodon > Octodon degus. The sequence continues at coordinate 23,436,344 of NW_004524583.1, forward strand.
CATAAATCTCATGGTATATTAAGTGTATTTATGATTCCAGGTGTACAGGTCTTTCAAAAAATAAAACAAAGATTGCTTATTGGGATGAGGCCTTTTCTCAGATTCAGACTTCTGCCTTTTACATAAAGCTTGTGATGTATACTCCATTTAAGGATGACTAAGACTTAAATAAAAAAATTTATGTATAAGATAGAGATGATTGGTTAAAAGTGTTGCAGGCAGCCAAGTTAGATAGAAATATTAAAGGGAGTCAGAGAGGGCTAGGCCTTGGAAGGAGATAACACAGGAGAGAAGATATCTTGCAACTGTGGGAGGGATGGATGCTCCCACCGTGGCCAGACCTAAAAACCAGAGATCAAACAAATGCCGACCTCCCTAAAGACTGGCATCCGAGATTGATCATCACTCTGAGGGAGCCAGAAGAATCACTAATCTGACTACTATTGGGTGGCTACCAGATAGTCTTGTTCTACATTCATGCCCACTTGCTACGTAACTTGCCTCCCCATTTGGTCCTGGACTTAATTTTACCTGAGCGATGGTGCTTGTGATCACATTGGGTGACCATAGTTTTGTCCCATCTCATGCCCATCTTAGTGAGTCCCTATGTCTTCTCCACCACCTTAAATCCGGCTCACTGCAGGAGTTTCTTCTATAAAAGTCCCTGAAAGAGACAGCTTCCCAGAGACAACCCGCTCGGCCCCCACTCCTGTCCCTCTCTTGGACATGAGTTTTCTTTTCCTCAATAAATATATTCTGCTCATAACCTCCATTTGTTCCTAAAATTCATTCTTCAGTTTTAGAGAACACGAACTCGTCCAGGTCAGGTTGGGAGCTTCACTACCTCTCTATCAGTTGGAGGTCCCCTGTATCATTCGGAAGTCACCCACCTGAGATCAGTTTTTCTCCCTATATCAAAAGTATTATGTTGGGGCTGGTGGGATGGCTCAGTGGTCTAAAGCACCTACTTAGAACAAGCTTGGCAAAGCACAGGGACCACGGTTCAATCCCCCAGCACCACATGCCAGCTAGCCCCGCCCCCTGGTGGGCTGAGCTGGCCACACACACACACACACACACACACACA
>NW_004524583.1:23437530-23440750 GCF_000260255.1 Octodon degus
AAAAAAAGTATTATGTTATGTCAAAATGAAAAACTATGTCCCAAAATGTCATTAAGTATAGATAAAAGATTTTATTCCTTCCAAATTTTTCTAATAAGAGACTAGTTTATTTATAAAATTTCTAAAATTGTAATAGTTACTATAATTTAATTTTGCCACATAGTTGGGTGGCAATTACAATGCTATATATGATTTTGATTTTTAAATTTATGTGTAAAATTATGTAACTTTTGTCTGTTAACATTCTATAGGGACTTACATATTAAAATATCCAGGGCCTGAGGAGATAGCTCAGAGGTCTAAGCACCTACCTGACTGACTAGTAGATCTGAGTTCAATTCCCAGTACCAAAAACTAAAAATAAATAAATAAAAATAAAATATCCTTGGGCAATTATAGAACGAGCTAACAGAAGCTTAAACAAAATGCTCACTAAATGAAAAGGGGAAAATGGTATGCGAATACACATGAATGTGATAGGTTTTTTAAGGTACCCAATCCAACAGGGAAACAGGCAGAAGGAGAAGAGGAAAGGGGCTTTATTTTTTTTGAGGACACGGAGAGAATTTAGATAAGAAATTCTCTCAACTGGAACAAAGGGAGGCTGAGGCTGTTATGGCCTTTTGGCCGGGGTGGAGTTTCAAGGGGATGTTTAGATATACCTGAAGAGCGTTGTATTAGAGGTCCTCCCTGAGGTTGTGGGAAGGGTGGCAGGGAATTGTACCTGTCAGGATTCACCCAGCAGCGATGGTGGCAGCAGAGGCAGCGGTGCAGCAAAGCGACCGGAAAGATAAAAGAGGATTTTATTGCAGACAAGGGAGGGCCACAGGGAAGGATGCACGGCAACCCTCAGGGCCCAAACAGTGGAGGGCACATTTATAAGTTCCTAAAAGGGGCGGGACCTTGAGAGGTGAGGTGATGACGTTCTGACTGCTCATTGGAGATCATCCTGGGAGGTGAGGTAGATCATCTTGGTGCGCTGTGGAAGGGATGCAGCGAGCCCAGGGAAGAAGAGGTAGGCAGTTGTTCTGGGCTCAGCGCCACCTTGTGGAGACGCCGTGGTGATTCAGTCGGCTTCCCCAGGGGCCGGACCGTCCTTCCCATCTTTGGTTTGTTATAAAGGAGCACTGACTCTCTTAGACTACTTCCTGCTGAACAGGGGCATGGTCCTGATGGTGACGGATCGGTCCCATGTAGAAGCTGGTTCCAGGTGTGTCAGCCAGGGGGAGAATCTCTTTGGTAGTAAAGACACGAATTCTAGATTGGAGAAACCTTGAGAAAATTTTAAAAAGGCAAGGTGCTATGAGTAAAAGTATTATTATCATAATTAGGGGGCCCAGAAGAGGGACCACCTAAGGAGTCAATGATCCAACTGTGTCACCCCACCAGGACCACGGTGAGGAAGCGGGGTTAGGATATCTTAGTTCTTGGTGCTTTTGTTCAAGCCAGTTACGAAGGCACTTTACCTTGTCCATGACTAGCCCAGACTCATTTATGAAGTAGCAGCATTCTTCACCCAGCATGGCATGTGTCCCCCCTTTTTCAGCTGTCAGGACATCTAGAGGTCGGCGGTTTGGGAGGGCAACAGCAGCAAGACTATTAATTTGGTTTTGAAGTGAATTAATGGCAGGTGTTATCTCATTTATTTTTTGGTGTAAATCAAGGGAGTTGGTAATAGAGCTTTGTGGTATGCATAGCTGTGCCTAGTCCTCCTGCCCGAAGCCCCACCCCAAGAACTGAGAGGATGCTCATCCCAGTGAGGATTGGGGACATGAGCAGCTCTTTTTATTCCAGTGAGATGAATTTTTGGCTGACAGGAGATGTGTTTCTATTGTGTATTGTGAATTCAAAGTCATGAGTGGTACCAAAAGGACTAGCATACAGGATCCTGTCCATTTTGGGGGAAGGCAGGTGTAAGCCCCCATTTTACATCCTATAAACCAAACTTTAGGTGGGCAAACTGCCATGTCTTTTGTCTGTGTGATGTACTCAGTGCAGTGGGGGAAGATCTTATAATTGAAGCCAGTAGTTTTTAGACTGAAAGGTCAGACAAGTAAGATTAGCTGACCATTGCTGAGAGTTATGAATAAGTAGGGGGCCTACTATGGCAGGTTTAGATGGGAAAGATAGACGAGAGGTATTCCAGAGGTATTCCACAGTGTGGGAGCAGCCATGTAGAGGTCTTGCCTGTAGGGGATGCAGAGCCAGCATTCTGCAAGATTGAAGGTGTATGAGAAAGTGTCATAGGCATGTAACAGAAGTTGAGGGATGGGAGGAATTTTTTTGTTGTTGTTGTAGTACATTTGAAGGGTAGTCTGGGACCTTTATAATAGGAAGTGGAGATGAGTGGAGTTTTTATGATTATAAAATTGCCATAAGGTGTCTGCCGTGTATTACCAGCATTACGGAAGTAGAGTCCCCAAGTTCTGCCCAAGACAAGTTCAGGGTGTGATGCATTGGGAATTGAAAATGTTACCTGTCTGGCATCAAACCAACCTACAAACCAGACTGAGATAAATGGGTCAACATCTTTTAAGATCTGCCCATAGGGCTGGTGAGATGGCTCAGTGGTCTAAAGCACCTACTTGGAACAAGCTTGGCAAAGCTCAGGGGCCGTGGTTCGATCCCCCAGCACCACATGCCAGCCAGCCTCGCCCACTGGTGGGCTGAGCTGGCCACACACACACACACACACACAATAAATAAAATAAATTTAATAAAAAAGAAGATCTGCCCATAGTTATATATGCCTATGATTTCACAGCCCTCATTGTCAGGAGGAAAGACATTGGCATTGACACATTTCCTCTGGCAGAGTGAGGGAGGTTGGGGAGTGATATATAGGCCATCCAGGCAACAACATATTCCTACAGGTGAAGGACATTTTGAACCCGGTCTCCACTCTTTGTGTGTGCCACCTTTTCCTCTTCCTGTCCCTTCCCAGGTATTTCCCACATCCCAAGTTGTTGAATTGGTACTAGCTGACAATAAGGGATATGGAAGACAACCTTGGGATTAGAGGGAGTAAAATTGTAAGAACCTCTTATCCCTTGATCTGGCAGAAAAAGTGTTGTGGTATAAATGGGCTGTGTAGCTGAAAGTGGACTAGAGAGAGTCAGGAGTAAGAAGAGTGTGAGACTCAGGAGTTGAAGAATATTTGGGAGTAGTTGGTTTCTAGTGACCTTACAACAGTCAAGGGTTGGAATCCCAAAAGCTTCTG
>NW_004524583.1:23441493-23445345 GCF_000260255.1 Octodon degus
AGGCTGGTATAGCGCTAAGATGAGTTTTGTGAGATGAGACTTTAAGAGTCCACTTGCCTTTTCTTCTTTACCAGAGGACTGTGGATGGTACACTAGAGGACTGTGGATGGTACACATAGGTGCCAAGTGATGTTAAGGCTCGAAGCTATCTGTTGAGTGATTTGGGAAATGAACGTTGGGCCATTATCTGATTGAAGAGTCTAGGGGAGCACAAATCGGGGAATAATATCCTGTGTAAGAACTCTAGTGACTACATCTGCAGTTTCTCGAGTAGTAGGAAAGGCCTCTCTCTACCCTGAGAAAGTGCAGATGAAAATGAGAAGGTACCTCTGTGTCTTGTAGCGAGGCGTGTTTGTAAAATGTATCTGCCAGTCCTCTCCTGGGGTGTGTCCATGGAACTGGTGGGTTGGGAAAGAGGGGGTTGGCAAATGTCCCTGAGGAGGTCTTAGCACAGAGCTAAGTTTTGAGTTACCTGGAGAATGATAGTTTTTAAGGAAGGGTGTGTGGTGATAGGAGCTAAGAATTTATATAGACGTAAGTACTGACATAAGCCAACTGTGCAGATCAGTGATAATGGCTAGTGCTTGTTGGTGTGGAAGGAGTTTTGGCCCCGGGAAAATCCATCCCTGTGTGTTTTGATTGTAGTCAGGTTTGTGGAGCAGTTAATAGGGTCATCAGAAAGGGATTCTGGGTCAAAAGGAGCTTTGGGGGCAGGGTTTGGTGCTGTGGAGTGAGCCAAGAGTACTTGTTTTGCTTCACATGCCTCTATAAGGGAGGGATGTGTCCAAGGAGCAAAAAAGCCTGAATATAAGGGATCTTTTGCCATTTGCCATTGTGGTGATGGTGACATTATCTGTTCAGATCAGCAAGGAGTCTAGAATCAAAGGTGCCTGCCTCAGGCCTTTGTCTGCCATTGTCTAGTTTATATTGTGGCCAAGCCATCTGGCAGTAAAAAATTAAACCTTTAGGTTTGAGATAGCCTTGAAGTTTGAGGGTGCTGAGGTTCTTTAAAAGACAAACCAGCGAAGTGTGTTTTGGAGGATGGAAAGGAATATTTCCCAAAGTGACAGAATTAAAAAGCTGTCACTTTTTAGCTTGGAGTGAGTATGAGAGAGGGCTAACACCCACTTTATCAGTCATCACTAGAAAAAGTGGGGAACCAGGGACCAGATGGCCCAGGAAGATGGGTGGGAATCCTGATGTGAGCTCACGATTTTGGAGAGAAGAGGCAGGTATGAGGCGGGATTCCCGGAGAAGGGTTTTGGGTCTCTTCTGGGTGAATTATAATTGGCCAGGGTTGGAATGCAAGCTAGCAACGGCAGGCAGCAGAGGAAGAAGCAGAAGCAGAGGGTGGCTCGGTGGGGGAGCTCAAAACCAGGGCAGAGGCACCCTGGGAGCTATATGACCCATCCATCTGAGTCATGGAACCATTTAATGTCAGGATTCACCCAGCAGCGATAGTGGCAGAGGCAGTGGCAGCACAGCAAAGCCACAGGAAAGATAAAAGACTTTTTTATTGTGGACACAGGAGGACCCCAGGGAAAGACACAGGGCAACCCTCAGGGCCCAAACAGTGGAGGGCAGCAAAATGTATAGGTTCCTAAAGGGTAAGGAACATAGAGGTGAGGTGATGACGTTGTGACAGCTCATTGGAGATCATCCTGGGAGGTGAGGTAGATGATGTTGGCGCACTGCAGAAGGGATGCAGGGAGTGCTGGGAAGAAGAGGTAGGTAGTTGTTCTGGGCTCAGCGCCACCTTGTGGAGACACCGTGGTGATTCAGCCGGTTTCCATATGGGCCGGAGGCATCAGTACCCTGGGCTAAGTTGGAGAAGAGGGTGGGAGGTGGTCTTGGGAAGACAGGCTTTTGTTTTAAGGGCATCAGCCATATTGGATGATCACCATAACGATTTTAGCAATTCATACTAAGGCCAGAACCTATCAGAAAACACATAGATTAATTGTATAAATACTCTATTTACATTAAATTTTTAAAATCAACTGCCAGATGGATCTTCTGTTGCAGATTGTCACCAGACAAAAGAAATCCTGGAAAAGTGATTTGGGTGCTAGCTTGACAAAATCTAGAAAACGAGCAAACATAAATACTTTGATAGAAAAACAGTATCAAAGTGTTTCTATCGTGGCTTTGCTGTCATTTCCAGTAAATGTTAAAGGTAATTTTAGTTATTGTGCTTTATATACATGCCTAAATTCTTCTATTAGCTTTAACTTTTGTAAGGATAGCGTTTATATTCTTAAGACCAGGACCAGGATTTTCCTTCCTGTATAACTACAATGCCCATGGCAACACTCTTTTTTTTTTTTTTTTTTTTTTTTTTAGGTGGAACCGGGGATTGAACTCAGGACCTTGCGCTTGCCAGGGAAGCTCTTATTCCACCGAGCCATCTCCCCGTCCCCAAGACTCTCCTTCTATGATGCTGTTCCAGCATTTGCTGAAGGCTATAAAGAAGAGAACAAAAAGAATGAACTCTTGACAGCCATAGATTTAGAAATAACAGCAGTCACTGCTACAGCTGGAAAAGCCTTGAGCCAAGGTGTGCAACGTGTTCACTTTGTGCAGCAGAGGCACACAGACTCAGAGCAGTTACGAACTTGAAAGACACACAGATTCAGAGTTAATACGAAGATAAATGATTTAGAACAAGCTGTTGTTATGCTAGATCAAATTGTTAATCTATAGTATGAACTTTGTTTAAAAAATGATTGACATACCTCCTCATTCTATGTAACTCCAATTCTGTGGAATCAAGCTCATTTCCCATGGGAAAATGTAAAAAAGCACTTACTGTACCGTAGCAATATTACCTCTGCTATCCTGTCTCTTCAGCAACATATTGATAATGCTTTTGCAAAACAATTGTCAGAATTGTCTGGCACTAATCTGTTACAAGACATCTCTAATGGCATTGAAAACCTTAAATCCTTTTCATGCTATCCCATGGTTCAGTGGGAGTATAGTAATAACTTGTTTATGTTGTCTCTGTACTGTTCGAATACCTTGCCTAGCCTGGCCACAAGGACCAGCCAACCAACAAGCCATGAATCAACCATCGATAGTCCTTGCTCTGATGCTTCACAAGAATTCAGCATAAAACAGAAATGGGGATATATAGTGATATGAGTCAAAAGTTTACTATACTGAGGGAGCAAGGAACAAAAGCCTAAAGAAACTGGCTCTTTGTAATTCTGGCAAGCTGGAGAGAAGGTAGCAGCGGATTCCTGGAGGCAGCGCCCTGTCTGTTCTTTGTTCCTTTACCTGGGAATTTACCAAGCAGTGATAGGTAAACTAGCTGGTAAGTGCCAGAAGACAATATAGATAGCAGTTTGTTTACAAAAATTATTTATGCACATTCCTTAGCTTGTTTGTGGCCCTCAGTAAATGTGAGAAGCTTCCCTGGCTCAGGGCTCACTTAGAGAGAGACTGATGAGTGAGACCCCTTCCTTGTGGCCGATTTCATCCAGCCTTGCTGTTGTTCATTTTTTTTTTTTAATTTTTATTTGTGTGTGTGTGTGTGTGTGTGTGTGTGTGTGTGTGTGTGTCCAGCTCAGCCCACCAGGGGGCGGGGCTGGCTGGCATGTGGTGCTGGGGGATTGAACCGTGGTCCCTGTGCTTTGCTGAGCTTGTTCCAAGTAGGTGCTTTAGACCACCGAGCCATCTCACCAGCCTGCTGTTGTTCATTTTGCAGCTCCGCTCTTTCTACATTACTTAATTAAGATCTTGATGATCTTGCTTTGGTCTTTTATTTTATTTTTTTAAAAATACTTTTATTTATTTGTGTGTGTGTGTGTGTGTGTGTGTGGCCAGCTCAGCCCACCAGGGGGCGGGGCT
>NW_004524583.1:23446565-23454425 GCF_000260255.1 Octodon degus
TTCTAATGGTGTTTGTAAGTAGGATCACAAGTCTGCATCTTATACAGCAATTAACCACTAAGAAGAATATATGCAGTGTATTATTTGTTCAAACTGTACTTTCGATTTGATTTGAAACTATCTCATTGCTATATGTTTATCAATAAAACTTTGAAAAGAAAAAAAAAATACTGCAGCTCAAAAGAACCAGGAACTAGCCCAAAGAAGCTACTATCCCAGCCAAAAAAACAAAAAGCCATGAAAAGCTAAGGCAACTGAATGTTTCCCAAAATTCACAACCCATCCTAAGCCAAACCAGGTAACACTGAGGATCTAATAACTACACTGCAGAAAGATCTGAAAAGGCTAAATGCTTCACTAATGTGCTCAGTGAATTAAAAGAATAGCTAACTACATAATGACCCTAGTGACAAATAAAAAACAACTCCAGAGAAGACACCAATAAGCCTGTAGTGGGGTTAACAAAAGAGATGCAAAGCATTAATCCCAGCATAGAAAAGAACAGGGGCTCATTAAAAGTTCAACACAGAAATAAAGCAGATTAAAAGTATGATTTAAGGTCCTGGGAGCAAAGAAATAAACATGGAGACAAAGTGTCAGAAGTGAACACACGAACAAGTAGGGGTAGCTATCCTATCTTCAGACAACCTGGAAAACAGGCCAATTCTTATCACAAGAGAGAACGAAGGACATTACATTCTGTTTAGCAGAAACATTCAAGATATTTTGGGGAAGATAGTGGAGTAGTAAGTTCCCTGAGCCCAGGAAGGATCTGAAAGAAAAACTGGAACCCACAGAGAAAGTGAACAAACAGACCACATGGCAGACAAAGGAAGGAGCAAGCCTCACTTTCAACCTGAGCGAAAGGAAGATCGAATCTACAGAGACACTGGAAGACCACCAAGCCATGTCCCCCTCAAGGGTGACACCACTTGCTTTCATCTTTACCTGCCCTTTACACCCACCCTCTTTGCTGGGATATTCACAGCTGGCTATATAGAGGTAAATGCTCCCTTAATGGGCTAAAAGAATGTGACAAAATCCAGCCCAGGCACCAATGTGTCTCCTCATGGCAAGGAAACAATGGTTCAAACCCCTCCCCACTGGTGGCTGGAGGGGAGGCTCAAGAAAGAGCCCGTCAAATTTCAAGGTTTAGACATGGCGTAACTCTGCTGAGGCTAGGCGACTCAAGAAGAACTATATCTTCCCAGTAGTGAAAGAGCTGGCTTTCCAAACATCAAGGTATTTGCTGAGCCGCTAACTGAGGAGCCTCTATGCCTGGTGCAAGAGTGTTTTGGCTCTCCTTTACAAGCCGTGCTTACAAAGTTATTCCTCCCATGAACTCTACCATGACCCTCATCTGCCTCCCTGATCAGCACCAATAAAAGCCATGATTCTTGCCCTTTGTTCCACTGAAAGCACTTGTTCATTCTAGAGGCCCTTGAACTGCAGGTCTGTCTATGTCTTTCATCAGCCATGTGCCACAGTGCTGGGTGGGAGAATGAACTCTATAGGAGCTTTGGTAACTGGTGCCCAAGTGGGGTGCAGACCCATGCAGGAAGCCTATTGGAGCAGAATCTGGTGGTTGGTGGTACGTGGACCCTTCATGATGACAGGCCAGAGATGTGACAGTCTTTCTCTGCAGAAGAGTCACAGTATATCCAGGTGCTCTACTCCGCTAAAAAAAAAAAAAGGCAAAAATTGCTGTTCCAACTAGTCATATGGCCAAACTGCTCCATCACTTGGTAATGGAGTCCATGGTTCCCCAGGCAGGGACTGTAACCTGGCAGAATGGCACTGAGTGTAGGAAGGGTCTCACAGGGCTCTACACCACGGAGAACACATCTCCCCTGAGCTGCTCACTGCATGAAGCCTAGTCTCCTCTGTCCTTTTGCCTTCACAACTTGAGTCTCTACAAAAATCGGAGAGGCAAAAAATATCTGAAACAGAAGAGGCAGAGTGTAACGATCAAATGCTTCTGGGTGGGAAGCCCAAGGAAGATGAAGCCTGATCAGAGGATCCAGGTGTTCAGTCAGTCTGGTTTTTACAACATGCATTCAGGGAAGGAAAATAATGCTTCAGCAGCCATAGCCTCCTCTGCTTCGCCGTCTGCTCCCAGTTTGCAGAGACCATATTCATTTGTTATCTCTCACCTCCCCCAGCTGATCCTTGCCCTCCTCCAATGCATCTGGGGCCACCACCCTTTTTGGAGGTTCTTACTGAGTCACATGAATGGGAACTCCAGCGAGGTACTCCTATGTGTTTGCCTGTTAGCTGGGCTAACCACACTGCACCCTCACCTCAGAAACTGACCAAAGTGGTTGAATCTTGGGGCTACAACAAAGCGGTAGAGATAATCATGCACCAATTACATCACTGCAAAGCAATTACAATATCATAAAGTGACCTCTATGATAACAAAAGTTATAGATTATCAGTATCAACAAACCTAAGCACAAAAACAAAGCAAGCAGAAGCAAAAACAACAGACACATGAAAAGAAAAAGCAACAAAATACCTCTGAAAACTCCAGAATTCCCAGAAGCCAATTCATGGAATAACAAAGGGCAGAATAACAGAAGCTACACAATTGAATTAACTGGAAGGATTGAAGAGTTTAGAAAGCAGCTCAAAGTAGAATTCGGTGGGATTAGACAAGATATAACTAAACAGATAATAAGATAGCCAAAAAGATGTGAGAGCTTTTAGAAGACGCAAATAAAAAGTTTGATGAGCTAAACAAAATTGTAACAAAACACAAATGACCAGGTTGACAAAGAGCTAGAGCCCATGAAAAGGTTTCAATCAGAAATCCAAGAGATCTGGTTGTGGCAGCACACGCTTATAATTCCAGCCCTCGGGAGGCTGAGGCAAGAGGATTTGCACAAGCTCCAGGTCAGCCTGCATTACACAGTGAGATCATGTCTAAAAAAAACCCAAACAAAAAACAAAACAAAACAAAAAAAAATCCCAGAGCATTTTTTAAATTGTTTATTCTCTTTTTAAAAAAAGTTTTAAAAAACCATATTGAAAATATGATCAGTAGAACTGACCCCAGAAGACAGAAATCTGTGTAATAAAACACTCAGATTATCTTTGTGTCATCAACAGTAGTAGAGTCCAGGGCTGGTGAGATGGCTCAGTGGTCTAAAGCACCTACTTAGAACAAGCTTAGCAAAGCACAGGGACCATGGTTCAATCCCCCAGCACCACATGCCAGCCGGCCCCGCCCCCTGGTGGGCGTAGCTGGCCACACACACACACACACACACACACACACACACAAAAAAATAAAAATTAAAAAAAAAACAAACAGTAGTAGAGTCCAAATGCGAAAAGTCCTCAAAACTATACTGGAAAAACAAAACTAACATTATACTAAATGGTAAATCAAACAAGGATTCAGACAAAAAGAGAACTGCAGGCCTCTCTGTGGTGAGCATAGATGCACAAATCCTTAACAAGTTGTTGGCCAGCAGAACACAACAGAACACCAAGAACATCACACACCGTGACCAGGTGGGCTCCACCCTAGCTGTGCAGGGTAGCTTGACGGGCAAAGATCAGTAAGTGTAACTAACTGACAGCATTTAACAAACAGAAGCAGGCAGAGCAGTCAGCAATAACTCAGCCTCTCCAACCCCCAGAATCCGGATACTGGAAAATAACCTGAAGAAGAAAAGAAGGGAGGTGGAGTCCTGGAACCCAGGAAGAATCTGAGGAGCAAGTTGTAGTGTGCAGAGAAGTGGAAGGGACAAAAGATAACATGGAGAAATAAGCAATCTGGACTCTCTCTCTCCAGCTCCGGTTTTATGGCTTGTGGAAAAGGAGGCCGAAGCTACAAGAGACACCATGAAAGCAGGAGTCTCCAGAAGCCTTCAGGGAGAAATTCAGCAGTGGAAGAGGCAAAAAAAAATTACAGGCCAATAGCTCTTTTGAATATGGATCCAAGAAGCTACAAAACAAAAACAAAAAAAAAAAAAAAAAAAATGCTGGCAAATAGAGAGAACAAAATTTACAAGGCTAAAAAGATTCCATTGCATGAGTAGGCCTACCATAGCTAAATAAATAAACATTTACAAATAGAAGACCCCAGAAGGAAAGAATAGCTAATATAAATTAAATTATGAGCTATAGATTACTGTGGTAAGGACAGCTAGATAATTTATAATATCAGTGAAAATGTGGGATGAGCCATCCTGTCTGGATTTAATACTCTCAAAACTTATTTTCTGGTCCAACTCATTATCGACTCTTCTGGAAGCAGTCACAGAACTTGAAGAAGACTTGGGCTGGTGACACAGGCAGTCCTATGTTCAAATTTCAGCTCTGCCACTGTGGCCTTCAAAAAGGCATCAATTTCTTTATCTGTAAGGTAGAGATGACAGTGTGTAATTCATATACTTTAGGAAGGGTTAAGGAATGACAATCTATTCACACAAAACAGTCTATAGACTACACTAGGGTTCTCAATAGAAGATAAGCTTTCAAAATTGTTGGCCAAGAGCACTTGCAGAAATTTAGGATCACCCCAACACTGGAAAAGTCCTGAAGGATATACTACATAAAGCCAGCGAAGATAACACCACCAAGGGACTAATGAATCAACACATCAGGAAGGATAAATGCTTAAGCAAAAGGGAATATTATAGGAATCAGCAATAGAAAAATAGCGCAATGTCAGAAATCAGATAGCATCTTTTGATAACTCTCAATATAAAGAGTCTCAACTACCCAGTTAAAAGACACAATTAGTAGACTGGATCAACAAACAAAACCCAACTATATATTCCATATGAGACAAACCTGCTGCATGAAGCTCATAGAATAAAAGTGAAAGGATGGAAAATAAAATTATATGTAAACAGAAGCCCAAAGCAAGAAGTAGCTATCCTAGTTTTAGAAAAATGACTTCAAGCTAAAGCTAATCAGAAGAGAAAAAAACTCACTATATATTGGTAGAATAATTCAGCAGGAAGAGTAAATACAGGACTGGTGAGATGGCTCAGTGGTCTAAAGCACCTACTTAGAACAAGCTTAGCAAAGCACAGGGACCACGGTTCAATCCCCCAGCACCACATGCCAGCCAGCCCCGCCCCCTGGTGGGCTGAGCTGGACACACACACACACACACACACACACACACACACACACACACACAAATAAATAAATTTTTTTTTAAAAAATAAATAAATAGTTGGTTCTTTGAAAGTTTCGCCAAAATAGACAATTTAAGACAAATTCACCAAACAAGGTAAGAAAAGACCCGTATCAGTGCAATCTGAAATGAAAAAGGTAAAGTGAAAATGGGCACTTCTAAAAGCTAGAGGATTTTAAGTAACCACTTTGAAAGCCTGTATCTAATAAATTGGAGAGTCTACAAGAAACAGATTCACAGATACACAAGAATTACCGAAATGGAACCAAGAAAATACAAAAACTGTAAGAAGCCCAATTATAAGCAATGACATTGAGCCAGTGATTTTTTTTTTGGGGGGGGCGTGACTCAGCCCACCCTGAGGGTAGGGTTGGCGTAGAATGTGGTGCTTGGGTTCAAACTGGTGTCCCCTGCACCTGTCTGAGCTTGCCTAAACAGGTTCTTTAGACTGCTGAGTTATCTTGCGGGCTCTGAGCCAGTGATTAAAAAAATAAAACAAACAAACAAAAAACTGCCCATCAAGAAAAGCCCAGAAGAGAATAAATTCCACTTGAAGCCACAGATATAAACTGATTCAGTAAAGTGGCAAGAAAAAAATACACACCAAGTGAAAAAGAAAAACATAAACAGCAGCGTCAATAGCATTCCTACTAAGAATGAACTCACTGACAAAGATATCAGGAAAACAATCCAATTCTTCACAATAGCCTCAAACAGTGAAGACCTCAGAATTAACCTAACCAAGGAAGTGAAACACTTCTGTAATGAAAAATGTACTTATAAAGAAAATTGATTGAAGAGAACATTACAGGGGCCAGGGAGATGGCTCAGTGGAATACGTGCTTGCCTGGCAAGAGCAAGGGCCTGAGTTCAATCCCCAGTTCTGCAAAAAAAAAAAAAAAAGAACATTAAAAAATAGAAGGGCATCCCCTGATCTTAGGTAGGCAGAACTAACATTGTCAAATGGCCACACACTAGAAAAAATTATGTAACAGCTTGATGCAAGCCTCATCGATATACCATCAATATTTTTCACACAACTATAAAAATGAACTTTGAAATATATATGGAAAGAGAGAGACTCAGAATATTCAAAGCATGAGGCCAGGGAGATGGCTCAGTAGAATAAGCGCTTGACCGGCAAATGCAAGGATCTGAGTTCAATCCCTGGTTCCACCAAAAAAAAAAAGAATATTCAAAGCAATCTCGGGTTGCAAGAACAAGGGTGGATGGGGCCAGGGAGATGGCTCAGTGGAATAAGTGCTTCCCTGGCAAGCTCAAGGACCTGAGTTCAATTCCCGGTTCCAACAAAAAAAAAAAAAAAAAGAACAAGGGTGGAGACAATACAGTCCCAGGCTTTAAGTGACACTGTAAAGCAACAATAGTAAAAACAGCATGGTACTAACACAAAAATAGACATACAAAGCAATGAAACATAATATAAAATGCAGAAATAGCCCAGCCACCTTTTCCATTCCTTTTTGTCTTCTTTCCCTATCTCAGTTTCTTGTTCCTTTAAATGTATTTAGTACAGCGTCTACAGGGTCTCCGTACACATATTGGACTCATAGTGATTCTTCTGCTTCATCCTGTTCCTAGCACCTATGCTGTGTAGGGCTCAAGCAGCTTCCTTAAAGCAGAATGCACACTAACATTGATTCTTTTGGCTCCTAAAAGCCTTCCATAGAGATACTAAACTGCCTGTATGATAACATAGCATGAGTGAGAACTGGATTCTCACTCGGAGGGCAACACAAGAACTAAAACACCAGTCACCACACAACAAAATAGATAAATCCCATAATAAAAAGGAATCAGAACAAAGCAGCAACTAAAATAATATATGGCAACCACACAAAGCTTCCATCTTCCATGTGATATTACAGTATAAATCCCTCCCAGCATGAGAATGTGCCCAAGGCATTTGAGGCCTCAGGATACCACCAGAAACACTGACAGCTCCGTGGGCGCCTGCTTTTGTACCCAGTGGTTTGTGTAAAGAGCATTATTCATTTATTAGCAGGTGCTCCACACATCTGGCCAAGGTAGGAATTTCTTCTCCTTGGAAACACCACCTAGAGGAACGGAGCGCATGAATTGGAGCAAGCTACTGAAGACTCTGCAGGAGCGCGGCCTGCAGCCAGTGAGTCTGAGGACAGGACACTGCTGTCACTACTGCAACCCACAACATCCGGACATGAACCCAGATCAGACAGTTGGGCTGCGTCCGGAGACAGCATGTTGGTGGTGCCTTGAAAGAGTCTCTTGGGTTGGCTTTCCGTCTCCATCTCACCTTTTCTTTTAAGAGGACCAAGAACACTGGGTCTAATGCATTTTCCAGGACTCTGGATTCTCCAGCTTGAAAATCATCTTGGATTACCAATAGAGCTTGAAGGCAAGTCACTGCTCCTCACAAACATTTGCAGGGATGGAGAAAAACACTCTCCAAATCCCTTGGTTGGGGAAGGTGCTGGGGAAACTGGAGTGAAGTCAATTTTCTTAGGAGAATATAATTTCTCTGGCTTGTCAAAATCAGTCACTCAAGCTGAAGCTTTCATCCCACGACTGGCTGGTTTATCTGCTTTGCCAATTGCACTTCCCTTTCACGCGCAGTTTCTCTATTCATAATATCCAGGCCTTCTTCCCTTTTGATTTGATGCAGTCTGCTACTAGGGATGCGATTAGATGGCAGCAACAAACTG
>NW_004524583.1:23455141-23459310 GCF_000260255.1 Octodon degus
CTGCCACCTTTACAGCCTCCCACGCTTTGGAAGCGGGAGCCTCCATGGGGCCAGCTCTTCCGAGTCAGGGCACCCATCTCACCTTTTATTAATTTTATTTTTAATTTTTTTTGGTGAAACTTTTTTTCTTTTTCTTTTCTTTCTTTCTTTTTTTTTTCTTTTAGTGGAACTCTTGTTCCTTTTAGACAGTTTCTTTTCATTACACAATATCTGTTGTACCTTTTAGATCTTATTTACTCTTTAAGCTTTTCATACGAGACGATATGATGTTTAAACACGTGAAACTGATTTATTTCACTTATTAGTGTGATCTCAAGTTGCACTCGTTTATCTGCAAAGGCTAATGTGTATTCTTCTATATATCTGAGTAGTACTCCATTACACATAAATACAGTATCTTTTTTAATCTATTCCTCAGTTGATGAGTATTTGTGTTACTTCCCAGATTTAGCTATTATAAATTGTGCTGCCGTATATTATTGTGGGTACACATATATTGTTGTGGTATGATGTTTTTAATTATTCTGAGAAAGTACCAAAAAGGGAGAAGAAGAGACTCGTTCTCCCCATCTTTTGCTTTTGTTGCTTTTGCTGTCTTCTGCCACCTTGAAGTGTTACCCTGTGACACACCACTCTGCCTTGGAGTCAGCGGATTATAAACTGAAACCTCCACAAACTGTGAGCTAAACAAATATTTGCTTTCTTAATTTTTGGGCATTGGGTATTTTGTCTCAACAATGAGAGATAAATAACCAAGGCCGAATTTGGTACCAGAGAAGTGGGTTTGTTGTTGCGACTACACCTGACCGTGTTGGGCTTGTGGAAAGAGTTTGGAGAGGTTCAGAGACGTCATCTGAGATAGTTAGGCTGTTGTGTCTGGGATATTCTGATCAGAGCTCAGAAAACCATAATGCTGATAGAAATCCTATCAGTAAAGAACAGGCTTGGGAGGTTTCTGCTGGGAACAAGGACTGCACTGATTGCTGGGCTACGGATGATGTGTGTTATGGCGTGGTGGAAAGTGTGTCAGCATTTTGTTCCTGTCCATGGATTTTGCCTAAGACTGAGATTAAGGGCAGTGGACTAATTAATCTGGCTGAGGAAATTTCATGGCAGTCTAATGTTGAAGTCGCAGCATGACTATTGTTGGGGGCTTTGAGATTCAAGATCTGAAATCTTGATTTGACAGTCAAGAGCAAAGAGCCCAGCAGGATGATTTAAAATGTCAGCTTGGCTAGAAAGGAAGTTCCAATAAAGTTGTGGCCTACAAAGATAGAGAACAGGAGATCTTGATTGCTGAGATGGAACAAGAGAATATAAAAATGGCCTGTCAGAAGAAGCAGGCTCAGAACTGCAAAACTGGAAGGCTGTGCTTTGAGGAGAAATTCCCAGAGTGACATGTTCAAGAATGGCAGTAGCACAGAAAACTTGTTCCTCAGAATTGGATTTAAAAAGGGGGGGGGGGGGGGGGGGTGAGATGGCTCAGTGGTCTAAAGCACCTACTTAGAACAAGCTTAGCAAAGCCCAGGGACCGCGGTTCAATCCCCCAGCACCACATGCCAGCCAGCCCCGCCCCCTGGTGGGCGGAGCTGGCCACACACACACACACACACACACACAAATAAATAAATAAATAAATTTAAAAAAAAAGAATTAGATTCAGTGTGTCCAATGACCCAGGTGTTCAACCCCTACAGCCAAGAGAGAGGAAAGCCTAGATACTGCCACAGCTGGCATCAGACCTTGGCATCAAGCATGTGGTGCCAGGGTTAAGTGCATGCACAATGCAAGAAATATGACATTAAGGTGGTTCCTACCCCAATTTCAGAAGGCCCGGGAGACCAGGCACACTTGAGAGGGCAGTGCATGTACTGTGAGAGACCGCAGAAGTTTGGAAAAGCCAGGAACACGGATTTTTTAAAGGAAAACTGTAAGGAGGGAGCAAAGAAAGGCCTAAGAGAGAAGCCATGGGAGCTACAACCTCAGGAAGTACCTGCAGGTGGAGTCATCCACCCATCCATCGCTTTGGAGCTCACAACTTGCTATAGGTTGCCTCAGATACTGGAGATGGCACTATACGACTTCATGTTTACCCTGCTGGATTTTGGACTTACTTTGGTCTCAATCCTTGGTATATGGCCAAGCAATGGCCGTGACTCATCCACATGGCTGCACTGACAAAGGTTCTACAATCTGAGGTACAGGATCTCAGGATAAATCCTGAGGACATTTCACTGACCTTCTCAGACCAAAAAACTACAACTCTTGTTGCACAGGTCCTGCTTTACCTTGGTCTTAGCCATCCAGTAGAAAAGTATGAAGACGAAACATAGGAAATAAAGCCATGCTGTTAAGTTGAGCTGTGGGGGACTCAGGTCAATAATTTCTGACATTGCCAGTTAAACAGAAGACCCAATGCTATTATGGGCTACTGGACTCTTTTAGAAGATTTTGCTGAGTTTACACACCTATAATATTCAATAACGGAACTTAGAAAAAATGGGGTATACCGATGAATGTCCATTTTGTATCTGTGTATTCAAAGTGGTTAGGATAGATATATAGTTGCATTCTCTTAATGAATAGAATGATTTGTTCTAATGGTGTTTGTAAATAGGATCACAAGTCTGCATCTTGTACAGCAATTAACCACGAAGAAGAATATATGCAGTGTATTATTTGTTGAAACTGTACTTCCGATTTGATTTGAAACTGTCTCATTGCTATCTGTTTATCAATAAAACTTTGAAAAAAAATCCTTGGTATACTCATTTGTAACTTTTGAATGGAAAATATTTATCTTGTGCCACTGAATGTTGGAACTGTTTAACTTTTTATTTGTATAGGGGCTTGCAGCTAAGAGTTGCCCTACATCTCAGAGGAGACATGGGACTTGGACTTTTCAACAGTGCTGGAACTGCAGTAGTTTAGCAACTCTTCAGGTGGATTTTGCATAAAGGGATCTGCATGAGCATTCAGGGAGCCAGGAGCAGAATATTGTGCCCATTAAATAAATAGATTTAATACTGGTTCTGAAGGATTGTTGAATCTGGGTTTTAATGTTCAAGTCATGAAGTGTTAAGAATAAGCATGTCTTTGTATCTGGAAACTGGTTTAAAGAAATGTGTCTGGTTGCCAAGTGATAAGGGGTGGACCATTATGGTTGATGCATTGTGTCAGCTTGCAAAGTTTAAAAAGTTAACTAAGTGACTCAGCAGGGGGCCAGGGTCCTCGCTCTGTAAACATCCTGAGCCTGTGTAAGAGGAGGGCACTGAGATGACTTGGAGGGGGTAGCCTGCTCACAATATAAGGGAAGAAAAGAGTCTTGTTCGCCCCACCTTTTGCTCTTATTGCTTTTGTTGGCTTCTGCCGCCTTGAAGTGTGCCATGCCACTCTAGTTTGGAGCCAGCTGATCAAGGACTGAAATCTCAACAAACTGTGAGCTAAATAAACCTTTCCTTCCTTCATTTTGGATGTTGGGTATTTGGTCTTGATGTCAAGGGAAAAGTAACTAAGACAGGAACCAATAACACCATGGGGGAAAAATATACCCTGATAACAAATAGTGCCAGAAAAACTAGTTATCTTGAGGTTGAAGAATTCATCCAGATACCTATTCTTCATCTTGTACTAAAATCAGATCAAAATGAATCAAAGACCTATATATAAAAACAAAAACACTGAGTCTACTAGAAGAAAAAAATTGGTAGAACTCAGAGATAGGGATAGGCAAAGACTTTCTGAACATAATCCCAAGTACACGAGCTATAATACCAAGAGTCAACAAATAGGATTATATAGTAAAGAGGCAATATGCACAATGAAAAAACCTGGCAGCTATTTCTCTGACAGAGGTCTAATATATAGACAATATAAAGAATTCAAAAATTAGATAACCAAAAATTGTTTAATATTTCAATAAAAACTGGGCAGCTAAATACATACTTCACAGAGGAAATACAAATGACCAAAACATGGGGGAAGAAATATTTAGAATGTTTAGTCATTAGAGAAAGAACAACACTGAGTAAGAACAACACTGAGTTTCCACTGTAAGAATGGCTATTATCGGGGCTGGTGAGATGGCTCAGTGGTCTAAAGCACCTACTTAGAACAAGCTTAGCAAAGCACAGGGACCGCGGTTCAATCCCCCAGCACCACATGCCAGC
>NW_004524583.1:23459715-23461107 GCF_000260255.1 Octodon degus
AGAATCTAGTAAAACCACTTGGGAAATCAGTGGGGAGATTTCTAAAAACAAATTAAAACTAGAAACTCCATTTGGCCCAGCTATGTGTCTCCTGAATACATTCTGAGGAAATCTAAACTCATGCTACAGTGATGCAAGCACGTCCGTGCAGCTCGTAAGAGCTAAGTCAGGAAAGTGGCCTATAGGAGCCTCATGGGATGAACGGATTTTTATAACATTTAAATTCTTATCAGTTTTTATTTTAGTTTAACACATGGTGAGATATAAGAGTTTAGATGCAAAAAAATCTGCTGGATGTGGATATCTAATTTTTCCAGCACTGTTTCTTACAATCTTTTTTTTTTGGTGCTACCGGGGATTGCATCCCAGCACTATTTCTTAAAGAGACTATCTTTCATCCAGTGATGTTTGTGACCCCCTCTGTAAAAAACCAAATAGCTACACGTGCCTGCGGTTGCTTCTTGCAGCTCCCTGCCTAGTTCCTGGGGAACTAAGGAACAAGCACTCTGAGACAGGCCCAAATGCCCCACCAAAGTTCATTTTCATTATGCAAACTGTCTTCGAATGATGTTTCCCCCATTTAGGCTCAGAAGCGGCACTTAATCCCTCAAGCTTTTAAGAGACTGCTTAGCACAGAATGGCTTATTATAGACGCTCCATGAACCTCCTGGGTTGCTGTTATAAGTTGCTCCTACCCCATTTTGGGAGCTGAGGGTGGACAGACTCAATGCGCATGAGCAGACTGCACAGGAAGTGTATAGCTTGGTGCCAAAAGCAAAGAACCAAAACTACCTGTGCAGAGATTCTGAGATCATGTGCAACAGCTGACTGCGAAGCTGCGCAAACCACTTGCCTAGTTAAATTTTCCTCCTCCATCCTCAGAGAGGTAATCTGAGAATCCTACCTTCTGTGCCTCCTCTCTTCTGATCAGGCATGAGCCCCATTTGAATGTTATTGCTTCTGTCCCTGTGATTTCTATCTTAAATGGAAGAAAAGAGCCATGGACTAAGTGGTCACCGTCTCAGTTCTATCTCTCCAAACCTCTCCATTCCATCCTTAGCCTTACTGTCAGCGCCCCTTGGGTCCACAGCCAGCTCTCTATGGTGACTTAATGCATGGTTCTGAGGAAGGCAGTAGGATTCTAGAGTCCTTGCCACACCTAGAACTGGTCCAGTAGGCAACATCATGATGGTCTCTATGTCCACATTACTGTCTTTATTTTCTCTTTCTCCTGCTCCAGTCTGTTATATCAGATGAATGGCCAGCCAGTCACACTTCTTGCAGGGGCCCCAATACCTAGGAGCTCCTTACTTCTCAGTTCTCAGGGGAAGAAGGAAAAAACCTTCATCCATCCCAGCTGACTCACTACCTGATTTCCTAGAACTCTTGAAA
>NW_004524583.1:23462463-23480395 GCF_000260255.1 Octodon degus
AATAAATAAATAAATAAATAAAATAAAGGGGTTGGGGAGATGGCTCAGTAGAATAAGTGCTTCCCTGGCAAGTGCAAGAGTCTGAGTTCAATTCATGGTTCTGAAAAAAAAAAAAAACAACTAAAAGTAAAAATAGTATCATGTAAGTCGCTGCTGAAGATGATGAAAATTCAATTCAAATTACTTGAACCCAAAAAGAGGAAATAATTTTTTTTACACAAATATCAATAAGAATCATGCATGATAGATCACAGAACAGATGGATTTCAGAACATTCTGTAAAGTCTAGGGATTTATCACTGACCCAGTCGTGTCTGTTCTTCTCAGGGGTGTCACAGGTTTTCTGTTGGTTAGGGTTCTCTACAGGAACTGAATTGTTAGAATATATGTATAGTTATGCAAAGGGCATTCAGTAGGTAGGTTATAGGATCTAAGAGCTACAATGACTTTCTAGGTTCTCCGGACTGGGAGGATCTAAGAGCTACCCAGCCCAGGAAGATAGAATCCACAGAACAAGCAAGATAGAGAATGCAACACTAGTCCAACGTCAAAGGCCTTGGAAGAATGCAACAGTAGTCCAACGTCAAAGGCCTTGGAAGAATGCAACAGTAGTCCAACGTCAAAGGCCTTGGAAGAATGCAACACTAGTCCAACGTCAAAGGCCTTGGAAGAATGCAACACTAGTCCAACGTCAAAGGCCTTGGAAGCATACTGGAGAACAGTTGGTAGGAGTCTGTGCGGGCATGCTGAGGAAACTAGAGACTGACGTCCAAAGGTGATGACAGCGAGAGGCACACCCTTAAGACTGCACCTTCTTCTACACACACACTCTCCTCTTTCCCTCGTCATAGAAATTCCATCTGGGGTACAGTCCCGTTGGTGCTACCTACAACCAGGGTGTGTCTTCTTCCTTAGTCATCTGGCCTACGTGCCAACCATCTCCATAAACACATCCAGAACTGTGCTCTACCAGACTGCAAGGCATCTTAAAGCAGTCAAGTAGACATCCTGACTAAGGATCCAAGACAGGGCTACGCTTTTAAACATATGAGCTGTTCTAAGCCATTCACGAGTCAACATTAGTTTCATATTAACAGAACAGTTAGATAAGATCATGTCAGCTTGCAGAATATCAGGATTCAGCTCACAAACTTAAAGCTTGTGCAAATCTTGAGGTATATTAATCCATGTGTAACATGAATAAGCAATCAAAAAAGATTAATGTTTAGCTAGTCAAATCCAGCTAAACTGGTGTGTCACCTTGAGCCTGAGCACACTAGTGTCTTT
Organism: Octodon degus; assembly: GCF_000260255.1. Classification (NCBI taxonomy): domain Eukaryota; kingdom Metazoa; phylum Chordata; class Mammalia; order Rodentia; family Octodontidae; genus Octodon; species Octodon degus. Next base: position 23,463,751 of record NW_004524583.1, read on the forward strand.
CTGATTTATTAGGCAGTTTTACAAGGGCCAGCCAAATAGCTCAGAGGATTAAAGTGCCAGCAAGCAGGCGCAGGGGCAGGGGTTTGATTCCTGGGACTACTGTGCTGGCGTGCTGAGATGGCAACTGAGACTGGGTGTGGTGGTACCCACCTGTAATTCCAGCTTTGGGGAGGCTGCAAACAGGCAGATCACTATGAGTCCGATCTCGTAGTGAACACCCTGTAGACCCTTCTCTAGGACAGAAAAACAACAGCAAAAAGTTTTACAGCTTTCACAGGCAAGGGGAACTCTGTGCACAATATAAATGTTAATGCAGAATGCCTCCTTTTCAGGTTGGAGTCTAAGAAATGCAAATTACAATGGAGAGATAGCTTTATAGCGATAACCAATAAATACTAATATGTACAAGAGAAAAAAGGAATATAAAACTATGTGGACAAGGACACTGCTCTTCAAAGCATTTTTTCAAGGGCTGGGGAGACAGCTCAGTGGGGTAAGTGCTTCCCTGGCAAGCACAAGTCCTGAGTTCAATCCCTGGTACCACAAAAAAAAAAAAAAAAAGCATTTTTTCATTTGCGCTTCCCTACGTTGTTTCTAGGTACAGATAACAGAAACATTTATCCAGGTGGCAGATGGCCCCGTCCCGGATTCCACATTTGGGTACAACTTCAGGGCTCCTGGTCTTGGTCCTATGTACACCTCAAACAGCTTCTGAGGATGCGCTTTTGCGTTTGAAATGTGATTTTCAAACTTCAGTTGACAAGAGCCAAACAGGTTTGGCAAAAGGTTAATTTGGTGGCGGCGGTGGTACTTCACCCAGCAAAAAAAGAAGAAAAAGAAAAAGAAAAATCAACAAAATATAAAGCGAGGCGCGGCGAGGGTAGATCAGTCAGTGACAGAGCCCGGATGTGCAGAGCGCCGAGTCAGAGCTTTTGCAGGCGGGGAGGTGGGAGCTGCAGGGCGCCGAGTCAGAGCTTTTGCAGGCGGGGAGGTGGGAGCTGCAGGAACGGCCTGAAGAGGCCCGCGAGGGCAGGGCTGACCTAGAAGCTTGTTTCTCGCCCAGGCACAGAGCCTGGAAAAGTACTAGGCCTCAGAACCCTCTTACAATTCACACTGTCCACAGATGTAAAGCTACCGACAGAACTACCGTCCAGTTATTGCGTGGTCCTCGCCTTTATTCCGGGTGATTGCGCTACACTTGGCGACCTCGGCGCACTTCTGACGCTACCGCCAGTTCCAAAAGTGGGAGCTGCACGCCAGACGCCGGCCGGGCCCCTGGAGGGGCGGGGCCCATAGCGGGGCGGGGCCTCGAGCAACAGGCCCTTCGGTGGGTGGGGCCTATGGAGGGGCGGGGCCTCTGGAGGAACAGTCTAGAGACTGTTCCTAGGTGGGCGGAGCCTCGGGGCCGGGGGGGCCGAGCCCCCGGGCGTGGTGGGCGGGGCCTCCGATGGGTTGGGCCCTAGTCTGGCTAGGGCACTTCCTAGAGGCCCCGCCGGTTTTGCAGCAGCTTGCTGGGGACCTGGCGCTGCGCGATGGGCTGCCTGCTGCTGCTCCTGCTGCCCGCGCTTGGCGCGCTGCTACTGCTGCTCGGCCTCGGGCTCTTCCTGCGGGCCGACTGCGACCTGACCCTGAAGTGGGCCGAATGGCGGGGCCGCCGCCCAGGTGAGGACGCGCACGGCCGCTCCCGGGCGCCCTCCTTCTCTGCCGACCAGCGCTTGTCCGTCGGGGCCCTCCAGTTAGCCCCGAGCCTGTGGCTCCCCAGGCTGGGCATTTCCCAGGGGTTGCAGGGAGGGGAGCTGTGCCACTTTGTCCCCTGTCCTGGTGGGAAGAGGGCCAGGACTTGCTTCAGCCTCGGAGTCTCCCCCGGGGCTGCCCGCCTGCAGGGAGCACTGCGCTCACAGGACTGGCCTAGGACGCAGGGGCAGCGGCAGAGGCAGGAAAGATGGGGTGACAGTGACCATGCCCAGTTTGTAAGGGAACCCCAGCTAAGAGGCTCAGTGATGCTGCCTCCTGAAGTTGTTTCTCCTCCACTTCTTGCCCTCTCTGGTTTTGAAATGTGATGCAGTCCGAGTTGACCGCCTGCCTGCTCCCTAGGATAAAAGTGATCCACGTGGAGAGAACTAAGTTGACTTTTGTCTGCACCAGGATCGTTCCTGGTACACTGAGGGGCATTCTGCTGTTCGGTTTTTGTCTGTGCCTTGCTTCATGTGTGACGCGTGTGCCAGTTTGTTAAACAAGTGCTCTGTGCTAGGAGGGGCATGCACAGTACTTCAGAAACGGCCTCTGAGCCTGGAAACAGTTTTACAAAGAAGGCAATGTCGGGCTTGGTTTCCAGACAGAAAGATGTGTTCAGAGAAATAAAATGACCTTAGCAAAGGTATCTTTGAGTCCTGAGGGACTGTACCCAGAGCCTCCCTGGGCCGGCTTCCAGTATGAAATTACCCAAGCTCGTGATGAAATTTGGTGGGAAGTTATGCAGTTAGTAAATAAGTCAGAAGGTTATGTTTTTATTTATTTATTTATTTATTAGCAGAACCTGGGATCGAACTCAGGCCCTTGCGCTTGCCAGGGAAGTGCTTATTCCACTGAGCCATCTCCCTGGACCAGAAAAAAAACCTACTAGTACAGTGTTTTGTACCTCTGGGTCCTACCAGACAGAACCTTTTCTCTCTCTCTCTCTCTCTCTCTCTCTCTCTCTCTCTCTCTCTCTCTCTCTGTGTTTCAATTTCTTTGGATATAACGTGCAGCGCTGTGCTCTGTTCACAGAAGATATACAACACACATGCAAGGCCAGTCCTGCAAAAGTGCTGGATACTTGGGTGCAAGTCTGAGCATGCTCGGTGGGTGCTCTACCATTGAGCTACGCTCTCTGGCCCTCTGTATGAAGCAGGAATCCCACTGACGCTGCAATTGCATTAACACTAGACATGGTCTTTAATGATGGCTACAATTCAGCCAGTGCAGTGTGTGTACCTGTTTCCTGTGGATGTTTGTGTTTCATCCTTAGTGCGCTTATGTTAACTTGGATTCAAAGAATAAAATGGGGGGCTGGTGAGATGGCCCAGTGGTCTAAAGCACCTGCTTAGAACAAGCTTAGCAAAGCACAGGGACCGCAGTTCAATCCCCCAGCACCGCATGCCAGCCAGCCCCGCCACCTGCTGGGCTGAGCTGGCCACACACACACACACACACACACACACACACAATAAATAAAATGTAAAAAAAAAGGAATAGAATGAAATATTTTATTATGTAATTGTGCCAAAAAGGCACTCATCAAATTATGATAGAAAAATAAAAATAAAGTGATAACAGTATTTGACTAAATATATAGCAAGTAGATAGTGAACCCACAGTTAGTTTTTTCTTTCTTATTGTCCTTTTTTGGAGACAGGGTGTTTCTATGCAGTTTGGCTCACTTCGTAGCCCAAACTAGTCTCAAACTTGCAACAGTTCTCCTGCTTCAGCCTCCTGAGTGCAGGGAGTACAGGTGTGCACAACCACACACAGCTATATTTATTTCTTGTATGAAATAAAAGTTAAAAGTTAAGGTCACTAAAAGTATTTTTTAAGAAACTCATTTAATTTTTCCAATTGTTACGCTTTTTTTTTTTTTTTTTTTTTAGAATTTAGGACAGGGTCTACAGAGTGTACAGGGTCTCACTATGTAGATCAGACTCGTGCATACCACCATACCCATGCCCAGTCTCAATTGCTGGCTCGGTGCGCCCTGGAGGCAGGGCTGGCCAGGCACCTCTGGGATTGAACCCTGACCTCTAAGCTCTGCCTAAGCACGTGCTTTAGTCTGCTGAGCTGGCTGGGCCTCCAATTGCTATACTTTTAAAGAAAACATTTTTTATAGATTTTATATGTAATTACATTCTATTAGTCTGCAGTACTAACATAGTTTAGAATGCAACATAGTCTATGTAACATAATAATATAGTTTACTATGTAATATAGTCTGCATAACATAGTTTGCAAATTTTATAAATGTGACACATTACCATTTATCTAAGTAATTTTTTTTTTAGGAAAAGGTCTACAGGGTGTTCAGGGTCTCACTACTAGACTGGACTACCTATTTACAGCCTCCCAAGAGCTGGGATTACAGGCGCACGAATATTGCTAATTTTAGCAAATTGTTATAAAATAATAGCCCCTACATTTTAACATAACTTTTTTTATGTATTTAGTACAGGGTCTACAGGGTCTCACTACGTAGATTGGACTCGTAGTGATTCTCCAGTTTTCAGCCTCCCAAGCACTGGGATTACAGGTGGGTGCCACCATGCCCAGTCTCATTTGCTGTCTCAGTGTGTCCCGGGGACTGGACCGGAACAGCGCTTTGTCTAAGCAGGCACTTTAGTCCACTGAGCTATTTGGCTGGCCCTTTTTTAAAACATAATTTAACAATGTTAAAATATCATTCTTAAGCTTATTTTGACTTAAGGAGTAAGCTTATAAAACTTATTTTATGTATAAAACATAAATATAAGGGACCGGGGAGATAGCTCAGTGGAATATGCGTTTCCCTGGCAAGTGCAAGGGCCTGAGTTCAATCACCAGTTCCTCAAGAAAAACAAAACAAAACAAAACAAAAAAACCATAAATATACATACAGCACAAACACAGATGTACCCTATATTTATCAAATTAAAATTCTATGGGGTAAGTTTTAGGCGAAAAAAATTCTAAAATGACTTCTGTTGGGGTGGGGATAAAAAAAAAAGGAATAGGAAAATTAGCTCAGATTCCTAAAATAGCTAAGGCAGAATCTACCAAGAAGAAAGAAATTACCGGTTGGATGTCTGTGTAAATGCATGTTTGTCATTTTGAGAAGTAGAAATCACACTCTCCTCACTAAATAATTAAAAAACAGAAGGGGGGGCCAGGGAGATGGCTCAGTAGAATAAGCGCTTCCCTGGCAAATGCAAGGTCCTGAGTTCAATCCCTCTCTGCATTTCCCAACATGCATCTCCCATGCTGTGATCTAAGAGTAGTTGATTTGAGTTATTGGCCCTAAGTTCAGAAAAATGCACAGCAAGGAGAAAGACGCAGCTCAGGCGAGGAAAACACAGATGTAGTGGGCAGAAGTCGCCTGCTATGAGACGCCTGGCTGCTGGGGGCTGCGTCTGCACACTGCTGGTGTCTGAGCAAAGGCAAGAAATGATGGTTCTGTGCTGGGCCCTGGACACTGCTGTGACTTGCCCCAGGGTGATGACCTCTTGTAGACCCTGGGGCACCAGGGAGGGACTGAGTTATCTCCTGCTGCTCGGGGCTGTCCAGACCCTGGAATCCTGCTGTGTGCCTTGGGCAGCTCTCTCCAGGAGGAGCCATGATGCAGTGGAACCAGGGCAGGTGGTGTGGGCAGAGAGTCAGACGTGGAGAGGAGGCAGTAACTGACTGTCAGCCTTAGAAAGAAAAGGGATGAAAAGACTTCAGAGGACATGCAGGCTGTCTTTCCGAGAGGGGGTGCAGGACTGCTGCGGGTTGGCAGAAGATGCAGGCTTACCTTGTGGTAGAGGAAGTACTGTAGAATGATCAGACTTTCCAAAATGGAACGATAACTGTCTGTCTTGTGCTGCGGGGAATGAAGTGGAGATGACTTCATGATTTAAGAAGACATGCTTAGATGACATTGGCCTTTGATCGCTTCTTTGAAGGTTTTAGGAGGGGAATGTAGCTGGGTGTGTACCCTTGGCCTGGGAAACAGTCCTCTATGGTGGGTGGTTATCCTATGCAGCGCGGGTGGCCTTGGGAGGGACGCACGTGCGTGGAGCCGTGAGGGAGGAAGGACGCACTCGCCTGGCGGGCCGGAACAGCCACATCAGCCCTGGCGATCAGTGAGGTGACAGATGTGTCCCTATTGCCCTCACAGCCTAGCTTGGTCTCTGAACTCTGCAGCCTCTTTTTAGCTCTTCGAATCTAACTTCAAAAATGTTCTGGAAAGCCATAATTTGTGCCAAATTCTATGGAATTGGTGAACAGAAGTTGGTGTTGAATCAAAGTTTTTTTCTCCAGGGTGGAAGATGGGCATCAGAACCATGACTGCACGTAGATAGAGACGTGAACCTGGGGACTTTTCTCATTGGCTGCTGATTGTTGTTGTTATGGGTCACTCAGAATAGGAACCAGATCAGCCAGATTGGAATTTGGAAAGCCGTTTATTACTGAGCTCAGGGCCCCCGGTCTGCTGTCACGCAGGAGAGGACCGAAAGGCAGCTAGCCCAGGAAGCAGGGGGCTTTTAAAACATGAAACCACATTTGTTTGGTAAACAAATTTATTCACACAAAACAGTGCTTATAGGGTCGTTGTGACCACTATCCAAACTAAATTTCCTGGGGCTTTGTTTTAGTTTCTGGTTATCTTGCACCTGAGTAAGTACCTGCAGGCAATCTTGCATAGCCCAAGGTTACAAGAAGTTAAATCCCATTTAGTTTCCTTATGAAGCCATCTCTGCAATCTGACTTTGTTTACAGGGATTGGTTAGGTAGGAATTTTATGTAGCAAACAGCAAGTAACAGCCACTATTTACTAAACAACTTAGAACAGTGGTGAGTATACATTTACAACAGAAAGCATAAGATTTACATTTATAATCTAAAACTTGAGTTGACTCATTACAGTTGTATAATCTTTTTACAGGGTGTCACTATGCAGCTCGGACTCGTAGTGATCTTCCTGTTTTCACCCTCCCCAGTGCTGGGATTACAGGTGTGTGCCACCACACTAGGTCTCGGTGGCCAGCTCAGCACACCTGGGAGCAGGGCTGGCAGGGCATGTGGTGCCAGGGATTGAACCCCAGTTCCTGTGCTTGCCTAAGCAGGCACTTAGTCAGCTGAGCTATCTCCTTGGCCCTATAGGTATATAATTTAAATCCCTGTTTTCTCCAGGCTAGTTAGAAAATAGCTCCCAAACAAACTATGTTCACCTCAGTATTGTGAAATTCTGGAATAATTAATACTTGATCAATAACCCGTTATCTGGATATACATCTAGTAACCTGAAAAGTCTTTCTTGTTCACTTGTACCTTTCAACAAAAGTGTATTACTTTACACACGAGGATCACAATTTAGCCCAGCCACAGTATCAGGGATGTTTGTGGACCTTAGTTTAGAAATGTGCATGAAACCTTTCTGGTAGGGACAAGTGATGTTTTCTCTAACGTTTAAGAAAATATTGATTATTAAAAAAAAAAAAATGAAGAAAGAAAATATTGATTATATTTGGGGCTAGAGCTGTAACTCTGTGGTGAAGACTCTGGTTTTGACCCCAGAATCTGGAAGATGATGTGATCATCTTTAAATGCATGAACCATACGTAGAGGAGTGAGTGCGTTAGATTCAGACTTACCTTGGCTGGTCCTGCAGCCCTGCCAGGGCCTGTGTGAACGCGCAGTAGTTTCTGCAGTGCTCTGTGTCTGTTCTTAGTGAGGCACTGAGGCTGCAGCCTTTAGAAGGTCCACAAATCACAATCCTTGATGACATTTACAATTGTGTAGGGTAAATTGATCCCTGAAAATTTCACTTTCCTTGGGGCCGGGGAGATGGCTCGGTGGAATGAGCGCTTCCCTAGCAAGTGCAAGAGTCTGAGTTCAATCCCTGGTTCCACAAAAAAAAAAAAAAAAAAAAAAATCACTTTCCTTTTGTTATAAAGAATGACACAGTAATATATATTTCATGAGATTTTTATGAGAGCTTTATTAAGGTAACATGTTAAGTAATGACAGAATCTTAAGCCATTAGCAGTAAACACTCTATTGCCCCAGGTGGGGAATGTTAGAGTACACAAGCCATTGAATAAGTTTTGCTATTGTAAGGTCCAGCTGTTAAAAAATTTTAGTGCTATTATAATCAAAATTTGTTAAGCATCGAGTATGAGCTAGGTATTGCTCTGAATGCATTCCATGTTTTAAGTTAATCTTATATAGTGTCTTGTTTTTTTTTTTAAATTATTTTATTTTATTTGTTAATTTATTTTGTGTGTATGTGTGTGTGGCCAGCTCAGCCCACCAGGGGGCGGGGCTGGCTGGCGTGTGGTGCTGGGGGATTGAACCGTGGTCCCTGTGCTTTGCTTAGCTTGTTGTAAGTAGGTGCTTTAGACCACTGAGCCATCTCGCCAGCCCTAGTGTCTTGTTTGTAATTAATGGTTTTTTCTAGTCCTAGAGAATGAAAGCTCTGAGTTGCGACACAGGAGGCACTCCATGCTGGAATTTGGGCCCTGGCAGTACCCAGGGGTCCTATGTTAAGGGTCCTGTGTTAAGACCCTTTCATGTTAAATGGTACCCTATTTGCTATTTTTGGTCAGTAGTATATATTTTAATACATAAGACACATAAGAACTTGGCACCATAGTGACTCTCAAGTCACATAGATAGTGGCGGTCAACTCCTGAAGTCTGAATAAGCTACCTCTCGCCACCTAAGTACTCTCAGTCTTCTTCATCAGGAATACAACCGGGCAGTCAGAGCTCAGGTCTTCATCCCTCTGTCGTAAATGTTTCATCTTAAGTGACAGACTCATCTGAGAGCTGAGGCTTTGGGGAGCCCTTTTGCAAATGGTGCTGGCTGAGGGACATGAGCTATGACTGGAAAAGGGGGAAAATATTACTTTAACAATCAAGGCTGATTACATCAGAACACAGAGCAGAAGTTGATGCTCTAGGATTTTTCATTAATACCTTATTTCAGAAGATTTGAACGCAGAACTGAACACCGGAAGGGACCCTTATCAACAGTCTAGGTTGAATCTCCCATTAAGTACACAAGGAAATTGAGTCCAAGGAGTGGTTTTCCTATCCACTTAGCTTTACTTTTATCAATTACATAGATAGATGTTGGCCTTCTGTGAGATCCTACAATTATATGGCTTTCCTTGTAGTAAAATCAGGAAATTTTACCAACATTCTGAACTATGTGAACACTTTTTTAGATAACTATTACTAACATGGTTTGTATTCATACTTTAAAAAATTAAGTAGAAGATTTTGTTCCTGGGATATTTGAAATTTTATGTTCTGCGCACTAGACTTCACACTCCCTGGTGGTGGTTAAAGTTTTGTATGCAAATGTTTGATGGATGTATGGGTGTAACCCATCATCACTGTTGGCCTCCCCCCTTCCCTCCTCTTCCTGTACAGAAGAGGAGCTGCCCGGCATGGTGGTGTGGGTGACCGGGGCCTCAAGTGGAATTGGTGAGGAGCTGGCTTACCAGCTGAGCAAGCTAGGAGTTTCTCTCGTGCTGTCTGCCAGAAGAGAGAACGAGCTGGAGAGAGTGAAAAGAAGATGCCTGGGTGAGTAGCCCTACAGCGGCAGCCCTGCTTCGTAGGTGGGAGTTGCGTCTGAGCTGAGGTGTAGCTTTGGGACTCTTAAAGGGGATTTTCTAGCCAGCGCACCTTTGTAAGCCCATAGGTGCTGTGACCTAGAGCCTCTTCTCTGTCCTTGAGTAGCTGCCTTTGCCTTATCCTTTTTCACCTGCCATCTTTCTACTCTGTGTTGTGTTGACTCTTAATTACCAATTGCCTGAGATGCTGTTGGAGTTTTAGTGACCACATAGCTTATATTTTTGCCCTCAAGAAGCTCTTGTTTGTTATCCATGACACATGTATGAAACTGCTTCCATTGAGTTAGGCAAGATGCTTTCTCGTTTTGCTAAAATGTCTTATATTAACGTTGAATGGGATGGTGTAAGAATTTTGTTATGTAGGATAAAGGACAGGGAGTGAAATGTGGTTTTAAAAGTGCAAGCTGAGGGGCTGAGGAGATAGCTCAGTGGTTTAAGCGCTTGCCTCACAAGCGCAAGGAGTCGAGTTCAATCCCCGGTACTGAGATAGAAGGATTCCCTACAAGTCTGATGGGTCACTACAAGTCTGACCTGTGTAACAAGACCTTGTACGAAAGAAAGAAAGAAAAAGAAAGAAAGGCAGCCTGTGTAACTGGACATGGTCACAGATGCCTGTAATCTGCTACTCTGGGAGCTGAGGCTGCAAAATCACAAGTTTGATTCCAACCTGGGCAAGTTAGCAATTTAACAAGAACCTGTCTCAAAACAGAAACTGAGCTCAGGTTTTTTAAAAAGTTCTTTTTTCTGACAGGGCATTTAGTATTTGTTGAACTCACTTTCCTTGTTTCTGGGACAAAATATCTGACATCCCCAGCTAAGAGGAGAAGTTTCTCTTCTCTCACAGTTTTACAAGTCTGAGTCCTTGCTTGGTCAGCAGCACATGACAAGACCGGGGAGGGAAAACTGATTATGTCATGGGGGCCAGCAGTAGAGAGTGAAGCAAGAGGAAGGGAGGGACACCTGCCAGATCGCAGCCTCCAGGGACCCTGCTCCTCTGATGGGACCCCACCTCCTAACTGCACCTCAGCAGTGATCCCACCAGTTACAGCCATGTTCCTGGAGCCCTGAGCGTGTTCACATGAGGCCTCTGGTGGGCATTCTGGGTCTGAACTATAGCATTCCACCCTGGCCCCCAGAAGAGGGAAGGGCCTCTATGTGGCTCAGTTGTTGCATGGCCAGCAACAAGGTGAGAGGCACTGGGGGGAGGAAGATTGCTATGGTGGCGAGGAAGCGGTGAGCAGAGTGAGGGGCCAGGAGGGGAGAGAAACCCTTCTAGATCACACCTGCAGTGAGCAGGTCTTCTGACCAGACCCAAGCCTGGGGGCAAGTGAGCTCTCGCATTCCCGTCATTCAGTCCCTTCCAAAATCCCCGCCCTTAAGCTCAGAGGCTTCTGGAGGACATTCTTATCTAAACCATACAAAGCGAAACTGAGATAGCCTGGAAGTTTCTAGCACATCATGGGGTTTGTTTACCTTTCTCTACCTTTCATTCTTTCTACTCTTTTTTTTTCCCCCAGTGGCTCTTAATAGTCTTTATTTTTATGGAAAAAAAGTAAAACAAAATTTCATAACAAAAGATAACAATTGCAATGTATTAAGTATTGTTATTCTCCTAAAATATTCTCTTTTCTTTGCTGATTGAACTAACCACTCCGGAAAGAGAGTACACTGCGAGTTAAACCCAGCGAGACCCGATGCTTTCCTGACGTTGACCACAAAGGTGTCTTGTGTTGCTGGGCTGCACCGGTCCTCTGGGCTGCACTTGCAGGTCTCTCTTTGGCAGGGAAGACAGACTTGTCAGCCTTTCTGAGCTCTGAAAGCCTGACCGCCTTCCTTGTGTCTCAGATCAGTGGTGCCAGCCTTTCTATTCTTTTACTACTAAAAATGGTGTTGCATTATTTTCTCTTTTGCCCATAATGCATCTGTGTCTCATATTTACTATTTGTGCTTGTTTTTCTTATTGGGATTGTTTGTGCTTCACAGTGGTAGTTCAAGGACATTAGTTTTAGTCGTTTTTTTTTTTAAGACTAGAAGTAGAAAGAGCGAATTATAGACCAGTATGTTGTTTCTAGGTACCAGTTGTGGAGCAGACTGTTCTTTTTCTTGCTTTACGTCCTGGCTAAGTAGAGAAGCTTCTATGAGTATATGTTCTTTGACTATAGTGCTGTGAGCTCCCTAGTACTTAAAGAATAAATTGTAATGTTTGCTTTTCCTTTTGGCAGGACTACAGGATTTATTTTATGTATTTAGTACAGGTTCTATAGGGTCTCACTATGTAGATTGGACTCGTAGCGTTTTTCCAGTTTTCAGCCTCCCAAGTGCTGGGATTACAGGTGTACGCCACCACACCCAGTCTCAGTTGCTGTCTCAGTGCACTTCGGGGGCAGGGCCAGCTCGGCAGGCCAGGGATTGAACCCCAGCCACTGCACTCTGCCTAAGCAGGCGCTTTAGTCCACTGAGCTATCTGGCCATCCCTAGTACTGCAGGATTGACCCTGGGGCTTCCTGCATGGTAAGCACATGCTCTAGCCCGTAATGTGTCTCAGCCCGTAATGTACAGGTTTTCAATGAGTATAAAAGAACGGCTAACTTTGTGGCGCTATTGCAAAGCAAATATTACCGGGCCTCTTCAGAAACAGTAGTACAGGGGCTGGGGAGACAGCTCAGTAGAATAAACGATTGCCTGGTAAGTGCAAGGGCCTGAGTTCAATCCCTGGTTCCACCAAAAAAAAAAAAAAAAAAAAAAAAAAAAAAAAAAAAGAAATTATAGTACAATTTTTGCTACATGTAGTCTAATAGTCCTGATTTCTGTTAGAAATGTCCTCTGTTAGTTAGCCTAAAGTCCCACTGTCTATATTGAAGTTGAAGTGACCCATTCGTTATGCTTCCTGTAAAGCTACCAGCTTTATGTTGACATTGTCAAAACCACTAGTCTTCTTCTTGAAATTATCATAGGGACACCCAAAAGCGACTTTGTCACCAACTCCCCATGGAGAGTGGGGACCCTAAACTTAACAGGAGCAGCCAGGAGGTTGGTTCATCCATGGCACGATGTTCACGGTAACCTTTAAGTGTCTTTGTATAGAGAATGGGAAGGTAAAAGAAAAAGATGTCCTCATTCTGCCCCTGGACCTGACCGACAGAAGTTCCCACGAGGTGGCCACCAAAGCGGTTCTCCAGGAGTTCGGTAGAGTAAGTAGTGTTTGACAACAGTGGAACATTAAATGACGTACTTTGGCAGGTTTGGAGTAATGTAGATTCCCATGTGTGCTGTTCTCGTTCAAAGAGATTTCAAGAGGGGTTGGTGAGATGGCTCAGTGGTCTAAAGCACCTACTTAGAACAAGCTAAGCTAAGCAAAGCACAGGGACCATGGTTCAATCCCCCAGCACCACATGCCAGCCAGCCCCCGCACCCTGGTGGGCTGAGCTGGCCACACACAATAAATAAATAAATAAATATTTAAAAAAAAAACCAGGGGCTGGAGAGATGGCTCAGTGGTCTAAAGCACCTACTTGGAACAAGCTTGGCAAAGCACAGGGAGTGCGGTTCGATCCCCCAGCACCACATGCCAGCCAGCCCCGCCCCCTGGTGGGCTGAGCTGGCCACACACACACACACAATAAATAAATGTAATAAATAAAAAAATAAATAAATAATTAAAAAAAAAAAACAAACCAAAGAGCTTTCAAGAGATGGGGCTTCACATGACAGGCCCAGGCCTATGGATGGGGCCCCTTTATCTCCAAATCTTTAGCTTTACATAATTAGTACTTTCAGATTTAACGAGTTTCTACCAATTTCCTTATATAGAGCAAAAGAGGGCAAAAATTCCCTCCTGCCCTTATTTTTATGGTATTTGTCACTTTCCATAAAGAATGATTTAATGTAGAAATTATATACGTGAGGACTGGGGAGATGGCTCAGGAGAATAACTGCTTGCCTGGCAAGCTCAAGGGCCTGAGTTCAATCCCTGGTTCTGCAAAAATAAAATAAATTATATAGGTGAAGTCTGATGGTTTTTTTTTTTTTTTTTAATTTCAAACTTCTAAAAGCAAATTGTTGTTTCATTTATTTTTGATGTTAATGACATAACAAACAATCTTTAGGAATTTCATCAGTCCACACAGGATGTTCCTAAAACACCCTTTTTCCAATTTTATTTAACTAGATTGATATTCTGGTCAACAATGGAGGAAGATCCCAACGTTCTTTGCTTATGGATACCAACATGGATGTCTTCAAGGAGTTAATAGAACTAAACTATTTAGGGACAGTGTCCTTGACCAAGTGTGTTCTGCCTCACCTGGTTGAGAGGAAGCGAGGCAAGATTGTGACCGTGAATAGCTTTGCAGGGGTTGTATCAGTGCCTCTTTCCAGCGGATACTGTGCCAGCAAACATGCTCTTCGGGTAAGGCAGTTTGAACTTAACCCTTATGAGTGATCTAAACTTGTGTCGGGAGTGATGGCCGTCCAAGGGCAAGGTTTTCGTATTACTAGATGTTGATGATGCAAAGATAAGTGTGTAGTTATAGTCAACATAAGACCCTACACTTGGGGCTGGGGAGTTAGCTCAGTAGAATACGTGCTTGCCTGGCAAGCGCAAGGGCCTGAGTTCAATCCCCGGTTCTGCAAAAAAAAAAAAAGAGACCCTACACTCCACTTCCTGCCCTTCCGTAGCTTTTTGGTAAACTGGAGGTCCTCCACTCCTTCCTTCTGCATAACTTCCAGAAGTATTTCTTCTCTCTATTTCTGTTGCTTCTTTTCCCTTTATCCCTGCTGTTTATTTTACCTGGTCTAATCATACATGCAGGTCGCTGTTAGGTACTACCTCTGCCTCATGTCCTTCCTGGGAAGCATGTTGACTTTTAGCTCCAGTCTCATTGAAAGAAGAAAATAAAAAAAAAATAATAATAACAATAATAATAATTGCCGGGAGATGGCTCAGTGGATTAAGTGCTTCCCTGGCAAGCACAAGGGCCTGAGTTCAATCCCTGGTTCCGCAAAAACTAATAATAATAAGAAGAAGAAGAAGAAGAAAATCCAGCTAAGGGAGAGGCTAGAAAAAAAGCTTGATTTGGATTATGAGGCATACATGTTAGAATCAAGTGAATTTTGAATCTTGGTTTAAGAGTAGCTTGCAAGAGAATGATTAAAGAAGATGCAAATTTTATATGTGATGTTGTTGAAGGTGAGTTTGAATCAAAGATTTCACTATGGAAATAATGAGATGCAATCGCTGCATCGTCTTAGCTCATGGAAAGTGAAACTTTGTCCTTTAGGAAATGCCCTTCGCGTTGGGAAGAGCAGAGGGTTGCATGGAGTGCTGTAGCAGCTGCCATGCTGAGGATTCTGATTCTGAGGAATGACTGGGCCATCAGTGGGTTCCCCAGGGAAAGCTCAGGCAGGCAGCTGAGGATGGGCAGCCGCTCCTCTTTGTTGGCACCAGTGTCTCAGAGGACATCCGGGATGTTTTCAGGAAAGCACAGAAGAACTGTCTGGCTTCCCCTCCCAGACACCCTGTTTAATTCCTGGGCTTGATCTGCTGGACTGTAGCAGATCAAGAGCCTGGTTAGTTACAGTGTAGTTCACACTGAGACCTAGAGGCTCTATTGGAAGAACACATTTCTTCTCAGCTTTTGAGCAAGTCACACGGTGCACTTGCTTGTCACTGAGAAGTTTAAACACTCTCCTAGAAGAGTTTCAACAAGGAGTGACTGTAGTATCTGATGTATTATGACTTAGAGGGTGTGCTCTCCCTCTCTCTCTTGCTACAGAAGGGCAGAATGTTAAGGGTACAAGAGTTCTCCATCCTCTTACTTGGCATTTTTTTTTTCAGTGCACTTTTGAATCAGGAATAGTGTCGGATTCTGATAATATGAACCTCATACTCCCGTGTTAGAGTCAGCCTTCAGGGCTGGTACTTATTTAAGTCAGTCAGGTCATATATTAATTGCCCCATGGATTAGCTGTTTAGGCTTTTTTGGTAGTTAACTTAACCATATAACATGTAATCTTGCAACTTTCCTAATTTAAGAACAAGGGAAAGTAAAGTTTTGTTTATTTTGTTGTTTTAGAAATAATTAGTCCCTAAGTCTAGATGGACTAGCTTGTTTTTAACAGATGTCCATAGTCAACAATCATATTCCATTTTAGTGAGCTACATTCTAGTTATCACCCCCTAAAGAATAATTGTTTCCTAAAAGAAATTCACATCCTGTAACAGTAGTGAAACAGATTTTATGTGTTGAAAGCTTCCCCTGGGATCGAACTTGTGAAATTCTAGTCCTGTTTTATTGGTTGTTGTTGTTGTTGTTGTTGTTTTTTCCTTCTCTTTGCCCCACACATTAATGCTTTAGATTGCTTTGGGATAAACAGAGACTTTCCCCAGCAACCCTGTGGAATACATTCATGAGCACTGGTAGGAGGAGGATGTGTTGGAACCCTCCTGCTCAGTGCTTCCCAATGCTAAACTAACAAGGCATTGTCTTGGGAGAGGGCTGCCATGGGCATGCAGACACAAGAGCCATGAATGTGTATTCCGATTGCCTCTGGCCTTCCAGTTAAAAGGCTTAAGAAGCTTGCGTGGTTTCACCATCTGTGCCTGCCTCAGGCCTTTGAGAGTTTATTTTGATGAGTCATGAGATATATATCAGGTTGGCCTTGCAGAGATCTTCCTGTTTTCAGCCTCCCCAGTGCTGAGATTACAGGTGTGCTGTACCACTTCTGGTCCTGGTGGCTGGCTCAGCATGCCTGGGGTTGGAGCCGGCGCAGCATGCGGTACTGGGGATCAAACCCTGGTCCCTGCACTTGCCTAATCAGGCACGTAATTTGCTGAGCTAGCTCGCCTGCCCCAATTTTTTAATTTTTTGAAAAACAGTACAAAATAGTATGAAAACAAAAATTACAAATGATACAAAATCTCACTAAGCAAAATAATACGAATTTCACAATATTTGTTGCAATACATAGTGTTGTCTTCAAATTAGTTGTTCATATTACCAGATATGTGCATGCAAAATTAGAAGATGAAATATGTAAGAAATTAAGAAGAGAAAAAGGATGAAGAATTGAAAAAAGAAGACAAACCAAATTTGCCTCATTTCTTCGCTTTTCTTTCTGACTTTTGTGTTTTGTGCCCTGTTAGGGGTTTTTCAATTGTCTCCGAACTGAACTTGTGGAATATCCAGACATAGTAGTTTCTAACGTCTGCCCAGGACCTGTGCAGTCACAGATTGTGCACAACGCCTTTGGGGAAGAAGTCACAAAGGTAAACATTTCCAACTGGGAACTCAGTCAAAC
>NW_004524583.1:23481185-23485846 GCF_000260255.1 Octodon degus
ATGAGCATCCATCAGTGTGTACTGGAGCATCTGCGGGACACGAGGGGACCCAAGCAGATAGCTTTTGGGTCTTTTCTAACTTGAGAGGTCTGTGAGCTAGCATGGGTCCTCACCATTCGCTTTGTTTTCAATCTTTTCTTAGGCTGTGGGCAACGGTGGGGACCAGTCATACAAGATGGCCACGAGTCGCTGTGTGCAGCTGATGTTAGTCACCATGGCCAATGATTTGAAAGAGGTTTGGATTGGAGATCAACCTTTTCTGTTGGTGGCATATTTGTGGCAATATATGCCAACCTGGGCCTGGTGGATAACCAACAAGTTTGGAAAGAAAAGAATTGAAAGCTTTAAAAGTGGTATGGTAAGAGCAGTTTATATAATCTTGAAGTATAAAATCTTAGTATCAGTTAAAAAGTATAAAATCATACACTGCCTAAAAGCCTCCACTAGTCGCATGGTATAAAAAGTATCCCCATAGGTATCTGATGGGTTACTGTGAGCTATCACCAGTCTTTGAGAAGTCACTGTCATTTGAAAAGTTGCCTTGGGTTCTCTTCTCCTTAGTCTCTGGCCAGTGCACATGCCGGAGCAGCGCTCCTTCTCTGTTGCTTCTCCTTCCATCCGCTGCTGTCCTACCAGTCTCGGTTCAGGTGTCCCTGCCTTGCCTTCCACTTCACCCCAGGCCTGGGTGCGCCTCAGCCTGCGGTGTTCTTCCTCGTAGCATCGACCGTTCTGTTCTGGCACACACACATGGTTTGCTTCCAGTGCCCTTTACCTCCTTTCCAAACTACTCTGCACTTCACAGAGGCACCTGTGCCCAACTCTGAAGCAAAAGGCCAATCCCTTCTTCATCTGGCTTTCTTTTCTTCTTCTTTTTTTTTTTTTTTTTGGTGGAACTGAGGATTGAACTCACGCCCTTGGGCTTGCCAGGGAAGTGCTTATACTACTGAGTTATCTCCCCGGCCCCTGGCTTTCGTTTTCATAGTTAGTGATCAACGTTATTATCAACTGTTTCTGAGAAAACCAGGATCAGAGTTTAATCAGTAAATAACATGGAAAATGTAATGAGTTAACCCCTACATTATAAAATAGTATTTTGCAAAGAAGAGTGATTGCTTTGAATAGTTTTTATTAATAAAGTTATTTCTTTCATATATTTTGTTACTATCTTTTTTGATTCAGCAAATGTGGGTCATCCATGAAAAAGAGAATCATGAAAAAGGACCATACTATATTGTTGTTATATAATCTACCGCTGTTTAAAAAATCCACTTTAATGTCTAATCAACTTGTCAGACATTTAATTTCTTCCTGATTTTGCAGGACAGAGAAAATGAATTAACAGGGCAAGAGCAAAAAACAATAAAATACTTAGAGATTTAAAGATTATAAAAACAGATCTTGTTACGCACTTGGGTACACTGCATAAGGACTGATTCATGTTCCCGTCACTCTTACAGGATGCAGATGCCTCTTATTTTAAATCCTTGAAGAAAAAACATGATTGAACGGAACACTTGCAGTTTCTGAGCTATTGAGGGAAGAGTTAAAAACATCATAGCAATCTACTTATATTTTTCAATACAACTTTACTTTCAACATATAATGAACAATAAAGACTGCCATGAATCTTATATTAATATATACTATGTTCTTGAATAAAATACTGAAAAATTTTAAGAATATGTGCTTTTAATGTATGTTAACAAATAGCTAAACAAAGAATCATGCTCTTCTTTTTAACATATGTCTCAGTCTATTATACATTTATACCAAATTATCAAAGACTGGAAAATTTATAAACAATAGAATATTTTTTCTCACAGTTCTGGTGAAGTGGGAAAATGAACCAAACTGACACCATGTTGTATTCAGGCATCATCTTAGAGCTTAACTTTCTGTTCCCTTAAGTTTATTTCTTGCCTGAACTGGGTATGGTGGCACATGGCTGCGATCCCAGCACTCTGGCAGGTTGAGACAGGAGGATTGCTGCAAGTCTGAGACCAGTCTGGGGGCTACAAAAGTACACACAAGGCCAGCCCAAACTGCATAGTGAGACCTTGTCTCAAAAAGAAAACAAGGGGCTGGAGAGATGGCTCAGTGGTCTAAAGCACCTACTTGGAACAAACTAAGCTAAGCAAAGCACAGGGACCGCGGTTCGATCCCCCAGCACCACATGCCAGCCAGCTGGCCACCCACCCACCCACACACACACACTAAATAAATGTTAAAAAAAAAAAAAGAAAGAAAACAAGCGGCATGAGTTCACTTTGTGTTTCTGATTTCCAGGGCTAACGTAGCATTAGTAAATCTCCTACCGACATACTACCTTGATAATCTGTGTTTCCCGTTAATTTAAGAACGGGTTAAAATAATTTTGACATTTGAGGGATGGGTACGCAAGAGAAAAATATATTTCTGCTTACCCTGATTTACAAATAGTGTTATTTTTCTATTAGTATAATAAATGCTTCTGCTGTAGGGGAAAAAAAAAGTTTATTTCTTGTAAATGTTGTCAGTTACCTAACTTGATACCAACCCCATGCTTTGTCGCAAGACTACTTGTTTCCTATGTAAAATGTCAAACACCTCTATTTCTTTGTCATAAACTAAGCCCTTGTGCTGTAGGAGGATTTCTGTAGCTGCAATAGGTCATATCAGAAAAAAACCTAGTCACCCCCCCCCCACCACCACCACATATAACTAGACTGGGAACTAGAACAGTGTCACTGTTCCCTCCTTCCCTTTAGGGTCAGTTCTTGTTCCTGTACTGGGTGCCCAGCGTGGGCAGAAAGCTTGCTTGTTTCTGCATCCAGCATTCATGGGTGACTCAATTCAATAAATGCATTTGCCACATCATATGGAGGCCCTAGTGAGATCCCAGGGAGGCACGCACTTGAACCCCAGATTTGTAGCCTAGGAGGCCCCAACTCCCCAACCTGAGTAGCGTTTGCCCCGCCGAGTAGCATTTGCCCTGTCCCCGGGCTCGGGAAAGGGATAGACTGCTGTTGAACGAAACAGTCAGATCTGCCTGGCCACACTGCTAAGACTCAGTTTTGCTTCCGGCTTATCCAGGGACCTTCTTTGCCTGGACTTTGGACACCTTTGGATGTGGTGGTTGTCACTTGTCCTAACCCATCTGAGTCAGGGTTTGGAGGGCTATGGGAGCCACATCAGGGATTCCAATGGCCTGTTTCTTAAAAACAACAAAAAAGAGGTTGGGTTTGTTTTCCTGGAACTAGAAATACCTGTTTTTCCTATTTGCGAGTATTATGTGTGACCATTTGTATGGTGTCCCCCACCCCCACCCCCATGCCTTCCACTTCAAGTGTCTGCAGCCTCCAGCCTTGCTTTCTGACCCACGAGCCTCTGACTCCTACCCAGCCTTCCTGGACAGATCATTGGGCAAAAGCTGGTGTGGCAGCTGTCTGATTTGCTGGACCCGGGACTTCTGTGTGGACTTTTTGTGGAGTGGCCTGGTACAAGTTTGGAATGGGGTTAGACAAGCCCCCCTCCTCCAATAGTTTCCTTATATCGATTCTTGCTTGTGTGTGGTCGGAGCGCTTACCCCATGTGTGCATGCAGTCCCGAGCACATCCTCCTTTTAAAGGACAAGAACCACTCTAAAAAGCCACCATCGGAGAGTCCTGCGCTCAGACCCTGAGGATGATCCCCTTGCTGTGCCCCCACCACTTGCTGCTCCACTGCTCTGTCCTGCAACTTGCTAGGCTCACAGGCAGCCATCACTGGAGGCAGGGCCGGACTCTATTGGGGATTCAGTGTCCTGCACCCCTCACCCCTTGTGCGCTTACGCCAGTACCACTGGCTGGGGAAGGAAGCCAGTCTGTAATGGTTTATGTCTGTGCTAGCACTAGTGACCTATATAACTGGAAATCCCAAGTCCACCCTCAAGTACTCATGCAGGGAAGCCCTTTATTTCTTGAACACGAAGGAAGCAACTGAGAGATTGTTTAGCCTTACCAAGAAAAGACATTTTAGTAGATTAACTAGTACCAACACAGGAGGAGAATAACACTACGTTTCCGACACACGTTCCTGCTTGCAGAAACATCATGGGACAGTACAAATATCTGGGATTTTTACACTTGCTATGCAGCACATTCCTCCTCACCTTCAAGGGCTATGGTGTGATGTGACCGATGGCTAACCTGCTTTGACAATCCAGTCTGCTGCAGCAGAGCTGTACTGCACACATTTGAACAATTGAGTAACTGTATAACGTAATTGGAGCTTAAAAGTAAAACACTGAAAGGTGAAAGATCAAAAGCCTTTCAGTTATCTTGAATTTTCATGGAGAATTATATAAAGGGTTTCTTGCAACATAACCGCCCCAGTTACTGAAGTGGCAAATTAAGCTGGAGTTAATATTGTTTTGAAAAGGTACTCAAGCTCTGACATTTTTAGATTTGATATCTGTAAATAATTTATCATTTGAATGTGTCAGGACAAAAAAAGCCTACTCATAAGTTTTATAATTACACGTACAAATGTTTATAGGGACTTGAAATTTTTAACCTGGCCTGAATGAGTTCGTGTTCTCTAAAACCAAAGAATGAATTTTAGGAACAAACGGCGGTTATGAGCAGAATATATTTATTGAGAGAAAGAAAGCTTCTGTCCAAGAGAGGGACAGGAGGGGGCCC
>NW_004524583.1:23486047-23487034 GCF_000260255.1 Octodon degus
CTGTTGGGGGTTGGAATGTGGGATAGGGTCTCTTTCTGTTGGGGGTTGGGCTAGTGACTCACTTGGGTCCTTCCAGGTGATTGATACCTATTTAGAATCTCAATCCCAGGTGCTACTCGTTTAGCATTTGTTTGGCCTTTAGGTCTTTAGGTCTGGGTCACAGCAGGAGCATCCAACCCTCCCACAGTTGTAAGACATCTCATCTTCTGTGTTGTCTCCTTCGAGGGCCTGGCCCTGTCTGACTGCCTATAATATTTTTTATCTAACTCAGCTGCCTGCAATAATCTCAGAGTTAGAAATGCTGAACACATGATCTTCCGCCTACCCTTGAGAAATGTTGGGCCTGGAGAACTGCAGTATCCCTGGGCCTGTGCTCTGCTTAGAGCCCAGATTTTCCTGGGTACCAGGTTACTCAAGTAACCTCTGGTCTTATATGGGAAACTGAGAAGAGTTCTGTGTGTGCATGTGTGTTCATTTTTCCTAAAAAATTGGCACAAGTCAGGGAATATAGTGCCTCAAAAACATTTTTTCTTTGAAATTACTTAAGCATCTTTTCTGCATCATAGAAATCATTGGCTCCCCCCATGTTTAGTAATTAGCATCAGGTTCAAAGATAAAAAAGAGCTGATAGCATTTTTCACAGATAAACTAAACAAATAATGTGAAACCTGACCATGTTTATGAGACAATCTTTGAATTGTGAATATTTACATTCTTCCGTATAAATTTTGTTATAATCTTCTATTATAAAGCACTTTTTCTTTTATAGAGCAGTTTTAACCAATTTTCTTCAGGCAAGTTTCACTGTGCAAAAGTTGAGTTGACCCAAACAGTTAAAGTAATCAAAATTCAATATGTATGATTTATCCACTAAAGGAAAAATATTTGCTATTAAGTCAGCTGAGTTTTGAAGCCTCGTCCAAGGGTTTGGTATTTTTTAGTCACAAAAATCATAATTATTGTCCTATTTCAGCAAGTTGATATCTA
>NW_004524583.1:23488016-23491747 GCF_000260255.1 Octodon degus
GTTCAATCCCTGGTTCCACCAAAAAAAAAAAAAAAGGCTCAGATTTGTGTGCAAATTCCTCAGGTTTTTACATAAAGATGGGACAGTCAACAGCCTGAACCTGGGCTATCCGAGACCTTATGGAGCTAAGCTCCAGGATGATCTGAGGACTCTTCGCTCCCAACTCTAGTCCATGTATCTTAAGATACTAGTAACTTACAGTCCTGAGACAGGCCACTTCTCAGTGGTAACTTCAGCTGGACAGAAAGGCCTTAACAGTGATGGCGAACCTTCCAGAGCTGAGCGCCCAAACTGCAGCCCGAAGCCCACTAACTCACTGCCAAGTGCCAACACTGCAGTTAAACCTCAACACTGAGGTTTCAGTTTAGAAAAAACAATCCATACATTAACATCTGTTGTCTTACAAACATAGCAACAGAGCTTCAGTGGTACAAACAGCTTCTTATTGAAAGGTAAGTCTGTATCTGGCCCGCTTTTGTATAATTAACGTGACCCTTGATGTTGCACGCATGCTGATCGTTTGTCAAACCTTGGCGGGAGTGACTTGGCTCCCGCATCACAGCGAGGGCTCTCCTGTGCACAGCAGATTCGCCACGCTGGCCTTGGCCATCAGCTCTCTGGAAGGCTCATAAGCAGATTACCCTAATCTAGCTCTGCCTGTGAATATTCCACATGATGAATGGAATAAACCCTGCTTATTTCACATCAAAAGAATATTTGGAAAAGGGTAAGACTTCCTTGGAGAGATTTTATAAAACTTGTTTCTGAACGGAGGTGTATGGAAAAAATGAACACGTCATTTGGAGAGATACAGAGTTTGTTAAAAAAGCTAAAATAATGACACTTGAAAGTACTATAAAATTAATTTTATTGCAAATAAATAAGTGTACATTATACTAACTTGAAAATATTCATTAACATTAGTTAAAATACTGACAAACAGTAGTTATGTACAAATTGCACATCTGTTGATTGATAAGGTGAATAATCTACCAAACATTTCACAAAGCATTAAAAGTTGCTAACAAATGTTTTATTATAGCTAGGGCACAAATATTGGCCAACTAATTCCAACTTTGATGTTAGGCATGAAGTTGACTTTGGTTTTGGGCTAAGAGAACCTACACTGTGGAAGTCAGGTCTTGCTCAGGCATTCCTGTGACAGGAAAATGCCCGGGAAGCCTCAGGAGTTACACTGCTCCTGCTAGCGGCAGCGCCTCTGGGCTAACAGTCACGGGCCTCTCACCAGCGCACAGAGAGAGGTTCTGATGAGTAGACGGGGTACCCCAGGGGAGGCTCCGCGGCCTGCACTGTAAGGTTGCGTAAGAGCAGAGGATGCGCTTGGATGCTGTACCGCTCCTCGTCGTCATTGGTGGCATAAAGCAGCTCCCAGGAGAGATTGGCCCACTGCCCGCGCACAGCGTCAGCGTTTACCTTCCCAACCTGGATCAGGGCCTCCTGAAGGGTCAGCACTCTCCCAGTGTAGACTCCCTTTAAAATATAAAAGGGGGAGGGTAAGAGACAACGTTCTGGCCTTTACAATTATAAACGCAGAGAGGGCCGGCCTGATAACTCAGCGGACTAACGTGCCTGCTTAGGCAGAGCCCAGTGGCCGGGATTCGAACCCTGGAAGCTGTGCCGGCCCTGCCCCCAGGGAGCGCTGAGCTGGTGACTGAGACAGGGCATGGTGGCGCATGCCTGTAATCCCAGAATCACTGTGAGTCCAATCTACATAGTGAGACCCTGCAGACCCTGTACTAAAATACAAAAAAAAAAAAAAAAAAAAAGAAAGAAAAAAAAAACCCTCAGAAAAATCTCATCAGACGGGGAGAAACTTTCTCCCAAGTTCAAGAAGACATACAAAGCTGTTTTAAAATGTTTACATAAGAGCAGCTCATCTGTACAATCAGACATTGCCTTTGTTACGTTAGCATTTTGAGCAAGTATAAGAAAACTTTCCTGACACCTATTTCACTTAATCCCCAGGACAACAGCATCTCAGCTGCTTCCCTTTGTTTTCCTTCTCCAGGCTCAACAAAGCTTATGCCGTAGGTTCTAGGCCACAGAAGAGCATGTAATGGACTCCTTTTCAGAAATGGCTTGAGATTCAATTCACATTCTCCCCCATTTGCTCATTCAATGCATAAAGTTATGTTTTTAGTATATTCACATCAAGTGCCACAACCATGATGCTTCCCTGGAGAACATTTTCATGACTCCAGAAAGAAACCCTGGGGCTGGAGAGATAGCCTGGCAAGCACAGGGTCCTGAGTTCAATCCCAGGTACCACCAAAAAAAAAAAAAAAAAAAAAAAAAAAAAAAAAAAAAGAAAGAAACCTCACCCCTCTGACCAATACCCTCTTGTCTCCTCATTCTCCCTGCCCTACGCAACCAAATGCAATGTCTATCTGTACAGATTTGCCTGGTCTGGACATTTTACATGAATTACTCATGAAACATATATGTTTCTGTCTTTGTTCTCTTACAAATATGACACTTAGCACATTTTCAAGGTTCTTGTATATATATAGTAGCCTGGATCAGTACTACATCCCTTTTCCACAGCTGAATAATATTTCATTGCATGGATATACTACGGCTTGTTTCTACATTTACCAGCTGAGGTAGTCAAATTGCCTCCCTCTTTTAGCAGTTATGAGTATTGCTGCTATGAACACCTACATACATTTTTATGTTGATCTTTTCCTTTGTTACATGCCTAGAAGTACTACTGCTGTCATACAGTAATTTCATACTTAACTATTAGAAAATCTGCAAGAATCTTTCCACTTGCAAAAGCAGTGTGTGAGTTTCAATCTTCACCCTTGTCATGACTTGTTAAGACCTAATTTTAGCCACTTAGTGGCTATAATCTAAAGGGATCGATTACAGTTTCGGTGCGTTTCCCGGGTTATTCACAGTGTGGCACATCTGTTCATGTGTTCACCTGCCATCAGCATATTTTTAGGGAAATGTCTACACAGATCTTTTATCAATTTTTAAAGTGCATGGCGTCATTACTGTACAGCACAAGAATTCTTCACATATTCTATGAACAAACCTCTATCAGAAGCTGATATGTCTATTTTTTCCCTTCATAGTTTTTCTCACTTATTGATACTGTTCTTCGAAGCATAATTTTTTACTTGTGATGACGTACCTTTTTGTTTCTCACGCTTTGGGTGTCAATCTAAGAGTCTATTTTTAAGTTCAAGATCCTGTGTTGCTGTTTTCTCCTAAGATTTTTATGCTTTTAGCTCCAATCTAAAGGTTGTGATGTATTTTAAAGTTAGCATTTTTAATATGGCACAGAGTAAGGTCTGAAGTGGGGTGAACGCATCTTCCAAGGAGTCTTAACCAAGGCTATCTGTGAATGTGACCTTATTTGGAATGGATACTTTGCACACAGGATTAAGGATCTCAAAATGAGGTCGTCCTGGATTTAGCTGGGTTCACAGGTCAGAGCAGGTGTCCCTAGTAGAACTGAACAGGAGAACTGCCACAGGGAAGAGGCCACATGAAGACGGAGAGGAAGACTAGTTACACTGCCACACAGCAAGGAACACTAGGAGGAAGGGGCAAAGGAACCCACTGGAGTTATTGAACCTATTACCATTTAACATTATTAGTGATACAGCTGGCTTTCGGCATTTCCCCTTCGATCGTCTACACGGCATGGCTGTGTGCATGTAGATCTCCATTCCTATTTTCTTTTTTTTTTTTTTTTTTTT
>NW_004524583.1:23491847-23497417 GCF_000260255.1 Octodon degus
AGAGAGAGAGAGAGTGGTGTGTGTGTGTGGCCAGCTCAGCCCACCAGGGGGCGGGGCTGGCTGGCATGTGGTGCTGGGGGATTGAACCGTGGTCCCTGATGCTTTGATAAGCTTGTTCCAAGTAGGTGCTTTAGACCACTGAGCCATCTCTCCAGCCCACCATTCCTATTTTCTTTTACATCAAACAAATATTTTTAAACTGGCACTTTAATGTCTTTGTTTTTTTTCACTTTTTCTAGTCAGTTGTTGCCTACAGTTTGCCATTTGTCTAATGAACCTTCAATTCACACCAACTTCCATTCAGAAATGAAAATGTTAGTTGTCTAACTGTATTATTTTCCTTTTTGTGATTTTACAGTTATATTACATCTGTAAATTATATCAAAATACACTAATGCATTGCTATTACTTTACATAGTGACAGTACTTCAGCAACACATCTACTTCACATAATTTATATCTTTTAAATAACTTAGAGAAAAGGGAGCACTAGTATATTTATTGGTTTTACTATTTATAATTCCTTTTATTCTTGTAGATGCAGGTTATCATTCAGAGTCCTTTCCTTTGCCCATTACAGTGCTGTCTGGGTTGACAGCCTCTGTACAATTATTGGCAAATACTGTATTTCTGTACCTTACTTACTGCTTTACAACATGCTTTGCAACTCTGGAAAAAAGACACATGCATTGGCACTGGTTTTTATAGCTATATAGTCACCAAAGAAGGTGCTCCTTGTGTGTGTATGTTGGGGTCTAAGTTATTGTCTAGGGTCACATTCATTCCTCCAGAAGATTTCTTGAGTAATCCTCCTAAGGCAGGACAGTAAGCAACAAATTCTCCATTTTTGTTGACCTATGCATGTCCCCTTATTTCTTCCATTTTTGAAAAATTTCTTTGAGGTACTAATGGTTTTCCCAGTGTTGCAAGCAGCCTGAGTTAGACAAAAATATTATAGGTAGTCAGAAAGGGCCAGGCCCTGGAAGGAGACAGCACAGAAGACACAATGCCTTACAACTGTGGGAGGGACGGATCCTCCCGCTGTGAGCCAGACCTAAAGAGCAAACACATGCTAACCTCCCTAAAGATTAGCATCCCGGATTGATCATTACCCTGAGAAATCCAAAAAGAATCCTTATCTGATGGCTACCAGATAAAGTCATTTTACATTCCTGCCCCTTTTCTACGTGACTCCCTCCCCATTTGGTCCTGGACTTAATCAATTTTACCTGAGCAATGGTGCTTGTAATCTCATTGGTTGACCACAGTTTTGTCCTACCCCATATCCACCTAAGCAAGTTCCCCCTTTCTCCACCTTAGCCTCACATGGTTTTACACTATAAAAGTCCCTGGAAGAGACAGCTTCAGGGGGAAAACCCACTCATGTCCCTCTCTTGGACAGGAGCTTTCTTTCCCTCAATAAATATATTCTGCTCATAATCTCTGTTCCTAAAATTCATTCTTCGGTTTTAGAGAACATGAAATGGTGCAGGTCAGGTTGGGCGGTCATTTTTCCCTATGTCATTTGGAGGTTCCCTATATCATTTGGAGGTCACCCACCTGAGTTCAGTTTTTCTTCCTGTATCACCAGGGTTTCCTTAAAGTGTGCGTGCCATTTTGCTTGATGCTTTCACCATTTTGCCTGGTTTCCCAGCATTCTACCGTGTTGTATCTTTCTGGATCTCTCTGCGTTCACCCTTAAGTTCACTGACCTTCTAGGTTGCATGACATCTCTCAATAAATCTGTGAAGCTTTCAGAAACTTTTTTTTCTTTCTCTTGCTCCTATCCCCCAGCACT
The DNA here is from genome assembly GCF_000260255.1 of Octodon degus. NCBI lineage: Eukaryota > Metazoa > Chordata > Mammalia > Rodentia > Octodontidae > Octodon > Octodon degus. The sequence goes on from NW_004524583.1 coordinate 23,493,646, forward strand.
TTCATTTGTAAGTTGGTGACACGAATGTTGTCCCATATTTCTTTGGGTGGGCTTTTTTTTTGGGCGGAACCAGGGATTGAACTCAGGCCCTTGTACTTGCCAGGGAAGGGATTATTCCACTGAGCCATCTCCCCGGCCCCTTGTCCCATACTTCTTTGATGCTTTCTTTTCTTCATTTTTTTCTCTTCTTTGGATTGTATAATCACTGATCTAAAATCTTCAAGTTCACTGATTCTTCTGCCAGTTTCAATCTGTTACACTTCATTTTTATAATGTATAATATCTATATTGACATGCTCTACTGGATATGAGATTGTCTATAGAAATTCAGATGTGAGACAAAAGCCTAAGGTCTCAAGGGAGCACGGAGCAATAAACAGAGCCCGAGGAAAACTTGTCTCTCTCGAACACTGCAGCAAGCTGGGATTCAAGGCTGCAGATGACAGCTTCTCTTGCGGGCCCAGTTGTTGTTTCATCCCTTGCTTGGGATGTTAATGGCTAGCACTGTGTAAACTCAGACATAGGTAAATGCCTGGGGTCAAGAGTAGTATGTATTCATCAAAGTAGTCACGCACATTCCTTAGCTTGCCTTTAGCCCTCAGTAAGTGTGAGATGTTTATGTGGCACTGCGCTCCCTTAGAGAGACCAATCTCAGTGAGACCTCTGAAGCTATATTCACCCAGTCTTCTGGTCGTTTCTTTTGGTACCAACTCATAATATTTAAGTGGCAGGCAACCTGGGGCATGGAGGACAACTAGGGGTGAATTAAGAGAGGCCTGACCACGTGGGAAAAGTCCACCTAGAGTAGGCGAGAGCAGCGAGAAAAGCTCAGAGTAATGGGAAACTCCACTTCAGTACAAAGTGAACATGTCCAGGGGCCAGCCAAATAGCTCAGAGGATTGAGAGTATGGTTAGGCAGAATCAGCTGCCAGGGTTCGATCCCCAGAGTGCCTGCTGCCCCTGCCCCTGGGGCAGGCAGAGATGGTGATTGAGGCTGGGTGTGGTGGCACGGTCCTGTAATCCTAGCTCTTGGAAGGCTGAACACAGGCGGATTACTATGAGGCTGAGCTACATAGTGAGACCCTGCAGACCATATAATAAAATTTAAAAAAAGAAAGTAAACATGTCCTTCTTATTATAAGGGACCTCATTCAAAGGAGCAGGTGTAAAAATGAAACCAAAGAGTTTCCTGGAATTATTTTCCCTTATAAAAAGGCATTGTTATTAAACTTAAGTTTGGAAACAAGTTGAGAACCCTGCTTCATGCTCACCAAAATGGAAAACCAGTTCCTCTCCATGTGTGGTCTCTTTGTAGTTTAACTTCCTTAGCTTTGGAACCACTGCAATGGGACTCAGAAGAGTCTAAGAAATATTTGAAAAGGTCAGCCTCAGATGCTGATATTGCTAAACCTCTAGAGCAGCTTCCACACAAATATGAATCTGCACATGAGGCCTTTTTAAGACCTCTGCATTCCTCGCTCTCAAATGTGGGTGCTAGCATAGAAAAAAGGACAAACAGAGCAGGGGGTCTCTGTGGTGCATAGCTATGATAATGGTGCACCCCCTCAAAGCCCCCTAATGAAGGCGCTCGCAGCATACCAAGAGTGTCAGTTCTTTAAATTTCTCAATGCTCTATAGCGGGGATGAGTCTGACAAACTGGGTCCTAACAGGACGTTTATGGCATTGCAAAGCATCTCCTCGGAATCTGAGGATCTGTAGGATGTAGAACAAAAGGAAACTAAGAATGAGGTACGTGAGCTGCGAGCTGAAGTGAGGTAATTGTCACAATTTTTTTTTTTTTTTTTTTTCTGAACCAGGGATTGAACTCAGGCCCTTGTGCTTGCCAGGCAAGCGCTTATTCTACTGAGCCATCTCCCCGGCCCCCACAATTGCTTTCTAAATTGATGAAAAATGGAGGTCTCTACCCCATAGTCCCTCCATCTCAGATCACAAAAACTCAGCCCCTACCACCATCATTTTACCCTTCTGCTCCTTCCACATGAGGAGAAAAAGGAAGCCCTCTTTAAAAGTTCGTAAGAGAATGGTATCTCAGGCTCTTATGCAAGGGAGACCCTGAAGCTTATTCTGCCCCTTTGCGTATTTTTCCTGTGGTGGCTCACCAACACCTACCTATCGCTCAATTTCCCCAGGGGGAGGTACAATGGGAGCACCAACCTCTGGCATTCAAGGTTATTAAAGATTTAAAGCAGGCTGTTATGGCCTATGGTAAGCAATCAGCCTTAATCCCTCATGACTGGGAAGTTTTGTGCCGTACAATTTTAGAGCCAAGCCAATATTTGCAGTTTAGAGCTTGGTGGAAAGATGAAGCAGATATTCAAGAGAGGGCTAACAGGGGACAAAATCCCCTGGTTAATGTTTCATCAGATCAACTCCCTGGCTCAGGGGCCTGGCTTGGTATCCAAGCCCAATTGCAATATGATGGTGTGGCTATTGCGCACTCTCATCTGTTGCTTGACGCTTGATGCTTCAAGTTAAGGGAAAGGGTGGAAAGGCCAGGGGATGCTCAAACACGGTGTGCTACAGTTCTCCAATCTAATAAGGAGCCATATGTAGATTTTGTCTCCTGACTAAGGGAGGCTATACCCAAAACAGTGAAAGCACCAGATTTGAGGGATTTATAGTTACAAATTTTGTCCTTTGAGAATTTGAATACCAAATGTCAGGCATGCACTTATTCAACTGAGCTATCTCCCCAGCCCTTGAATACCAAATGTCAAAAGGCTCTGCATCCCTTAAAGGCACAGGGTGCATTGTTGGAAGAATATATTAAGGCCTGCACTGATATTGGCTTAGAGCCATACAAAGTGTGGAAAGATGGGTCATATGAGAAAACATTGCAGAAAAGGACAAGATAAAAAGAAAAAAGGAGGTAAGAATAGCAAGACTGCTCCTTGACTTTGCCTGAGATATGGAAAAGGTTAATGTTGGGCTCCAAAGTTGGTAAGAATGGCCAACCCTTACAACCGCAGGAAAACTGGAGAATGAGCCCCAGCAACCCAGGTCCCGGAAATAAACAATACGGATACCCGCAGTTTCCATTGGCCAGCCCAAATTTCAACCAAATGCAGGGTAGCAGATCTTTTGCATGCAACACCAGAAGTGCAGCTTTAGATCTGATAGCTGTGTAAAATCAGCTACTGCTCCCAGTTTGTGGAGTTTACAAAATTCATAATGGAATTTTCAGCCTTATTCCAAAAGATACTGGAGGTCTAATTGTAGAAAAGAGTTATATTACCAACAAACATGTATCTGTACATTTGGTAATTACTGACAGTGAATATGAAGGAGAAATCTTACTTATGATATCTACTACTAAAACTTTTCAAATTAAAACTCAACAGCTTATTAAAAATAGAAGTCGGGGGGCTAGGGAGATAGCTCAGTTGAATAAGCGCTTACCTAGCGCAAGGGCCTGAGTTCAATCCCCTGCCCCCAAACAAAAAAAAAAAAATAGAAGTCAGCTTCTCTTTATTATGCATATTAGAATTCATATTGCATTGCCTGGACCTATTGTCAGCAGCAAAGAGCCAGATTATTTACTTATCGGTAATGTTTAAGCTGTCTTCTGAAGTTCTGTAAAACTTTTCATGCTTTTCTTATCACACAAATTCCTTATAATCATCAAGGTCAAAGAATTTTTAAATGTACAAAAGCCAAAAGGAAAAGAAAGTTAGACTGAGTTAAAAATGGGATAGTCTCAAAAGCCTGAAAGGTTTACAGATGTATACAAAAATGTTTGTTTTCTTGATA
>NW_004524583.1:23498227-23499266 GCF_000260255.1 Octodon degus
CTTATTTGTCATGATTTTTTCTAAATTTGTGGGTTGCCTTTTCACTTTGTTGGTAATTTCTTTTGACGTGAAAAAACTTCTCAGTAAGAGCAGGTCCCGGTTGTTAATTCTTTCAACTGCTTCCCATGCAATTTGATTTCTGTTCATGAAGTCTCTGCCTATCCCTATGTCTTCAAGAGTTCCTCCTACTTTCTCTTCCAGGAGATTTAGTGTCTCTGCTTTAATGTTTAGATCTTTAATAAATTTTGACTTTAGTGTAGTGCATATATTACTAAGACCACCATTAAGGATGTATTGTGGAGTACTGTTTTAAAATCAAGTCCTAAACAGGATAAGGATAGAGCAAAGGTACAGCACATTGAGTTTAAATCTTCTAGCTTTGCACTGTGTGTGTGTGTATATATATATATATTCTGTTAAATTGCAAATGGTTGGTTCCAAGTGGTGGGGCACCACAGGGGAGAGGGGCACAAACTGAGATCAGGGAGGGCCTGCACTCCCATCTACTCCCATCCTAGGCTGATCAGGATATGCAACTACAAGATAGGTTCAGCCACAGAGGCCTGTGTTCCTGGTGCTAAGTAGGACCAGGTGGGTCATGACCACGACAAACCTGCGGCTCTAGCATTGCTTATGTGTGGTTGGCTTTGCAAGTTCTTAAGCCTAAGATAATAGTTACCTATGTTTAAATTCTGGGCAAAAACAAAGCACCCAGTGGTCAAAGCCAGAGTGACAGTGGGCACACACAGTGGCTGCACACAGAGGCCATGGCTATAGGGCCATAGTTCCCTTTGAGCTCTAGAAGGTAATGTGGACTCTAGGAAACCCTTTGTGGGTACTAAGACCATTAAAGCGGCTGCTAGCAGCTGAGCCTGCACACCTATGGAGTAAAATCAACCAAAGAGGGCCCCAGTGCTAAGTGGTCTGCAGGTTTTGTTTGGTGTAATCAATGCTATTTATAGGGGGAAATCAAAGTTATAATTCTATCCACCCAAACCACTGCTTGAACCACAACAGATTCTTTTTTTTTTTTTTTTTT
>NW_004524583.1:23500261-23502189 GCF_000260255.1 Octodon degus
TGGCATGTGGTGCTGGGGGATTGAACCGCGGTCCCTGTGCTTTGCTAAGCTTGTTCTAAGTAGGTGCTTTAGACCACTGAGCCATCTCACCAGCCCCAAGGTAATTTTAATTATTGGGCTTACATTTCAAATCCACCACTCAACAGAGGAGTGCTTTGCCGGGATGGCGGAACGGAAGGAGTTAAGATGGAAATGGAATGGCAGTGATGAGATTTATACTAGCACTAAAAATGCCAATCATACAATAATGTGGTATGGAGGAGGAATGTCCCCTAGTGTCCCTCGTGTTTCTGGGGAACCAATTCAACATCATTTTTGGAAGTTAGTGACCTCATTAACTAATGTTAATGGCAGCTACAATGGTGAAAGGCCATTGCCCCAGATATTTTAAAAGATCACTTAAATTCTTTTAATTCCTAATTGAAAACAATTTTTATGTATTAGATAGAGATGACTGGTTAAAAGTGTTATGTCAAAACAAAACAAAAGTTTATCATTAACTAATGCTAATGAGGTAACTAACTCATTAACAGATGTCAGCATGAAAGGTTATATATGGAGGAATTGATCTTCCTACAGTTTACATCTAAAATTTAAAAGGAACACAGCACATTTTGCATAGGTATATGCTTACCTCCCTTACATGTTGCTTGCAGGACCTAGTTATTGGAGCTCTTCTAACTATACCATTACATGTCACAACTGTTCTTCATATATATGTCGAGATTCTTCTAATAGCCTTAACTTTTCTAGGGATAGCATTTATATTCTCAAGGCAAGGACTGGAATTTGGCCTCCTGTACAACTACAACACCTATGGCAAGACTCCTTCCATGATGCTGTTCCAACATTTGCTGGATGCACTAAAGAACAGAACAAAAAGAATGACTGAACTCGTGATAGCCGTAACTTTACAGGAGTAATAGTCAGAGCCACAGCTGCTACAGATGGAGTAGCATTGAGCCAAGGTGTACAAACTGTTCATTTTGTGCAGAAGTGGCACAAGGACTCAGAACAATTATGGACTTCACAAAGACACATAGATACAGAGTTCAATATTAAGGCAAATGATTTAGAACAAGCTGTTATGTTAGGAGATCAAGTTGTTAATCTACATCAACTTTGTTTAAAATGTGATTGGAATGCTTCTTCATTCTATGTAACTCCAATTCCATGGAATTAAACTCATTTCCCGTGGGAAAATGTAAAAAGGCATTTATTGTATCATGGTAATATTACCTCTGAGATCCTGTCTCTTCAGCAACATAGGACAATACTTTTGCAAAACGACTGTTGCAACTGTCTGGTACTGACCCACTGCAAGGCATCTGTAATGGCACTGAAACCCCTAATCCTTCCCATGTTATTCCATGGTTTAGTGGAGTGTAGTAATGATTTGTCTATGTTGTCTCTGTACTGTTCATGTACCCTGCTTAGCCTGGTGATGGGGACGAGTCCAGCAGCAAGCCATGGATTGAAAATCTGCAGTTCTCGCCCTGATGCTTCAAAAAAATTCAGCATAAAAAACAAAGCGGGGACATACAGGAATATGAGACAAAAGCCTAGTGTCTCGAGGGAGCAAGAAGCAACAAACAGAGTCCTAGAACTGTTGCCTCACTTGTAAACTCCTGCAAGCTGGGACTGTAGGCTGCAGCTTCTCCTCCTGGTGCCCTGTCCTTTGATTCCTTGCTTGGGATGTTAGTGGTGAGCACTGTGTAAACTTAGAATTAGGCAAATGCCTGAAGTCAACAGACTAGTTCGTGTTCACCAAAGTACTAATGCACATTCCTTAGCCCGCCTTTAGCCCTCAGTAAGTGTGAGATGTTTCTATGGCTCTGGGCTCACTTAGAGAGACTAATCTCAGTGAGACCTTTGAAGCTATATTTATTAGGTTTCCTTTCTTTCTTTCTTTTTTTTTTTTTTTTTTT
>NW_004524583.1:23502308-23504189 GCF_000260255.1 Octodon degus
GCCCTTGCGCTTGCCAGGGAAGTGCTAATTCTACTGAGCCATCTCCCTGGCCCAAAATACTTGGGTTCTTTTTTTTGCAGAACCAGGGACTGAACTCAGGCCCTTGCAATTTCCAGGCAAGCACTTATTCTACTGAGCTATCTCCCTAGCTCCCTCCCTATGTTTCTGTAGTTGACTCTTTACTTCAGATGCTATGAGTTCTGAGAATTCTTTTATTTCAGAAAACAATTCTGCTCTAAGTTCCTCTATAACTTTCTGCTCTTGCTTATTTAGTATCGATGCTATTAATTCATACATTTGAGCTGAGCTAGTAGAAAAGAATTCCGCTCTGAGTTCCTCTACGACTTTCTGCTGTTGCTTATTTACTATCGACACATTAATTCATGCATTTGAGCTGAGCTAGTGTCCTCTGCACTTGTTCTGGGTGGGCATTGGGTTTCCTCCATATGTTTCTGCATCTGATTCTTTACTGAAGATGTTATTAATTCAGGAATTTCTTTTTTCATTTCCAATCTGAGTTCCTCTATACCTTTCCGCAGCTGTTTGTTTATTTCAGAAGCCGTTGATCCATTGCTTTCAGTTGTGTGATTCCCAATTTGTTCTGTGTTAGTGTCTTCTGCACTTGTTATGAGTGGGCTTGGGTTCTGAGATTGCATTTTGTTCCTTGTCATTTTGTGTTGCACTGTCTTCTGACCTTTTTCGTAGATCTTTGTTGCAGTTATAACCTTAGCACGTACTGAAGTTCAGGTGCAGATCTACAAAGTTTGGATTTATCCAGTTGTGCCTGGCTTGGGTCTGTCTGCTGTGCTCAGCTCCTTTCTGCTGCCGCCCTTGGGAGTGAACCTGTTGTGCCCCTCTGGCAAGATGTTCTGCTCCTGGACTAGCTGGGTGGTTCTGTCCCCTATACTCTCTGCATGGATTGCAGCTGCAGGGTTCCACCCCAGCCCTGTAAGCCAGGAATGAGCTGAGTCTGGAGGGGAGAAGGTGGAGTAGGGGAGAGAGGCAGCTCTCCCACACACTCACCGGGCCTGGACTAGGACTGGATCTGGGGGTTCCCTGAACAGGGCAGAAATTCCTACTCTGTGGGTGGGGTGTGGTGGGGTACTACGGAGTGATGGGGGGCATCCCAAGAGGGTGAAAGAGGGTGTCACTCACTCTGTGCCTGGGCTGGGACCAGTAGGTCGCGCCAGCACAGGGTAGCCGGAAGCTCTCTCACATACTCACTGGGCTTGGGCTAGGACTGGATCTGGGGGTTCCCAGAACATGGCAGAAATTCCTACTGGGCTGGCGGGGTAGGGGTTGTGCTGTGGAGTGTGGGGGGTGTCCCAAGAGGGTCTCACCCATGCTGCACCTGGGCTGGGACCAGAAAGTCCTGCCGGCACAGGGTAGTTGGAAACTGTGCCACACACTCACTGGGCCTGGGCTAGGACTGGGTCTGGGGTTTCCGGGAAGGCAGCAGAAATTCCTACTCGGCTGGGGGTGTAGGGGGGGTACTGCAGAGTGGTGGGTGGCATCCCAAGGGGGTGGAAGAGGGTGCCCACGCTGTGCCTGGGCTGGGACCAGTAGGTCCTGCCGGTGCAGGGTAGCCAGAAGCTCTCCCACACACTCACTGGGCCTGGACTAGCACTGGGTCTCAAAACACATCTTTAAAGTCATGGTTTCACCAGTTGCTTGCATACAATTTGAGTAGATGACCCAACCTCTCACATTTCTTTTCCCTTTTTTCAAAGAAAACATTTACAAATCTATATACTGAGATTCATTAAGTTTAAGTTCTGCAAAGCATACAATTTTGATAGAATAAAATTAAGCAATCAGGGGCTAGCGAGATGGCTCAGTGGTCTAAAGCACCTACTTGGAACAAGCTTGGCAAAGCACAGG
>NW_004524583.1:23504289-23510069 GCF_000260255.1 Octodon degus
GGCCGGGGAGATGGCTCAGTGGAATAAGTGCTTCCCTGGCAAGCGCAAGGGCCTGAGTTCAGTCCCCGGTTCCACAAAAAAAAAAAAAAAAAAAAGAGTTGGTCTTACTTATGATTTCTTTGTGTTATGTGAACATACTCCTTTACTCTGAAGGATCTGTTACAACTGGCATTTGGTTGCTTTTACTTCTCTTGCTCGTATTTCCGTTAACTGCTATTTTTTCCCTCATGTGTGATTAGACTTTTCTATGTTGTGTCTCAATTCTTTATTGCAAATTAGTTATTTTAGATGGCATCATAGCAGCTCTGGGTACTGCTTCTCATCTTCCCTCACTCCCTGGGTATGTTACTGATATTCAGGTATTTATTTAGTGAACGGTTTGGTTAATTCAAGTAAAAGTAAATCCCTGCCTTACCAACTCTCTACCTCTCCCTTGTCTGAAATCCCAGATACTGCTCTGCTGCAAGTGCAGCCCCAGCAGAATATTCACGGTTACCATGGGAGGGCAAGAGCGTGACAGGTGCTATGGATCAGATCTAGAGTGACCCAAAGGCTCATTTTAGAAGGTCACAGGACCATGGCAGCAGCAAATCTTGCTTGTAAGAGGTGGGGGCTGGCTGGAAGTGGGCTGAGGAGAGCACAAAGTCCCTTCCCTCTCTGCCTCCTGGCTGCAGGGGATAGCAGCTGTCTCCCACCAGCCCTTCCGCCACATTGTATCTCCACTGGAGCTGCAGGCTGAACACAGGAACCAAAACCACCCTTTTCTTCTAGAGACTAAAACCTCAGGACACTCTTGGTCAGGTGCCCACTGCTTGTCAATATTATCTTCAATAACCTGAGGCATAAGTGGTTGCACAAGTGAATCCAATTGCTTTGGATTTGCTTTGGACCAGTCCTGTGACAATGCTGTGGGATCCAGTCCTGTGGCTACTGCTTCTGACACCTGACCTCTGAGAAAAGCTCTTCTCTAGGTTCCAGTTCCCTTTTCGCCACAGTTGGCACTGCTCTAGGAGCCTTCAAAGTATCCACACTGTTGCAGATTAATCACTTCTTTGGGGAAGAGTTTCAGTGCTCTAGTTTTCTTCTCCCACAAAGCCAGATCTTTGAGGCAGAGGTCTGTGTGAGGAGGCAGAAGAGTAACCTGCTTCGCTCTGAGTGACACCTCTGCTTTAGAAGAACTCCCTGGAGCAGAGAGGAGCCTCGGGCTGATTTATCATCTGATTTATCTCTGCCAGTGTAGAGCTTCTGCTCTAAGAGTAGCAAGGATGACCCACCCGGCTCTCACAGTCTCAGTGCTGACAAGCCCAGCATGAAGGCTCCTCCCAGGTGCAGGGTGCCAGAAGGCCGCCCCCACCAGACTACACATGACTAGAATCTCATCTCAGCAATGACAGTGGGGAGCAGCGGGAGAAACACCGGACTGCCCGACCTGGGAACACATTACTTGCACTACTCTACTTGGCAGACCTTTGTTCTTGGGGCCACCAGAATGAAATATTTCTTTCCTGAAGTAAGAGTTGGTTCTAATTCTGGTCTTTTGCTTTTCCTCCTGGTTTTGGATTTTCCCAAAAAAAGTATATTTCTTCATTTGCCCTCTAGGCCATCTCTGAAAATTGCAATGATTACTTAAATTTTTTTCTCTCAGTTTTATTGGGGAGAGCATTTGGCTAGGTCCTCACACACTAGTACTGCTCAGACTTGGAACGTGGAGTAGGCGCCTAACATTGAGTCTTTCATATCACACACAATGACTGCAAGAAGAAAAAGTACTAAATTTTTAAAAAGTCATGCTCTTTTTGGAGTCTCTAAGCTTCAAATAAAATGCAGACATCACCAAAAGAAATAATTTTCCACCTACAAATTTTTCTTCTTTGAGTTAAAACCAAGTGATCATTCTTACACTTCAACTAGGCACAGAAATACAAACCATCTGCCAGATACGCCATAGCAAGTAACATGTGCTTGGCTACCTGTGGGGTCAGCAGGTGCACGGTCGATATACAGTGTTGTTAACTGCTTCTTACTCAGCTGGGAAAGTAAATGAATCAACTACTCCAGGGTTGCACTAGCTTAATAAAGTGGGATCAAAAACACTCTCAAACTGTAATTGAGGGCTGGTGAGATGGCTCGGTGGTCTAAAGCACCTACTTAGAACAAGCTAAGCTAAGCAAAAACACAGGGACCACGGTTCAATCCCCAGCACCACATGCCAGCCAGCCCCGCCCCCTGGTGGGCTGAGCTGGCCACACACACAGAAAATAAATAAATAAATAAAATTAAAACAAAAACAAAAACAAAAAAAAACTGTAATTGATATATATCAATAGCTAGAATGTTACATGTCTACCATCTGGTTCAAATATTTTTACCTTTCTAATCATTACAGTTAATATAAGAAAATGCTTAAAAACATGTCTAACCTTACCATGGTGGGGTCATAGCCCAGAGAGAACAAAGAAGGCTTTTCTTGTAGAACTGCTTCCTTCCACTGTTCATCTGACACTAAACCAATGTACCAGTCACTTTCATATTCTTCAAGGCAGCCTTTTAGCTCTTTAAAGTCTTCAACTGGACCTAAACTTGCTTTATCAACCATCAGTTTCAGAGTATATCTAAAAAATGGAAAACCAAACAATTTTTGAGAATTTTAAAATCAACTCTACAGATAAAATAGATTTGATCAATATTATTATTATTATTATTACTATGGTATCGGGAATAAAATTTGGGATGCTGCACTTGCCAGGCAGGTGCTTATGCCACTGAGCTGTATCCCTGGCCCTTGATCAGTATTTCTAAGACTGAACTGAAATCATCTAATTTGAAACAAAGAGTTGAGGGATCAATGAAATACAGCAGAGAAATCCAGCTGGCTGTGTGAACAATAGCTCCTTTACACAAATAAAAGCAAAGAAAGCAGAAATTAAAGAGTACTACTGATAAAATTACAATGCATCCTAAACATTTTTCATTCTTTTGAGAGTGAACTGAAAAAATCAGAACTGAAAAAAACACCTCACCCACCTCCGAAAAAAACACAAATAATTTCCTGCCAGTGCTAACCTTACAACTTGTGTACAGAATCAAAATGACTTACCTGAAGGCTTTCAGAACTAGTTGGAACAGTTCTGGTTTTACTGTGAGCCAGTCCAAGGCACTAGACCAGGGCAACACACCATTGTAAACTCGTAATATATGGCCAGCAGTAGGAACCATGTCATCTATTCCCAATAAACCAACATAACAAGTCATTACTGTGTGAATGTAAGAGTCCCTTAAAACTTTGTCCTTTGTTATTTCTTCCAGTGCAGCTGAGGGCATTGCTTCTGAGGGGAAACATTCCAACTGACTTAAGAGGAACTGGTACCAGTCTTCTGGAAAGAGGGGGCTCATCTCCTTCATTTTGGAGCTGGGCATACAGCTTGGCCTCCACTCTTCAGGTAAGCTCACTAAGTGAGAATGGGGAGAGCTGAACTCGCAGAGAGGAATATAAGCCACACCTTCTTCCTTTCCTCTGTCAGCAGCTGGGTATCCCAACAGAACTGCTTTGTACAGACTGCGTTCAGACACGGTGTCTGTAGGAAGATCATCAACTCTCTGTGGGTCCACTGAGCCTGGAAGAGGTAAAGTTGTACCTGGAAAATCTGTCAACCAATTTTTTCCTTCTTTTCCTTTTTTGACTACCGGCTCATCACCAAAAATATCATCTGACCAGTCATTGAGAGTCTCTGATTTAAAGCTGTCTATGTCTTCTGGGGATTGGGAATGTGATGAAGGGTTCAGAGGAGGGAGGACTACTGGAGCCACATTCCCTTTGCTTGCAGTTTTGTGAAAATTCTCCTGCTTCCTGGACCTTTTGGAGCAGTACTGGAGGAGGATGAACACAAGCACTTTGATAAGGTCACTTTTAAAACTTTTTAAGTTTTCATGAGAGTCAATTATGCCAGACAGCACATTCCTGGCATCAGAATATAGTTTCACAGGCAGAACAGTACAGGGAGTCAAGACATTCCCAAAGTGTTCATTAAGGGAACATATTTTTGGGCATTCTTGTTCAAAAGCACTTTCAAAAAGTTCATCTACTCTTCGGGCTTCAGCAGCATGACAGGATGTTTCTTGCAATTCTAACCCCTAAAAAGAAAATAAAGAGTATCTGAGTTCAGTCATTTATTACATAGAGAACAGCAAAATTTCTTTAATTCCATAGCTACACCTTAAACTTTATGGCATTTTGTTTTGATATTGGATAGACTAAAAGTAACGACACCATTTTATCTTATTTTACTTTTTAATTTTTTTATTTTTATGTATTTGGTACAGGGTCTTACTACACAGCTCAGACTCATAGTGATCCTCCTGTTTTCAGCCTACTCATAGATGTGATTACAGGCGTGCACTACCACGCCCCATCTCAGTGGCCAGCTCAGTGTGTCCAGGGGCAGGGCAGGCACTGGATGTGGTGCCGGGGATTGAACCCTGGTCCCTGCATTTGCCTAAGCAGGTACTTAGTCTACCAAGCTATCTCACCAGCCTGACATTACTATTTGAAGAGAGATGGTATTTCCATTAAAATCAGGTGAATAATTTTATTGAATATGAACGTAATTTAAGAAGACTATCAATTTCACACCAAAATATGAAATCAGAACTTTTGGGGAAAAGGCAAAGTAGAATTATATACTATGTTCAGTAGTTCTATATCCTTTCCACCCTACATCATAGGAGACTATGAGCATTAGAGTACTGCATAGAAGTATCATAAATTAATCATATTTTTGTTCAAGTTTTAAATTTTTTTTCAATAAAGATCTTTTATTGTCTCATTAAAATATCACAGATTGGCTTCACAATCCAAAGCTTGTTTCTGTGGCTGGGTAACTCTTGGATCTTACTCATCTGGCTGCTGAACGGTTCCCTTTTCAGAAACACAGATACCACCACAAAATTTCCTGATATCCTTGACTTTGACTGCTGTGGCTTGCTGAATCACAGCAGCTGAATGTGAAACAAGTCCAATGTCATTTCCTTCAAAGACTAGCTCATCTTTCTGGGTGTGAGATGACACTCAGCAAGCAACACCTGCCTGCATGCAAACTTGGCGAATGTATTTCTCACCCAAGAAATTCCGGATTTTGACAGATTCATTCTCCAGAATAACGACGTTAATGGGGAAGTGAGCACACACAGACTTCATCTTGTAATGGAAGCCCAGAGTGACCCCCTTGATCATGTTCTGTACATGGCTACAGATTGTGCGGACAGTTGTCAACTCCTTTCTGTTTCCCCACTGTCTGTCAACCTGGAGCCTCTTCTTTTTCTTCCCAAGGAGACTGAGTTCCACATTGATGTGGTTGAAGTCCCTCCGCAAGGTTCCTCTGGGGCCCTTCACCATAACTGTGTGTCCTTTTAGAGTGATGTCGACATTTTCTGGAATGTCAACAGTCTCATTGCTAAGAATGGTCTTTATTCTTGTGGGAGGTATGGCCAAGTATTTAATTTAAAACAATCATTTATTTATTTGGTACAGGGCCTCACTAAGCAGCCTGGACTCCTGTTGAGCCTCCTGACTCAGCCTCCCCAGCACTGGGATTACAAGCATGTACCACCATGACCGGTTTTGACGGCTGGCACAGCACGTCCAGGGTTCCAGGGCCAGCATGGCATGTGGTACCAGGGATACAACTGGGGTCCTTGCACTTGCCAAGCAGATGCTCAGATTGCTAAGCTATCTCCCAGCCCACTGTTCAAGTTTTACAATGGTAACATCATAATAATAATAA
>NW_004524583.1:23517399-23521127 GCF_000260255.1 Octodon degus
CACACACACACACACACACACACACACACACACAATAAATAAATAAATGTTTAAAAAAAAATTAAGCAATCAATATATCCTTGATCGGGCTGGGGAGATGGCTCAGTGGAATAAGTGCTTCCCTGGCAAGTGCAAGGGCCTGAGTTCAATACCTGGTTCTGAAAAAAAAAAAAAAGAAAAAAATATATATCTCCTTGATCGTTTGCGTGATAATCGTTAGACCTATGCAGCCCAGTCTACAGCAGAGGTTGTCAAGCCTTAGGTGAGCCAGAACCCTGGGGAAGATGCTTAAACGCTGACCGCCAGCCTGCCTGTTTCTGAACTGCTAGGTCCACATGAAGGCTCATTCATTTCATTTCAGCCACACAAGCTGGAGTACTTGTGATCCCAGCACGCAGGAAGCAGACATAGGAGGATCGCTGGGTTCCAGGGCAGCATGAACAACACAGTGAGCTACCGCCACTATGAACTACACAGCAGGACACTCCCACAAAAAGCAAAAGGTCTTTTACATTTTCTCATGCTACTCATCTGGGGCCTACGTTTTCAGACCACTGCTTCCAAAGGACAGGTTTCTGATCAGCAAGAATTTCATCAAATCTGTGCTAAGACATAAAATTCACTCATTCATTCATATAACAACTATTTCTTAATAGCTTGTTTGGCACCAGGCATTGTATCGGGCTTTGTTTTATTCCTGAATAAAAACAACAGGTCCAAGTACCTGGGATATTTCCATTAGACACTAAGGGATAAGGGTATTCAGTCATAAAACTAATTGACTTGGTTTGTTAGAAAGCGTGTACTATAAAATAAGGAAAAAGTGTGGCAAGCCACTGTTTGGGATTGCCTGGCAGCGACAGACTGTCATTTTCACTATGTTGGCCAGAGACCAGCCAGAGAAGCGGATGTTTGACACAGACTTGAAGGTGGCAAGGGGGCTGGTGACTGTGGCTGGCTGAAGAAACAGTCTGCAGGCAGAGGGAACAGCCACCAGGCCAGAAAGGATGAGAAGCCCAGCAGGGAACAGGAAGCCTGATTGTTTAGGGCCTTCACACCCATGAAGAGAAAGATGCGTGGCAGGAAGTAATCCTTCGCGTGAACTGCATTTAAAAGCTGTTGTAGTTTACAATTATGGCAGGGGCAACAGTGAGAAACCAGTTGGCAACTGAGTTGCTGCTGCAATCATCTGGGGAGGAGACAAGGGAGCTGAAGTCAGGGGCAGTGAAAATGGCATATACAGGATACAGCTGAGTGCACAGCCAGCAGGATTTCCTGTCAGATGAACACTGGGTAACGAAATCAAAAAGTTGGCTTGAGCAGCTAGACACCTAGCACTGTCTTCAAGGATGATTAGGCTCTGCGACACTGCGATGTAAAGAAAAGGGAAAGCAGCAGCAGATGCCACCCACTAGGGGCGGCTGTACAGCAGGAGAATGCGAGGAAGCCCTGTTGAGTGCTGCGAGGCAAGGCGGACTTGAGGACAGCCAGAAGGACTGAGCAATGCAAATGTCAAGGGAGAGCCGGAACAGTTCTGCCGGAATGACAGCATCAGAAGCCTGCAGTAAGGGGAGGACATACTGAAGATGATAATAAGCAACTCCAACAAGGCATTTTCCTCTTCATGGAAGGGCACAATTGGGTACAGTAAGTAGGGGCAGTGAGGTGAGAAGACAGTTTGTATCAGGCTGAGAATGATTACATACATGATGAAGGAGTTGAAAATGTGACTGATTCCCATTGTTGAGATGTTCAACTTGCCATGCACAGGAAGAGCAGGAGTGGAAAGAAAAGCAGGAAGGCAGATTTTGGTATACAATCAACATGATTCAGCTACCAGTATGCACAATATATTGAAATATCTTTCAATATAATACTGAAATATACCTTAAAAATTGCAAGGAGTCTTCACAGGTAAAGAAACATTCTTTCTAATTGAGCTATTGTCTGATGTGCACATAACAAGTAAAATTTTACACATAAACTATAAATACTAGGTAAGATGCACACGCACACTGACCTTGATGTTAACACAGCAGTAAGTATAGCCACATTCTAGAATCATTATCCAGATTAACCGATCCTGAAAACGGCCCAAGTAATGAGATCCAGGCAGGAGGAGACCTAAAACAAATTTAAAAAGAAGACATCATTCTTGAAGCTTCTTTTATTTTGTCATATGATTTTTCCAAGTTGGGAGCACCACTAGCACTGATCCATAACTCCTTCTACCCTCTCCTTTGGTCAATAATGAACAGAAATAACTATTTGTTGCATATCAGGGGCAAAAAACTAAGCATTTCACAAGCTGGAAGAGAAAATGTATTCTAATAATAAACACACTGTGTATATGAAAGGTTAAGTATACGTTATATAAATTAGAAAAATATTAAATATGTAAGAATCAATTCCATTTTCTCTTGGTACTGGGAACTGAACTCAGGACCTTGCATTCGCCGGGCAGGCGCTGTGTCACTGAGCTATATCCCCTATCCCCTCCTGCCCATCAATTCCACATTGATTTAAAGACTATGAACATTTTCAAGTAAATGCATATAAATATATAACTACTAGCTGATTTTAAAAGTTTATATTCTACAAATGTTTTAAGCTGTTTTCCTTTCAAAAATGTTACCTCTTGGGATGTACTCATGCTGACTGCAAACCACCAGAGTTCATTCCCTGTAACCGTGTCCAGAATCCACTATGTTAATATAAATAGAGTATAATTTCCCCATTAATAAACATTTCAGATGTTTCTGGTTTTCACTAGTATGAGCAATGTCACACAAGTCGTCTGTGTGCAAGCCTGTACAACACACTGTGCAGAACAACTGCACAACAGGACCAAGTGCTACACTTTTTTTTTTTTTTTTTTGGCAGAACTGGGGATTGAACTCAGGCCCTGGCGCTTGCCAGGGAAGCACTTATTCTACTGAGCCATCTCCCTGAACCCCCAAGTGCTACACTTTCAAAAGTCCACACATAGGATGGGCCCTGGTGGCCATCAGGGACCACTTCACTGATAGCAACTTCTCTGGGTGCCTGTTTGTGCAAACAGTGCAGAAGGCAGTTAATGCCAGCTTTGTTTTGGAAATCTTTTTTTCTCTTTAATGTATTTATTAATTAAAAAAATTTTTTATGCATTTAGTACAGGGTGTTCAGGGCCTCATTACACAGATCAGACTCATAGTGATCCTTCCTGTTTACAGTCTCCCAAGTGCTGAGACTACAGGCCTGTGCCACCACCCTCAGTCTCCATCACCGTCTCAGCACCCCTGGGGCATGGCTGGCAGAGCATGCCAGGGATTTAACCCAGGTCCCTGCGTCTGTCTGCCTAAGCAGGCGCTTTAATCTGCTGAGGTATCTGGCCAGCTCTTTTAGAAATCATTTTTTTTTCCTGTATTTTAGGGAGGGGTCTACAGGGTATTCAGGGTCTCACTACTAGATCAGGCTTGTAGTGATTCTCCTGTTTACAGCCTCCCAAGAGCTGGGATTACAGGAACATGCCAGCATGGCAGGCCCAGGGATCGATCCCCCAGCCCCTAAGGCTGCTTGCAGGCTCTTTAATCCACTGAGCTATTTGGCTGGCCCTTCTTTGATATTGGAATATACTACAAAAAGAGGGCATGTTCACAAGTCTGCATCTTGTACAGCAATTAACCACTAAGAAGAATATATGCAGTGTATTATTTGTTGAAACTGTACTTTTGATTTGATTTGAAACT
>NW_004524583.1:23522028-23523145 GCF_000260255.1 Octodon degus
CTTATTCTACTGAGTCATCTACCTGACCCTGTGGTTTTATCCTTTACTGTATTTATGTATTCTTTTTTCCCCATAATTTTATTGAGAAACAAATAGCAATGAGACAGTTTCAAACCAAACTGGTAGGTGAGTTTCAATAATTAACACATTGCATACATTCTTCCTAGTGGTTAACTGCTGTACAAGATGTGGACATGATATCCTATTGACAAACACCATAAGAACAAATCCCTCTATTCATTAAGAGAATGTAACTATATATATCTATCCTAACCACTTTGAATACACAGATACAAAATGGGCATTCATATGTATCCCCTTTTTTTATTAAGTTCCGTTATATGAATATTATAGGTTTATAAAATCAGCAAAATATTCTAAAAGAGTCCAGTAGCCCATAATAGTATTGGGTCTTCCGCTTGCCTGACAATGTCAGAAATCGTTGACCTGAGTCCCCTACAGCTCAACATAACAGCATGGCTTTACTTCTTATATTTTGTTTTTATACTTTTCTGCTGGGTGGTTAAGACCAAGGTAAAGCAGGACCTATGCAACAAGAGTTGTAGCTTTTGGGTCTGATAAGGTCAGTGAAATCCCCTCAGGATTTATCCTGAGATCCTGTACCTCAGATGTAGAACCTTTGTCAGTTGTTAGCCATGTGGATGAGTCATGGCCATTGCTTGGCCAATGTGCTCTCTGTGAAATCTCCTTGATCAGAAAATTTGGGACACTCTCGAGTTACATGACGTTACAGAACAAGTTCTCATATGTCCTGAGTCTTTTTGTGGTGGAACCGGGGATTGAACTCAGGTCCATGTGCTTGCCAGGGAAGCGCTTATTCCACTAAGCCATCTCCCCGGCCCCTTGTCCTGAGTCTTAATTGACCTTAGAAGGCTAGGGCCAAAATGTTGGCTTTCCTTGAGGCCCTCCTTTTTCTCTAATTTGGTCTGCAAACTTAGGTTGCTAACCATCCAGAAGACAAGCTTATTGTAATTACCATGCAACTGAAACTGTTAAGCTCAACCTCACTATCTGTCTGAATATCAAACATCTTAGGCATAACATGGAACAAGTATTTTTCATCAAGTATTGATATGTTGAACTTTAAGTCCCTACA
>NW_004524583.1:23523245-23529573 GCF_000260255.1 Octodon degus
TTTTTTTTTTTCCTCTTTATAGATCTAAACCACTGTACCTACTTCAAATGAGCTCATTATAAGTTCAGAGAAACCATGGGAGGTGTTGGTTTTATGTTTTAATGATGTACTTGTAACCTGAATATAAGGATTTTTTCAGTGGGGGGCTGGCTTAGGCTGCTGTAGCCTGAATATAAATAGAAAAAAAAATTAAGTATGTTTTAATCACCTTAATGAAACTTTCCCAATGTATTTTTATTTTTTAAAAATTATTTATTTATTTGTGTGTGTGTGTGTGTGTGTGGCCAGCTCAGCTGGCATGTGGTGCTGGGGGATTGAACCACCGTCCCTGGGCTTTGCTAAGCTTGTTCTAAGTAGGTGCTTTAGACCACTGAGCCATCTCACCAGCCCTGTATTTTTATTTTATACCCTTATTTATCTCAAAAAAGGCAGAAGAGATACTGTTCTATATCAGATACAATCTCTCTGCTTACACATCAACCTACTGGGCCTTGTTGCCTGATTGGAGCACACACTGCTTATCTCTGTGCTCAGCTTTTGCACTCCGCATTCATAAGGACCTCTGAAGCATAGCCTGCTGTCTTACCGAAACTTCCGGCTGCCATTGCAGTCTGAAGCCCAGCAGTCAACCTGGGTGCCATCTGCTCATAGTACATGGTGTCCGCGCACACACATGCCGAGGTGCCCACAGCACCTGGCCAGCTCTGGGTAGGTCTGGGAAAGCCCACCAGGAACACAGGAAGGGTGAAGAGGGGGAGCAAGGGAGCGGACAGCAGTGTAGAAAGAGCTATGATGCCCAACACCAATGGAAAGAAGGTAACATTGAGTGTGCATAACGTGGCAGTTGTTGCTCGATGCTGTTTTTTCTCCATCCATGACGCCAAAAGTACAGTCAGAGCAAACTGCAACTTAGAGATGAACTGAATCAGACGGTCACGTATGAAACCAACCTACAGAGACATAACAATGACTGTTACGTAAATGCTTTTCATGAATTTTCAAAATCAAATAAGGAAACTCAAATAATTTTATTATTACCTAAATATTTTTGAGGAAATATCCCTGTGATTTTCTTTCTTTCTTTTTGTTTTGTGGGTTTTTTGTTTGTTTTCTGCAGTACTGGAAGAACCCAAGGCCTTCACACTCACATACTTCCCCAGTCCCTATTTTCTCACTAAGTCACTCAGTTGCTCAGAAACAGTTGATCCTGTGATCCTTCCACCTCAGCCTCCCAGAATGCTAGGATTATAGATATGTACTACTATGCCTAATGGATACGTACTTCTTCATTATAGCCTTCTACATCCTCAAAATTAAGAAATGAGACTATATTGTATACACCTTGTCCTTTTTGTTTTAAAGGTAACACTAGAAAGAAATGACACAGGACTGCCTTTACCTTACGGATGAACAATTATTTGCCAACAAACTGCATAACTTAGGTGAAACTGACAACTTCCTAGAAAGAAATAATTACTGAATGGGGCTCAAGAATAAGGTGGAAAGCTGAACAGATCAATTATAAGAGAATGAATTATTAATTTAAAAAGTCACACAGATGGTAATTCCAGAACTTCAGAGACTGAGGCAGGAGGACTGCAGTGAGTGTGAGCCCAGCCTGGGCCATAGAGTGAAGCCCTGTCTCAACACCTCCCTAAAACAACCTCGTAGACAAAGCTGAGTATGAGATGGCTTCCATACTATAAAATATTACATCTTGCAAAGCATTTACAGCATACGCTGAATACTCCAAAACATTTCAGAATAAATACCAGTTTATCACTAGCTCTTCCAGAAAATAAACATTAAGGAATACTTCCTAACTCAATTTATGTTGTCATGACTGTAAAGCAGAAAATACCACAAATAGAATGCCAAACACACACATGTGCACACACACACATACACTAACACACATCACCTTAGGAATACATATTACAAAGTGTAAAGAACACTTCTAACTGATTTTATGTGGTCCTGATACCTAAGCCAGAGAGTAAAATAATAAAAAAAAAGAACAACAGGCAGACACACATATACCTATATGCATACCCACACATACATTGTTATGATTATCTGTACAATAGACAAAATACAAGCCAATTGAATTCTGTAACATATGAAAAAGGTTATACAACATGACCAAATGATATTTATTCTAGAAATGCAAAGCAGGTTCAACCACCAAAATTCAATCAACACACTATAGCATGTTAACAGACTAAAAGACCAAAACAAGATCACCATGTCAAAAGACACTGAAAATCATTCAATAAAATCTAATCAGTTTCATGGTAAAAACACTCAGTAATTGAAGGAAAATTGCCCAACCACATAACGCACATCTAAAAAAATCTTTAGCTATCATATTTAAGGGTAAATGAATAATAACACATTTCAGGGAATAACACTGAACACTTTCTTCTTGTAACATCCACTCTAACATCTATTCAGCAATATACTAGAGCTGTAGTCATCATAATTAAGTAAGAAAAACAAGTCCAAATTACAAGTGAAGAAGTAAAGCTATGTCTATGGGCAGGTGATCTCATCTCACATGCAGAATATCTTAATGCAATGAAATACATTAGAATAAGGAGGCGTGGCTAAGTTTAGGATGCATAAAGATTAATATACAAAGTCAGTTCTAGCCCATAGCACATCAAAAAGCCAAAGGATGAAATATCATTATAAATATATTATAAATTTCATTTATAATATCATCAAAGAATAACATATTTAGGGTAAAACAGAAGAGGTATAAGACTTTTACACTGAGAGCTACGAAACATGACTAAAATCAACTGAAGATCTAAAGAAGTGGATCTTCATCTCCTGGAACATGAACATTTCATGTTCTTAAGTGGAGCAATTATTATTATTATTATTATTATTTATTTATTTATTTATGTGTGTGTGTGTGTGTGTGTGTGTGTGTGGCCAGCTCAGCCCACCAGGGGGCGGGGCTGGCTGGCATGTGGTGCTGGGGGATTGAACTGCGGTCCCTGTGCTTTGCTGAGCTTGTTCTAAGTGGGTGCTTTAGACCACTGAGCCATCTCACCAGCCCCAATTATTTTTAAGATGCCAATATTCCTCAACTTGTATTCCTACAGCTTCAAGGCATTTCCTTTCAAAGTTTCAAAGGCTTTTTGCATAACTTTACAAGCTGAGTGTTGCGGACCAAGATTTATAAATTGACATAGTACCTGTCCTATGCTCCCCTACTCTGCCTAACTTGTAGGTTGGTTTTGGGGTGGGGAAATCCTCCTCAGTCAATGAAATTAGCATGTAGGTGTGAGCATGGATCTGAGCTAGTTTCCTCTATGATTTAAACTTGCCCGTTTTACCACCACTTCTAAGGGGCTCCAGGAAAGCACCTTACCCCCTCCCCTGCACTGGCTCATACAGTGGTGGCTAGCTGAGGATTCCGGAGAACATCTACCATCCCAGAACGCTGTCTTTTGCAATTCTTTTTTCTTTCTTTCCTGGCCTTTGCCCTAATCTGGGCAGGAGATTATGGTCTAATTGCAAGCATCCCCAATAGCAGACATTCAGTGATACTTTGGTACTCAACTGCTTAGAAGCATCTTGAAATTGGTATTTGATATACTCTAGGACAAAAAGTTTGACCCAGACTTGTCATTTGTTTGATACTTGACACAAGTTAGAACCTGTCAGGGGTGACTGTCTCCTGACTCGGATTCTTCCAAGCCAAAATAGTCTGGTGTGTGTCACATCTCCAGAAGCAAGTACCAATAAATACAAGGTGCCACCTACTTATGTGGCAATGCAAAGGTCTCGGGATGAGCCACACAGTCTTGAAAAGGAAGGAGGACAGAATGGGAGAACTCACACTTCCCAGCTTCAAAAGCTCCCCCAGGCTGCTATAGATAATGAAGACCGCGTGATGCTGGCACAGAAACAGGCATGCAGCTGACTAGAAAGAACTCTTTAAGTGTTCTAGAAGTGAACCCTAACTTCAGTTTTGAACCACAGTGGCAAGAAATGTCACTGTGGGTGGGAGAGTCTTTTCAGTAAGAGGACAACGCTGTGCCCATGTACCAAAGAACAAATCTGCAATCCTGCCTCGCATCATAGATAAGGCGAGTCAAAGGAGATCACAGGTCCACACGCAAAGTCCAAGTTACAGACCCTCTGAGGGAAACAGGTAAACCTTCATGCTCCTTAAGGGAATGTTTTTTAAGATGCCAAAACAGAACCAATAAAAGAAAAAATGAGAAATTAAAATTAGAAATTTTTGTTCTCCAATGGACATATTCTAGAAAATAAAAAACCTTACAGAATAAGAGATGATGTTTGCATACTGTTAAGAGTCTCTCAAAAGACTTGTCTCTAGAATTACATTCTTTCACCTTAATAAAAAGAAACCCATTTCAAATAAATGTAAAGGATTTCAGTAGACATTTCTTTAAAAAATTAATGTGAATGGCCAGGAAATGCATAAAAAATACATCATTAGCAATCAGAGAAAAGCAAATCAAAATGTAATAGCTCATACCTATCAGTATGACAAGAATGAAAAAAGTACTACCAAGTACTGATGAAAATATGGAGCAACTGGAATGCTGATTACATACAACGTTAATAGGAATATAAAACGCTAAGGTGTTGGCTACAGTTTTGTAGTACCTCTAAAGAGTTAGATATAGAAATACTCAAGGGAAATAAAAACACATATGCTTACAAAAACATGCACATAAATATTCACAGCAATCCTCTTTTTTTTTTTTTTTTTTTTTTTGGAGGAACTGGGGATTGAACTCAGGCCCTGGTGCTTGGCAGGCAAGTGCTTATTCTACTGAGCCATCTTCCCAGCCCCAACAGCAATACTCTTAACAATGAAAAGGGAACACAACTTTAATGTCCATCATCTAAATAAATCAATTAAGGATGGAATATCTACACACTGGGATATTTTGACAATAAAAAGAATCAAAAACTGATATATGCAAGGGCCAGGAAGATAGCACAGTGGCTTATGCGGCTGCCTGACAGGCACAAGGTTCTGAGTTTGATCCCTAAGACAAAAAACAAAACTAGGGGCCGGGGAGATGGCTCAGTGGAATAAGTGCTTCCCTGGCAAGCGCAAGGGCCTGAGATCAATCCCTGGTTCCGCAAAAAACAAACAAACAAAAAAACAAAACAAAAAAACCTAATAGTTGCTATGACATGAATTAACATATGAACACGTAAGTGAAAGAATGCAGAAAACAAAAGACCACTTATTTGCTAATCTATTTAGGTGAAATGTCCAGAAGGGACAAATCTTTTTTTTTTTTTTTTTTGTAGCAGAAATGGGGATTGAACTCAGGCCCTTGCGCTTGCCAGGGAAGCGCTTAGTTCACTGAGCCACCTCCCTGGCCCCCAGTAGGGGCAAATCTTTCAACACAGAAAATAGGGAAGTGTTTGCTGGGTCTGGAAAAATTATAAGGGAGATGGAAAGTGGGAGCAGCGAAGGACCTCTAACATATGTGAGGCTGCTTTTGGGGATGTGGAAAACAGGCCTAGGTTGTGGCAACGGCTACAAAGCTCACACTCTCTGCCACTGAGGAATGCACTTGAACGGGTGAGTTCTGGGCTACGGGAATATCGCTCCATCAAGCTGCTGAGATAAGCTTACCAGTAAGAGTCTCATTCCTGTGTTCAGGCTCCTGTTCCACCATAAGTCCGCGCTGGAGATCAGTAAGTGAGCTGCCGATACAACGGCTGCCTCCAGCACAGCGTTCTCCGTGTTCTGCCACACCTGCAGCAGACACATGACCTACTTTTATCCCCTAGGATACGACAGACTGAGCAAACTGCGAGAGCTAGACAGAAATCAGAACGACACTCAGCAACTGGAGTATCGCTAGGGACGCGTGAGCATTACCGTGCGGAAGGCTCTCGTGAATCCAAGGGAGACGGACACAGAGTGGGGCCTCTGCAAGGAATCGTCCAAGGAAAGAAACGCTATCAGGGCAAAAGGTGACACTGAAAACAAAGAACAGCAACTTGAGTCAAGGCTAAGTAACTTATCCTACCCATACTTTATTTTGGAAAGTAAGAGTTTTCATTAGTACAAGGAAGCAATTAACAATAAACTTACTCTATACAGTATAAGAGCATCATATTTATGAATACTTTGGAGATATGGTTTTAATACGAGGTTGCTGGAATTTATCTTCATACCTACAGTTAGCAAAATCCTTCTGACAACACCGGCCTTCAGGAGCTTGGCTTGCTTCCCTAGGAATACAGTCGCAGTTCGCACATCCTTTGGATAGAAAGGGTTTCGGAAGATTCCCAAGATATAGATGCTCTGAACCTC
>NW_004524583.1:23531458-23532546 GCF_000260255.1 Octodon degus
GGCCCCAAAGCGCAAAGGATAGCTCCTGAGTGCAAGGCAGCAATACAAAGCGCATCTGCTCGCAGACATTCCTGGCCTCGCTCATCGTATTCCCACAAGCAGAGAGTTCACAGAACACCAGGTAACCAGGTAATGAGACTAAGAGGACAGCCTCCTCTGTAGAATCATTTTAAAATAAAATTCACAACAATCCAGTAAAGCAAACATTCAAGAAGAAAATCCAACCACACAGAGGCGAAGATCAAGGAAAACATGCAGATTTCTATAGTTCGTTTCTTTTTTGAAGACTACACTCGTCTTGTAAACATACTCGAGAAAGATATTGTATATGAAGCATATAATCTGAAAACTGATCTCATCAAAATTTTATCCTACTTGAAATCTTTTTGTTTTCAATTATAAGCAGGAGTTTTTATATATAAGGATACGATAAATATAATAACATGATTAGAACAGATTATTCTCCTATATATAATTATTGCTAATTTTTATATGAAAATACTTTTAAATCTACTATTTCTGGTAAAGTAACAGGAATTTTTTAGAGTAATGAAATTTCTGCCATTCAGAAAAAAAGACTGTGAACCAAACAATTATGAAAATGGTTTAAATTCTGCAGAATGGGATATAATGCCATGAAGATGCTTAAGACAGAGGCTACAGGGATGTGAATGTACCTCTTTCATTGTGTTCCTGAGCTTAGCACTGCAGATTTCATATTTGCCTTTGGTAACAGTGACCAAAGGCATTCACTTTGTTAAAGCACAATGTGTAGAATGAATAAGGGAAGAGAAAAATTACTATGGGTACATGTCTTCAGTTTTTACAACCTTTGAAATAAAACTAAGAAACAATCTGACAGTTCTGACAGCTACCCAGATTTGAGAAGTACATGAATTTCATATTTTTGGATGTATTATTATAACTACTATATAAATTATTTTGTTACTTATAAGGTAAATTACTCTCAAAAAGAAATGAGAGGTAATTTTCCTACATACATGTGTCTTTTCTGCCTCAAAAATAGATGTGGGGACAGTCTTCGACTTTTAGTCACAGCAAAAAAAAAATGTAATTATCAAACTTTA
>NW_004524583.1:23532938-23534357 GCF_000260255.1 Octodon degus
ATGAGAAATGCAGAAAGTCAAGATATCCAAGTTAACTGTATGATCTTCTAAATACAATTAAGAAACTAACAATTTTAGATGCAAAAAAATTATAGCAGATATAATTTCTCATTTCAAAAATTAATGAATAGTAACTAAAAATTTGTATTCTGAAAATGTATCTTACAAAAGCTTACATCTTTATGAGAATCTTATTTATACATACATCTAAACATACCTTTACTGCTAACTTTTCAAAATTGAGCATTTAATTATAATATATAATGTTATGATGAAATTAAGAAACCAATTGTAGATAAATTTCTTATAAATTTTCCTTTTTTATATTTGACTACATGAAGAAATACATGGCTCCTAAATTGTCCACTGGTCCACAAATGTAACACAAGTACAAGCTAACAAACAGTGAACACACACTTGTACAAAGTGACTATACAAAGTAACTGCTTTAAAATCTTTTAGCTTAGGTTGAGCTACTGGAAGTTTATTTTCTTATGGTCCAGCAGTCTTGAAGATCAAGACAAGGGCGCCAGCATGGCCAGTGTCTGGTGAGGGCCCTCTTCCTGGTTTACAGATGGCTGCTTTGTTGCCATGTTTCACAGGGCAGAGAGAGAGACTGAGGTATTTCTGGTCTTTTCTTATAAGGGAACGAAATCTCATCAGTCTGGGTCCCACCTTCATGACCTTATCACCTCTCGAAGATCTTTTCTTTGTGGCTTCCAGTAGAGAATTTGGGAGAATATAACTGAGCTTATGACAGTCTTTCCCTGCCTTACCCAAACTCCAAGGTTCTTTGCAGATTCTAGCATTAACTCTAACATCATCTAAATATCACCTAAGTGATGAGACTTATAGTCCATCCTGAGGCAAAATCCTGAACCTGAAACTAGGCAACTACTGTCCTTCTAAAATAGGATACAACTGATGGGGCAGGGAACAGGGAATAGTACCTCTACAAGTGAAAAACAGGACAAACATGAGTAATGGGTCCAAGGAAACCCAAAATCTACCACAGAAATTCCATCTAATCTTAAGGCTGAGTGCTTCTGATTTCTGTCCTCTAAGGCTTGGAGTCCAATGTCACACTTGCAGCTGTAGTGACATCCCCACAGGTCTAGGCAGTGGTCCTGCCCACAAGGCTCTAGGTAGAGGTGAAGAGACCTACTGAAACTGAAGTGGTGGCCCAGATGACCTCTGATATCACCTGGGACATCATTTTCCTTGTTCTTGAAGGCTTGTCTAGTTCTATCACTCTGTGTTATCAAATGCAAAAAGCTCAACAATTTTCTTTCATTCTAGCACATCTCTACTCCTTTCATTTGAAACTGGCAGTGTTTCTGCTCACATAACCCCTTAGGAACTTTGTTAGGCAACAGGCCAGCAACACTCTAGGTGTTCTGATCAAAATATCCTTTCTTT
>NW_004524583.1:23534917-23544725 GCF_000260255.1 Octodon degus
CTTAATTAAATATCCAATTTTATCAATTTAACTTCTACCATCTAAGAAGTAATAGAACAGCTTAGTCAAGTTCTTTACCACTTTGTAACAGAAGTTACCTTCCTTCCACTATCAAATAACATGTTCCCTATTTCCCTCTGTGATCTCATCAGAACTAGCCTTACCATCTCTATTATCTAGGATGACTGTCAAGTATCTTCCACCTTCTACCCATTCATTATCCAGTCTCAAAGCCACGCCACATTTTTAAGCATTTGCTGCAGTGTACCAGTGTACCAGCAAATTTTCTTTATACTAAAATCTTGGGCTGATACAACAAAACACCATGAACATGGTGCTGGCTTAATTTATTTTTTCACACTTGTTGAGGCTAAAAGGCCATGGTCAGGCTGCCAGTATGGTCAGGGTTTTGGTGAGGGTACTCTTCTAGGTCTACAGATGGCTACTTTCTTGCTGTGTCTTCACATGGTGAACAGAGAAAGATCGCACTCTCTTGTTTCTCTTATAAGGGCATGAATCCCAATAGAGTAGGGCCCCATCTTCAAGACCTAATTACCTCCCATGTCCAGGTAACATCATATTTGGGTTTAGCAATTCAACATAACAATTTGGCAATGAGGAAAGAGAAGCACAAACATTCAGTTCATAACATGCCTATACATTTATACCTGGACAGTAACCTGGGAAAGAGAAAGCTGCAATCTATAGAAAAAGAGAAAGAAAAGTCAGATTTAGAAAGGGATGCAAAATTTGTTATAAACATTTTGTAGATAATTATGCTTCTAGGTATCTTTTGAAAGATTTTCTAGCTTTTCTATAACTACAGTCAATACTCTATGTATGTTAGTATAACAAAATCAGAAATAGTTCTTTATTCATCTTAAATTCACTCTATCTGTATGTAACACATACATTTTACATTATTTCTATTTGTCAAGCAGAGAAAATTCTTTTCACAGGTTTATCCAGGTTATTGTACAGATTTTCACAGCTCTTTAAAGTAATACACAGGATTGAGAAATTGCTCTTTTACCCATAAAAGGATGGTTTTATTTTACTCTGATGAGATTTAACTACTGCTTTATAGTATAAATATATCAGAGATTAGTCCTAAAAAGTTAATCACCAAAATAACCTATCATCTTTTAAGATTCTAATCCACAAATTCATTTGTTAAAAAAAAAAAAAAAGTAAAGAGAGTTCTTAATAGATACTTAAAAGAAAGCTAGTTATGAAGTATTTGGTAGGTTTTTTTTTTACCTGTGTGCAAGGTCCACAGAAACAAAGAAAAAGATATAAAGAGGTCTCATGAGAGGAGTGATTTCATAGGTATCCTGGGTTTGGAAAGTTGCAGTCTCCATAGGTGTGTTTACAATTAATGAATATTCTCCTATACACAGCGTCATCCACCCAAAGATAAATAATGGAGCGGTGCCTCCTGCACAGCCATACAGCAAGGTCAGTCTCCTTGGGAGCAGATACCACGTTCCAAGACCACATAACAATCCAGCAAGAACAGAATGAAAAACTGCATTGGCTACGTATTTCTTGCCCGGAATTAGAAATCTGACAGTCTCAGCACCAGCACAACTTGTAAACTCATGCTCGTCTTCTTCTGCTAAGACATCTGTGGTGAGCATTCTTTCCACTGTCACTGACTTGGTCTTGGCCTTTACACTTGTGAACTGGACGACAAGCGCAGCAACAAGCATCAGTCCACCTGAAAGGGCCGCTGTGAGATAGTCTTCTAGGACACTTAGTTGATACAGAAGTGTTCCTAAACCACCCAAAACCCATGGCATCAGGAAAAGGATAATCTGATTAACATATATGTAAGGAGGGGCCCAATACCCTAATCTGAGTCGAGGGCCTCCAAGAATAGTCTGTGGAAGGCGCTTCAGAAAGAAGTCCTGCTTGTAATCATTCAGCAGAGGCACATCTGGACTCATCCTTCTCACTGGGAGATTCTCACAGTCATAGCCTTTCCTGGAACCAGCGGTCTCTGAGAAAAAGGAAAAGAAGGCACTATTTGAAAACACCACACTTGAAACATGGAAGGAAAAAAAACCCCACATTTCTATTTTCACTCCTGAATACTTTTAAGGACAGGACTTACCTTTACTTCTGTGGCCAACACATGTATACTTGGTACCAAATTGCTGATTTTGAAAACTCAAAATAAGTAAGTTTTTTTTACAAACATATGCTTCATTACTTTACCTACATCCCCATATTTGAAATTAGATCTTAGCTCATATTTTTAAGATTGCGAGGCCAAAAGTTCAATTGATGGTACTACTATCAATTAAAACCTGCCAGTATTTTGGACATCTCCCAGTGAGTTTTTGTTGACTTAAGAGTAAATGTGGGGGCTGGTAAGATGGCTCAGTGGTCTAAAGCACCTACTTAGAACAAGCTAAGCTAAACAAAGCACAGGGACCACGGTTCAATCCCCAGCACCACATCCAGCCAGCCCCGCCCCCTGGTGGGCTGAGCTGGCCACACACACACACACAAAGTAAATAAATAAATATTTTTAAAGAAAGAGTAAATGTGTTAAGCTGTGTAATGAACACCACTTGGTATAGCACAAAATTTGCCACAGACCAAACAATATGTATATTAACATGATAGTAATGTTTTAATAAAACTTTATAATATTTATCCAAATAGGCTATAAGCCAGACTGACCCTGAGGGCCATCATTTGCCAACTCCACACTATGAAATAGGAATGTCATTTACAATTCTTCTGAGTTGAAATGGAAATAAAAG
This sequence comes from Octodon degus, assembly GCF_000260255.1. Lineage (NCBI taxonomy): Eukaryota > Metazoa > Chordata > Mammalia > Rodentia > Octodontidae > Octodon > Octodon degus. The sequence continues at coordinate 23,537,692 of NW_004524583.1, forward strand.
TAGAAAAATGGAAATACTGTTATTCATATCACTTAATAGCATATTAGGATTTTCCAACAATTTAAAAAGTCAATGCTGCTAAAATAAGTAGCATTTCAATGAACACCCATATAATCATTTCCAGATTTTTTTTCAGCCATCATAAATAGGACTTCATTTATCATTATTAAAAATCTGGATTTTTTTTTTAAATCTGGGTCTTAAACAGACTCTTGGACTGGTGGCTCATATCCATCAGCTTGTTCAACTTTAGCTCCAGTCTCATCTCCAGTAGCCTTTCCAGAATTACTACCTTCATCATGAAGTTCCATGAGTTTTCCCAATTCAAACTTGGGCTTCTTCAGCATTTTTACTTTTTGACGAAGACATCATGGAGAGGGTAGATTGACAAGCCTTTTCTATGTCTTTCCCAATGCTGTCTGGAATCAGTTTATTGACCACTTCCTTCAAGTCATTTGTCTGCACCTCAGAGGTCATGATTTCCATCATCTTCCGGATCTGGCTTCTTCAGCATTTTTACTTTTTGACGAAGACATCATGGAGAGGGTAGATTGGCAAGCCTTTTCTATGTCTTTCCCAATGCTGTCTGGAATCAGTTTATTGACCACTTCCTTCAAGTCATTTGTCTGCACCTCAGAGGTCATGATTTCCATCATCTTCCGGATCTGGTAAAACTGCTGGTGCTGAGCATAAGAGGTCTTCCATACCTGATTGTTGTGTTTTTTTAGTAAAGCCAACTCAGAACAGTCAAAGCAAATAACCATCGGTAGTTTTGACATCAACATGAGCTTCAATCATGGTCTGTCATTTTTTGACCATGGAACACATTTTGTCAAGGGTGAGGTCCATGCCCTGGAAGTTAGTCAGGCAGTTTTTGCCCTGAACATCTTCAGTGATTAGCTTGAATTTTCTAAAGGCAGCTTCATCATTTTGCAGATCAGCAAGGCTCACTTCAAACACACAACCTTTGAGCCCATGAGATGCAATTTTGGTTTCTGGAGTTCTGGTGATGAGTGTTTTTCCAGTATTTCTTATGTTGAACATAACTGGCACCTTCACATCACACCAGTCTTTTTAAAGAAAGTATATCAACCACTTTCTTCTTGGCTCCTTTTTGGCTGCCTTTTGTAAGGCGGTAGTTCTTGCCTACCGCCATGGTGCTGCTCAGAGAGCCAAAAGAGCTCCAGATTGTTGAGTACTAAGTACAAGCTGAAACTAGATTTTAGGTGTCAGAGAAAGCACTTAATTTTATTAGCTATGCTACCATTCGAAGTAACTTAACAATTCATTTTTTAGCTGTTCTGTTGACAGTTTCCAAACTCTACCAGTGTTGCTGGAAAAAGTGAGTCAACAGTAGCCAGTAGCTCAGGAAAAGATGAAATTTCACTGATGTTACCAGATGCTAGAGGAGTAATCTCTAAAGTCTGAAGTGGTGATTATAGAGAACTCATCTTATTTATAGAATGGTGGATGAAGTTTCAAGAACTAGAGAAGATTTTAGTTGAAGATTATGGTACAATAGGTATCTGGGGTAAGCACAGTTGTACATAGCAGGTTGGTTTTAGCACATTGATAGATGTTTCAATTTGATGACAAATCATATCCTTTAGCTAAGTTCAGTGGAAGAGAACAGAATGGCTGCAGTTAGGTCAGAATTTCTCCCTCATTCCCCCTTTAAGGGGAATCACCATTTGAGTCTACTAGGACCGTCAAGTATAGGTAGGGCTTAAGTACATCAAACTCAGATAACCCCTCAGAAGGGGGGGGGGTCTCTCCTAAAGAGCTGTCTCAATTAACCACTGAATTAAACTACCTGCACAGCAACCCATGAGAGAGAGAGAGAGAGAGAGAGAGAGAGAGAGAGAGAGAGAGAGAGAGAGAACACTCCAATAGTGATGATCAGGGCAGTAAATATATATAAAGGACTTTAAGTCCTTTTACTTGTCAAACCACTGTTTCAGTAAACTTGTAAAATGGATCATTAATTCCAGAATTTTTGGCTAGTTCTTTTGACAGTGTTGTTAGACCTTGGAGGGCTTTGGTCATTGTGCCCCCAGGGATGGTATTGCTTGGAATAAAAGTACAGTGTTGGGTTTCTATCATAACAGATACCACTTTTTTCTGTTAGAATCATATCCAGACCAAGTCTATTTTTTTCAGCTAGTTGTTCAGCTAGTTTCGTAAGAGTTCCCCAGGTCTAATGGATAAGCCTTTGTTGATTATAGTAAACATAGTTTATCCAATCTATATCTTTGCGGATAGTGCCCCACCAGAACAGCGAACTTTTAAATCCTTCAGCTACGTGGAGTTGAGTTTTAAATTCACTGGGGACCCCTCATGAGACCCCAATGCCATTCATGCAGACAGCAGGGCCAAAGGAACCTGGGGCTGATTTATTTAGTGGCATCTGACCTCTGAGCAACTATGAAGGAAATAATCAGTTGGACTATAACACAGTTCCAATCCCATCACTGGGAAGTTGGGTACAGAGATTTGTCACATACCCACCATACATTTCCCCATGTAGTGAGCTTCTTGGGCTGTGTTAGGGGTAAGTCAGTGAGGTTTCTAGGGAATGGACATCTTTGAGTATTGCCTACATCCCAGTGGTTTTAGTTCCTTGATGCATACGTTGAACTACTAATTTGGGATGGCCTGAGTGAGGAGGCTGCCAGGTAGAGGGATACTAGGAAGAGCAGAGCTGGAGTCTGACAGGCCTAGTCAGGTCCCTAGCTTCAGGACTGGAAAACAAGGTGATAAGTCATCCCTACTGTTTCCCTACTGCCACTGGGAACAACTGAGAGTAACCAATCCCAAGACTGATAATAAGTATAGCAGTAAACACATGTATTTTTTGGCTTTCTCAGTGTGAGGGTAGATTTAACAGTCCAGAGTCTTACAGCAAAAAGTAAGGTTAGAGGTTTAAGGAGTCCTGGGAAGAAGGGTGAGCCAGTCAAAACTCCCCAGGTCACTGTCCTCAGGCTCTGTGAGGAGGGCTTGGCTCTCTGGAGATGGGGGATGGTCTTCTAGGAGTTGTTTGGATCTGGTGAGGCCTCCCAGACCTCAGTGATGGCAGGGCTCTCCTGATGTGGTGTGATGTAGCCAAGGCTGGACCTCCGCAACCTTTAACAGCTGTGGAATTGAACCCAGTGGGCCCAGGTGAACATGAAATGCAAAGGGCCACAGGAAGGTGGTCAGTCATGGGGCTTTGGTTTCATGGCAGAACATGGTTAAAGTTGTCTTCAAGGTCTGCTTTATCTGTTTTACCTTTTTAAAGCTCTGAAGCCAATAGGAAGCATTTCAGTTAACTTCTTTCTCCTTGCTGCCCCAAAATATCTGACACTCAAAATTAAGGAAGGAAAGATTTATTTAGCTCAGCTTGCGGAGCTATTTAGCTCAGGTTTCAGTTCATATTCAGCTGGCTCCAAGGTTCAGTGGTAAATGGAAGAAGTCAGCAGTTCATGGTGGCAGAAAACAGTAAAACACAAAGGGAGGAGCCAAGCAGTGGTAGACAGCAAGCCTCTCCCTTCTTTACACTGCCTTCAAGCTTTGTGACCTAGGCTGGGGGTAGCACTCACACCCATAATTCGAGCATTAGATCATGAACTAATCACAAAGCTACATGAGGCTTTGGGAGGACACCAAGATATAAACCATAACAGGCAGTATACAGGTTGCATTTTATTTGGAGCAGTATACTGAGGTTTTCAGTTATTCCTGCCACAAAGGCGAGGCTGCTATCACCTCCTATGGGCTGAAGCAGTCTACATCTGAGAATGGTTTCTTGGAGAAATGTTTGATTGACTTTGGAGGACTTTTCTGTTTGGGCAGGTAAAACTTTTATTCAACTAGAGAACATACAGACTAGTACCAGAAAATATCTGTGTCCTTTGTTAGGTTTGACTTCTGTGAAGTCTATCTGTGTATCTCCAAAGGTGATGTTTCATTCAGTTGGATCCTGGGGGGTGGGGTGGGGTGGGGGCTCAGGCCTCTGAGTCAGATAACTTTGAGCACAAGTTTGGCATCTTGGGATAGACAGTAGAGTAGATGCTGGCCAACTGTGGGATATAATAGTAGTGGCCCAGGAGCTTTTCCATGGCTTTTTTTCCCTCCATGCATTAATTGTGGTGTTAAGCCATCTCTGTGGGGCGACAGTTTGTCCATCTTGGAGTGTCCACCAGGAGTTGTGGCCCTTAATGGCTTGTTCTTGTTTTGCCCAGTCATCTTCCTTTACATATATAGGGAATTAATTTTTGATTACCATCATGGTGTCAGAAGAATAACTCGGTGACCCAGTTACTGGAGAACCAGCGATGTTGTTACTCAGGAGATCCAGTACAGCAAGTGGCACCTGGATGGTTAGGGTGTGCCTAAGGTGAGATTGTCAGCTTTCTTGATCAGAAGGACAGTAACTTTTAGAGCACGGAAGCAAAGGGGCCAGCTCTTAGTGACTGGATCCAAGTGTTTGGACAGGTAGGCCGCTGGGCACTTCTAATGGCTGACAATTTGAATAAGCATCTTTGAAGCCACATGCCATTTATCAAGAAACAAGTTGAAAGGGTGAGTTGCACCTGGAATTCCCAAGGCTGGGGCTGTATAGAGAGCCTTTTTAATGTCATTTTCATATTCTGAGTTTCAGTTGAAGGTATGTTTTCCAGACAAGGCATCATATGGGCGTCTTGCTTGTTTCTGCAAACCCATGGATCCAGATTCTGCAGAAGCCAGCAGTTACAAGTAATTTTTTGGAGTTTGCCTTTCTTGTGATTGGACTAGGATGAACCACATGACCTCTTTTTTCTCTGGTCCAACTGCATGGTGTCCCTGACATCTGACATTATTTATTTTATTTTTTATATTTATTTGTTTGGTATCGGGGATTGAACTTGGGACTTGTGCTTGCCAGGTAGGCACTTGTACCACTGAACTGTATCCCTAGCCCATATGTGACTTTTTGTTTGTAGGTTTGTGCCTTTTTCCAAGATACCTTGTAGCCAGTTTCTGTCAGATGTTGTAACTTTTGTACCCTCCCAGAACGCAGCTTGGTTGTCATTAGACAGATCATCATCAGTGGGAAGGATGAAGTGATATTCTGTGCCAGGGAAGCCAGCAAGGTCAGCTGTGAGGGTTTCCACAAGGACGGTAGGTGAGTTTTTGAATCCTTGGGAAGGCGAGTCCAAGTCAGTTGACTTTTGAGTCCAGAAGTAGGGTCTTCTCATTTGAAGGGGAAGAGGAGCTGGCTGAAGAAGCTAGTAGAAGGCAGAAGAAGGCATCTTTTACATTCAGGCAGGTGTACCAGCAGGCTGTGGGTGGCAGAAAACTGAGAATAATACATGGGTTTGGGACCACAGGATGGAAGGCAACCATGGTGGCACTGATAGCTTTAGGATCCTGAACTGGATATGCCCCAGTGGGTTTCTTTACAGACAAGAGAGGTGTACTTCAGGGTGATGAACAGTTTAGAAGTATTACATAGTATTGAAGTCTCTAGGTGTGTGGTTGTATTCTTTTTTTTTTTTTTTTTTTTTTTTTTAAAGATAGCTTTTTTAAAAAATATTTATTTATTTATTTGTGTGTGTGTGTGTGTGGCCAGCTCAGCCCACCAGGGGGCGGGGCTGGCTGGCATGTGGTGCTGGGGGATTGAACCATGGTCCCTGTGCTTTGCTAAGCTTGTTCCAAGTAGGTGCTTTAGACCACTGAGCCATCTCTCCAGCCCTGTGTGGTTGAATTCTTAGTCAAGCCCCTTGTGGCATAGGGTACTGTCTGATACACGTAGGAGTTGCCCTGGGATGCAATTTCACAATCAGAGGTGGGTGGCTGATGGCCAGCCAGTCCAGGAGGAGAGTCTTCAGCCCATACGAGGGGGAAAAAGTCTTGCGAATTGTGGTTTCCACTGTGTGTGTATCCATCAGTTGCCACTCTTCTTCTTGGGAAACACAGCCAAGTAGGAAACATGGCTGTGGAGTTGGAAAGGACAGAAGAAGACTGTCCCAGAAAGAAGGTGATGGTAGCAGCTAACTTTGATAGGATGTCTCTCTCCAGAAGTGGGATTGGGCATTCTAGCACACAGAGGAACTCATATGATCTCATGTCCTCCCATGCTGCAAGTTTGTGGCTGGCAGAAGGGGTGAGTCTCAAGTTGCCCCGGGATGATAAACTTTTTTTCTGAGAGAGGAGCAATAGGTTGGGTGTTCTGCTCCACTGTTAACTAAGAAAGTCATATTTCGGCCCCCAACATGGATGTGGACCATGGGCTCGGGGTGCCCAACTGAAGAAGGGAGCCCTGTCTGGCCCAATTTGAGCCTGTCAGACTGATGAAAAGTTTGCCATCTAATCCAGGTTGAAAGTTTTGAGAATCTTTATTTTTTTAGTCTGAGTGGGCATTTATATTTCTAGTGTCCATAGCTTTTTTGAGCACATTCATGGATATTTCAATTTGATGGCAAATCGCAAGATTTAGCTGAGTTCGGTGAACAAAATGACTGCAGCTTTATTGCACAAAATGGCTGCAGTTAGGTCAGGATTTCTGTTTTACCAGAACTGAGGAAGCAAATTGGACCTCTATATCCTCCTTTAGTGTAGACTGTCTTCATTTAATTATCACAAAAATCTAAGTACAATGGTTTCCTTCAAGAATGAAGAGAAAACAGACCAAGAAGTTTGAAGAGCATATGAGTTGCCTTGAGAAGCTTCAGAAACATGAGAGGAAACTGGGATGTGATATGTGTTATTTTTAACAGAATTTTAAAAAACTGAAAATTTCTCCAAGAGTCAATTCCACTTTTCCAAAGACTATTTCATAAAAAGAAGTCTATGAATAAAGAAGTCTGAGGAACCTTACGCTAGACTGTGATCTACATGGTTACAAGCAAACCAGTGATACTGACACCTTTTTGAAATAAAAAACATGACCATAATCCTGCTTAAAATATATTGAGTTTTGAAAATTTATTTGACCGTGGAACCCATTTTTTTCATGAATTGTAACACCACCATATAAATTAGTAATTTATAGAGCCTTTTTACCAAGATGGCGC
>NW_004524583.1:23545290-23546672 GCF_000260255.1 Octodon degus
TAGTAATTTATATAAACGATTTTGAGAAATATTGGCCAGGGTTTTAGTCAGTATTGTAGAAGGATAGGAGCTGAGAAAAGAACAACAGCAAGGCTGGATGAAATCTGCCACAGCAGTCTCACTGAGATTAGTCTCTCTCTAAGTGAGCCCTGAGCCCTGACTTCCCACATTTAATGAAGGCTACAAACAAGCTAAGGAATGTGCATAAATAATTTGGTGTAAACAAACTGCTATCTATATTGTCTTCTGGCATTTACCAGCTAATTTACATAGCACTAGTTGGTAACTTTCCAGTTAAAGGAACAAAGAACAGACAGGGTACTGCCTCTAGGAATCTGTTACTACTTGTCTCTAGCTTGCTGGAATTATAAGGAGCCAGTTTTCTGTGGCTCCATTCTTTGTTCCTAGTTCCCTTGGTACAATAAACTTCTGACTAGTATTACTGCAAGTCAGGACCTTAAATAATTAGGTAAGACAGAGAACTGAGGGAGTATACCAGTCAAGGAGAAATGTCACACACAAGAACAAAATGAGGGTAGTAAATATATCAGACTTGAAGACTAATTTAAGCTGTTATTTTTCTAGTATCTTATAGATGCTAAGAAAAAGAATACCAATTATTTAGCAATTCACTAAGGTACAACAAACATAAGAATTGATATTGTCTGATCTAATTTTAATTATAGATCTTGGAACATTTAAAAGTATTTAATAATTTTAATATTTTCTTTGTAAGAAACAACTTACATTTATGTAGAGAAATCTTTCCAATGCTAACTTGTATAATTTGCATAGAAAATAAAACGAAAGTAACTAAAATATCACTTGAGCTGAGCACTTAGCATATGCTTCTGGAAATAATTTTTAATGCATTTATAAAGCTTCTACAAATGAAAAACAGCTCTAAGACTCTGAAAACAAAAGTTGTGAAGATAGATCCAGGGAGCTAGGGAGAGAGCTCCACGTTCTAAGTGCCTGTGTGGCAAGCACAAAGACCCAGGGGCTAGCTGTGCCGGCTACCGAAACCAGGTGTGGTGGTACACGCCTGTAATCCTAGCACTGGGGAGGCTGACACAGGAGAATCACTACAAGTCCGGCACCAAATAAATCAATAAATACATAAATAGAAAATAAGATAGCTTACAGGCTAAAGATGGCATACCATGCTGATTTAGGCCATATGCTTTCTTAATATGCTACTCTGAAAGTGCCCTAACAAAACAGATACAGGGATGCTATAGAATCTGAATCATTTTTCCTCTGTATTACCTACAGGGTAAGAAACAGATCGAATTGCCAATCTAGTAGGCGGTAACTTTTAAATTATTACAACTTAAACTTATGCATGACAGACTAAAAGTTCCTTTAAAAAAGAAACAGCA
>NW_004524583.1:23547587-23548808 GCF_000260255.1 Octodon degus
CATTCGCCCTGAGGCTGGGGCCGGCATGGCATGGCATGGGGATCGAACCCTGGTCCCCTAGCGCCTGCCTAAGCTGGTGCTTCAGTCCACTGAGCTATCTGGCCAGCACCTTACAAAGTTTCAAAAGGAACAAGCATATCACATCCTTTTTGGATTTACAAACTGGTATTTATTAATATTCAAGAATTCTGGAAGGTCTTAAAATTTGTTTTCCATAAGGCCACAAGAATCAGTCTGTAGAAAACAGGACAAGATGGGAAGAAGGACTGGGTGGTACAAAGGAACTCTTGCTGGAGCTGCCAGTGCCTCGCCCATGGAAGGCCAAGTTGTGAGCTGGTTCTGCATTTCACCTTTCCCCATGTTCAATACCAGAATATAGATCGGTGACATCCTATTACTTGTGGAAAGGTAGGAGAAAATGGTACGAGTCAGCTGAAGAGGACATAAAACTATCATAAAAAGGAGCTAGGAAGATAGCTCCCTGGCAAGTACAAAGACCCGAGTTTCATCCCCAGTACCGCATACCATGTAGGCCCTGGAACCCTGGGCGCACTGTGCTGGCCCCAAAACTGGGTGTGGTGGTGCACACCTGCAATCCCAGCACTGGGAAGGCTGAGGCAGGAGGATCACATAAGTCTGGACTGAACAGTGAGACCCCGTATTAAATTAAAAATAAATAAATAAAAGAAAAAGTATCAGAAATGTATGGCAGGGCCATGCAACACTGTTCCACCCTTCTCATACCTCACATATCCACTATAAATTGAATTGACTGAAAAGCTTTCCTTTCAAAAACAGTGAAACACATATACACACTTTTTAGAACAGCTGATACCAAGCAGTAAGAACTGCTTCATACGCTTTTTCAGTACTGAGGTGTAGGCATTTTCTTTTCCAAAGTTTTCTGTGTTCAAAATAATGCAGTGGGCCCGGGGAGATAGCTCAGTAGAATAAGCGCTTGCCTGGCAAGTGCAGGGTCCTGAGTTCAATCCCACTACTGAAAAGGAAAAAAAAAAAAAAAAAAATTCAGTGATGAATAAATGCAGTGATGTTTGTAAAAGTAAAGTGAACTACTAGACATAATTTTTTAAAAGCACTGAGTAATATTAATGAATGAGTGATATTGAGTAACTTAACCAAGACACAAATGTCAGCTGGTGGCAGACTGAGTTTTTTAATCATACCAAGATAGCACCCAACAGGGGCCGGGGAGATGGCTCA
>NW_004524583.1:23548943-23552017 GCF_000260255.1 Octodon degus
AGCACCCAACAAAATTATTTTTGAGTCTAGAAAGTATTCTTCAAGGACAGGTGGATCTGAGAAGAACCTATAAACTGTCAAAATGGAAAGCTTTTGATAGCTAAGTCAGCATGAGTACACTGGCATTAGTATTTTTTAATAAGACAGGCAGGAAAAACTAGAACAGCTTCACCACCAAGAAAGTTAAAGCCATCTACATAGAATGGGAGACAATTTTTGCAAACCACAGATAAGAGACCCATAACTAGAATATGTAAAAAGTTCTTATGATTAGTGAAAAAATTCAATATTTAAAAAAATGGGCAAAGTTATGAATAGACATTTCTCTGAAGACATTGTTGGTGTTGGTATTGGTATTAGTATTGGTATTGGTATCAGCATAGGAGAAAGAAACTCCCAACCTGCTTGACATCCAGTACAAGTTCCTGTTTTCTAAATTGGGGAATGAGGTCTAGGAACAATGGAAGTAAGAACAAAATACAAAATATATTTATTTGGGAAAAAAAGTTTCTGTTTGAGACAGAGCTAAAAGAGATCCTGCGTGGGTTACAGAAGACCTTGCCTCTTCTAGGGATTTTTATAGAGCAAAATCACGAAGTGAGGCAGGTCCAAAGTGGGGAAAGAAATGGGAAATCACAAGAGAGACATGAGGTGGGACAAACCTATGGTCAACCAGTAAGATTACAAGTATAATTGCTCAGGTAATATTAAGTGGGGATAACATGGGGAAGCAAGTCACATTTCATTCAAGTGGGAATGAAACAAAAGAGGGGCTGGCTCTTCCTAGCATGCCAAAGTGAGGGATACCTACTTAGAGTATCAATCAGTGCCATTTATCTCTAGGGGAAGTGTGTGGGAAATTCTTTTCATCTTGTCTCTTCAGGTCCAGCCCTCAAAGGATGCACTTCTCCCACAGGTACAAGGTCTCCCATCTGCTGCACTGCTTCCTTTCAGGACCCAGCCCTATCTGACTGCCTATAAAATTTCTACCTAATTTAGCTGTCTATAATAATATGTAAATACCCAATAAGCCTAGGGAATGAAGCTCAGCATCACTATTAGGGAAAAGGAATTCAAAATAATAGTGAGATATCATTTCAAATTCCCAACAAGTTAAAATAAAACTGACAGTAACAAGCATTGGTAAGGTTATGCAGTGGGAACTGTAAGCTACTTTGGAGAAAGTCTGGCAGTTCCTCAAAAGGCTAAACACACAATTACAATATGACACAGCAATTACACTTCCAGGCATTATACCCTAGAGAAATGAAATCATGTCTACACAAAAATCTATACAGTAACATCAACACCAGACTTTATTAATGCCCAAAGAATGAAAACGATTCAAAAGTCCAACAATGGCTAAATGGATAATTAAAACTGTACAACCATGCAATGGAGTACTATTAGATTATCACCATAAATGAAGTACTATCATGCTAAGGAAAAGACACCAATCACAAAAGGCCATGTATTTGCTGGGCATGGTGGCACACACCTGTAATCACCGCACTTGAGAGATTAATGCAAGAAAATCACTACAAATTTTATTTATTTATTTATTTATTTATTTAGTGGAACCAGGGATTGAACTCAGGCCCTTGTGCTTGCCAGGGAATCGCTTATTCCACTGAGCCATCTCCCCGGCCCATCACTACAAATTTCGAAGCCAGACTGTGCTATAGTGAATTCAAGGCCAGCCTGAACTGCACAGTAAGATCTTGTCTTAAAACAAACAAAAAGTAATGAAAAATAAACAAACAAAAAACATATATTTTAAGATTCCATTTGTATGAAATGTCCAAAGTAAGCTGTTTTAAGTTAGAAAACAGACTCGGTTACCTAGGGCCACCGGCAGTGAAAAATAATGGGGTACAGGTGGCAAGTTAATGCTAAAAGCTGCAAGGTTTTGGGAGGAGATGAAAAAGTTCTACTAAACTGAACTTGTGAAGAAATGGACTTAGTAGTCTTTTACAGAGTGTTCCACCCAGCAATGTCAGAATACACTTTTTTCTCAGTTGCACACGGGATGTTCTCCAAAATGGATCATGTGCTAGCACAAAGAACATGCTTAAGTAAATGTAAAGGCATTGAAATTATCCCATGCATATTATCTGACCATAGCACATTAAACTAGAAATTATTATTATTTTTTAAAATTTTATTTATGTGTGTTTGTGTATGTGTGTGTGTGTGTGTGTGGCCAGCTCAGCCCACCAGGGGGCAGGGCTGGCTGGCATGTGGTGCTAGGGGATTGAATTGTGGTCCCTATGCTTTGCTAAGCTTGTTCTAAGTAGGTGCTTTAGACCACTGAGCCGTCTCACCAGCCCCTAAACTAGAAATTATTGATAAACAGCAAAAACTCTATAAACACATGGAAACTAAATAATACCCTCCTGAAAAATCAATGGGTCATGGATGAAATTAAAGAAGAAATTATACAATATACACAATCTAACAGTTAAAGTTGAGCAATATATACAATCTAATGAAAATGTGGATACAACTTACCAGAACCTGTGGGATGCAATGAAAGTTGTCTTAAGAGGGGAATTTATAGCAATAAATTCTCATATCAGGAAAACAGAATGAGCCCAAATAAACAATCTTATATTGTACCTCAAACTCCTAGGAAAAAAAGAGCAAGTGAAGTCCTAAGCCCAAACAAGGCAGGATTACAGAGATCTGAGCAGAAATAAATGCAACGGAGACTAATGAAACAATACAAAGAATTAATGAGTCAAAGAGTTGGTTCTTTGAAAGAATAAACTAGATAAACCCCTAGCCAACCTCTTTAAACAAAAGGAGAAAATATTCAAATTCATGCAATAAGGAACAAAAAGGGTGACACCACTATAGACCCTATAGAAATTCAGAAGATTATCAATATCTATTTCCAAAATCTTTACTCTTACAGAATGGAAAATATAGAAGAAATGGAGAGACTGCTAGATACATATGAACTTCCAAAGCTAAATCAAGAAGACATAAAAATTCTGAATAACCCAGTATCAGTTAAGGAAACTGAAACTGTAATCAAAACCTACCAACAAAGAAAAGCCCATCCCTGGTTC
>NW_004524583.1:23552210-23561458 GCF_000260255.1 Octodon degus
AGAAATTCAGGGAGGACCTAATGCCAACTCTTCTGAAACTCTTCAATGAAACTGAAAAGAAAGCAATCTCCCAAACTCACTCAGAAGAGCAAGTATTACTTTGATACAACAACCAGAGAAGGACCCAATCAAAAAAGAAAAGTACAGGCCAATCTCCCTAATGAACATAGATGAAAAAATCCTCAATAAAATACTACCAAACAGAATGCAGCAAATCATAAAGAAGGTTATACATCATGACGAAGTGGGATTTATTTACACTAAAACCATAAATGTAATACACCACAGCAACAGAGCCAAAGACAAAAATCACATGATCACCTCAACAAACACAGGAAAAGCTTTTGACAAGGTCCAACACTTATTCATGATAAAAACACTACAGAAAATCAGAACAGATCATCTTTATCTCAATCTGATAAACGCCATCTACAACACACCAACTGCCAACATTATACTTAATGGACAAAAATGTAAAGCCTTCATTTTAAAATGAGGAACAAGACAAGGAAGCCCACTGTTACCACTCCTGTTCAATATAGTTCTGGAAAATTAGCCACAGCAATTAGATGAGAAAAAAAAATAATAATGATTGGAAATGAAGAAGTGAAATCATCATTATTTGCAGATGACATGATACTCTACATAGATGGTCCCCAAAACTCCGAGAGACTTGTAAATTTAATAACCAAATTTAGTAGCATAGCAGGATACAAAGTTAACACTCAAAAACTGATAGCATTTCTATACACAAATACCGAATGCACTGAGAGACAAATTTTGGAAACCACACCTTTCACAATAATACCCCTCAAAATAAAATACTTAGGAGTCAATCTTACAAAGTAAAATATTTATACAGCAAAGATTATAGTACTCTGAAAAAAAAGAGATCGAAGAGCATTTCAGAAAATGAAAATATATTCTGTGCTCCAGGATAGGAAGAACCAACATTGTGAAAATGGCCACACTTCCAAAATTGTTATACAGATCCAATGCAATGTCAATTAAAATACCATTAGTATATTTCACAGATCCAAAAAAATTCCTAAAATTCATCTGTAACCAAAAGAGACCTAGAATAGCAAAATCAATCCTGAGCATCAGAGGAAAGGCAGGAAGCAACACAATCCCTGAATTAAAATTATACTACAAAGCTACTGTGACAAAATCAGCATGGTAATGGCATAAAAACAGATCTGAGGATCAATGGAACAGATTAGACGATATAGACACAACTACAAGCACACTTAGTCGCCTTATCTTTAACAAAGAGTCCAATATGTTCATTGGAAGAAAGAAAGCATCTTTAATAAATGGTGTTAGAAATACTGGCTTTCCACATGCTGAAGGCTTAAAATAGACCCATGCCTATCACCATGCACAAAACTACAGTCAGAATGGATCAAAGATTTAAAGATTCAAACTGAAACACTAAATCTTCTGGAAGAGAAAGTAGGTAGAAACCTTAAGGACACAGAGTTAGGTAAAGAGCTCTTGAACAAAAATCAAACTGCACAAGAAACACTTTAAAGAATCAACAACTGGGATCTCATCTTTTTGAACAGTTTTTGCATGTCAAAACAAATCGCCAACAGAGTAAAAGAAAACCCACGAACTGAGACAATTACAGCAGACTGTCTGTCAGATAAAGGACTCCTATCTAGAACTATAAAGAATTAGGGAAAAAAAAAAAAAAATCAGGCCTCCAAAATTCAAAGACCCAATCCAAAAATGGGCACCTGAGATGAATACACCTCACAAATGAAGAGTTACAAATGGCAAATAAATAAATGAAAAAATGTTCAACATCATTGATCATTCAAGACATACAAATTAAAATAACACTAAGATATCATCTTATGTCAGAGAAAATGGCTATCATCAAGAAGTCATCCAATAACAAATCCTGGAGAAGCTGTGGGGAAACAAAATTTTATAGAATTAGGGGAAAAAGAAATCCTTCGCCACTGTTGGTGGGAGTGCATGCTGGCACAACCACTTTGGAAATCAGGGTGGAGATTCCTCAAAAAGCTAGGATTGGAGAGCCCATTCAAGATAGCTATTCCCATACTAGGTGTTTTATTAAAAGAACTGAAATGATCATACAACAGTGATAAATGTGCACCTATGTTTATAGCAGCACAATTTGTCATAGCTAAATCTTGGAAACAACTCAAATGCCTATCAAATGAGGGATGGCTAAAAAAAGATATGGTATTTTTACACAACAGAGTATTATTCAGCCATAAAAGATAAATTTGAGGCTTCTGTAGATAAATGGATGCAGCTAGAAAGTATATTGGTAAGTAAAATAAATCAGATCCACATGTACAAACATCATATTATCTTGCTAGTGCCAGAACCAGAAAGAGTAATGAAAATGTAACAGGTATAACAGATACTGCGAAAGAGAAAGAAACTTCAATGGGAAGGAAAAACTGGGAGGAAAAGGAGAAATGAAAGAAGGGAAATACACACAAACACACATATATGCTGAATAGTTTGGATAATTGTTGATTTCTGCTGGTCTTTTGAAAGGAGCAGTTAATGCTTAATGTTTTCCTCTTTTGCATTTCTCATAACTTTTTTTATTCTTTTTTTTCTTTAAACCAATCTTACAGCATTATATGTGGCAATCTGAACAACTAATTTAAAGATAACGTCATATAATACAGCAACCATTGCTGATTTCCTATTACTTTGGTTAGTGAAATCTTTTTGCGTTTATAATGTTTTTTCTATCACAATTCTGTGGTTATACTAAAAACAATAAACTGTACACTTCAAATTGTGAATTGAATGGAATGTGAATTGTCTCAAACTCTTACCAAAAGCAACAACAACAACAACAACAACAACAACAAAAGCCTTTCGACCTGGCATTTCCTACAGCAGTTAATCGTTAATGGGCATCTGTCTGAGTAGGCAATACACAGGTAGACAACGGGCACCTCAAACAGTTCAGTTAACGACCTAGCAATAGCTCAACTGGAAGCTACGAGGACAGTGGTGGGAGTTGGTGCGGGTGGGCGGAGACAGCAAATATTAAGGATGGTCTCTGACCCAATCACTGAAAAAGTTTAACAACACGAAAGATCACGTAGTGACAAACGGACGAAATCGTAGAAAACGATGGACAGAGCGTGTAACTCTGAGCTTGACAGTACCTTTCGATGGGGGTAGACCTCACTAGGGTAAATTCCGGTCTTCAGGAGCAGGGAGAGGCTTGTAAAGAACCCAGGCCAGGAATGGGAAACGAGAGACACTGGCTTTTAAGGGATCCCGAGCTGACAAATTGGGAACAAAAGTAGAGTGCAGCGCCATCTATGGGTCGTGGCTGGTAGAACTCTACTGGGATAGCGTAGGTATCCTCCCTTCAATCAAGGGTTAAAAAAGCCATTTTCTGTTACCTACGGGTCGCTTAGAAACAAAGTACTACAACTCAACGGGCCAAACGTCATCCCGAGTAAAAACCACACTGGACTACTACTTCTAACAGCAGAGTTCATTTCACGTTGTTTTTTTAAAAAAAAAGATGTACTGCTCACACCTAAAGGTTTAATAAAAGATTACGAAACATATTTTTTTGTGGCAACAGACGCCTGAAAGGACAGCGCGGCTGCGCGCAAGACTGGAAGCGGAGGCAGACAGGCTTCCTCGGCTGGACCGGACGTACCTTGCGTCACCCCAAGGGAAGGCCGACGCCAAGGCCTCCCCGGGGCTGCATTCTGGCCGATCAGCCGAGCTGGGCTCCCGCCTCGAGGCTGCCCGCGGTCCAGCGCGGGGACGGCCGAGCGGCGGCGGTCCCCAAACCAGGTCCCCGCGCAGCTCGGAGGCCGCGCCCCGTTTCCATGGCGAGCGTCAACTCTGCGGGCGCCACCCGGAGGAGGACGCGGGAACAGAGGCGCGGCAGCGCTCCCTGCCGAGGCCGGACGGCGCCAAGGAGGCGGCGAGGAAGGAGGCGCGCGCGCTCGTCGCCAGCGCTCGCCGCGACGGTCCCGGGAGCTGCTGACACCCTACTCAGTCTCGGGTCCCCACGAGGCGCAAACGAGTGGGCGGCAACGCCTCTTCTGGACTTTCACCCCGGGACGCTCTCCCCGCAAGTGCGTCGTTGCCCTGGTGACGCGACGTAACGTTATCCTGGGCCAGACGGACCGGCAACCGCCATTTTGGGGCCTTCCAGTCTCGCGATGTCTGAGACTTGGTGTGACCCCGGACTCCTTGGAGCGTAGGAAGACTCCAGTCTTAGGGTCCTGACTCGCGTCGCCCAACGAACCCGCGCAAACAAATCTTTTTGAAGTTCTACTTTACGTTTCCGTTTAAACGAAGAAGATGTGGAAATCCATGCAGGCGTACTTCTCTGTTTACAATTTTAAGACTTGATGCAGTTTTGCGTGGATCAAGTCTATTAGTGTCATTTCCAACGTGTGTACATTGTTATGTCGTAGTAATTTTCGTAGTATTTAAAACTATCGTTTATATAATGCAATGATCTGTGATTTTTGATGTTATGAGAAATACTGTGAATTGCACCCAAATGTCAATTGGTAAATATATTTTGAGGAAGCTACAGTAGAAAAATTTGAAGCTAGCAAAGGTTGGTTCGTGAGGCTTAACAAAAAACGTCATTTTCATAACATAAAAGCAGAAGTACTAATGTAAACACTGTCCCAAGTTTTCCAGAAGATATAAGATGAAATAATTTACGAAGGTGGTTATAATAAACAATAGATTCTCAAGGTACGCGGAGCCTGAAGATGGATATGAATTACTGGAATTCCAGAATAAAACTTTAACAGATGATGCATTGTTTCTTACAAATAGGTGAAGAATGCTCTTTCTTAAGATGAAATCTACTCCTGAAAATGCTCTAAACATTAATGAAATAACAAAGAATTTAGAATATTATATAAACCTAGCTGATAAAGCAGCACCAGAGTTTGAGAGGTCTGGCTCCAAATTTGAAAGATATTCTATTTGGGTAAAATGTTACCAAATAGTATTGCATACTACTGAGGATTCTTTTTATGAAAGCAAGAGACAGTGGTGCAGCAAATTTCATTATTGTCTGATTTTAAGAAATTGTAGCTACCCAAACCTTCAGCAACCACTACCCTGATCAGTCTGCAATCATTAACATCAAGGGAAGATCTTGCACCAGCAGAAAGATTACAATTGAATAAAGGCTCAGATGATTAGCATTTTTTTTACATTTATTTATTGTGTGTGTGTGTGTGTGTGTGTGTGTGTGTGTGTGGCCAGCTCAGCCCACCAGGGGGTTGGCATGTGGTGCTGGGGATTGAACCGCGGTCCCTGTGCTCTGCTTAGCTTAGCTTGTTCCAAGTAGGTGCTCCAGACCACTGAGCCATCTCACCAGCCCCATAATTAGCATTTTTAAGCGATAAGATATTATTTAGTTAAGGTATATATTATTTTTTCAGACATAGGGAACCTTTTATATACACTGAGACCCCAAAACCACTGCGTGACTTGCTTCATCCTGAAAGTTTGCTTTATTGAGATGATTTGGAACCAGATCTGCGCTATCGCCTAGGAATGGCTCCCGTGTGAATCAGCCTTTTGTTGTATCTTCAGTGAGTGGAGCTGTGCTGCATTCTTAAGTACAAAGAATTAAATTGTGCACCATTAAAATGTGTTGTTAAGATAAATGTTTATTACTAAAGCAAGGCAAATATTACTGTGCTTCAATTTTTTTTTTAAGCCACAGCTACTTTTTATTAGTGTGGCACTAAATTTTATATTCAGGAATATTTGCGTGATGACCACAAAGACCTCCAATATGCTCCTTAAAACCGTGCATTAGCCCAGTGTTCTGTAGTCCTGCTCTCCACGAATGTTGACTTTCTTCCCATGTTCTGGACACCTTCCAGATGATTCACAGGGAGTCCTCAAGGTGGCTCCTAAGAGCTTTAACAGTCGTTGGTCTTGCTATCCTAGAGGCTCATGTAAGTGAACTTTGAAGCCACCTTCTTGGTGTCAGGCACTTGTGTTACCCCATGTGTTGGTGCTCTGTATTATATCTATTGTCCCACTGCCCAGCTCCAGCTAAACAAACTGATGGCTTAGTTCTAAAGCATTTAGGTTTTCAGGTCATAATGGGAAAAAATCATTAATATTAAATTCAAATCCTATTTTATAAAAAATAGATGATTCTCTCCAGAGGGAAAGTATAGAAACAGAAAAGTAGAACACAGACATTCCAAGGAAATTAAAGATGACTACAAGCAAGTTTTGAAGAAAGAGCTTATCTTTCCTAATTCAAGTAGAAGTTAGCTAGGTGACAGAAGAGATAGTTCAGAGAGAGGAACATTAGCTCATGAATTCACTTAAATGATTAGAGCTGTGTTGGATTGAATAATACTGTACAGTACTGTATGCACTCTCTCTTTCACACACACACACACACACACACACACACACACACACACGCTTCACAGCAAGTATGTTGAGGTCTGCTTGTAACCCCAATCTCGACTAGAGGAAGGCTTGACCATGTAGCAGGTCGGGGATGATGGCTGGGGTTGTGTTTGTCACCCATGTGGAGTTCATGAATGGAAGCAAAATTTTGCCACATGCTTCTGCTCATGAATGAAATAGTTTGCAAATTGAAGCATTGTTGAACCAAGTTATTACTGTATATCATGGTTTTTCTCCTCAAAACATGAAGCCAAGGGTTGGCCAAATAGCTCAGTGGATTAAAGCGCCTGCAAGAAAGTGCAGGGGCCAGGGATTCAATCCCTGGGCCTGCCATGCCAGATCGGCCCCCAGGGGTACACTGAAACAGCAATTGAGACTGGGCTAGGTGGTGCGTGCCTGTAATCCCAGCTCTTGGGAGGCTGTAAACAAGCGGATCACTTTGAGTCCAATCTGGTAGTGAGATCCTGAACACCCTGTAGACCCTTCCTTAAAACAATATGAAGCCAATAACTGATTTATTCATGGTTTAAATGGATAGGAGAACTTTATCTAGGGGCCAGGGAGATAGCTCAGTAGAATAAGCGCTTACCTGTCAAGTGCAAGGGCCTGAGTTCAATTCCCAGTTCTGAAAAAAAAAAAAAAAAAAAACTTTTCCAGATTAAAATAGTGGAAAAGTTATAAAATGGTGCTCTTACTATGAAAGAAAAATTTAATGACTTTCATAGAACTATGGAAAACACATTTATTCAGTGCTAATATTGTCTGAATTAGAATTTACAATCTAGTTATAATTTCCTTCACTATTCTACAGTAGTACCTTGGGTCATGAGTTTTAATTTTTCCATGATTTTGGTTGTAGAATTCATTCCATGATTCTGGTTGCAACTGAATTTTGAAGTGCCATTGTGATTCACTGTAAGTAACTTGATAACTTTATATTGAGCAAGTCACTAAGTTTCCAGACTCCAATAACTTGCTCAATAATATTAGGTGATTGGGCCACTTAGCTAAATTTTTGTGTAACTCAATTATTTTGAGGGCTGGCCAAATAGCTTGGCAGATTAAAGCGCCTGCAAGTAGGTGCAGGGGGCAGGGGTTCGATCCCCAGGCCTGCTATGCTGGCCCCACCCCTGGGGTGTACCGAGATGGCAATTGAGACTGGGCATGGTGGGGCACACGTGTAATTCCAGCACTTGGGAGGCTGCAAACAGGGGGATCACTGTGAGTCTGATCTGGTAGTGAAACCCTGAACACCCTGTAGACCCTTCCCTAAAATACAGAAAAAAAAGATCACACTCAATTATTTTGCTGTTGTACAATTTTTGTTAAAGTTATCATTACCCTGGTAGAGATAAAGAATAAAAATTTTACTTTTGTACAAGAGAATGTTTTATGGTGCATAAATTTTCTAAATTAACATTTAAATATGAGTGAATCTTACTTATTGCTAAGCAGACTTAAACAAGAACAGGATTGTCACTTGAAAACTAAATCTGTTATCTGCAGCAATGACTACTCATCTGGGGACAGTAATTTTGTCCATAAGAATATCAAATAATGTGTCGCCTTAATTAATGTTCATTAAATACCAGTCATTTTCCTTCTCTTGGGGCTTTCCTCATGCTGAATTAAATAAAATTTCTTAAAGTCAGTATATGTAAAGATTTCCACTTTGTATTAGCCATATTATTTTATTTTTAGCCTCTCTTTTGACTTAAAGTAGTGGTCAAAGACATTGAAGCCCTCAAAGATGAATTTCAACATGAAGATGTGCTGGAGCCACCGAGACACTAATCAGAAACAATTAGGAAAAATGTGCCAAATGCTTCATTCTGTCTCCAGGCTTCATGGCAAATTACATTTAATATTTCAGGCTTGTTGCATTTAAAATAAGGTTTCCAACTAAGCAATTTTCAGCACAACTCCAATCAAAAGATATTGCTTAAAATTTTCTTATTGCTGTAGAAATGAAAAGAGTGATTGTCTATGTTGATTAGCCTTGAAGATTGCTTTGGGAAAAATTTGACAGCTCTAGTAACATTCCCATTATAATTTAAAGTCTGTGAAAAATTGAATATTACTTTGAGTATCAGGATAGTTTAAGGCTTCCTTTTATCTGCCAATTTTATTCCGCTTTAGCATAATGAGGATCCTTGTGATGTGCATTTAAATGTATATATAATTTAAAGTCATGATTCTTTAAGATTACTTAAAATAATAGCTTATTAAAATTACTTGATATATTTGTTAATGCCTGCTATGCAAAATTTGTACTACCTAGTTTGGCAGATAAAGAGGTAAAGCATTTACTTTAAAGATTTTATAATATAAAATTCTCAACAAAAAAGAAATGAACAAAATAGAAACACCATGAACCAGTTGTTCAGTTATAATGAATGAGCTCATACTGTTGCGTTTATATATTTCTAAGTGCTAAATAGAAGTTACATCTGCATGATACCACAAAACCAGGCAAATGCGGGGCCATCTTAATCATTTACAGATTCAATTAATGAATGTTTCTCGTGTTTACCAAGACAGAGAAAACTGGTTAGAGAAGCAGCGAGGCAAAGAAGAGAAATAGAACTTCCTGTGATGGGTCTGCTGGGGAGTGGTGGGGTAATACAGAGCCACCAAAACGGCATTGAGAGAGCTCAGTAGAATAAGCACTTGCCTGGCAAGCGCAGGGTCTTGAATTGAATCCCTGGTACCGAAAAAAAAGGGGCACTGAGAGAAATTTAGTGACATGTATTAAAAACTATCTAAAAATGAGCTCTTTAACTGATTAAGATTTTCCTGGGAAAAAT
>NW_004524583.1:23562621-23564752 GCF_000260255.1 Octodon degus
CCCGGAACGGTTAAATGTAGGAGGGCGCAAAGCAAAGGGCAGCTGCGGGGGATCGGGGCCCAGGCCGAGGGTTGCTGCTCGGTGAGCCTGCGCTCAGGGCTGTGAGTCGCAAGGTCGACGTCCGGAGGGCACCGCACACTGCCACAGCATGGAGGTGCTGAGGCCGCTGCAGCACGCTGCAAGGGTGCAAGGTAAGTCGTGTGCTTCCTGGTGACAGCAACAAAAGGGCTAAAGTGCTACGTTTTATGTTGTGCATCTACTAGAATACAAAATATTTCTTCAAAAGTGGTGAAGAAGCAACACGAAGTTTAATATGTATCAGAAGTTAAAAGGGGGGCAGTTAGAGAATAAGAATATAATGTGATGAAAAATGAAGTCACAAAAATTTAAAAGAAGTTCAAAGATAAAACTCACAAAATGTCCTTGTGTTAAACAACTTATTTTTTTTTTTTTGCGGAACTGGGAATTGAACTCAGGCCCTTGCACTTGCCAAGTAAGTGCTTATTCTACTGAGCTATTTCTCCGGCCCCTAAACAAGTTTTTATTTGAAATCTGTTTTACGTATTTTTCCTGCCATTTTCTGAGCATATGCCAGTGAAACTAGCAAGAAATGTAACTATCAGACTGAAATAAATTTTGAGTCTTCAGTCAGATTTCAGAGGGGAAAGAGGTGATTGCTTTAGAGATAAGAAAATAGAGATTCAGAGAAGTTAAAATTAGACATAGATAATAAATAATAGAGCTATCTAGCTCTGATTTCTTGATTTTTATTACACTGTTATTTAGGCTTTATACCACCTTAAGCATGTCAGTTTCTAATTTACTAAAAAATTATCTGTATTCACAGTACTTAGGAGGGTGAGGCAGGATGGTCCCTGAGTTTGAGGCCAACTAGGACTATATAGTGAAATCAAGGCTGGCCTAGACTACATGGTGAAACCCTATCTCAAAAAACAAAAATAACTTTATGAAACATACATTTATTCTCTATTAAATATTCATTTCCTATGCAATAGCTTGTATTTTTGTTCCTACTTCTCATGTTTTTTTATATTCTTTTTTAAAAAAAATGTATTTACTACAGAGTCTACAGGGTCTCACTACATAGATCGGACTCGTAGAGATCCTCCTGTTTTCAGCCTCCAAGCACCCAGGCTTGATTGTGCTCAGTGTGACCCCGGGGGCAGAGCTGGCGTAGCACACAGGGGACTGAACCCTGGTGCCTGCATCTGCTTAAGCAGGCACTTTGGTCTGTGGATCTATCTGGCTCCCCGCCCCTTTTTTTTAATAGTTTCAAGGAGTTGGTAACTTTAGTTTCCCTTTTCCTAACTAAGCCTTAGTACTTTTTTTTTTTTTTTTTTGGTATCAGGAATTGAACTGAGGACCTTGTGAGGCAAGCACTGTGCTGCTGAGCTATATCTTTGGCCCTAGCCATTGTGCCTTTGATCCAAAGAGTGGATGTACTTCCTTTTACACATAACCTGTTTTGTGAACTGTTGCCTAAGTATCCTTCCTACTCACTCTTAAATTGTATTTTCTCCAATTAATATGAGACTCAAAATAGAAGTGATACCTTGCTATTTCCTAGAGTTTGTGCACACAGAACACTTTTGGTTACAAGTGCCAAAAATTCAGCCCATAGACAAAAAGCTTATTGGTTCATGTAACTGAGAAGTCCAGGGATGCATCCTAAGGAAAAACTGCATCTGCAGGCTCAGATCCTGCTGTGGGGGGCTTCCTCCATCTTTTGCTTTTACTGCTTCACTCTCCAGATAAACTCTTCTAGTGACAGGCAGATAACTGCAGAGCCCTTGCCTCCCAGCTCCCAGGGTGCAGCCTGAATGAGGCAGCAGATCAAAGGACTCTCCCAGCGTCCACAGCTCAGCTTCAGATCTGTGGTCCACAGTAACACATAGCGCTGGGGAGCAGCTTCCCCACGGGGTCTGAGAGTGAGGTGGGGAAATCAGGCAGACGAAAAGGACAGTTCTTGTCCATTAAACCAATGCATACCAACTGTAAAATCAAGTTGCTTAAAAATTCCAGATACATCAAACATCAGTGTTCCTGTTCAATCCATTATATGTTAAATCATTAAAGGTGGATGCCAAGTGAAGACGCCAATCACAAAAGG
>NW_004524583.1:23566729-23576611 GCF_000260255.1 Octodon degus
CATCATCTTTTGGTAAAAATGAGTCCTAAAATGAAGGTGACCCAGGGTGCGGTACAGCAGCCTGTCTTCTCTGATATTCCATTATTCGTGCACTGGCCTCTTGGTTACACAGTTTCAGCATTTTAGCTGTAGTAAGCTTGATGGAATGCACAGACAAATCAGTTCATATCCGAGGTGTGATACCAGTTTTTAACAATGTATGAGCCTGTATGTTTTAAATAGTTTTACACAAGCTATAAACCTTCAAATCAGTGATATGTTAGAACTTAAAATTTTGTTATTTTCCCATGGAATGTCATGAAAACTCATTCACGAGTAAATTACAAAACTCAATGAGAAACAAAATGGTATATAAATGTTAGTAATTGATCTCAAGGTAAAATAACTTAAATGTCTATGATCCAGGAAAGTTGTTGAAGCCATTTATAATCAAATAAAATTATTTAAAGAATAAATAGGAATTAAATTATTTCTGCTTTGCTTTTATTTGGTTTTCCCTACTTAGGTTCACAATAGTATTCTTATTTATTTTTTTATTTTCAGAACCAGGGATTGAACTCAGGTCCTTGCGCTTGCCAGGTAAGCACTTATTCCACTGAACAATCTCCCTGGCCCTGTGATCTTTTGAATTATATTTGACAATAACAAAAAGTTTGAAAAATCTAGCATTAGAACTTAGCATCTAATTGTTACAAAATTATTTTAGTCACAGGAAAAAATGTCATATAAGCAAAACTATATTCTTGCATTTTAGTTTTGTTCATGTAAATAATGCTCTTTGTAAAGCTTGGCTTTTACTATTTTTAATAGCATTTATGATGGTTTTTCTTCTAAATATTACAATACTCATGTTGTGAGTATAAATACTTATTCTTACTTTCTTACAATGCATTGAGAAAAAAACATTCGGAGATGACATTATGCTGAGATAGTTCCACGACTCTAAAAAATAATTTTCTGAAATCTGTGTTATGGCGACGTCATTTAAATTCTTGACAAGGTCAACATCAACTAGTGAAGGCTAAATCCTGAACAGAACCAATGGATATTTGCAGATTCATTAACTGAGGGGATTACAACAGCGAAGTGAGTGACATTCCCATAGTTATTCTTTTTGTGAATTAACAGTGGCCCAAGCTGTTAATGTTAACAGACATTTGGGATTTGGTTTTATTTGGTTTCTTTTTAGAAAGAGTTCAGCATCTGTCTTAACACCTACACCATATACCTAGTATATGCACACTTGTACATTTAATCACAACATACTTGAACAATGCAGTGAGCAATCAGTTAATGTAAGAAAATTTAGATAACTAGAAAAATTATTGCAGTACCATAACAATTGAAATAATACCAAAAATGCAGCCCTAATGACAAAAGTAGTATATATACACACACAAAATCTTACCCATAAGTAGTGTCCAAGGTTATAATGAGATCAGATGATACTCTGTACATTTTTTCTTTTCTTTCTTTTTTTTAATGAGCAGAATATATTTATTGAGAGAAAGAAAGCTCCTGTCCAAGAGAGGGACTGGAGGGGGGCCCGAGCGGATAGTTCCCCTCTGTACATTTTTCTTCAGCTATATCTATCTAAATTGTAAATCATGCCCAACTGTAACTTCAAAGCACATCAATCACTAAAAAGTTTATTCATCATATTACAGCAGGGACATATATCAGTACATTTAAGAAAAAATTGCTAAAATGTTTTCAATTGACTTTTTTTTTTTTTTTTTTTTTTTGAGCTCCCCATTGACCTGCAGCAGCGCTGGTCTGGGTTGCCTTGAGTATGTGGGAATGGAACCACCGCTCAAAGAAACTGACTGCCTCCTTTAAGCAGGCACTTAAACAACTGAGCTAATGGGCGGGCCCCCTCAATTGACTTTTAATTAATTAAAAATCAAGCCACTTAGTAATTCCCTCATCTTTGACTAAAGTGTTATGTAGTCTAGTTTTCTATTGTACATTTTTAAAATTATACACTTGCACCTTTGCCACTAAATCTAAATTATCCTCTGAGAGGAAGGTGAAAATAGTTTTATGTAATACACTTGCTATACACTAGATTACTAATTTGTTTCAATTACACAGGACCTATGTGTTATATTCCTACTTGCATGCATGACTGTATATGTGCATGTTCATAAAATTCACAGAATATACTGTGTTGCTTAAAAACTCTAGACGTGGGAGTCTAAAGACTATTTTTTAATTTTTTTTATTATTTTTTTAGACTATTTTGTGGCTAATAATTGCAGAGTTCTGCACAAGATAAATTAACCGGGAAAATATGCCGACTCTGCCTTCCTTTCCTTCCTGTTGAATGACTGCATTCATTCGGTGTGGCTTCAGAGCTCTTCATTTACTGTTTCTCGCATTCTTTTTAGAATCCCAGCTTGCGCTGCACCTCTGCTTTACCAGTTTGCCCTAGCTGGCTGGGCCAGGCCCACTGTTCCCATTGTACGCGGCTCAAAAGGCTCTGCAGTGTCTCAGCCTCTCATTGTATCTGGCGTCCCGGAGTGCTCTGCCCGCTGTATTTGACTCGCGCTGTTTTCGGAACCCACTTACGCCTATTCTTTCTGAAGACGTTTGTTCATCTGGGAGCCAAATTGACCTCTCCTCATTCTGTCTCCTTAACTAAAAATGCACCATCATTAAGGTTGATTGAACTCTTTCAAAGCACTTCATTAAAAAATGAGAGGCCATGTGAAAGCAGGCTACGAGCGTTTGTAAATATGTTTTAAACCACATTGATAGGGAAGGATATGAAAAAACTGGAAACTTAAAAATCCTCTTGAGATACACACACACACACACACAAAATATATATATATAATTTTTTTTCCCCTGCATTTAGGACAGGGTCTACATGATCTCACTGCTCTCCTGTTTTCAGCCTCCCAAGCTCTGGGATTACAGGAGTGCCACCACAGCCAGTCTCCAGCACTGTCTCAGAAAGCCCTGGAGGTGGGGCCAGCATGGCACACCGGGGATCGAACCATACCACATGCAACAATTACCAAGAGAACAGATAGAGACAGGCCTCTGGGATTATCTAAAAACATTTTATAGAAAAATATCTTACTTTTACAACAAGATGTAAAACAATTAGGTCATGAGTAATATAGCTTTTAAATATCATTATTTCTTTTTTTTTTCTAATGAAACATAGTTTTTTTATGGCTTACAAAATAGATCATCATTGATCATTTTTATTTAAATATTTTAAAATAATGGATGGTGTGAAATATTTTTAAACACTTGGAAATTACTTAAAATTATAAACTGAAAAACCAGAAGAAAATTTAGAATACTATCTGGGGAAAATATTTCACATTTATTTCTAGTTTCATGTCTGATTAAGATGTACTTAATTTACAAAACGTCAAAATGTCACTTTGCTTTGAAGTTTTATTTAGAATATCTAGAAATGTTATATTTAAAGATATAATGTAAAGAAAAATCTGTTCCAACTTTAAAAGATTTTCAAAGTCACTGAAATCTTACATGGCACATGACAATACTGATGAATTTGTGTTTTGATTTACCTGAAAGATCATACAGTCAGGGTAGGGCTAATAAAATATAAAAGGTAAAAAATTTAATTCCAGGTAATTAGTACTTCCAAAGATACAATTTTCTTTGAATATGTTATTTTTATGTTACAAATTTCATAGGTCTTTATTAATTGTTATATCTTAATCACAAAGAAAAATAATCAATAAAATTTTAAGATAGCAAGTGTGTAAGTTGGGCTGGCAAGAGAACGCAGCAGACTAACGTGCCTGCTTAAGCACTTAGGCAAGCTTAAGCAAGTGCAGGGACCGCAGTTCAATTCCGGGCATCGCATGCTGAGTGGGCGGAGCCAGCCACAGAGTCGGGGGAAGTGGCATATGCCTGTAGTCCCAGCGCCGGGGCGGCTGAGAGCAGGAGGATCACTATGAATTCGAGCAGCACGGTGAGAACCTCTACCAACCAAATATATTTTTTAAAAAAGAAAAAAATACGTGTGTAAGTCGAGTATGAGAAATGTTTTCAAATCACAGAACAATTTGCTATTATTCAGAAATAATAGCAAAAAGAAAAACAGAAGCATTCTATGCCTGATTTTTTTTTTTTTTTTTTTGTAAGAAACAAATATGTAGAAGTCAAATGTTTCTAACAAAAACCCTATGTTTGTTGCTCACCTATTTCTGGAAGGCAGCTGTGAACTTAAATTGCAATTGGGAACAGGTTTTTCTATAAAAGTATTTCAATATTACAGGAAACTGCAGAAAGAGAAACAAGAGTGAAATCTTTTGAGCTGTTCCAGAGTCCCTAGATGCACAGCAGATACAGCAGAAAAACGGAGCCAGGGTCTAGCTCAGAACAAAATGATTCGATCTGATTCACTTAACACCAGTAGAACCTGGGCCATAGCGGTTGCTTCTACTCATATACTCTATCATTTACTTCCTTTTTAAAGTATTAAATAATAGAAACTAAGAGCCTTTAACACGACTAAGATCTAATGTTTTAAAACACTAAGTGCTTTCCATAATGCCTGGTGGCTTGCTGAATACGGATAACGTGTGTTACGTGTACAGTACACGATTCTTTTAAAGCTAGTCAATGGTGCCCGTGGAGATAACGCGCAACATACGCGCACGAAATCCAGCACATAATGCACAGTACAGACAAGAACATATGCGCAACCATAGATAACTTCGGGTTAAAAGAAAAATCCAGGGCTATAAAAACAGAGATAATCAAGTTTTTATTGAACAATTAATTATGGTTAACCTTCATGTGTAAAAATCAGAAAATCAATTCAAAACCACCCATATTCGGTTCAGTATTGTAGTCTTTTAGCCTAAAGTTACAGTATCCCAACTTATAGCTTGATAGGTGGTTTTGGAATTAAACATTGAGGGGCCGGGGAGGTGGCTCAGTAGAATAAGCGCTTGCCTGGCAAGCACAAGGGTCTGAGTTCAATCCCCAGTTCTGCCAAAAAAAAAAAAAAAAAAAAAAAAAAGACAGAATTAAACATTGAAAACAAGTCATATAATCATGCATATGACTGCATGCAAAATAAATCCAACAAGACATTTTCTAGGAGAAAAAAAAAGATAAAGATAATACCTTAGTGTAGAAATTACACATTTTACCTAAACTAAATATGTGGAGCTTTTATAGCACACTGGCAGTAACTAATTGCCCATCCACTTGAAATGAAGAAACAATGAGAGTCTGTAGGGCAAGGAGACAGGAAAAGAATTCAGATGTCTTATGCGCACGTGCTAAACCCCCTGAATGAATGCAGTGACCATGCACTGCAAGAGAACCAATAAAAAATAACAATTGAAAGCATAATCTAGGGCTGGTGAGATAGCTCAGGGTCTAAAGCACCTACTTAGAACAAGTTTAGCAAAGCACAGGGACCGCGGTTCAATTCCCCAGCACCACATGCCAGCCACCCCGCCCCCTGGTGGGCTGAGCTGGCCCCCCCCATAAATAAAATTAAAAAAAAAAAAAAGAAAACATAATCTAGAATTGAAAAGAATCTAGGGTTAGATGCGTATGCACAATTATTCTTTGTCATAGCTGCTTTACAGATAAATGAAGACACAACACATGAAGCTGGCTACAGAAGGTCATGACCACAGCACTAAAATGTGTTAGTGGTTTGCATGTGTAGGCTTAAAGCAGTCAGTTTGTTGAGTGTGTTACGAATAATTTGTAGCTGCAACTTAAAATTTCAGTTTGTGGATTATGTACTCAAAATAATTTACAGCAAATCTAAAATGGCTCCTATCAAAACACCATCTATATTCAACAGCATTTCTCATTTGTTTTGTTAAATAGGAAAGGTCTTGAGTTACAGCAGTTGCCTTAGGAGTTGCACGTAACCCTACCTTGACCTGTCTAGGTATTTTCTAGTGTTTCTCAAAGGTCTTGAGTTACAGCAGTTGCCTTAGGAGTTGCATGTAGCCTTACCTTGACCTATCTAGGTATTTTCAATGGCTTCTCTATCACTTCAGTGACACTCTAATGCCACACAGAAAAGATTCAAACCTACTCCACTAGTCATGCTAGCGTCCCCCGCCCTGCGTAAGGTAAGTTCTGTATGAGAAGGCCCTTGAAGGTCAGCCGCTGGCTCTGTTTTACCTGGCACTGGGCAATGCCTAAGGTCATGTTATTAGTCTTACCATCAGATTGTGTATTTAAAATATTTTACTTTCAAGAATAAATTCAGATGTAATTAAAATTTAGAAAACATAACAGTTATACCTCAAAGTTTGATGTGCATATGAAAATCACACCAAAGAACTCAAATATATTAAAAATCCATGGGATGGATGAAATAAAATGTGCAAAATGTTAAATGGATGTGATGTAAGCTGTGGCTTTTCTGCTTTTGTACATTTTTCCCCTGAACTTTCTCCAGCAATAACATTTCTGCATTTATTTTTCCTACTTTAGTATTTAAAAATATCCTCTTAATTATAAACATAATACACTTTACATTTCGTTTATAAATAATCAAAAGGAAAAAGAGGCTGCTAATGTAAAGTGGTGATAAAGTGGTTGGCAAAACTAAAGAGCAGTGAGGACACCTTCTGGAAGTGTTAAGAATTACAGTTTTTTTTTAAACAAAGGAGCTTTTGTGCACCTGAGTTTAGTAGCGATTTGAAAACCACCTTTTAAGGAGTGCAAAATTTATCTATAATTAATTTAATTTTAAATTCTAAAATATTACATGATTAAGTTATAAGGACAGCACTCAAATAAGAAAAATTATTTTATATGTCAGGATTATGTCATTTGTATAATATCTTTGAAGTTATTTTCAGGTAAATTTAAAGTCTAAATAGTCTCATCAAAACTTTATTGCTATTCAGGGAACATATATATATATGAAAACTAAACACAGTGCTGAATCAATATTTAAGAAAGAAATGCTTGCTGAGTCATAGAGTCCATTTATAAAAAAACACGGCGGTATTTTAGTCATCAATTTAAAAATTATATTTAACAAGCTAACTCAAGACCATATTTCATATATTATATTCTAGGCAATGTAGTAATTTAGAAAAATTATTCCTAGTGGAATATGATTGCTGAAAGTCCAAAATATTCTTTCAATTTTTACCTTTATTCTTTTTCTGCCTGAAACTACTTGCAGAATTATATTACTAGAGAGACTGTTAATAATTTGCATATGAAATACAACTGGCTAGGCCTTAGTCATGTTTAGGACTAGTACTGATGTACAGTATTTGTTTTTCTAAATGATTTTGAAGATCTGGTTTGAGAATGGGTTTTTATTTTTATATTTTTATTTATTTATTTATTTTTTCAGAACCTGGACCGAGAATGGAGTTTTAGAACTGTATTTTTAAAAGCCTGTAGCAAACTCATCTAGCAAAATGTGTTCCTTAGTAATAACTGTTAGGCGGGCTGGGGAGATGGCTCAGTGGAATAAGCCCTTCCCTGGCAAGCGCAAGGGCCTGAGTTTAATCCCTGGTTCCACAAAAACAACAAACAAACAAACAAACAAACAAACAAACAAAACTGCTAGGTAAGAAATGCACGCTTTCACTTGATGTAACTCCAGAAGGATTTTTCTTTTTTCTCCGAATGCCTTCAGGGCAGGTTTGGCTGGCTTGAGTCGTGGGGATCGAACCACAGCAACCTGAGCCTGACCGCTTTGTTGAAGCAGCCACTTAAAGAACTGAGCTATGGGGCAGGCCCCCTAAAAGGCAGGATTTTTTTTTTTTTTTCTAAGAAACAGGGCTGGCCAAATACCTCAGCAAATTTTTTTTTTTTTCCTGTGGAACTGGGGATTGAATTCAGGCCCTTGGGCTTGGCAGGCAACCGCTTATCCTACTGAGCCATTTCCCCAGCCCCAATATAACTCCAAATAAAGAGATAATCTACAAAAGCATGCTTATTTCTTAAAATTGCCATTTCTTCATATCTTCATGTACCAGGCCATAATGGGATTTTATACTAAATTCTAATGCCAGAATGAAGCATTTGATTTTCTAGACTTTGCTATCATTTTTATCTTTTAAATTGTTTTCTGCTTCAATAGTACATGATTTTTTAGTATACAAATTCAAACAGATGATACAACCATAAAGCTTGAAAGAAGGTGATATTAAATTCTTCAAGAATTTATCACTTCAAAAGTGATCAATTATCTTCATATGGAAGTGTTTGAATAACATGAGGAACATGTTTTGTTTTGTTTTTGTTTTTTTTACTGATTACTGTCTGCTGGTCTTTGCACAGCTGCTGAAAGAAACAGGTTTTCTGGAATATGTTCATTTTTCTCCAAGTATTTACACATGATTTGATCTTGGAAGGTTGCTTCCCAGAATTCTGTAAGAAATAAGATATTCATGTATCAACAATGGGGATTTTATCTCTTCATGGCTCAGTTAGTGTAAGTAATTCTGCAATAAATAATTTCTTATGTGCATATGACATAAAAATATATAAAGGGAGAAAATGGTCCTGTCCTGGAGTATTTACAATTGGGTGATTCTGAGGACTTGCTGACACACAACTGATTACAGCCAGGGAAGGAGGTGTCGCAAGAGCCCAACTCGAGTGGGCTCTGCTGCTGGGGTCAGTCTTCGATGCCAAGCAGGAGCAGAGTTAGGGAGAAGCTGGCGCGGGCAATCCTCGGGAGCCCAGGAGGGGAGGAGCTGAGCGGCGGGCGGACTCTTAAGTGGGAAGTAAGGCAGCTGCTATGACGAAGCTTGTCCTGGGGCTTGGTTCAGGCGGGAGGCAGAGTAAGTGGGAATTCTAAAGAAAGCTTTGAAGAGCTGACAAAAGCCTCTGCCCTCACAATGTCCACACTGAGTTTACGTGATGTATAAGATACAAGTGAGCTGCTTTGCATCTGCAGTGTGTGGAATGAGTGGGGAGAGAACACAATGAAGAGAGAGCCCCTGTGTAATTGGTTCAGTGTTACTCCACTCACAGGCACTTAGCCCTCCACCTGGATGGTCACCGCAAGTCCTGTGGATCATGAGGTAGATATTCAGGGCTCAGAGAGGGTGAGCAAGGACGTGCTGTGCTGACAGCCTGCCTCAGCCACCAGGGCGAGCGTGCAGCAAGGTCGCCTACCTTCACGGAGGATTGGCCAACAGGAAGGCTTTATAAAATGGTGATGAGTGACCTCGCAACACAGATGAGGGACAGCCTTACCTTTCCTCCTCATGGTTGCTCTGGTACATCTGGGCGGCCGGAGAGGCGACATTCTGATGTGACAAAGGAGGTGGAGAAAGATTTATTTCTCTGAGATGCCGGAAAGCAATTTCTGCATGAATGCTCCGAGAACTATTTGGCAGAATCCCTGTACTTCTGGGTTTTTTGTCTGGAATTAGGAATCCAGACAGTTAAAATTATAAACAATAAGATGTCTTAAGTAATAAAATCTGGTTGTTCTGAAGCTGAATGTAGGCTCTATCTATGTTTTATATTATGAACTTAAACATTTAAATTTAAATAAAAATAGGAACTGGAACATTTAACTACATATAAATTACATTTAACTAAAAATATGAATAGTTACATGTTGCACATGTGACACAGAATTTTTGTGTGTCAATGAATAAATCTGATCCCTTCTGCGTAATTTTTGAAAATAAACATTTCTACATCTGCCTGCTGTAATATATATGCACAGATAAAACAAGCATACAAGTAATAATAAAAATTTGGGCAGAACTATGTGAAACAGGGAATGCAGGAATTTTGTAGAAAATCTAAGAAATGGTTGCAGAACAAATCCTGAAGAAAAAAGGGTCAGGGAGACAGCTCAATGGCCTAAGTGCCTGCTTTGCAAGTGCAAGGCCCTGAGTTTGATCCCTGATGCCACAAAAA
>NW_004524583.1:23577461-23584479 GCF_000260255.1 Octodon degus
AAAAAAAAAAAAAAAGAATACCAATTTCAAATGTCCAGGTTTTTCCAGTTCTACTTACTTACTGGTCAAAAACATAATGATTCTTTTTTGTTGTTGTTGTTTAAACCTAATGGTTCTGCTTCTGATTAAAACCTTAAAACCATAAAGCTGTAGATGTATGAAAAAGTTATACAAAATAAAACATCACAGCAGAGGGAAGTTTCCAGGGTTTGTTTTTAGCTAGGTTTCCTTTAAACACCACAGCCATGTGGACTCATCCTCCACAGCAGGCTCATAGGCCACTGATAATTCTGGTTATGCTGAAGTTTTAGTGTCTCAGGACAAAGGGAAGGGTTAAAAGAAGGGATGAGATGATCCCTCAAGAACAAATAACTGACTCCAATTGTCAGAAAAATAGACTGTTGGAGGAGGTCTGGAGTTATAGAACAGGTTTTTTTCTAAACCTGAATGCACACAGAAATGTATGATAATAACAAAGTAAGTCATTTTTATGTCATTTATTTATTTATTTATTTAGTACAGGGTCTGACTGTAGCTTGGACTCTTAGTGATCCTCCTGTGTCAGCTTCCCCAGCGCTGGGATTACAGGTGTGCACCACCACACCCAGACTCGGTGGCCAGCTTAGCCCGCCCAGGGGGTGGGGCTGGCATGGCATGTGGTGCCAGGGATTGAACCATAGTGCCTGCACTTGCATAAGATTACCTAAACAGGGTCGGGGAGATGGCTCAGTAGAATAAGCGCTTGCCTGGCAAGCGCAAGGGCCTGAGTTCAATCCCCAGTTCTGCAAAAAAAAAAAAAAAAAAAGATTACCTAAACAGGTGCTTTAGTCTGCTGAGCTATCTTACCGGCCCCTTTGCTATAAATTTCTGATTTCTACTTTTCTCAGAGTTCACGACAAGATACAGAGATAGGATATAAAATATGAAATAAGATCATTGTATTTTCTTTCTTTCTTTCTTTCTTTTTTTTTTATTTTAGGGAAGGGTCTACAGGGTGTTCAGGATCTCACTACTAGATCAGACTTATAGTGATCTGCCTGTTTACAGCCTCCCAAGAGCTGGGATTACAGGCTTGGCCACCATGCCCAGTCTCAATTGCCATCTCAGTGTGTCCGTGGGTGGGGCCGGCATGGCAGGCCGGGGGGATAGAACTCCCGGCTCTTGCACCTGCTTGCAGACACTTTAATCCTCTGAGCTATTTGGCCGGAATCCAACACAGTAGTATTGGAGTACAGGAAAGAATGCGATAGTCTCTGAAGCAAGAAGAAAATTTGAATAAGCATAGAATTTTAAGAAACGTAAAGTAAAACTTTTAGTAATAGTAGAGTGATTTTTGCTTCAAATAGAGCGGACTTCCCCCAGTCTTTCTGAAGCTTTATCAGAATACCTTCCACTTCAGGAGTCAAGGCCAAGTCAGGTCCCAAGTAATGGTTGAGGCCAGCGGGCAGAATCAGGTTTGTTATTTTAACAGGAGGCGCCTTCACTTGGCAGAGTGAGGCACCATCCACAGGACAGCTGGTAACAGGGATCAACTGCACCAAAAACAGAGAATTTTGTGGCAAAATCTCAGATCAACAGGTTTCGACTCATCATAAGGTCCACTTGCAAACTAACTTAGAATTTCTAAAATCATCCTGGTTGCGTATTTGTCTAAACTCAGAATCGCTAAAAGTGTCGAGAGCATTTGGGTGGTCACATCCCTCACGGCCTTCTGGTCCATTTTTCCAGGCTGTACTGTACTCGTCAAGAGGAACCTGGCATGAAGGCACCATCCCTTTCCAGAGCGTCTTACTAACTACAGAATGAAGAAAATGAGAAGTAAGACTTTTCTATTTCATAATATTTTTTTTCTTTTTCTAGGAATAAGAATTTCTGGCAGGTGAGAATTGTTTCTCCTCTATCTTGGTACCCATTTTAATGAATGTGATGAACACTCTACACACTATTTACCTTTTAAGTCTGTTGACTATTAAGAGTCTTTTAAAAGAATTTCAGGACTCAGCAAATGGAGGGGAAAAAATCCTTCAGCCAGGGACTCTTGACTTCCCTAGGAGTCTACGCCTGCTCTGTTTTCATTTAGATGGTGACCTTGCTTAGACTTCTAAAGCTATGAATTCTGGAGGCATGACTCAACTCGTCAGAGACAGGTTGGCCACTTTTGTAAAGTCATGAATTTGCTTCATACCTCAGTGTCGCCAGCAACGAAGCCAGCGCCAAGACACTTGGCCCTTCACAAGCGTTGCCCAGTCCCCAGTCCCTCACTTTGTGGGACCTTCTTCCCATCACTGATACAGAATGCTCTAAAACTATACCAACATGTTTTGGTCAAAAAAAATTGTTAGAGCTTTATTTATTTCCCCCTATTTTGCTGTTAATAAAGAAAGCATAGCAACAAGGGAAATAAAGACACATTAGACTGAGCTGACAAACCTGAAAGGTTCTCTTGTTTTTGTATCTTCTGCACAGCTAAAAGAAATAATGACGCAGGGGCTGGGGAGATAGCTCGGTGGTCTGAGCGCCTGCCTGGCAAGCACAAGGACCTGGGTTTGATCCTCAGCACTGGTTCTGGAGCCCCAGGCACACTGAGCTAGCCGCGAAACCAGGCGTGGTGGCTCATGTCTGTAATCACAGCAGCGGGGAGGCTGAGACAGGAGGACCACTATGAGTCTGAGCTGCACAGTGAGATCCTGTACCAAATAAATTAATAATGTTTTAAAGATTAAAAAGAAATAATGACACAATTTTGTTCTAGCCACGAAAATAAAAATTATTGCTGAATCGTAAAATATGTTTCTCTAAAAGAAAGACTTCAAATATCCCCTTTAATTCATTAAGGGGACAATTTCATTTTAACTTAAGTTAAAATGAAATTTAATGAAATGGCTACATATAGAACAAGGGGAAAGAGTTTAATTCTTTTACATAGCACTAATTCAAATGGCAAGAATATGGATCCAGGGTAACTCAAGATGACACTATAAGGGAGTAAAAAGAGAATCTGGGAGCACTATTTGATAATCAGGAAAACAGGTAGCAAACAAACCTTTCCATGAAATATTTATCCTCAAGTAATAATTTGAATTCACATACTTTTCCTGTTAAATTAAACCAATTTAAAAATTACATATGGACATTGAGGTCTTTATAGCAAGTCTAAATGATTATTAAAAGTTTACCAACATTACTTGAAAGTAGAATTTATGCATGTCAATGTGCTAATACTTCATGCTCTTCTCTCAATGTAGCCCGCACATATGGTAGGAAGAGTGATCTCCCTTCCCTGGAGCGTCCTATTTTCTGAAGGAAGACCCACTAGCAAGCGTGACTGACTGAAGTCCCGGCGATGAGAGGATTGCTCAGGACTGTCCAGGTGGACGGAGACCAAGGGTGGCCCCAGCTGAGGAGGGGTGGTAATGGCCGCACGGGTCTCCGTGGTGTCCTGGCTGGGCGAGGGCTGAACAAGGGCTGCAGACAGCCTGGAGGCGGCGGGCATGGCAGTCCCTTGTCCTCTGCAGCTTCCGGGGAGCGCAGCCAGCCCAGCCAAAGCTTTGGATTTCAGCCCTCGAGCACCCACTTTCAGATTGCTGACCCTAGAACTGAGATAAGCAATCTGTGTTACCTTCAGCTAATAAATCTGTGATAAATCAGGGGCAACGAGACTAACTTGCAGAGCAGAAGATTCTCAAGGGCGACTTGCTGCCAGAATGTAAGATGCAAAAATAAAAAAAGGGTTATACCACTGAACTAAATTTTATTTGGTCATTTGTTCTCCTTTGATGACTGAAACCTATGACAAAATCTTGTGCAGACTGCATCAGATAGTACTCTTTATTCGTTATAGTGTACAGAACGTGGCTAGGTTTTTTCCTCCACTGGTACAGATTTTAGAAAAATTTTTGTAGATACGCAGAAAGAAATTTCCTTTGCCTAAACTAATTTTTTTTTTTTTTTTTTTTTTTTTTTGCGGAACCGGGGATTGAACTCAGGCCCTTGCGCTTGCCA
Source organism: Octodon degus (assembly GCF_000260255.1). Classification (NCBI taxonomy): domain Eukaryota; kingdom Metazoa; phylum Chordata; class Mammalia; order Rodentia; family Octodontidae; genus Octodon; species Octodon degus. Next base: position 23,581,464 of record NW_004524583.1, read on the forward strand.
GGGAAACGCATATTCCACTGAGCCATCTCCCCAGCCCCACCTAAACTAATTTTTAAAAAAGATATTTTATTTATTTGTTATAGGGTCTTGCTATGCAGCTCAGACTCACAGTGATCCCCCTGTCTCAGCTGCCCCATTGCTGGGATTACAGGTGTGTGCCGCCATACCCAGGTCCTTGCACTTGTCAGGCAGACACTTAAACTGCTGAGCTATTTCCTTAGCTCAGTAATTTTTATTAACATTGGACAAGTTTAAGTCTCACAGTTCTGTATTTCTCCTTTGACCTGTAATACATGCTGGTTAGTTCAAAGTCAAGATTAATAGAAACCATTAAGAGTTACAAATGCAATATTTTTCAAAAGATTAAAGTACTTATATATAAGTACAAATATTCAACTTTTTTTGCAGTGGGACTGAGGTTCTTACAGGCACTAGGTGAGTGCTCTGGTGTCCCGCACCTCTCAGGTTAGTCTTCTGGTGCAGGCCAAAACCTCTTCTGTAAGCAAGTGACCTGTGATTGATAGGCTGTTCCTGGAGAAATCCTTTGTTTAAGTTTAGTCTATAATTCTACTTTTGGTTTCTTTGAAATAGCAAGAACTTTAAAATGTGTAGAACATAAGAATTTGTCTAGAGTTTGAAAAATCTCCTAAATATTTTCTCTGGATTTTTATCAGTTTCCCTCATCTTGCAGGTTTTTTTTCTCTCCCATCCTAATTCAATGGTGTGTGTATGTGTGTGTGTGTGTGTGTGTGTGTGTGTGTGTGTGTGTGTGATTGCTCTTTATCTAGACTTTCCTAAATATTCAACTTGGTCTTAAGAGAAACAATAATTTATACTTTACACATATAGTTTGTCTATAAGAACTAGCATAGGTGGGGCTGAGGAGATGGCTCAGTAGAATAAGGGCTTCCCTGGCAAGCACAAGGGTCTGAGTTCAATCCCTGGTTCCACAAAAAACAAAACAAAACAAAAAAACTGATTAAAAAAAAAAGAACTAGCATAGGGCTTTTTTTTTTTTTTTTTTAAATCTTTTTGAGACAGGGCCTCCCCATAGATTTCAGCCTGGCCTTGGGCTCACTGTGTAGCCCAGGCTGGTCTTAAACTCACAATGATCCTCCTGCCTCAGCCTCCCCAGGGCTGGGATTATACATGTGCACCACCACGCCCAGTTAGCATAACAGGTTTTTAGAATTCATCACCAACTCTTAGTAAGTATGCACATTCACTGCTGAAGAGAGAAGCGGCCTAGGGAGGAGCCCACTGGTATGAAAACGTCCATGTGTTTGGAAGTCCGTGTGCATGGAGGAATGGAGACAGGCAGTTGTACACCATGGCGGCTGAGGTGAGAGCTCATTAGGACAGCACCCCAGGGGGTCCTTCTCAGCGCTTTGTCTACGTGTGTAAGCAGGAGGGGAGGATCACTGTACTGTGGATTTCTGCTGATATATGGGAAGGAGCAGTTAATACTTAATTTTTGGTCTTTTTTCCTTTTTCTTAATTTGTTATAACTTTTTTCTTTTTCCAATTTTGTGTGCATATATCTGGTAATCTGAACAACTAATTTGAAGACAACACTCTGCAATACAACAAGTACTGTAGAATTCACATTATTGTGTTTACTGAAATTCTGTATCATTTGTAATTTTTTATTACTATTTTATATTTTTTTAAACAACAAAAGCAAAAAACAAAGGTGTCCTTTCTCTTTCCTCTTCCAGTTTCTTTTTTTTTAAAATTTTATTCAGAAACAAATAGCAATGAGACAGCTTAGTAGGACAGTTACAATAATTAATACATTGCATATTGTTGTCTTTGTAGTAGTTATTCATAGTACAAGATGCAGACATGGTATCCTGTCAAAATACTACTAGTACAAATCTTTCTTCTCATTAAATTAAGAGAAAGTAGCTGTAAATCTATCCTAACTATCACATATATATGTTTACTACAAAAAAGTCCTTCATTTATAGCCTCCTTTTTTGTTCAGCTTTGTGAGAGATGGATATTTGATTGCCATTCAAATATTGTAGGTGCATGAATTCAGCAAAATAATCCAATGAAGTCCAGTAGTCCATAACAGTAGTGGGTTATCCAAAGGACTGGCAATGTCAGAAGTTGTTGCCTTGAGCCTTTTATAGCTCAGCATATTAATATGGCTTTACTTTTTATATCTCGTTTTTATACCTTTCTGCTGGATGATTAGGAAGAAGTATCATTTGCAAATGATATGATACTTTACTTCGAAGACCCAAAAAACTCCACCAAGAAGCTACTAGAATTAATACACAAATTCAGTAGCATAACAGGATACAAAGGCAGTACCCAGTTCATTTCTAAAAGCAATTATCCTTCTCTGAGTCTAACATCTCTGGCTTCACTTACATCAGAGGCTGCTTCCGGGCTGGATTATTCCTAACATCTCAGCTGGCTGAGGTGGGAGCTCATGGTAGAGCACTGACTTGCTGAGCATCTTCGAGGCTCTCGGTTTGATCCCCAGAAATGCAAGAAAATTAAGCCCCACAGGGTTTCCCTGCCTCCTTCAGACCCTCCCTCCAATCCAGCAAAGGCTCATCTCTAATCTTCTTACCTCCCTGATTTAAAACCATGCATTCTGGGTTAAATTTTGTCTTTGAGGATGCTTGTGAAGAAACTGGTGGAAACTTCACATCGATATTTGGGTTTCTTTTATGTCTAATTTCTTTCTGACATGGTCTGATCCACTTTAGGGCTCACGGGGAGAAGGCCCCATTACCCTGCCAGTGGATGAGAGCGCAGGCACCAAGTTCCCTTGAGCTACAGTCCACAGAGTTGGGGTAAGAACTCCTTCCTTTTCTTCTTCTCTGCCTAAATGGAAACAATTTCACTGTTTCTATTTATGAAAGGATGGCCATATAGGCTTTAAATAATTTATCTTAAGCAAAGCACAAAATGAGCAAACAGATATTGAATAGCTTATCTTCTGTCTAAAATATTATTAGAGGGGCTGCAGAGATAGCTCAGTAGAATAAGCACTTCC
>NW_004524583.1:23584579-23594858 GCF_000260255.1 Octodon degus
GAATTTCTTTTGATAATAACTAGTGGATACTAAAATGATCTACAAAACAGGACTTTAAACATTGAAGTAAAAATTCATAGGAGGAGCCGGGGAGATGGCTCAGTGGAATAAGTGCTTCTCTGGCAAGTGCAAGGGACTGAGTTCAATCCCTGGTTCCGAAAAAAGAAAAAAATGCATAGGATATAATGCTAATAATTTATATATCCCAAGAAGAAAATATGTAACTAATATATTACCAAATTTTTCTTTGCTTGTAGTTCAGAAAAGTGAAATTCAGCTTTTGCCCTGTCATCTGAATTTACAGGAATTCCATCTAACATCTGTAAATTAGGCAGTCGAAATATGAGCACATGACGATGTAGAATTTTTCTACAAATCTAAATAAAGTTAAAAGTAACACGTTATTCATGAAATCACTTTTAATTCAAAGATTAACCTTTAAATGAAAGCAGTTAAGTAAGGCAGCAAAGATGACAGGCTAGCAGCTGATTGATAGTAGTCGATGCTACTACATGAACTCACTTTTCAAAGATTTCTGGATTTCATTTGATGTCAAATAAAGAATAAGAACATTTTTTAAAAAACTACAACTATTATTTAGAGATTAAATCTTAAAAATTGTATAGTATTGTTCATTAGCTATAAGCAATATCAAGTCATAAATAGTATTGTTTTATGAAAGATCATTTATAAGCAGGAACTGTCCAACTTAACTCAGCGCATATTTACTGATCTGTATAATCCATCTCTTAAGAATGCCAACCTACTCAAAAAAATATTTGCAGGAAGAGGAAGAAGAAGAGGAAGAGGAAGAGGTAGAAGAAGAGGAGGAGGAGGAAAGAAGAGGAAAGCAAAAAAAAAAAAAAGTCATCAAAAGGGAATGAATAAACTATTCTAAAAGAATGTAGTAGAATACATATGCTAACGGAAAGTGATATCTAAAACAAAACAAAGCAAAAGACTGACCACAGTCTACACCACAAAACAAGTTTTATGAATGCCGAAGAATATACAGACTATATCTTCTGCAACATTAGAAATAAAGGGACAGATAACTAAAAACACCCCATTTATTTGAAATTAGTAATATAGATACATGCATATCCTTAAATAACTCACAAGTTAAAGAAGAAAAATTTTGGAGAGTGGAAGATATAAAGAAATAAAGACTAGTAGCTAGACTACACATCAAAATCTTTAGGATGCTGGTAAAGCAGTTCTTTCTAAATTAAAATTCATTGATTGATTCAGGAGGAATTAAGTAAAAATTAATGAGCCAGTTGTCCTATTTAAGAAGTTTTTGAAAACTAAATTTGAAGAGACTAAATAAAAAATTAATGCAATAGAAAACAAAAAATAATATATTTGCTAAAATCAAAACATGTTCTTTGAAGAAACTATCAGGATAGAAAAAAAGTTTTGTGGTTACTGCTTTTACACAGGGTTTTCATGGAATACTAAGCTAAGCAGATATTTTCACCTCTCCTGTTACATTATTATTATTATTTTTTTAACTTTTATTTATTTTTTAATGTATTTAGTACAGGATCTACAGGGTCTCCTACACAGATCGGACTCATAGTGATCCTCTTCTTTTCAGCCTCCCAAGAGCTGGGATTACAGGCATGTGCCACCATGCCCAGTCTCAGTCACCATCTCACCGCACCCTGGGTGTGGGGCCAGCACAGCAGGCCAGAGATTGAACCCTAGAGGCTGCACTCTGCCTAAGCAGGTGCTTTAGTCTGCTGAGCTATCTGGTCAGCCCTGTTATTTTTATTAATTTATTACAGTATTATGTGGATTAAAATGCTACTTATTGGATCCCCTCAAAGTCTCTAACAAAAAACTCTAGCAAATTTCTCCCTAAATTAATTTATAAAGTAAATTCAATTGCACTAAAAATCAATGTAATTCTCATGCATTTTGAGAAATTGTTTCCTACAAGTTATAGAAAAGTGTAAAGGGACATGAACAGCCAAGATGGTGAAGGAAAGAAAAGATATAAAGAGGAGGAGGAGGAAAGAGAAGACAATCAGTCCTTGACTTAATAGGCATTAGGACAATGTAAGACATCTGTTAGTTAATTTAGCATAACAGTATTGGTACTGGGAGGGACAAGCCGGCTAAGTCCTGCAGCTGCAGAACGCTACAACAGGCCTTCTTAGGAAGTGGTGCTTCGCGTTGCGATCGAGTGGAAGAAGACAGTAGGTGAGAAACACTGCTGGGCTATCTGGCTATGCAAATGTAACTCAATAAGATAAAGCCTCGTTTCCAACCATATAAAATAAATTATAGACAACTCCTGGGAAATTGGCTAATGCATTAAACAGCAACATACTTACTGGATTGCCATAGACTGTAAGCTCTCTGAGAGAAGAGATAACATCAAGCTTTTCCAGTTCTGCTATATCCTGTTTAAAAGTCAATACATTATTATTTGGCTGGATCCCAAGTCCTCAAAATCAACTAATTTTCAAGTAATTTTATGGCAGTGCTGGTGGCTTATGATTAATTCCACTAAAGTGCACCTGCATGACAGTTACTCTGCTTTGTTGAATGACAGCAGATCTGTGTTCTGTGGGTTCCAGATACACCATTAGTAAAGATGACAGTCTAACAGGAAAATGATAGTACAGCAGCACTTGTAAGGAGAACAGTACATCTTTTTTTCTCAGACGTTATGATTTATTCTAGGATTCAGGTTATATTTTGTTAATTCCTCCACTGTATTGACCAAGAAGTATGGAGAATACAGTCTAAAAAATATCAAAGGTAATACTAAAATGCAACCTTAGCAATAGAACAACATGAGATATTTAGGTCTAATTTTTTTTTTTTGTGGCCGGCTCAGCCCACCCTGGGGGCGGGGTTGGCATGGCATGTGGTGCCAGGGATTGAACCACGGTCCCTGTGCATTTGCCTAAGCTTGCCTAAGCAGGTGCTTTAGACCACTGAGCTATCTTGTTGACTCCTAATTTGATTCATTTGGAAGTGGCACTTGGTTTTTAAAAAGATTAATCTTTATGACTGAATATGATAAAAGAGGTCACTGAAAACACTCTGGGACCTAGTTGTCCATAAAGATAGTGTGCAGTTTAGTCTATAGGCAGTTCTCATGTGTGCAGTAAGCCTGATTAGAAATCACAGGCCTGTGGAAAGTATTGCATTTGGTACTCAAATTAAACAGAAGATAGCTGTGTCCGTTACTGAAATACACCTAATCAAAATATTCACTTCTTATGGATTTTTTTTTTTTTTTGTGGTACTGGGGATTGAACTCACGAACCTGTGCTTACCAAGCAGGGGTTTATGCTACTGAGCTGTTTCCCTAGCCCTTCTCATAGAAAATCCTAATATAAGAAATAGTCTATTAAATTTGAAGATAACATGATATATAGTTTTAAAGAGATATCAAACAAATCATATGTCCATAACTGCATAAAGAGGTCTTCCCATTTTTAATATTGAGTTTTTTTTTTTACATTAGTGTGTTGGGGTTATGTTTTACTGACTCACAAAAATCAAAGGGCAAAATTTTAAGAATTTTATCATGTGGTGTTTTATCATGAAATTGGTTATGGTAGAGGAAATTATACCATGGAAATTGGCAAATGCTCCGAATTAGGGCTTTGTCCCCTGGGGAGCTGGTTGTTGCATATTAATCACCAGGAAGCCAATGGTTATTATGTGCTGAGTACACTGTCAGGATAAGAACTTCGGTCAGAATAATTGTTCAGAATTGAGGCCTTAGTAATAAAATCATACTAAACTATAGCTATAGTAATAGATCAGAACTTAAGACAAGAAACACTGTTTCCTAGTGTTGTTTCAGCTTCAGACCATTATCTCAATGTTTAAAAGTAGACAAAGGATCTGGATGCAAGTGGGGAAGCCCATTAGACACCAGGATCAAATGGAAATGCAGACTTGAACTCGCCCTCATTTGTGTTTCTGTGCTTCTTAGATGCAAGATTATGGGCAACAGTTTTCCATGTCTACATTATTGGACATCACGGCTAAGTCAAGTTTAGCCGTGATGTCAACACATTAGGCAGCACGTTAAGATGTGCAGATCAGCGAGGGAGTACAGAAACCTTCTCTTGAAGTACTATTGTTTTGCTAATTTTTATGGGCTTTCCCCTCATCCTATCAGTCTTTACAGACCCAAACACTGTTATCTGATTGTCTAACTGGAAAAACTAATGTTGATACCAGCCTGCCCAAGTTGATATAAATTTGAGAAAAAAATTCTCCCTAAAAGAAAATTTGAACTAGATGGGAGTTAAGATTTTGAAGAATATATTTTCATCAGAATTCAGTAGAATTGTTGAGTTACTCTTCTCATTTTCTCCTCAAGTAAATGTATAGATACATTAAAGTACTATAACAGAATGGTTAGAATAAATATAATGGCGTAATGATCAATATAAATTTAATTAAAAATAACATTCCAAGGATAAAAATAAAGAAATGCCAAAATGCTGTAAGCAATCAAGAATATTTGCCTTATAATAATCATATAATTTCCCATGGCTTAAGGCTGTCTTTAAATTATATTTTGATAGTAAGCTTTACTAACCATTATTCTGTTAAGCAGCTGAAGAAGGTGCTGTGTCAGCTGACCTGTAATCTATTTAGTGCCCTAAGAGTAGGGCGGTGGGGAGGTGGGCTAAGGGTATTCCTGGGGGAAAGTACTGTTACTTGTTCTAATACTGTAAGTATGCTCATAACTGGATATCCCATTAAAGAGAACAGTGATACTTCCTAGCAAGAGATCCTTTGTTATAGTTTTCTGTTAGCAGATTTCCATAGTTAAAGATGGTTTAATGTAAATAAATCTGGGAGCTACAGAATTAGAAAGCATGGCTCCCTATAAAATGCCACAGAGCTCATGTGGCAAATGGAGATGTTTCATAAACACAATGTTCCTCTGCTGTCAACCAACAAATCTTAGTACTCGCAGATCTCATCGTTTTTCAAGCTCAGTGGTGTGTGTGTGATGTGTGAAGGAAGGAAATGAAAACCACCGAAGGGTCCTAGGTCCAAAATGTTTTTGAAATTATTAGTACATCGTGACACCAGGTGAGATCTCTGATGAGTGTTAAGTCTGACTTGTAAAATTTTACCAGTATTTGGAGCTGGGAATCAAACCCAGGACTTTGTACATGATAAAACATGCATTCCACCTCTGAGCTACATCCTTGGTTATTGGCCTGATTTAACAATCCTTTGCATTACCCCAGGTGCTCTTGTGAAAATACGTCCTGTAGAGCAGCAATTTTTTTCTAGTTTAGGTTTCTTCTGAATGGTTCGGAAGAATCATCTCTAGTTTGGGCTGGATTTTCGCCAATGAATGTTTGAATTGGGACAAATTAGTTGTATACTACTTTTGTTTGTACATTCCTTACTTGCTGTGTAGCAAGAGGCAGTACTCATCATTTGTTTTTAACCTTGGAAAGGGCTCTAATTGCATCCCCACGAAGGCTTCCTGAACTTTAGTGAATAGCGCCACAAAGTTAATTATCAAGTATCTGCATACTATGTCCCACACGCCCTGCTACACACTGATAGAAGTGTGGACAAGAGAGTCCCCATCCTCAGGGAGTAGTCCATCCTTCAGTCTGTCTTCAAGGCATTCTTAGAAGTCCAGCACAATGAAGTTGGTAAAAAGAAGATAACAAACAGTAGCAAAATGCAATGCAAACCATGATGCCTGTGTACAGTTATATGCCTCAACTCTCCTATCTGCACCCTGTGCCATCTAGAAGACAGGCTTAGTTTGGGGCAGTGACCCAAAAGTCACAGGCTGCAGGCTAGGTAGGTAAAACTAAGGCAAAGTCCTATGTAAGGAAAACTTAAATGGGAAGAGTAGGGAATCCCAAACCCAAGTCAAAATCCATTACTAGGAGTTGATTCAAATGCCAAGTGGACCAAGTGCATGTGTCAGACTTAGATGGCCAGGGAAATCTGGAGTTGAGATTGAGAAACAGCTTGGACCAGCAGCAGTAAAGAAACAAAAGAGACTTCTCCGAGAACTCTGATGAGTCTTGGGATATTTAGAGTTAACCTCAATTAGTGGGCAGGTACATCTATGTTTTCCTGGATTATTAGCAGTGTACAAATCAAGGAATATATGTCTTGCACTATGCATTGTATATAAATGATATTTAGCAAACTTTTCATTCGTTGTGTTTGGAAGCTTTACTATCATACCTCAGAAGGATTAAAAATTGTAAATCTCATAAATACCAAATAATGTCACCTGGATTTTATTATATCCTAGGAAGAGTTTTTCTAGCTTTGTCAAAGGCTGCAATTTGCTCAGCTCTCGCACTCTGTTTTCCTCCAGGTGAAGTGCCAATAGAGAGCTCGGCTTGGAAAAAGCACTGTCATTAAACGCTCTGATGCGGTTATGGTCCACTACCAATTCCTGAAGGACTACCAAGTTGTCCAGCCCTTCAACTTGACTGATTTCATTCCCTTAAAAAAAAGAAGAAAGGTTATCTACGACCAGAATTTTTTATCTTATTATTTTTTAAAAAGTAAAACAGTTTCCATTTTTATGTCTTAAAGTTGTTGCAACATAAACTGGTATTTCTCTAACTCCCTTTGTAGAATAACTTTATGGAGCACCAGTTCCTCCTCTTCAGTCTCCTAATACAACTGGGAAAACAGCCTGTGCTATTTCTACCCCTAGCCATCCATCTCGTTAGTCTCTGGGTCTTAATATCTAAGTTCTAATAAAACTGCCTTCCAGCCTCATCATGTTCACCGAGGCCCCTGTGGTCCAGGCTCTTATGACATCACTCAGGCTGACAGAAAATGTGTGCTTGGAAGTGAGGTAGACCTGGGTTTGCAAACACACACAAACATAGATTTGAGCCAATTATTTCATATTACTGAACCTCAGTTTCTTTCTTTGTAAAATGCCCACAACTATACTTATCCACAATACTTACCTTTTAGGGCTGCTGTAAGATTAAGTGAGATAAACGTCTTGCGCAGTGACTCCATAAAGAGCGGTTGCCCTAGACACAGTAATTGGCCTCATTCTCTACAGATGGTCACCTTACTCTCCTATGTGCTGTGCTAGCCGTGGCAGCTGCATGGCTCCCTTACACTACTAGGTGAATAGAGACCTTCCCAGGTTATGCTGTGCACTTTCAGGTGTGTCAATGCATCTTAAAAGAATCAGTCATTCTTGTAGTCAATGGTGTGTGTGTGTGTGTGTGTGCATGTGTGTGCATGTGTGCATGTGTAAAGCTGTTCCCATGTTCTTGACCCAAATCACAGTTCTATTTGACAGTCAAAATTACATTAAAAAATTTAAACATAAGGTATAGTAAAGCCTGTCTTCCAAGAAAGACATGACTACACTCAGAACACCTCTCCAGTGTCTTCCTTGTATCTTACATATGGGTTTCCCAATCTTTCTCCTATGTCATCATGTAGTTATCATTAGGATTATGTTTCTTGCATCTAAATTCCATCAGTCTTTCAAAGACTATTGGGTATTCAGGAGAACCTCTCAATTTCTCTTTTTCTGAACTCCCTCCATTACACTTAAGTCAGAACTTAATTTATGTTTTTCTCAGTACATCTCTATAGGCAGATCACTGAGTACTACTTTAATCAAGGATCTCAATTATATATAATTGCACAAATATATTACTTCCACATATTTTGTAACACTTAGCACAAATCTGAGGTTACTAAATGCTTGCAAATTACTGATTAATTGTCATTGTTTTTTTAAAGTTGAATAAAATATAAAAAATCATGATATAATTCTATATGTAGCCCTAGAATATTATATTTTCCTTCAAATATGTTTTAAAAATATTTAAATAACCAAAGAAAAATATTTGTAATTATGAAAATATCTTTGTTAATATCTGAGAAAATGGTTATCAAAACAAGACAATAACCAGGTCAGTTTTCAATGAAAAGGACTTAGACATTAACCATGATTCTACTCACCCTGTAGAAAAAGAAATTTTAAATTTCTTAGTCTATTAAGTTGCAGCTGGATTAAATTACAAATTCCATTGTAGCCCAAATGAAGAACTTCTAAACTATGCATCATTGGAGGCAAATTGTCACTGTTTGCTGCATCTCTGAAACACATAGGTTAGTGTGAGGCCCCAAGCCTAATTTCAAATGAGCTATGTCATAAAAAGATAGTTTGATACATATTTGCTACAAATTAAAAGAAAAAATTATTAATATATCAAAATTGAGCTATGATATATGACTATGTTCTGCATCATAATTTCTATTCTTGAAACATATTTTATATGCTAAGGAATAGAGAAGTACAGAAAGTCACAATGGAAAGCAATATCTGAAAAAAATAAATAAAAGCCATTTGCTTTACAACTCCATAATTGACAAATAAAAGTTTGTCAATTAAAAAAAGAAAAGTAAAGGAAAAATATATGTATGCACAAGAGTTAGAATAGATATACAGCTACTTTCTCTTAGTTCATTGAGACTAAAAGTTTGTACTAATATTGTTTATTTATTTATTATTTTTAACTAATATTGTTTAGATAAGATATCATGTCTGCATTTTGTCCTCTGAATAACTACCATGAACACAACAGTATGCAATGTATTAATTATTGTAACTGTCCTGCTAACCTGTTTTGAACTGCTATTCTTTTTTCTCATTAAAATGAATAAAAAAGCAATAATATAATCAGTTAAGATAAAGAAAAATATAATGCATCCAATTGGAAAAGAATAACTGTCTTTATTCTCAGATGTAATAATGGTTATGTTTCAGAAAATCCTAAGAAATGCACCAAAAACTACTTGAACTAATATGAATTCAGCAAAATAAAAATAATATGTTTATATATAAAAGCAAATTGAACTATTCTAAGTGAAAATTTTATACTCAGAACCCTACACCACCACTGAGAGAATTAAAAAATGAAAATAAAAAATATTTTGTGCTTATGGATTAGAAGACAAAGTTACTAAAATGACAATTCTTTTAAACTGATCAACAGGTGTGGGAGAGCTTCCTGCTACCCTGCGCCAGCGGGACCTGTCCCGTCCAAGCCCAGGCGCAGCGTGGGTGAGACCCTCTTAAACGTCCTTGGGACCACTCCCACCACTCTGCAGTCCCCCCTACTCCTGCCCAGTGAGTGAGAACTTCTACCATGTTCTCGGGACTCCCAGATCCAGCCCTAGCCCAGGCCCGTGAGTGTGTGGGAGAGCTTCCTGCTACTCTGCGCCGGCGGGACATCCAAGCCCAGGTGCAGCGTGGATGAGATCCTCTTCCACCCCCTTGGGACCCCCAACACCACTCTACAGTCCCCCCCCACTCCCACCCAGTGAGTGAGAACTTCTGCCATGTTCTCGGGACCCCTCAGATCCAGCCCTAGCCCAGGCCCCGTGAGTGGTGGGAGAGCTTCCTTGCCCTCCTACTCCACATTGTCCCCTTCAGACTCACCTCAGGCCTGGCATACAAGCCTGGGGTGAAACTCTGCAGATGGTCCCTGCACAGAAAGTAGGGGATAGAACCACCCAGTTAGTCCAGGAGCAGAACATCTTGCCAGAGGGGCACAACAGGTTCACTCCCAAGGACGGCAGCAGGAAGGAGCTGAGCACAGCAGCCAGACCCAAGCCAGGCACAGCTGGATAAATCCAAACTTTGTAGATCTGCACTTGAATTTCAGTAGGTGCTAAGGTTATAATGGCACCAAAGCTCTACAACAAAGGTCAGAAGGCAGCGCTAAACAAAATGACAACGAGAAGGAGCAAAACGCAATCTCAGACACCAAGCCCACCCATAACAAGGGCAGAGGACACTAACGCAGAACAAATCGGAATCACACAGTTGAAATCAATGAATCAACAACTTCTGAAATAAAGAAACGACTGCAGAAAGCTATAGAGGAACTCAGATTGGAAATGAAAAAAGAAATCCCTGAATTAATAGCATCTGCAGTAAAGAATCAAATGCAAAAACATATAGAGGAAACCCAATGCCCACCCAGAACAAGTGCAGAGGACACTAGCTCAGCTGAAATGTATGAATTAATAGTGTCAAAAGTAAATAAGCCACATCAGAAAGTTATAGAGGAACTCAGAGTGGAATTATTTTCTAAAATAAAAAAGAATTCTCTGAACTCATAGCATCTGAAGTAAAGAATCAAATACAGAAACATAGAGAGGAAACCCAATCTGAAAAAAACTCTGCATTAAAAAAATTAATAACTGCTTCTAAAGAAGACATTGATAAAAAAAAAATAGAGGAGATTAGAAA
>NW_004524583.1:23600858-23607564 GCF_000260255.1 Octodon degus
ATAGATAGATAGATAGATAGATAGATAGCTACATTCTCTTAATTCAAAGAATAGAGGGATTTGTTCTAATAGTGTTTGTAAATAGGATATCATGTGTGCATCTTGTATAGCAAATAACCACTAGGAAGGCAGTATGCAATGTGTTAATTATCGGAAATGTCCTACCAATTTGATTTGAAACTGTCTCATTGATACTTAGTTCTCAATAAAATTATGGAATAAAAATAAACTGATCAACAGATCTGATACTATATCTTTCAAAATACCATCAGCTCTTTCCACCAGAAAATTATCATCTCATTATATAATTTATAAGGAAACATACAACTTAGAATATCTAAAACAATCTTGAAAAAAATTAAAAATTTATTAATAGTAAAAAAGTATATTTTTCATGTATTCAGTACAGGGTCTACAAGGTTTCCCTACACAGATCCGACTCGTAGTGATCCTCCTGTTTTCAGCCTCCCAAGTGCTGGGATTACAGCTGTGTGCCACCACGCCCTGTCTCAGTGCTCTCCAGGGTAGGGGCCAGCACTGCATGCTGGCATGGAACCCCGGGCCCTGGGTCTGCCTAAGCAGGTGCTTTAATCCTCTGAGCTATTGCGCCAGCCTTGATCAAAACTTATGATATAAGTAAAATTATCAAGTTAACCATAGCAAAAAGAGAGGCACATAGATCAACAGAATAGAATTGAGTCCAGAATGGAGCCTAACACGTGGTCAACGGCTCTTTGGCAATGAGGCCAAGGCAGATCAGTGTGGAAAGCCACTGCTCGAAGCAGATGATGCCGGGGTACACAAAAAGATGGCTTCAAATGCACATCTGACCTCACAATGTACATAAGCACAAACTCAAAATGGATCATACATGTAAATATAAGAGACAAAACTTAGAGATTTTTGAAGAAAATATGAAAAAAACTTTGTGACCTTAGATTAGGCAAAGAATTGTTAGATAAACTCCCAAGATGACAGTGTATAAGAAAAAAATTGAGCTGAGTTGTATCAAAATTTAAATTTTATTTTTATTTGTTATTTTTATGAAGGGAACACTTTCGTGGTACCTTATGAAGGGAACACTTATTTGTTATTTTTAATCAATAGTTAGACACCATTTAAGAAAACACGACAAGCCATAAAATATTTTAAATAATTTGCATGACTAAGGGCTTATGTCTTCAATGTTTAATCAACAATAAAAGGACAAGACATCTAATTTAGAAAAATGAACAGATTTAAGTATACATTGTACCCAAGAAGACATAAGAAAGACTAAGTAAACATCTGAAAATATGAGACACTGTTTCAGATCCCCTAGAATGGCTGTCATGCAACAGACAAGCAATAGTGAGTGTTGGCAACAGTATGGAGAAGGTAAGATCCTCATAGACTCTTGGTGGTAATCTAAACTGCCTTAAGTACTTAGGAAAATAGTTTGACAATTCTCTTATATAGCTGAATATTTAATTACTGTATGACCAAACACCTCCACTTTTAGGTATTAACCCAAAATAAATATAATGAAAATATAAGTGCACATAAATACTTATACACACTCTTAATAGCATTATTATCCATACAGGTAAAAAAAAAAAAACCCAAAACGGAGGCAGCTAGAATGTCAGCTGGTGAGTGGATAACCACAGTGTGATGCATGCATGCAGCAGAGCGTCCAACATACCCTGCAATGAAAGGGAATAAGTTCCTACAAAATGTCACAGTGTAGATAGACTCAAAACCATTATGCCAGGTAACGGAAATCAGAAGCTAAAGACCACGTAGCGTCTGGCTCCATGTCTATGAATTGTCTAGAAAGCACAACTTTATTGAAAGTAGATTACAAGTTCTCTAAGTCTACAAGTGAGAAGAGGAATCGACTGAAAATGCACATGAAGGAGCTTTCTGGCATGATAGAAATGCAGCAGTATTGTATTGCAGTAATTGCTCACACAGCGCCTTAATAAAAGTATTGGATTATATATGCTTACATGAGTTAATAGGGCATGGAAATCCTGCTTCAAGAGGAATGTCATAAAATCAAATATGAATAGTCCCCCATATAAAAGGCACATATAAATACAATGCTCACGATAGCAGGAATCATAATGGCCTCAAACTGGAAACCACCTAAATATCCCTCAGTGATAGGTGGATAAATACTTTGTTATATAATCTATATAATTATATGACACTACTTGTAAGTATTCAGATGAACAGAGAAAGTGTATTTATACACAATGGAGTGCTCCTCTGTCATAATGTAGGGTAAACTTGTGTCATTTGTAGGAAAGTGGTTACACTTGGAGCCTGTAATGTTAAGTGAAATAAATCAGACATGCAAGCTTAAATGTCACAGTTTCTTTTTGGAGAAATCCAAAATATAAATAGAGAGCAAAATAAAAGATAGATAACAGGAAATAGGGAGATTGATCTTTTACAAAGGAGAATGGGACCAAGAAGCAGAGGCAGGGTGGAAGGGGGGACAGGAAGGGAATGTGTTATGTCCCCATACCAGGTCCCCCCGAGGCAAACGTGCCACAAATATGGTCTAATAAAAGGAATTACTGCTGCTTGCAACAACATGGAGAAATTGCAAAAGCACTACTGGAAGTGAAAGGAAGCAGACCCAGAAGAGTACTGATTTTGTAAATTTGTTCTTAAGAAATTCTAAGCCAAGGCAAAGCCACACTGACAGAAAATATGTCATTGGCTGTTGCCAGGGACAATGGTGGGAGGGAAGGGCATTGCAAAGAGGTATGAGGGGCTCCTTGGGACAGGAATATTTCGCATCTTGATTGTCATAGTAGTAGTATGGCTCAATGTATTTATCAACAGTTTTTAAACTACCCTTAAATTTTACACTTAAATTGGTGAATGCTATTACAGTTTATGTAAACAGCAGCTCAATAAAGGTAATAAGCACAAGAGATGTTCATGGCTGGCCAAATAGCTCAGTGGATTAAAGCACCTGCAAGCAGGCGCAAGGGCCTGGGGTTCAATCCCTGGGCCTGCTGTGCCAGCCCCACCACCGGGGAATGCTGAGAGGGCAACTGAGACTGGCCTGATGGCGCACGCCTGTAATCCCAGCTCTTGAGAGGCTGTAAACAGGCAGATCACTACCAGTCTGATCTAGTAGTGGGAGCCTGAACACCCTGTAGACCCTTCCCTAAAACACACACACACACAAAGAGATGTTCATTATTGGGAAATTTGGAAGTGAAAGTATTCTGACATGCATATATCTCAAAATTGAATATATATATGTACATATATACACACTATATACAAATGCATAGTATATATTAATATATAACTTTTTGTATATATAACTATATACATAAAACAAATGTAATGATGTAGCTATCAGATATAACTATCATTCCTAACATATGTATAGGAACATACAGCATGCATATATAATAAGTATAAAGGTTTAGGAAGGTGGCAATTATGTTCTTATCTCCATAATGTATCTTTTCCACTGAGCTGGGCATTATGTGTCCAGGTAATAATTTAGAAATAAAAAGAAGACACATGTTAAAGGAAAACCAAAGTATACTATTTGAACGAGAGGTTTCTTTGTGGCAGGATGAAAATGTTCTGGTTAGTATAAATGCTCATAACTTGTACAAATAGTAAAGTCACTCATTATATGCAAAAGATGAGTTATATTGTATGTAGATTATATCTTAATTAAGAGGAAGATCATTAAACATACCAGGCTTTTTTGTTCTTTCATTTGTAAATACAAAATAGAGGAAGGAGAGGAAAAACAATGGAAAATGAATAATTTAGTATGTTTTTATTTGAGGTTTGTTTTTAGCATGTAGCTATTGAACAAAATACTAAAAGTAGCTCAATATATATGCTAGAATGTGTTACTTTTTAATTTTTTAACTAAAAATTTGTAATAATGAAAAGAATAACAGAACAGTACCTGCTTGTTTTTGAAATGCCCTGCTGTCCATAGCCACTGGAAGACACTTTCTGGTAGAGTATTTGTCTGTTTGTCAAGTGAGTCTGAAGCTTTGGTTTAGGCATGATTGATTCAATGTGATTATAGTTGAGGCATAAGACCTACAGAAAGAACACTACATACATCCAACAGCCCATAAGCTAGCAAAATAAGAGATATAATTTGGAACATGCAACATAATAACATACTGACAAAGAAAATCACAGGGTGGCAAATAAAATAATAAAGACCCTAGAAAGATGCCCAACTTTTCACTCCTAAGTTCTCTAAGCCTGACAAGGAAGAAATAACTCAGAAAGAAATCTGCTTCCTGGTATGTAAAGGGGCTTATAGATGGCTGACCTGAAATGACAGGAAAGAAAGTGGCGAAGCTGCCCTAAGAACTAGAGCATGTTACACCTTCGCATTGCACCTTCCAGGGCACGGGCAGCTTTCTATTCCATCTTTTACTGTAGAGTAAGACAATCACACACATAAAACTAAAGTCAAATCAAAATAACTTTGGAAGGAAACACTTTCATTCACGTAGTGAGAAATAAAATCAAACAACAGAGAAGATTTGCAGGGGACTCACTTTCACGTTAGGCAAGTAGATCAGTCCACTGAAGGAGGTGAGGTTGTTGTTCTGCAGGTTCACATTACACACGTTTCTAAAGTGGTCAACTGGAATCAAATCCACAGTTCTGCATTTAGAGAAAGTGAGTACAGTTATTTGAATGGGTTCAGAGCATATAGAAAAACATAGATCCTCCACATACAATTGTTAAAGACATTACAAAATCTCAGTTGACAAATGCCATGAAAATAACTGCCTCGTATAAAAGTCAGGGTTGAGTGATTCCCTAAATACACATTTCCGCTGGGCACATAAGTAAGAAAATGGCATAGGACTTGATCGTTTTCTCTTACCACAGAAACTTAGCCATTAAATAATATATACATATTTTGTTTTTCAGAACCGGGGATTGAACTCAGGACCTTGCACTTGCCAGGCAGGCACTTATTGTACTGAGCTATCTTCCCAGCCCCCATTAGCCATATTATAAAAGAAACATAAAATAAGCACTTCCGATTCATTTATAAATTCATCTTACATCTTCATGAAATCATAGTGAATTGATATAAAACCTGTAAGATTTCCAGGTTATGGAATTCAGAAGACATACGTGAAACGGATTATTACTGAGATGCCAAGCATGGGATAAGATAGGGAGAGAAAACGAAAAGGTAGGTAAGGTCTTTGAAAATGGACTTTTTTTGTGTGTGGAACCTCTTGAAACAGTTATGGCAATCTACCCTGCCAGGATGTTCTATTAATTGATATAGGGTCTTGCCTCCCCAAGACTGGGATTACAGGCATGTGCCACCACACCCAGTTTTAGGGCTGGCACAGTGTGCCCCGGGGTCCCAGGGCCAGCTAGTCATGTGGTACCAGGAATTGAACTCAGGGCCTTGTGCTTGCAAGGCAGGCGCTTATGCCACCAAGCTATCTCCCAGCACCGACCAGGATGCTCTGGTAACTAACCAGAATGCTGGTCCCTAGTCCATAGCTATGGAAATACTCTGCATCATTTGAGTCAGGACAGAGAGGAGCATGAAGCTAAATCACTGTCCTCTGGCAACTTTGTAAGACAAATCTTAAACATACATCGTCCATCAACAAGCAATTTATTCATTCAACATTTTTTCATTAATATTTCCCAAATGTAGGTAATATGTCAGGAAGGTTACAATATAGGAAAACTGTAACTGTATCTGTTCTCCAGAAGCGGGAGGCAGAAAAAGTAAAATGCAAAGAATGTTATTGAAGAGCCAGGGAGATGGCTCAGTGGAATAAGCATTTTTCTGGTAAGCACAAGGGTCTGAGTTCAATCCCTGGTTCTGAAAAAAAAAAAAAAAAAAAAAAAGAATGTTATTTAACAGAGTTAGGTGCAATGACATTTTAGAGAAAGGAAATGACCTTGAAGAAGTCAAGGATAACAGCACAAAGAAAGACTCTGAGCTGAGAGCGAGTGGATTTGTAGGCATCAGCTGAATGATGAAAAGAGTTCCACACAGTGGAATGGGCACAAAGGCAGAGACACGACACCACGTCTGTGGCCAGGATTCCGTCACTAGTACATTTTAAAGTTTCTGCAACATAAGGTGACATGGGCAGCGAAGGAAAGGATTACAAAAAATGTAAATTATTCTATGCCATGTAAAAGAATTAAAAATTACATTCTGTAGACAGTGGAAAGATACTGAACAATACTGAGACAGGAAGTAATGTGATAACCTGTATCTTAGAAGGCAGTAATGGATAACAGATGGGTTATCTGAGGAAAGGTTTTTTAAAAAATGTATTTGGTACAGGGTCTCACTAAGTAGATTGAACTCATAGTGATTCTCCTGTTTTCAGCCTTCCCAGCGCTAGGATTATAGGTGGACTCGGTGGCCAGCTCAGCGCACCCAAGGGTGGGACTGGTGCGGCATGTGGTGCCGGGAATAGAACCCTGGTTCCTGCACTTGTCTAAAGAGGTGCTTAGTTCACTGAGCTATCCTGGGGGGGTTATTTAGGATAACAACAAACAAATCATCAAAAGAGTTTCTAAAATAGTTCAATACCAAGTACAGTGACTGTGGAATGACAGAGGAACTGAGACATATTTTAAACCTGAACAGAACATGGTAATGAAAAATAAAACAAGGACAGAGGAGAGAAAGTACTCATGCTTACTTTAGCTT
>NW_004524583.1:23609039-23611957 GCF_000260255.1 Octodon degus
AGAAGTCAGACCATGGATTCTCCTCTTGTCTTACAGGGTTAGGCTGGATGATGGCATAGCCAGAAACCCAAATGTCAACAAGAGAAAATAAAACCAAGCACAGAGAAAGCCCTCCTTTCTATAGTGAAAAGACTTTAAAAGGGGAAGTCTCACAAGATAGAAAGTTTCCAAATGATAATAGGTCTTCTCTAGCTAAACAGCACAAAATAAGTGGTCGCCTGAACTCCACACCCAATAGGAGAAGGAAAATGGGCTGCTCATGCATGTCCAGCCCTACACGATAGGGCAATTCTCTATCCCCCCCTTGAGGAGTGTCAGCTTGGATGTTTATCTCCTCTCGGCAGTAATGATATTTTCATAAACAAAATAAGTAACAAAACAAAAATAAGTAACAAAACAAAAAAAAGTAGCAAAACAAAAATAAGTAGCAAAGTGTTACAGAGACCCTGTGGTGGTAATAACGAGGTGCCTGTGAAACACTGCTGAGGCACTCTCGCTTGCTCTCTGCAGGATGGGTGGATGGAGAATAGTAGCCAGGAGACTCGTCTCTTCCAGCCAGAATGAATTGGTGGCTCTCTGGTGGGAAGCAAGAACTCTCACCCCAGTCCAGTAGGTAAGAAAGCACATACCTCGTGTAGTCAAGGCAGCCCAAATGGAGAATGGGGGTTTCTACCTCTGTCCTGACAGCAACAAAGTGGTGCCCCAGCTTCTCACTGGTGCAGTATCCTGCCACGTTTGCTCAGATAGATATTCAAATAATACTATCTATAGCCTAAGAAAATAAATCAGAATATCTAGACTAAAAATAGAAACACTGGCTCTTGCTCTTTGCCACAGCCATGAAAAGTTGGTTCCTGCTATGTGCCACTCTGCCTTGGACCCAGATGAATATTAACTGAAACCTCCAGTAGCACATTAAGGGGAAGCCTGCCCTTCAGCAAGCGAGAACACCCATGGGGGGAACCGACTGTGACAGCCAATCATGGAGTGTCCAGCAGAGCCTGAGGAAGGGGACACCTAACTAAAGCAAGAAGTGAGAGCCAGATGAAGAGGCTGCCAGGCGGCTAGCAGAGAAGAAGCAGAACCAGGGATTGAACTCAGGCCCTCACGCTCACCAGGGAAGCACTTATTCCACTGAGCCAACCCTCCAGCCCCTACAAATCCTTTAAAACACACACCTTTTAAACAAGAAACAGAGGCTCAGAAGGTTTGGCTTGGGATGACATAGCCTGAAAGCACCAGAGCTCTGTATGTGAATGATGGATTTACTAAAGAGGGAAGAACCCACCTACTTGAGTGTGGATAGCACTGACCAATGGGTTTATAGCCTGGATGGAATAAAAAGGGAAAGAAGAAGGAAGTGGCTCTGCTTTCTGCTTACCATGCCATGGACTGTGTCTCTCCTGCCGTGTCTCTCTGCCATGCTGCCCTGCCTTGAAGCCTGATGACTGTGGACCTAAATCTCTACAACTTGTGAGCTAAAATAAAGCCTTCCTCCTCTAGCTTGTGGGGTCAGGTATTTTGTCCCAGCAATTAGAAAGTTACTAAGACAGAGGTGAAACCAAATTCTAGAATGGCAAGGAGAAGCCAATTAAGATCTTTACCTGCTAAACCCAGCATTCAAGAGGCTTAAGCAGGAGGATAGAGTCCAAGGCCAACATGAAATACATAAACTCTAGCTAAACAAACAAACATAAAACTTTAAATTTGCTGCAATTTTGTCTTTTGATCTAATAAAACATTAAACAAGCAAAAAAAAAAAAAATAGAAACACACCTCTCATTATGCCAAGAACCAAGATAATCTCAAATTGAGTGTAAAATCAGCAAACAGCAGCTCTGAAGGAACACGGGTATTTGTAACTATCCAACAAGGATTTTAATGAAGTCACCACAAAAATGCTTCGATGAGGAATTACTAAGTATGCTCGGGACAAATGAAGAAAATAGAAACTATCAGGAAAGAAAAAGTATCAGCAAAGAAATAGAGTATATGAAGAATGAAAGAAAAAATATTAGAACTGAAAAATGCTATAACCAAATGCAATGGATGGGCTCAATAGGTGAGTGGTGGTGAAGTGCTTCTTGGCCTTTTGCCTAAGATCAAATGTGAATGGTGAGAAAAGCAGAAACAGTCAGTGAATTTGAAGATAAAACAATAAATAGAAATTAGCCAATATGAACAAGAAAGAAAAAAATGAGCTTCACCTTGCCCAGATAGGGCATATGCTGGACTTGTGGGGCTAAAACAAACACCATTCATACCATCGGATTCATAGAAGGAGAAGAGAAACAGGGTAGGACTGAAAAGGAATTCCAAGGAATAATTAGCTGAAAACTCTCCATATTTGGCAAAAGACATAGACCTAGAGATGCAAGAAGCTGAGGAAATCTCAAACACAAAATTCCCCAACTCAGTGCAAGGACATGTAATCACAACCACGTTTCTGAAAACTAATGGCAGAAAAAATCTCAAAAGCAGTGAGAAAAGAGTAAGATCTTATACAAAAGAGGAAAACAGTTTGATGGTATTTATCCTCAGGAGTCGTGGTACCAGAGGACACAGCACATTCTTCAAGTGGTAAAGTAAAATAAAAGAACTATCAACCAAGAATCCTATATCCAGAGACAACATCATTCACAAATGAAAAAGAAAGTTAAGACATATGTCAGATGAAGAAAAACTAAGCAAAATGTCACCAACAGCCCTGTCCTAAAATGGCTAAAGGAAATTCTTGAAAAAAATAAATGGAATTTTAGAATACTAGGAAAGAATAGGGTTTTCTTCTTGTACGGTATTTCCTCAGTTATCTTTGAATAAGTTAAAATAAGAAACAATGACATTATCTGATGTGCTGTTTAAATGTATTACTAATAGTGGGGAAAAAATAACCTTAAAAAGAAGTAAAATAGAGGGGC
>NW_004524583.1:23612612-23614360 GCF_000260255.1 Octodon degus
GTTGTGGTTTGTGTCTAGTTATGCCACCAAAGCCTCATGCATTCATGGGGTGGACTTCTAGAATTTTTGATTAATTTGATTAATTTTTGATAATTTAATTAATGCTGGGTTGATGGGTGTGAGTGATGCTGGGATTATGGGTGTGAGGACTACACGTGGCTTGGGGCACATAGCTTAAATCTAACTAGTTCTGCTTTTCTGGTTAAATCTCAAATAATACAATTTAAAGATAACTTTTAAAAAGCATACTAATTTAGCTCTTGTTTTTTATAGTCATACAATCATCATTTGATTACTAACTTTTTAAATCAGGACTGGTAAATTTGTTCTATATTTTTCCAGCAAAGAGTCAGTCAATACAATGGACTTTGTAAGCAATAAGTTCTCTATTAAAATTATTTAATTTTGCCATTGGGGTATGAAAACAGTTATAGACTATAAACAAACTTAAATATGAAATGAAATTTTACTTATAAAAATAGGTGACAGACTATATTTTAGACAAATGACTGAACTTGACCCAACTAAAACTGATTACATAATTTAATTTTATTCAAACTCCTTTTTATTTACTTTGTCAATGCATATTTGAAATGAAGATATACATTCTTTTAAAATAAATTTATGCGTTTGGGTCTCAGTATGCAATTCAGGCTCATAGTGATCCTCCTCTTTCAGTCTCCCCATCACTGGGATTACAGGCCTGCACCACCACACCTGGTTTCAGTGGCTGGCACGGTGGGGTTCCAGGGCCAGCCTGGCATGCGGTACTGGGGATTGAACCCGAGTCCTTGTGCTTTCCAGGCCGGTACTTAGACTGCCAAGCTGTGTCCCCAGCCCACAGATGTATATTCTTAATGCAAAAATAATCTTTTAAAAATAAAGGTAGAAGAGTAGATAAAATAGTACTGCTACTTAAGCTACTGCTTGGCTCGCAGTCTGTCGTTGCTTGGTTTCCGCTACTACTTGGAAGAAAACAATGTGATTCTGTGTCCAGAGAATTTTAGACAGAGAATGAGGCTCAGTCGTTCAGGATTTACCAACAGGGAACTGAGTCACTTTGGAACAAGTTATGTAAGTCCGCCGTAGCTCCCTGTGCTCATCCACTAAACAAATGATTTGGTCCATGTCCTTTCGAAAGTCTGTATACATCTCAAAAATTAGGGACTTAAAATGTTCCTTCACAACCCTCTGTTCACTTTTCATAGCTTCGTCTCCTCTTTATGTTTCTTAACGAAAGTTTAAAGCCTCACTTCGATTATTTTTCTTTTTCTATTTGCTTTCTTTAAACAATTGACATGTGGGTTAGTTTTCACTCCCAAATCTCATCGTGCTTTAAAATCTAAACACCTGTGAATTTCCAAACCCAGTTAAGGCCTGGGATTTACCTGGCTGCTTACCGTCTTCAGTCACATCACCTATTACCACACAACGTATGTGTGTCTAGCTAGCGGGGGTGCGGAGGCCACCCTAAACTACACAGTGACACCCTGCTGGGAAAAACAAAAATAAGAAACCAAATAAACCTTAGCGTGTCTAATACTAATTATTTTATTCCTGAAAACTGCTTTTCTTCCTGTGCTCATATTTTGTTATGACATGTTTTATTGGTACAGACTCCCACCTTTCAGATCTTTGGAGCTTTTACTCTTTCCTTGCCTTGCCATCCCACTATTTGGGCCGACCTGATAGCTCAGCGGACTGAAGTGCCTGCTTAGGCAGAGCACAGCGGTCAGGGTTCAATCCCC
>NW_004524583.1:23615810-23651666 GCF_000260255.1 Octodon degus
TGTAGTTACTATGTGACATGGAAATCAGAAGCCATGGATGGACTTGCTTATAGAATCCAAGCCTCCAAGCGCTGCTTCCACACCCAGCCCTAGATTCTGTTTTTGTTCACCATTTGCTAATAATATTGCCATATTATATTTATTGGCCCAAACATAGTTTCCTTAATTTTTAACATTTGTAATTTTTCAGCACATACAAGGCTGTTGTTAGGCCCCAGAGAATGGTGAGGCTCTACAGCTCAGCTTTTCTATCCTACCCCGCACAACTGTGCTCTTTATTTTTAGGCTTTCAATTCTATGGGTACAAATGTAAGCATCTCTTCCCTCTCTTCCCATCTAAATTTAGATAATTAAGAATTGGACAGATGAAAAAGCTTGAAAACTAGATAGCAAAGGAGCTTTGGAGATAGAGATTTTAAAGAGCAAAGTAAGTTGTGGTATCATGTTACTGATAAACCAACGTGCAAAATTATCATGGCCAGTGAATATGTGAACTACACGCCTTAGACCAAGTACTATCAGTCCTGAAAACAACTTACAATCGAGATTCCATCCAAAGCTTTTAGTTCTGGAAGATGATATATTACAAAGAACCGGTAGTTTTCTTGATTCCATACAATAATGTTCCCGTGCAGGTCTAGAATGACCAAGTTGCACAAACCCTAGGTAATAAAAAGATAAGCATTTGTATCTCATACACTGTCTCACACTCTAGCAAGTTTTGTTCTTTTAAGAGGCTGACCATCCTTAAATTATTTGAATTTTCTAGAATTTTCTAGAATGTGTTCGGTTTTAGTTTTTTTAGTATGTGTTGGCTGAACATCATGGTTGCATTCATTGTGGGGAGTTGGTTCATGCACATAACACATGATAACTCTTTTGCATACCCTTTCCTTCCCCTCTCTCCCCAGCCCTCTTCCCTTTGGCCCATTCCTCTTTGCCATTATCTACATATTGTTTTTACATTTGTTTATATTTTAGGTTTCTCCTATAAGAGAAACCATAAGATATTTAAACTAATGAGTCTGCTTTGTCTCACTTAACATTATGGTCTCCAGGTACATCCATTTTGCTACAAGTGGTTTAAATTATTCTTTCTTTACAGCAAAAGAAAGTATATTACATTTTATATTGTGTATAAGTAGCACATGTTCTTTATCCATTCATCTGTTGGTGGACATATTGGCCACTTGAAAGACTTAGTGATGATGAATTATGCAGCTATAAAAATGGGTGTGAATGTAGCCCTGTAGCACGGTGGCTTCAACTCTGGGGAAGATATCTAGAGGTGCAATAGCTGGGTCAAATGGAATTTTTAGTTGAAATATTTTTTAAGGCAGCTCCATACTGATTTCCATAGTAGTCATATTAGTTTACATTTCCACCACCAATATAGAGGGTTTCCCCCCCTGCAGTCTAGCCAGCATTTATTATTGATTTTTTGATGATAGCCATTCTTTCTGCAGTGAGACAATATCTAAGTGTTGCTTTTATTTGCATTTTGATGATGGCCAGTGATGCAGAATTGGTGTGTTTTTAAGAGTGCTTTGAAGTACAAGTGTTATCCTTTCACACTGCTGCAGTGTAATGTTGTGAAGTATGAATATTTCAGTGGTCTATATTACATGATCAGAATCTTTTTTAGGGTTGGTACTGTATTATTTACCAGAGGTAAAGCCTTAGAAGGAGCAACTCATATGTTGAGGATAATGTAAGGGCAATCAAAATGTCAAATATTTACAAATGTTTAATTTAAGGGCCAGCGAGATAGCTCAGCAGACTAAGCACCTGCCTAAGCAAGCGCAGGGACTGGGATTCGATCCCCGGCACCACATACCCTGCTGCTCCATTCCTGGGGATGCTGAGCTGGCCACTGAGACCAGGGATGGTGGCACATGCCTGTAATCCCAGCACTGGGGAGGCTGAAAACAAGAGGATCGCTATGAGTCTGAGCTCATGCGTAATGAGACCCTGTACCAAATACATAAAAAAATTCACTACACTAAAAGACATTACATTAATACTCAAAATACTTCCTCTTGCTTCAAGTACACTTATAACATCAATCTTGCCACTTTTTGAAGTAGTTCAGGCAATACTCTTACATGGTTTTACAAAGTGGAATAAAAAATTCAGTGAATGATGTTGCTGAGTGCCATTCAACGAAAAGGTAGACTCATAACAACACGACAGCATGTTCTTATCCACCTTACTCACAGGACCTGCTATTGTGAGATCTTTTGCTCTTACCCAAAGTCAAAATGACCATGAAAGGCAAATATTTTAAATCAATTCGGGCTCACAAGGCACCATGGCAGCACAAGGAAGACACTCTGAAAAGAGGACTCCGAGAACTGCTTCAGAAAGTCACAAGAACAATGGGAAAAGTGTTTGAACCAAGCAGGAATATTCTGAGAGGGCAATTAATGGAAATGTCCTTTACTGTAATAATTGCTTTTTAAAATTATTTCATATTCACTGAATTTTCCAATGACACTGGATATCATGTATGTGGGTACACAGATATAATGGGAATGAAACCCTGCCACTAGGGAAATCAGTGTGGAGATTCTTTAAAGAGCTAGGATCAGAGGGCCCATATTCTCCTCCTGGGTATTTTTCCAGAAGAACTGAAAACCTGATACCATAGTGATATATGTGTGCCCATGTTTATAGCAGTGAAATTTGTTATAGATAAATCCTGGAAACAACCCAGATGCCCATCAACTGAGGAATAGATACAGAAGATGTGGTATTTTTATACAATGGAGTACTATTCAGCTATAAAACATGATAGATTTGAGTCTTTTGTTAATGGATGCAACTAAGGAACATACTCTTAAGTGAAATAAATCAGACCTGCATATGCAAATATCATATTGTCTCCTTGGTGTAAGAACCTGAAAGAGAAAAATAGAATCTGAAG
Organism: Octodon degus; assembly: GCF_000260255.1. Taxonomy (NCBI): domain Eukaryota; kingdom Metazoa; phylum Chordata; class Mammalia; order Rodentia; family Octodontidae; genus Octodon; species Octodon degus. The sequence goes on from NW_004524583.1 coordinate 23,618,737, forward strand.
AGTACAGTAGATACTGGGAAAAGGGAATGAACTTATTCAAAAAGAATGAGTTACTGAGTTGTGGAGAAGGACAGGAGAGGGAGTAGGGGAAAGAGATTTATCTAGGTATGTAAGCAGGATGCTTTGGACAACTGTGTATTTCTGCTGGTCTATGAAAAGGAGCAGATAATTTGTTTTGTGCCTTTTTTTCAATTGTACTTTTCTCTTCTTAATTTCTTATACATTTTTTTCTTCTTCCAATTTTACAGGTATATATCTGGTAATACGAATAACTGGTTAGAAGACAACACTATGTATTACATTAGAACAAGTACCGTGAAGTACACATTGCTTTGTTAAGTGAAATTCTGCATCGCTTGTAATTTTTTTGTTATAATTCTAATTTGTTCTCTCTCTAAAAAATAATAAAAAAGACTCTGCCATTTGAAAAAAGATAAAATTAGAGTGCTTTTGTCTTCTAAGGAGGGTAGTAAAAATCATTGAGGGAAAATGTGCTCCTTATTAATCCAGACCCTTCGACACATTTCTGCTGTAAAGGCAGGACCCTGGGTAGGTGAGAGCAGCAGACGCTAAAGCAAGAGTGAGTAAAGTCTGTGTCGTCGTAGAAATGGGTTGCGACTGGTGCTAGTCACTGGGTTGCTGCTGTAGCTTTAGAAGTTATACTGGAAGAAAAGAATGGCAGACACTTGAATATGAGGAAAGACAGAAAATGGACATGGCTTTTGGTAGAGTAAGAGTGTGTTGGAAATATGTATTAACAAGAAGAGAGGTTAGTGCCAGGCTCATGAAGGGAGGAAGTGGTCAGTGAACTTAGGAAACTGCACAGTACTGTGTATTTTAAATAAACTCCTAGTCTGTAGAGAACTTTAGTGAAGGCCGTTACACGGTACCCTTACTTCATGGTTCCATCAGGAGAATTAAGGAGAATAAATCTGAATAAAAGTGAGCAGAAACAGAGCCTCTGTTCGGAACAGAGCAAGAGGATCAAGGGTTGTGCTGACACAAGAGAATGTTAGACAGCCCCATTCCCCTACCAGACGGGGGAATCTTGGCAGTACCGAAGTTAGGAGGATGGGTTTGTTGCTATTTTGGTTATGACAAAAGTTACCTTAGAAACTTATCTAATTGTGATAATTGTGGTTACACACACACACAGTAGTCCCTTGCTATTCTGTGATTCCACTTTTGTGAACACACTGTTTCACAGGTTTTCAAAAAAATATTAATCTAAATTATTTGTTGCAGATTTTTCACTATATGATGGGATTTTGTGGTAGTGTGCAATACTGTATATGTATTTATGTGTATTATTTGTGGTTTTAATGATTTTTGCCTAAAAATAATTTTTTTCAATGTATTTGGTACAGGGTTTCACTATGCAGGTCAGACTCATACTGAGCCTCCTGTTTTTAGCCTTCCCAGTGCTGGGATTACAGGCGTGCGCCACGATGCCTGGACTCGATTGCTGGCTCAGAGCACCCAGGGGCGGGGCCAGCGTGGCACGCGGGACCAGGGATCGAACCCTGGTGCCTGTGCTTGCCTAGGTGCTTAGTCCATGAGCTATCTTTCTGGCCCCCCAAAAAGTTTTACAATATATTTAAAATGTTAGTTCTGACTTATTAAAATAATATTAAATCAAAATAAAACACACTGTGTACAGTATGTATTTCTTTAGCGGATGAATACATACTGTACTGTACAGTATATGTATGTTGTTAAAATTATGTAGGTTTACCAGTTTAGAAAATGGTCAAGAACATTGGAAGTGTTTTTATAAGTGTGGGAAAAGTTTATAAGAATGTGGGAAAAGTTTATAAAGCCTTAAAACAAGTATAAATACTAAAATGAATATACCGTCGTTACTTCACTGATTTTCATTTATTGTAGGGGTGTCTGGAATGTAAGCTCCATGATAAGTGAGGACTACAGTGTGTGTGTGTGTGTGTGTGTGCTGAATACACATCTGTTAACCTTGTTCTTATGTTATCTTTCTTTTTTTATTTTTCTTTTTTTTTAATGCGGAACCAAGGATTGAACTCAGGCCCTTGCTCTTGCCAGGGAAGCTCTTATTCTACTGAGCCATCTCCCCGGCTATATATATATATATATATATATATATATATTTCCACATTTTCCCAATTCTGCATAGTGAATAGATTATTTTCAAAATGTCCAAAAAACCCGCAAAGAATTCATACCCCAGCTGGTCACCTTTAAATTGTAGATCTCCTGATTGACAGAAATGTAGTTATTGCTTATGTAGAGTTCGATTAGGGTAGAGGTCTTCTGTAAACCACTCAGTGAGGTAATTCTGTTGTTCTCAAGAGAAAGGAAGTGAAGATGAAGCATGTTATCAAAGGTATGCTTTTCCAAGCCAGTCAGAAGGTTGTTATTCATGCTGAGGCGGGTTAACTTAGTCAGCTTGGAAATGCCTGGAAAAAAATAAACAAATTCAAGGAAAGCTCTTGGGAGGCTGAAAGCAGGCAGATCACTAGGAGTCCAATCTATGAAGTGAGACCCTGTAGACCCTTATAGACCCTTACTAAAATACAAAAACAAAACAAAAAACAAAAAAGCCCTACAAATTCAAGGAAAAAATTAAGTGCCTCTGAAAGTGGGATTTTACAAACAGCTGACTGGTCATTTCACTGTAACACTTTCTAAGTTCCAACAGCTTTTGGGATTCTGTAGGATTAACCATCATTGCTTTCCCTTCTGTTTCAGAAGGGTATAATGTTGCGTGCAAGGTCTCGTGCCATATACCGTGTTTTAACCTTGGATTTCTAAGTAGATTTAATTGCCGATCTAATTGTTAAGAAAAAGCACTACAAAGAAACACTTTTTCTCTCAAATAACTTTCATAATAGTGTACTTAATTACAAATTATGATTTTCACTTTCATAATAACACAAAGCTCCAAGCGATCATTAGTCCACATTTTAAAACAGATAGAGTACAAAACTCAGGACAGTGATTCATTATGGAATCATCTGTTTTAAAGAGAGCTCTTTAGCCTACTTGCGCCATTTTTGCATAGACGCACTCTAAGATTGAAGTTCTGAAAATGACACCTTTCTCCAGGATCTACTTCTACAGGTATTATATACTGTGAGCACTCTTAGCTCGGCTGAAGGATAAGCATGCTGTAGTCAGAGCTGATTTCAACTACGTTTGGCATGACAGATACGTTAGGTAACTTTTGGGCCTCAGTTTCTTCTGCATCTATGAGAGAAGTACACAATGGACTTCCAAGAGGTTATGGAAATAAATGGAGTGATTTTTGGAGTGAAACAGTAAGAGAAAGTTCTTAGCAAGTCATAGAACATTTATTTCTACTTCTTTCCAGGTTCACAGTGTTAAGTGTAAGAAGAAGATAATGCTGGGAAAAAATATACATATTATATAATATATATTATATATATTCCAGAAAATGTACTCTAAATCTTTTTTTTTTTTTCTTTTTTGGTGGAACCATGTACTCTAAATCTTGGTGGAGGGAGGCAACACACGTGTTAATATTGAACTTTAAACAGTCAAAATATACATTATTATTACTGAGACATTACCTGAAACTATTTAATTAGATTTGTGGACCCATATAAAAGCTATAAAGTGTACTTTTGATTTTCAATCTTTAGAGAATATAGTTTTTATTTTTTTAAAGGCCTTAACAATTTCAAATATTACCTTAACTTCATATTTTGAAAGACGAATTAGGCGTTTTCATTTTTTCAAAAAAATACCTTACTAATCCATTTATGGAACTGTACCCATCAGGCTTTGGGGACAGGTGGGAACCACTGGGATAGGGGATGGGGGTGGGGAAGTCAGCTTGCGACATAAACTAGTTTGTGACCATCCCACCTGTTGACATTTAGAACATTCTGCTGAAAACTTGCTTGGAACTTCTGTAATGCTCTCCTCAGTGTGTCTAATTTTTCACACGGGCTACTTGGACATTCAGGCTTTGAGGCTTGAGCGTGGTCTAGTGGTTTACCTTCGATCTTTGAGATGCAGTTTCCATTGAGTGTGAGCTCTTCCAAGTTGACACAGCATTCCAAGCCCTCCATTTTCGTCAGATTATTATTGCTGAAGGATGCCCACTTCAAATTTTCCAATTTTTCTAGATTTTTTATTTCAAAGAGATGCTGTCCATCTAAATTTAAGGCAGTTATCTATAGAATAATACAATAATTCACATTATGTTACTTCTGAATCTTGTAAATAAATTCAATCAGTAAGATTTTAAAAGGCCAATGAAATAATAATTCAAATGTGATATATATCAAAAGGATCCTGCAGTGACCAAAAATATTGCACAGTTCTTGTTTTACCCAAGTAACACTTGACAAGATTATAGAGTCCCAAAAGGGGTTCTGCGGTATTTCAGACCCGGATGTGCTGTGTGTTCCCACCGCAGGGATGGGCCAGCCAGCTGCTGCTCCTCTCAAGCACACGCCCCTTCCCAGGGTGGCCTAAGGCCAAGGAGGGTGTCAGGTGGCAGCTCAGCCATCTTAGTCCTACCACAACTCTCTTAAAGGTCCTCGTAATTTCGGGATCTCCATGCAGCTGAGTCACGTTGTCACTGGGCCCACACTGCAGGTCAGTATCAGTACGCATCCCATGATAAAAATGCCAGGAATATTTTTCATTTTAAAAAGCCTCTCTTAGCCCAGTTTCTGTGAATTCCTATTTTCAGAGCCCAGCTGCTGTCTGCCATGCAGGCTCTAGACACAGCTGTGGAGAGTTCAGCTGAGCTCAGACTGCAAGAAGTTGGCAGGCCTCTCTGACCTCTGTCATTCTCTTTGGCTGGATTCTGACTCCTTCCCCTGCTCTCAGAGTCCTGGTCCCTTGCCACCCATTTTGTCTTCCTCTCTGGCTCTATCCTTTAAAGTCTGCTGGCCTCCTGTGACATGTATCAAAATCTGTCCTTTGCAGCATGCCTTTATTCAAATCTCCAATTCTGTGCCTACTCTGTTACATCTATTGCACTTTTAATAGTTTGTTTTATGAAATGTGGTAAATTTATTGATTTGTTTCCTAATAATTACATTGTCCTTTTTCTTTTCTTTTTATTCTTTAAAAGTGAATTTGATATGGGGTTTCACTATACAGCTTAGACTTTTAGTGATCCTCCTGTTTCAGCCTCCCCAGCTCTGGGATTATGTCTGGCTCAGTGGCCAGCTCAGCACACCCAGGGCGGGGCTGGCACAAAGTGTGGTACTCGGGATGGAATCCCAGTCCCTGCGCTTGCTTAGCCAGACACTTAGACCGCTGAGCTATCTCCACAGCCTCTTATTTTCTAAACTTTAGAGAAGGAATAAACCTAAAATTGTATACACTTAATGTGCGCAACTGCTGAGGACCAGCTTAATGTGGTATAGAGCAGGCAATGATTAATACTAATAAACATACACAAAAATAAGTTGAGGTGGGCCGGGGAGATGGCTCAGTGGAATAAGCTCTTCCCTGGCAAGTGCAAGGGCCTGAGTTCAATCCCCGGTTCCGCAAAAAATTAAAACAAAAACAAAAATCCTTGAGAGTCTGTCCTAGACCTACATGACTAGTGGTATTTAAGGACAAGTTACTCTTTAAGTCAATGACCAGAGCTGAGACCAGTGAATACTCCGTGAAGTTCTGAGGACTGACACATGTAAATTCCTTCTAGCTCAGTGGACTAGTTAGCAGACTATCTGGCTACCAGTTAACCATCATCTATCTGCTCCTGGGTGCTCTTCAGAGCTGCATCATTCCTCAAGCCTTGAACCTTGAATGGCCTGCAGCTCACCCCACTTCTTTTCTCAGCCCAGCATCATACCCCTCAATCACTCTGTGCATCTAATAAAGACCAAGGCCATTGAGCCTCATGTCCTAGCCTGTCCTGGGGATTTGACCATCCTGGTGCCCCTTGTGAGTAAAATATGTTTCATTCTGCTGCGGTACCCCTGAGCAGCAGTCCTAGGCCAGGGAGGGGCCCAATGCACGACTTAATTTGATATGCACACCTTTTCAATTAAATGCTGCATGATCTCAATCATATGTAGAATCTAATTAATGCAGGTCTCAATTAGGATAGAAGTGAAGAGCAGCATGCTGGTCATCAGAGGCGGGAGCAAGGAGAATGGAGAGGGCTTGATCAAGAGGCCCACGTTTCAGTAACGCAAGATAAAGCAGTTCAGGCGATTTAATGTACAATGCAGCGACTAAAGTTAAAAATACTCTGTTTGAAATTTGCTGAAAAGATGGACCTTAAATGTTTCTTGCCTATTTCATTTTAATTCATCTCTTCCCATTTTCTGCTCCTTACCTGTGTGTGTCCTCTTTTATGACACACAGTTCAAGGCTAACTTAAAAAATTAATTGAAAGCAAGCTTTTCTATCAGGTTTAATAACGAGCGTTTACCTTCAAGTACCAGCTTCCACACAGGTGTAGACGTGGTCCTAACTTTGAAATCTGTGTCAGGATTTTGGCAGAAGGCCATATGCTTAGTGTCCGTGGTCTCTCCTCTTTAGTACCACAGTGCCTTAAGATACATGACTAGTAAGACAGAAAAAAAAGGTGAATAGCAGAAATAGCAGAGGTTCATCTACACATAGTTTAAAAGTATAATTTCCTTTGGAAGATGTATAATTAATTTTAAAATAGCACATTCCCTTTGCCTTATTTTCAGTATCTGTATATATTTAAATTATCTTTTGATTGCTTAAAATATTCAACTATTCCAAGATAAAACTGATAAAATTTCATAAAGAATTACTACAATACAAACATCTACACATGGCAGTCACTCATAAAACCACCTTGGCAGCCACAGTCCTTCTAACTCCCTAAGAGAATCCCCCATCCTGAGCACTTTGCCCTCCTTTGCCTTCGAAGTAATCCTTATTTCAATTTTTTCTATTATTTACTTGCTTTCTTCATAGTCTATGTTTAACTCAATAAGTAATAGATTTAGTCTCGAGTACATGTAAACATTACATAAACCGAACAATGTCTTTTATTCTGCTTTTTCTTCACCCTTGTAGTCACCAGGTTAATCAACACTTCCACTTGCATATAGCTGGGATCTACTCACGCTAGCGCTGAGCAATTCCCCCAACAACTCCCGTTTCTTAACACCATGGCTGATTCGGTTTGTTACTACAGACAGTGTCATCATGCACATACATGTGAGGGTTTCTTCAGGGTCTATAGCCCTAAGTTAACGTGCTCAGCTCTATGTGGTGTGTGAGTGCACGCACCTGTGCATATGTGCACACACGTGTGTGTGGTTTACAATGCCCCACTGTTTCCCAAAGTGATCGTGCCAACTATAAATGTTACTTCAGATCCTTGCTGAAACTTGATATTGTCAGGCTTCAGTAATTGGTAGGTCATGATGATTGCAGTGTTCATTTTCCTGAATGCTGATGTGGTGACCCACATTTGTTTCTAAGTTAATTGGCTGTTCTAATTCTCTCTCCAGTGAAATGTCTGTTCCATTTTTTCTGTTCACTTGGTTTTCTATTTCCTTATGTATTCTGGATGTGTAAAGAATATCTTTTGACACTTGTGCTGTAAATTTGTTTTCTCAGTATTGTCTTTTTTACTTTCTTTGTAGTGTCCTTTGAAGAAAATCCAATCTTTCATGCTTTATGATCTTTGCTTTAGGCCTAATAAGTTCTTCCTTAATTGAAGATCTTAATCACACTCACTGATATTTTCTTCTAAGACGTTTTTGCTTTTGCCTTTGCAGTGACATGTTTAATGTATTTGTGCTGGTCCCTTTTATTATACAGCCTCCCTCACCTGCAAAGGTGACTCTGCTAATTTTCAAGTTTCCACAGATGTATGGATCTTCATTAGGTTTTCACTCTGTTCCATTGATCTATTTGTCAAATTGCATTGTCTTAAATTTTTTTAATTGTAGGGTAAGTTCCCACATTCCTAGGTACTCTTTAGGAATGTTAAGTATATATATTTTTATCAACAAAAGAGATTCTTCCCTTCATTTTGAATAGACCAAAAATAAATCTAGTGTCCACTGTTTAAAGAATATTTGAATACCCTACAACAATAAAGAGCTAGATAGCTGGGGTAAAGATGTTGAAAATGCTGAAGCTATTTTGGCTAAAGTATAGCCCTGTTAATCTGGATAATAAAGGGGAACCTCCCCACAATGGTTTTTTTTTTGTTTGTTTGTTTGTTTTTTTTGTTTTTTTCAGAACCAGGAATTGAATTCAGGCCCTTGCACTTGCCAGGGAAGCACTTATTCTACTGAGCCATCTCCCTGGCCCCTCCCCACAATGTTAACAGAGTTTGTTCTTTTTAGCCAGACATATAAGATGTCAGTACTGAGAATATGATTCATTAGATGGTTTCTTGAGGCCCTAAGCTTATCTGATCCTCAGAAAGTTGTTTACTTCCATATATATTCTGTAAAGACTCTGGTGACTAGGAAAAAACCAGGATCCTAGAATAGTGGTGGTAAACCTCTGGCATGCGTGCAACAGCCAGCTGTTTATTTTCACTGAAAGCTCTAAAACATTCACCACCCCTGTCCCAGAAGTAGCCATGGGGCAGTGTTCAGGGTTGTTACCAAGATAATTAAACGGGGTACATCTGAACAGAAGATGATCAAGTTGCACGACTGTTTAACATACTAAGGGAAATATGAAATCTTTTTTTTTTTCTGTATTTTAGGGAAGGGTCTACAGGGTGTTCAGGGTCTCACTACTAGGTCAGACTTGTAGTAATTATCCTGTTTACAGCCTCCCAAGTGCTGGGATTACAGGCGTGCACCATCACGCCCAGTCTCAATCGCTGTCTCAGCATGCCCCCCTCCGGGAGGCGAGGCCAGCACGGCAGGCCCGGGAATCAAACCCCCAGCTCCTGCACCTGCTTGCAGGTGCTTTAATCTGAGGAATATGAAATCTTAAAGATAGAAAATGAGTATGGGAAACATTTGTATGTTCCAAAAAGCACACAAGAAATATTAAATAGAAGCCAACCTGAGTGATCTTTGTTCCACTGATAAATTTCAGAGCTGCTGCTGTTTCTTCTTCAGAAATAAAGAGCCCATCTAAATGTGTGAGGGTCTTTAATCTGCCAATGACGCTCAGTCTCAATGTGGCTGGCTTGGGAAAAACAGCAAAACAATTTTCACAAAAGATTAAATACACTATGAGTGCTTTTTCATTCCTTTCCATATAATTGAAAATTAGGTATTTCCTTATGCATAAAGCATGATTGAAAACACAGTGATTATTGATTCCGGGCCAATAAAGCCAAGATGGTATAATGAAAGACATTCATGAAAGGCAACTTCCAGAACTGCTGCAGAAAGTGACAAGCGTGATGGCTTATGTGTGCTGGAAGTGAGGGAGAGATGCTGAGGTAGGCTAGTAGCAGTGGGTCTTTTACTTTCACAACTAAAATAATTAAGCATTCGCTGTTTTGCAGTCATACCTCATATATTTAAAATTTAAGGCTTAATTTAATTATTTACATAGTAATTGAAATGAGGGCTGGTGAGATAGCTCAGTGGACTAAAGTGCCTGCTTAGGCAAGCGCAGGGAATGCAGTTCGATCCTTGGCATCACATGAGGCACCAGCCCTACCCCAGGGTGGGCTAAGCCAGCCACAGAGCCTGGGCATAATGGTGCCTGCCTATAATCCCAGTGCTGGGGAGGCTCAAAGCAGGAGGATCACCATGAGTTCGAGCTGCATAGTGTGACCCTGAAACAACCAAATACATTTAAAAAGAAATGAACGGAACGCTAAGAACTACTCTGTTTAAGTGGATGGTTCTCTTGGCAAGGTGGGAAATTCTATGAACTGTTGACTGAATTAGAGAACCACCGCAACTACCTGTGTCAGTTCACATGGGCAGGAAGCCAGAAAGGGCCAAGTGCCACCAATAGGCTCTTCGGTCCTTGATTCCCTGACTGGGCAATGGGGATACCTATACTATTATCTAGGAAGCCTGCTTTGGCAAAGGAAAAATACATTTCAACCATAAGTTTAAAAGAAGAGATACAACAATATAAATTTGATAATATGTTCAATTTAATGAAATGAATTATTCTTTAGTTCTTTTTAAAATGTAGAACATAGCCTCATGTATATCTTTAAGAAGAAGAGCAAGGAAGAGTCTTGAAATTACAAGTTTTAGGTTTACCTAGTATACTTGGAGATATCCTTAAACATAATTATTGAAAATTTAAATTATATATTTTTATGATAATAAAAATATTCAAACATATTTCCATTACAAGTTCATAATGCAGACCTATGGTGGGTGATTTTTGGACTTAATATAGAAAAGAAAATGCAGAATGCAAACAAAAATTAGAAAACATAAGACATATCAGAATCAAACTGATTCCTCCTTAATACTGCGCTTTGTCTGGGTTCTTGTCCTTCATCACAGTAGGATTCCAGTGCACAGCCATACAAGTTCCCTGGAGCATTGCAAAAGGCAATGATATAAGCTACCTTAGGGCAATGTTTTAGTTTTCAAAGTGAATGTAAATTTTAATTATCAAAAACAATATGACTGAAACCTTTAAAACTTATCTGGCAATTCATCACATCATTGCAAGAGCCAAATATGACCTTAAGTTTAATTTATGAAAAACTTCAATTGGACAGGTTGTTCATATGGGAGTTAAAACATGTTTTCAAAGGAACCTGAGGCTAAAACTAACTTCTATACTGAAATAATTGCGTATAAAACAACATGAAGTCCTGAAGCTGAGTGGACAAGCGTGACCTAATAGCCAATGTGCTTCTCTTCACTGAAAAATAAGGGAGAAATCTTGGGGAGAGCCTTAGAGCAGCACAGAGGGGGAGGAATGAAGGCCAACAGCAATATTTTTACAGGATTAGAGGTTACACAAAAGCCTGACATGAAATTACAGCCCTTGATTCACTTGACCACCACAGGTTATGCAAGACTTAAAGGAACTCTACAAAAATACAGTTGGCCTGGTGCTGGCTGTTATTAATAGCAAAGTAGTGAGGAAATGGCTTTGAAATCAGGGTGTGTGCCTTTTCATAACCATGCCTGTTGCATACCTTCTGCCATGGATTGTGCTGAATATTAAGGGTGAGAAGGCTTGTGGTGTGTTTGCACAGCACGTTTATTTCATCTCCAGATTTTTTCAGCTGATTCCAGCTCAAGTCTAAGTGCTTCAGTTTCATCAGCCCTCTGAAGCCCTCCAGGGTGATCACGTGATTGTGGCTTGCATCCAAATATTCAAGGTTGTACTGCAACACACAAAACAGAAGTGATGCTACATTTACAGCATTCTTTTTTTCAGTACTTCACATAGCTGATCGCGGTGGTGCATGCCTGCAATCCCAGCACTTGGGCGGCTGAGGTAGGAGGATCAGTGCAAGAGGCCAGCCCGGGCTACATGAGTTCAAGGCCAGCTGACTCTGCACAGAAAGACCCCTGACAAAACTGCTCCCCCGATGAGAGTGCACATGCTTTCTTATAATTCCAACAGAAAACCTTTCCCTATGTAGAATTTTGCATCTATTTAACATTTTCTTTTTCTTTCTCACATTTTCCAGATCATTGTATGTTCTTCAAAATCATTTTTTATGATGGGGAAATAAGATAATTCCATGACAAAGAACTGAAAAAAGTTATGACCACCAAACTGGCTTTACAGAATTCCCTGAGACATATTAGAAAGAAATAACGAAGACAACAACAGAAATAACGAAGGAACACCAATAGAAATAAGCTGCTAGATAGGACAAGCAATTAAGCAGAGCAGAAAGAAAGGAAAGAGACAAGGAAAAAACATAGAGGGATTTGTTGCAATAGTGTTTGTAAATAGGATATCATGTCTGCATCTTGTACAGCAAATAACCACTAAGAAGAGAGTATGTAATGTGTTAATTATTGAAACTGTCCTACCAATTTGATTGAAACTGTCTCATTGCTATTTGCTTCTCAACAAAATTATGGAAAAAAATAAAAAAAATTAAAAAAAGAATTTAAAGTATTAAAAAAACATGCAAAAGAAAAACCAATACATATCAGTTATAATTACCAATGTAAATGGTCTCAACTCACCGATCAAAAGGGACAGACTGGCAGAATGTATCAAGAAGCAAGATCCAGCAATATACTGCCTTCAGGAAACACACTTAATCCAAAAAGAAATTCAAAGGCTAAAAGTCAAAGGATGGAAAACAATTCTCCATGCACAGGAACCCAGAAAAAAAAACCAGGGTTGCTATCCTATTTGCAAACAATTGCAAGCTTCAAGCCAAAGCTATAAAAAGAGATAAAGAAGTTCACTACATACTTCTTAAGGGAAAGCTCCAAGAAGAGGTAACAATCATAAATACTTATGCATCCAACACAGGTTCACCCGACTGCATAAAACAAATATTAACGGACGTGAAAAACCAAATAAACACTAGCAGTTGTGGTGCAGAACCTTAACATCCCATTCTCACAAATGGATAGGTAAGTGAGACAAAAAAATCAACAAAGAAATATTAGAATTAAAACAAACCAAGTGAGTTCAAAGTAAGTATGCAGTGAGTTCAAAATAAGCCTCTACCACATAGTGAGACCTTGTCTCAAAAAAACCCCCCAAAAACACAGAAATTCCCAGTACTTGAATTCTCATTTCTAAATACCTTTTCCATAAAAATTTCTGAATTGCTATAGAAGTGCCATTCTCATTCCTGTTTTCTCTCTTTTAAAAAAATCAGTTTTTATGACTGCATAATAATAGAATTTGTGGATTATTATAATTATTTAAGCATCTTATGTGGGAACTTCCTATTTCTAATTGTTAGTGACACTCCAGAAAACACCAATGAGAATGATACTTCTATGGCAATTTAGACATTTTTACAGAAAAGGTATTTAGAAATGAGAATGCTAGTACTGGAAGTTTCTGGGTTTTTTTTTTTGAGACAAGATCTTGCTGTGTGGTGGAGGCTTATTTTGAACTCGTTACATACCCGAGGCTGGCCTTGAAGTGCAGCAGTCCTTTTGTTTTGGTCTCCTGAGAGCTGGGATTACAGGTGTGTGTCATCACACCTGAGTAAAGATTTTTGTATTGGGAAGAGTTTTAAAAATACTTCTACATAACTTTTTTTTTTTACATAGCTTTCAAGGACATTTGCAAAATATTTTCTTCTAACAGTAGAAAATGAGAACACTCATTTCCTTGTATACTCAGGGGTCTACCTGCTTGATTTTGATTTATCTTGTTTATTACTAGTGAAGCTGAACATCTTTCCATGTATTTCCATTAGTTATTTGAAATTGTTTTGCTTGCTATATGTCTTGTCTTTCATTATTTGTTATATTACGTGTCTTGCTTGTTTGTAAGAAATTTCTATGACTTTAGATTGCTGTATTTATTGCACATAAAATTTGTTTTTAAAATGTAATTAATTCAGATCCAGAACAATAAAAAGACAAAGAGAACTATAAGAAGTTACTTTTGCAATGCAGCTTTTAAAAGGAAAACTATTATAATATATTAAAAATAAATGAGATTTCTTCTTAGCTTAATTAAAACAACACTCAAGCTCACCATAGAATTAGCATTCCTTTATCACTCACAGTTTGTATTGCTGGAATAATACTTATGGTGGTTCAGTTTTCAAGAGATGAATTCACAAATCATCAGATCCTCAAAAAAATCTGTAAGCCAAACTGAGCAACTGATTTCTATTCTTATAAGCAAGTGTAGATAAGTAAACCAAAACAAAAGCTTTGAATAGTTGTCATTTCTTCAACAAAAGGCTGCTTCCCAGTAAAGTATGAAAGACATAAGCTTAACTAAGTCTTTTAAATAACATCAATTCTTTTTTTGGTAAAGCTTTACTCAAGGTCCTTCTCTTCCTGGTCTGCATGGCTGCTTGGTGGAACTCTGTTGCCATGAGTGGCCCTCGGTGCAGACTGGCATTTGAGGACGACAAAACCATGAAAAGATAACTGGCAAAAAGGAGGGTGGGCACCTCCTTTTTGCATCCTCAGGAACTTGGTAAATTTTCATAGATGGCATTTTCAGTTTTGAAGTCAGGTTTTTCTGTTCTGATACTTTTGTGCATCAGTTTAAAAATCTGCCTTAAATTATAGTCCAGTTCAACTTGTGAAGTTTAAGACCCACAATAACATATTTAAACTTTCTCAGAAATACTAATTCATTCTCTAAATATAAATGGGTTATCTCTAGAAGTGAGAAATACCTTAACAATGGAGTTCTCATTTAATAAAATAAAACACGGAGAAATACTGTTCTATAAAGCATTAGAGGTGTAATCTAAAGTGAGGGTGCTGTTAGCCATACACAGTTGTTAGCCTCTGGTCAACTCCAAGTGGAATGGAGCTGTTTCCAGAGGAAAAAGAATGTTCTTATGCCTTTCTTTTAGAAACTTTTCAGGGCTGGGGAGATGGCTCAGTAGAATAAGTGCTTGCCTGGCAAATGCAAGGGCCTGAGTTCAATCCCCAGTTCTGCCAAAAAAAAAAAAAAGAAAGACACTTTATTTTTCTGATACTGTTATTTGAGGCAAATGAATGCTACATATGCAGTGTAGCATATACCTTGTTTACAATGCTAAAATGTTCTATAAGAACACTACCGTATATCGCTTTAGTTTTCCACTACTTCTAAAGCCCAGTCCTTCGTCATATAAACCAAGTCTTAGGTCGGGTGGACATAACACAAGGACAAGATGAGGAACCCTGCAGCATTAATACATTTTTGTCTTCCTATGTGGAATAACCAAACTAAGTCATTTGCATAAAAAGTACAAAGAGCACAGAAACTGTCCATATCAGACACATACTTAAGGGCAATGTTACAAAAAATGAGATATCCCCAGGGAAAGATGGGAATTCCAAATGAGTGATTCAATTAAGACAGAATTCTTTTTATTATTTTGGGATAGACATAATATTAAATACATGTCCAATGCCAATTCTTATTGGACAATATAGAGACAGTGACCATATAGGTTCAATTTCTCTGATCCCCTATATAAAAACAACAGAGCAGATACATAAAACTAAAACGCTAAGGATGAAAAGCCCACTGCATTCAATGGACTCTGTAAGCCCTACAAGGAACTGGTGGAGATGAGCCATGGATAAGCACTAGGCCCACAGCACATAGTCACTGGACCTGCAGATCTGTTCAGTTAGGACAAAACCTGGTATCCTTCTTTCCATGCTATTCTGCAGACTGGCAAGTGGATGTCTAGTTTGGACTAGACCCAATTCCACTTCTTCAGCAAGACTTCTGTTTGACAAGACAAGACTGTAGGAGGCCCATAATATCTGGCTGTCTTGCTGTTGTGATTGCAGGAGGCATTGTTTCATTTGTAACTGTGTGTTTGATGCTCATCACCAGTCCTTATGGTGATGGGTCTCTAAACATTTTCATTGGTGCTCGCTTTGGCGGCACATATACTAAAATTCTAAATACTTTGATTGTCTGGAATATGTCCCATTATAGATCCTAGAAAGGACATGTGGAAACAATATCAAGGAACTGTGTGCCTTTAAGAAATAGTAGGGAACCAATTTCTTACCTTGAAAATTGGTAAATAATGAAATATTTATTCTATAATTTCTATAAGAAAGCTACTACTGGGTAATAAAACAATAGATAAGGAAACACGTGCTTTTGTAAAAGTATTCAAAAGAACAAGAAATGACTGAATAGGAATAATAGCATTTTGTAATTTCCAAGAAATTAATGAATATAGTCTTTCAAAAGGCATATATGATTGTATCAGGCAAACCAGAAGGGCCAAGGCTGTGGAAAACTCTGGGGCAGAAAGCCCAAGCACTTACATGTCATTTGGAACGAAACAAGGTGGAAAGAAAATCTTTAAATGGAAAGAGATGTAAAAGGCACAGTACAAAGGTGATTCGTGAGTAGTGAGCATACGTTTTGCTGTTAGATTATATTTCTATTTTTATACAGTGCACATGCACAACCTCTGAAATAACGGTAAGATGCAACAAACAGAATAACTGACAGAGAAGAAAGCAGAAAGACAGTACTGTTTTTGAATGGCAAAGGCAGACAGCTGTGCTGGGATGTGCGCTTGGGTGACACAACTAGTTGGGCAAATGCAGGGAGAGGATTACTACAGAGCTCAGTGTAGTGATTTTTTATGGAGAGATGAAGGCAAAGGATTCAGACGAGGAGATCTTCCCCCCAGGCAGCGAATTCTATTTCTTGACCTGGATGCTGGTTCCCAGCACGTTTTCCTCTTGCTGATGTTCAAAGTCATACATTTGTTGTTTTTAGTTCTCTGTATTTGTTTTATTTTGTCATAATGATCCAAGATTACACATAAATATCCGTGTGGAGTATCTTCTCTCTCTGGCTACCTACAAAATCTGAATAGTCATTTTTAGAGACCTATAACAGATACCTGACTATTCATTGACAGTCCACGTCTTGCCACCGTTGCTGATCTTAAAATTCAAGAATTCCACCTGGACATAAAATGTGCCCAGCTCCCTTATCTGTAAAATGAGCAGGTGAAATTCTTCCCTCAAGGAGACTGTGAAGCTGTGACGGTGAAAGCAACATTTTATTACTGGAAAACAAAACCATGTGTGAAACAAGAACTGATTCCAGCCTCTATCCAAGTACAGTATATGACTTAAATGTTTACTCTTTGAATTTGTGCCTAAGCAAACTTTTAACGACTGTCATATCTTTTAGAACGGTTAACAAGTCATTAAAAATGTAAATAAAAATGCCAATAATCTACAGTGCTGGGACCTAGATTAAACTATCGCCCTTCCACACTTATTTTTTATTCAACTGCATGCTGAATACAGGAATTCTATGTACTTAAGGGGTTAGGTATAACAAGAGAAAGAAAGGAGGGGTTTAACACTCAAACTTAAGGGTAGTAAATAAGGTAACAGTTCTCACCACAATGGTCAAGAATCAGTGAAAAGCTTTTATACGGTTGCAAAGAAGTAGCGAATAAATAAGAACTGAGAATAAAATA
Organism: Octodon degus; assembly: GCF_000260255.1. Classification (NCBI taxonomy): domain Eukaryota; kingdom Metazoa; phylum Chordata; class Mammalia; order Rodentia; family Octodontidae; genus Octodon; species Octodon degus. The sequence goes on from NW_004524583.1 coordinate 23,635,742, forward strand.
TTCTGAAAAGGTACATGACTGACCTGGAACCTGCATAAACATGGGATGCTGGGTTGAAGTTCTAGAACCATATATATAAGTATTTTTGTTACAGGATATATAACAAGAAAACATAAGTCAGACAAGATCCAAGCCTATGGCATGCACACTGATGTTAAGCAAAATCTGTGCATGTGACAGAAAGTACAAGAGACAGAGAAATGAAAACCTGGATAACAAGCAGATGGGGAGAAGAGGTCATGTTAGATGTAAACTCGTAGTATAGGCGAGATAGCTCAGTGGTCTAAAGTGCCCGCGGAGGCAAGCTTAGGCAGCCGCAGGGACCGTGGTGGGTGCTACGCCAGCCCCGCCCCCAGGGTGGGCTGAGCCGGCCACAAAAAAATAAAATACATACATAAATAATAAATAATAACATGGTAATACAGAAAATGAAGAAGAAACAATAGCTCACAGAAGGAATAAAAGAATAGTGGGAAAGAACAGAAAAATGGAAATAGCACTTAGGAAAGGACACTTTACAACTAAATCTGAGAAGTTATTTTAACATATTTAATATAGCTAGAGATCTGATATGAACACAGGTATATTTTTGATTTGCAAATGAAAAGACTTATTTTAGAAGAATAATGAAATATAGTGTGTATATGCTTTCTTATTTGGGCTGCATTATTATTATTATTTTTTTTTTTTCGGAACCGGGGACTGAACTCAGACCCTTGCGCTTGCCAGGCAAGCGCTTATTCTACTGAGCCATCTCCCCAGCCCCTGGGCTGCATTATTATGCATTTGGTATATATGAAGTCATAATTATAAAGGTAATTTATTCATTATTTCAATTTACTTAAATATTTTCCAAAAGCCCCAAACTGTCCTTTCAAAAGAGTTTTCTTTAAAATAATACCTATTCCAACTTATCTTTTAGTTTTATGGTTGTTTTTGTCTCCCAAGGATTAAAAAAATATTAAACTTGGCATATGAAATTTGACCACATTCAAGTTATGCAATGTGATTTGGTACACACTGTGTAATGACTACTGTAATCTAATTAACACAACCATCACCACATGCACGTTGTGCATTAGGTGTTAGCACTAGTTCACCTTATAACCTTATAACTAAGATTTTATATCTTTTAGTCAACAGGCCTTCCTTTCCTTCAGCTCCTAGGCAATGGAGCTATCGTTTCATTCTTTGCTTTCAGGAGTTTGGCTTATTTTAGATTCCCAACTACACTTCTTACCAAGTAGTATACATCATCTAAGCAAGTCAGTTCATTAAAGCTGATGCTCAGTTTCCGAAGTCCTGTTAATTTGGAGAGATCTCGCAGTTTACTCAAGCTGTTGCCATGTAGATTAAGACTCTGAAGTGGAAAAAAAAAATATATATATATATATACAATTACATTCTATGTCTTATCTAAGTGTGACTATCTAACATGTTTAGAACAATTACTTGCACCAATATTTTCTGTTTAGGGGAATTCTTGATGCTTACACGTTTTCTGCCTTCAAATAGCTGTGAGTGGTACAATGTGAAGACTATATTCATTGACAGTGTAGGAAAAAACAATGTCTCCAAGAAAATGTATTAACACAACTGACTACAGTACTTTCAGCAAGTAGGGATTATCATAATACAACCAGGTGTCTGTTCTCAGTCATCTTCACTTACCAACATCATCTTCTACTGTGCTTATTACTGACGTCTTCAAAGGGAAAAACAAAAAAATTCTTAATAGCAACTAAAATCAGTGTGAAGAAGGGGCACATTATGAAAACTAGTGATCTTACAAGTCACATACGAATATCACCCATAATAAGTCTCTACACACACTTTACATTTAACATATCTACAATTGAAGTATTCATCTTTATATGCCTCCTTGGTGGCCTATATTTTTTCTCAGTTAAGGGTTTTGAGATCTAACTTGACATATTATTAACCACCTCTTTTCCACATAAACTTGATTACAGAAGTGTTTCTCAAGCCACCTGTTACACTTCATCATCACTACTGCTCTGTTAGTACAGATAATATATCTCCCCTGTATTACCACAATACAGTAATTTTCTAATTTCCAAATGTCAGAATTTAGTTAAATCCATCCACTAGCTACCAAAGTTTTGATCTCTAAAGCAGTCTATTCCTTAATGAGGGGGCTCTATACTTTGAATACAACTTCCAAAGCCCATCCTAATGTGGCTACAACCTTCTCATCCAGCCTCAGCTTCCTATGTCTTCCTTTAATTCCAACCTGTATCTTGACCTTCAGTGGTCATAATCTATATCCTACTCACTCAAAGACACCAGTATCTTTCACAATCATGTACCCATAGGTGGAGTGTTTCACTATCTAAAAGACAGAAGCAACCAAATTTCTCAAATGCTTCAATATTTGATTCAAAACTCACCGCGGTGAAGCACTCCCAGCAACGCTAAGGTTCCTACACTTGTTAACAAATCTCCTCCACTCCACTGCTGCTGAGGTAGGGAAAATAATGAAACCCTAATACTTACTTCATTGCCCAAGACATAGTGACTTCATTATAAATTAAATAAAAAACCATATTTATAGCTGATGACCCAAATTTTTACCATTTAGTTATGCCATGAAAGAATATAGAATTCTATGTTATGTACTGTGGGGCTTTTGTTTTTATGATTTATTTTTATGGAAAGCCTCATCAAATTCAACCTAGTGGGAAAGATAAAGCACAGGAAACGTGCCTGTAATTGCTCTATAGCAGTGGCAGGAGGGAAAGAATGCAAAGGTTACAACAGCCACACAGTCTTGATGCAAGGCCTAGTGTTCTTGCTAGAGCAGACGCTACAGAAAATTTGCTGGCTTTTAAGAAGCACAGGCCACCTTATGATGAAGAGGCCGCTCCACTCATGCGTTACGGATGCCAGTCGAGCTCACGCAAAGTTGGCTGCAGCCATAGCAAGTGAGTAAATTAGCAAGCCGAGCTCTCTTCTCTTCTTACTTTATAAACCAAAAATAATCAAAAGACTATATCCATCGATAGTGTAGGAAACTATTCAGCAACTATTTTCTGGTGTTGAATTAAATTTTCGTTTAATCCTTTTACACCTACAGGAATACATACTATGGAAGCTCAATCTAACCACAATGCATTCTTTTTTTTTAAATTTTATTTTATTTATTTATTTATGTGTGTGTGTGTGTGTGTGTGTGTGTGTGTGTGTGTGTGTATGTGGCCAGCTCAGCCCACCAGGGGGCGGGGCTGGCTGGCATGTGGTGCTGGGGGATTGAACTGCGGTCCCCGTGCTTTGCTAAACTTGTTCTAAATAGGTGCTTTAGACCACTGAGCCATCTCACCAGCCCTACAATGCATTCTTTAAAAAAATTTCATCACTGAAACTTTATTATCAAAAATATATCACTCATATATTAGATATTGACATTATAGTACAAAATAATTTCTCCATACTGCTGGCCAGAACATTGGTCTTATAGTCACTATTCTGTACGATTGTGATAAATAAACTAACACTGTCATCATATTATGAAAAGTTCTTCTACTTATAATGATTACATTGTTAAGTTACAGAGAAGTCTGGATAAGGTATACACTAAAACCTCCTCTTTACATCCTACCTTAAAAGATTTGATGAATAATGATGAGAAAGTTTCATCAAATCCATCCCACACATCTCCAGAAAGGGAATCATTTCAAGACCAGGGAAGACTATTGATTCCACTTATTTTTTTAAATGGTTTCGCTCTCTTTTGTCTGTATACAATCACTTGAGAAAGATTTGCCTTACACAATAGTCCACAAACATGGCAGTGGAAAAATATCTCTTCAGATAAAGGCAATTGCGTTCCTTCCAGATAAAGTAATTTATCTGTGTCTCAGTTTTGACTGTATGCCAGGATTGGGTGTGTTAACCCTAGAAACTAATTAGAAATGTGCATACCATCACCTTAATCCTATAAAGACAGCTTATTCCTCAGATAAATTACTTGCTAATTGGAGAGGCACCTCAAAAGGACATTCATTATTTGAAATGTAGGTAGGCTGAACTGAGATGTGCTAAATGTAAAATATACTCTAGAGTTCAGACTTAATCGGAAACGATCGCAGTAACAGATTTGCATATTAATTACGTGAAAAAGGACATATTGTAGATACCTGGCTTAAATTAAATATATCGCTGAAATTAATTTCACCTTTCCACTACAAAACTTAAAATTGTACGTAGATTCTCAATGCACTGTTGGAGACCACTGGTCTAGGCGGGCACTGCCGGGTACTTTTAGACTAGAAAGCACGACCCCTGGCATCAGCAGCAGGTGGCTTGGGAGCTTCAGGCCTTATGCGCTGCAGTCTAATCTCAAATTCCAGGTTCTTGTCTCCAAATTTCACTCCTCACGAGTACTCACCACAATATGCGTGTAGACATTAGTCCTGGCAAGGGCAAGTATTGTCTTATCATCCAAGCTGAGAAGTTTCGGCCGAGGCTTAGTCCTTGGCTCCATTTTCATGACTTCATCATCAAGTTTCAAATCCTGGGATAATATTGATCCTTCGGAATAGTTTTTGCTTTCTTCTACGATGATGTTGTTGAATGTAGAAAACAAAGAGTGGGCCTTGACCTGGACATTTATTTAAAATGTACAAAATATGGTTGTTGCAGTTATCATTTTGGAGAATGAGCAAGCTGGGTAGAAAAGGTGAAATAGCAAGTTTGAGCTACATGGCACAGTGACACCTACGAGGGCCCGAGTCATTTAGGAATCTACAGTTAGATGAGGGATTAACGATTAACTATTAACTAAGAGTTCCTTAAAACTGGCAAAAGAATTTTAAAATGTTCAATAAAAAGGACTAGGAAGAACCAACAAAAGACTAGACATCCTGAGGCATAAATCAGAAGGGATGAAATTCACATTGAAGAGAAAAAAAAATGTAGCCTCTAACCAAAACCCATGCAGGAGAAAGCCACCCAGAAGAGCAGATTTTAAAAACTGGTGTTCAGAGAGGGGCGGTGCTGTGCTCCTTAGAAAACTACCAAATCACAGTAAGAATTGTGCAGGAGTGAGCAGAAACTCTAAGAGCACACGGAAGGGGCTCCAACTATCCATAATAGTGCACCAGTAAGCCTTTAAGACCTAGGAGAATAAGGCATCTATAATTTTTTAAAAAGCTGCTATAGAAAATAGTTTAAACCCTTCAAGGTTAAAATAAAAACAATCATTAATACAAAGATACTTAATAAATGCTGAGAAACCAGGTGGCAGCAGGTCATGATAGCAACCTGGAAGCCAGCGTGTAGCAATCAACAGAAGAACACATTCAGTCATATGTACTCAGCCCTGAAATATGTCCCAAACACATTTTTCTCCCCTGTTTTGTAGGGAAGGATCTACAGGGTGTTCAGGGTCTCACTACTAGATTGGACTCGTAGTGATCTGCCTGTTTCCAGCCTCCCAAGAGCTGGGATTACAGGCACGCGCCCCATGCCCAGTCTCAATTGCCCTCTCAGTGCACCCCGGGGGCGGGGCTCACACAGCAGGCCCCGGGATCAAACCCCTGGCCCGAGTCTGCTTGCAGGCGCTTTAATTCGCTGAGCTATTTGCCCAGCCCTCCAAATACATCGTTAAAAGCAACAAACAAACCAAAAACCCAGAAGACTTGGAGATGACTTGACTAGATACAAGGGTGCGGGTTGTTATAAACACAAATGCACAGAAGAGGGACTGAAAGCAAACCCACAGGGCCGTGCAGAGGCAGTGCCTGGGGGAGGGGAGCGGTGTCGGCTCAAAGAGAAGGCAGCTTTCACCCTTACGGGTTGCCTTGAACACAGAGTGGGACATTTCCAGTGAAGCTGCAGCATGTGCTACATCTACAGTGTATCCGCAAAACACAAATATTTAGGTATTACAATGACTTATTTAGAAAATTAAGTCTTTAGCCAGCTACACATATCCACAGGACTACACGTACACACACCTGTGCACTCAGCCACGCACATACAATATATACATGTACTCATGATGTAAATTTGACGTAACATTAACAGGTTCAGATGACTACTCTGCCTATTTAAGGAATTCCTTCTAAATATATAGAACAATTCATACCACTGTAATGTACTCAAATTCGACGACGTATTCTGGCAAAACAAGGTCATGATCGAAGACGAACCACTTGCACTGCCGGAAACCACAATCACAACTTCTTTGTCCCGCAACAGAACCTAGTATAAAAACAAAAACAAGTGAAACACTCAAATCTAGCAATATATTATGCCTTTTAACTCTCACACACAATGTACAGCAAGGCACTCTCAATCGTCCCCAATGATGAGTGAGGGCTTTAAAAAAGTCTCCCCACCCTGAAGCTTCTTGGTTGCGTTAGCGGCTCCCGTCAACCTTTCTCCGCACAGGCTCGCAGGAGCCAACCTCGTTCATATTCTTTGCCTTTTCATATTTTTTCATGTTGTGCTGAGTAAATGGTCACTTTTTAAAAAAAAAAATTTAGGGAAGGGTTTACAGGGTGTTCAGGGTCTCACTACTAGACTGGACTCATAGTGATCCGCCTGTGTACAGCCTCCCAAGAGCTGGGATTACAGGTGTGGGCCACCATGCCCTGTCTCAGTTGCAATCTCAGTAGGCCCTGGGGGTGGGTCCCGCACAGCAGGCTCAGGGATTGAAACCCTGGCCCCTGTGCCTACTTGCAGGCACTTTAATCTGCTGAACTATTTAGCTGGCCCAAGCCACATATTTTGGGGGAATATATTGCCCTAAAACTTTTGTTAAGAATTGAGATTCTTTAATTCTTATGTCACATGTGCTCATGTGCAGAACCAGTCCACTGTACCCACAGGACCTGAATCACGGATTCAACCAAGCACAGAATGAAAGTATTGAAAAGAAAGTTCGCAATGAACAGATAGAGACTTTATTATTCTCTAAATAATACATTATAATGGCTATTTAGGGTTCACCTTGTGTGAGGAATTATAAGTGACACAGAGACTATTTGGGACGATAGTGCGGGTTGCGCACAAGCACTGTCCCATTTTATGTAAAGGACTTGAACATCTGTGGGTTCAGGGATCTGAAGATGAGTGGCCCTGGTACCGATTCCCCAAAGAGCCTGAGGGATGATTACGTGTGTGTGTGTGTGTGTGTGTGTGTGTGTGTGTGTATGTACACACGCACTCACAAAACAAGTTCAGATAGGTAATAGAAAAATTATTAGTAACCAGAAACAGACTTTGTACAAAAGTTTACAAACTGGTAGGTAGAGGTTAAACTATATACAATAAGCCGTAAACTGCTGTATTAATTACAGCTGTTTTCCACTCAGAGAGATTGAATTATATTTCTTTTATGATGAGCATACTTCGTAAATATTTCTGAGGCACGAACACTGAATTAACTGTGGGATAGTTGGCTTGATTGATAGATTCCTGTTCATGAGCTTGAACACTTTGGCCAATAAAAACCTTGGTAATAAGGAGGATGCCTAAATATGAAAAAAAAGAGAGGATATTTAACAATTAGTCACTTTAATAGCTTTCTACTGTAAACTTCTCTATTGGCCAAGACTTGACTTACATTCTGTAAAGGCAGAGACCAGGCTGTGCTGCTTGCCACCCGAGGGTGCCCAGCCACACCCCTCACTCCACCTCCTGGGAGGAGGCGCTCAGCAAACAAATGAAAAAGCTATGAAAGAAGAGCCCTGGGATTGCATCGAGCCAAGCTTTACATTAAAAAGAGGAAAGAACACAATAATTCAGCCACGTTTCTCTTAAGTTCTAAAGTTAGTGGTTTTTGTTGTTAACTAAAATTTATATAGCTTAAGATACATGAGCATTAAAATCTCCTTTAGATTAGTTGATCCTTGAGATCCAACTAAGTATTAAAGATTCCCAAGAATCAATAATGGGGAAAATCATTTCTAATCACTACATATAAAAGTCAAAAGATTGTTTTTACAATGTGTTAGATACAAAACAAATTGGAAGAACATAATTGTCTTTGAAAAATGTATCTCATAAGGTTCTAATAGAACAGCATGAAGTATTTCTTAAAATGGAAATGGAGAAGAATTTATTTTTTTAAAGTAGCAAATGGCTTTTTCGAGTGAGGCATCCTTAATTCAATAATCATGTATAATTTGCTCATTACTAATGAAGCACAACACACACACACACACACACACACACACACACACTTTGGGTTGACACGAAGCATCTCAGCAGATCTAAGTCTGGAACAGAAAACATCATTCTTACAGAATTCAGTAACTAACTTCTGACACTGGGACAGCAGGTGCAAGGTGGGAGCCAAGCACAGGTGTCCACCTCCGATCTGATCTACGCCTCTCATTGGACATTCTTGGGTACTATGCACCAAAGCTTCATAAGTACATTCATTCATGCAACTACTAATATTTTAAGCCCTTTAAAGAAGCAATGGATTAGCGTTTGGACTGTATCTCTAGCACCTACCAGATCATAACAGTGGAAGAGGAGAAAAGAGAGGGCAGGGTGAGCTCATCTTTCCTCAATTTGTGGGTAAGCTCTCTCAGAGAGTCCTGCCAATTGCTTCCCATACTTATTATATATATATATATTAATATATATTATATAATATATGTGTTATATGTGTATATATTGTATACTATTATATAAGCTACATATGTAGCTACATCATATATTATTATATAAGCTACATATGTATACATTAAAAATTTATCTTCTATGAAGCAAGTTATAAAGTGATCTGCAGACTTCACAGTTCATCTCTAGCTGATTTTAAATTATAACTAGGTTTTCTTACTCTATACTGTGATTATTCAAGATTAAAAAAGTTCCACAACTTAGAGTGCTTTATGGGATTATCACATATATGGACCTTGTACTTTTTCCTTCCTATAAGTTTGGTGTGTGTGTAACATATACATGTGTGCTCACGTTCCAATACATCTATATGTTGCACTTGTTTGTTTATTAAAATTTATGTATTTATTTATTTGGTACAGGGTCTCACTGTGTAGCTTGGTCTCATAGTGATCCTCCTGTCTCAGTCTCCCCAGTGCTGGGATTACAGCCATGTGCTACCACACCAGATTTCAACAGCCAGCTTAGCATGAGGCTGGCACTGCACGCAGCACCAGGGATCAAACCCGGGTCTTTGCACTTGTCAAGCAGGCAGTTAGAGTGCCAACCTATCTTCCTGGCCCTGCACTTATTTTTTAACACAATAAACACAAGGAGGCTGTGGAAAACGTATGTAAGTTATATTAAATGTCTGAATGATAGATGAGTATTTTTGTTAATACTGATACAGAATGATACACATAACTATTTGCTCATAATGTAGCTATATTGATTATTACATTTTAAAATAAATTTAATAAATACACATTATTCCACTAATACATATGAAATAAAATGGTTTGATGGAAACCTCCTGGATTGGTAAAACCAAGTATCAAAAATGATATGAAAATAAATAAATTAGAAGACAAAAATTCAAAAACACTGTCTACTTGTATTACCATGTCTGAAGAGCTCCTGATCCAGAGAGCTTTTCTTCTCACTCTCGTGTTTTTGCTGTAGAAACTCAATCCGTGGACACTCACACATACTTAGGCTGTTCACAAGAATAATAGCTTCTCTCCCGAGAGGCAGCTGCAAAGAATACACATAGGAGTATTTTTTTTAACAGAATGAACAATCCTTTGGTTTCAATACAAAGCCGGTGTGGCTGGCTTATGATTTTATGCACGTGTCTCACAAAGAGGTGTGTGGCTCAGACTCCCTGAGGAGAAGTAGCTTCCCCCAGGCATGACTCTGCTCTGCAAGGCCATTGCAGTATTTTAAATTCATCTGATAATAAGTTCATAAAAAAGTGATCTAGAGTTGGTTAGGGTGAGAATTCTACCTATTAACTGCTATTTTCAAAAACCTGATGGAGATTCTTAGGATCATTGACTTAACCATCTTGTTTATATAAATGTATGGTTTTGCCCCAGCCACAGTCCCTAACTTTTCTACTTTCTCCCTCTTCATTGTTTAATCCTTAAGTTCTCACTTTCTATTTAATTGTGTTATAACTTTCAATTTTAATTTCTTCTTTTGAGTTCTTACACTAGGGAGACAATACGATATTCACCAAATACAGCTTCTCTCTAACTGCAATGGAACACCTATCTCTGACAAAACAAAAAAGGGGGAAATAAATGAAAGACCATTTTGCGGTGAAAAAAAATATATGTATATACAAAATAGTAAGGATAGAATTTTTTTTTTTTTTTTTTTGCGGAACTGGGGATTGAACTCAGGCCCTTATGCTACTTTCTTAGTTCAATGAGATTTGTATTAATATTGTTTAGACAAGAGATCATGTCTGCATCTTGTACTCTGAATAACCACTACAAAGACAACAATATGCAGTGTATTAATAATTGTAACTGTCCTACTAACCTGTTTTGAAACTGTCTCATTGCTATTTCTTTCTCATTAAAATTAACTTAAAAATTATAAAAATAAAGTGATCTAGAACAAAATCTGCTCCTGCAAAAACAGCCAATGTCTTCTGACCACACCATGGGGCATGGGCATTAGCTTTTGGGGTGCACTCCACTAGCAATCTTGTTAAACCCAAACATCAGTGAAAGTTCTTATTTATGATGTTTTGGTCTAATCATCTACCTTGTTTTCCGGAAACACGTTATTTATTACTGTGGCGAGGCATGAAAATTCCATTTTGCATTGTGACTAGCAGCTTTATTTCTCAAAAGGGTTACATCAGTAATATCCGCATTACCTGCCAGGCTAGCAGCTCTAAAGTCAGCATAAAAGAATCTCTATTTTTAGGCAGAAAATGGGAGCTCAGAGACTACATGATCTTTCCAAGAGCAGAAACAGGAATTAACAGTCATGACTTACATACAGATTGTAGGTCTTTGTCATGATTAGTTTTAAATTTATCACTTGTTTTATATTAATAGCCACTTTACTTAAAATGATAACTTTTCTGAAATGCTAACTATATTTTTTTCTTCACTTGATCTTAGCCAAAAGGCTGAGAAGCGATTATATTTTTTTCTTATTGAAATATGCTATCTGAAGAGTTCTTAAAAATCAGTGATGAGGGGGGCCGGGAGATGGCTCAGTGGAATAAGCGCTTCCCTGGCAAGCGGAAGGGCCAGAGTTCAATCCCGGGTTCCGCAAAAAAAAAAAAAAAAAAAAAAAAGGTATAAAAATCAGTGATGAGACAGGGAAGGTCTGGGACGAGGGCCACTAGTCTGAGTCTAGCCTGGGCCCCTTGCATCAAAAACACACACAAGAGAAGTTGGAATGTGGCTCAGAGCAAACGAGCAAAAGAACAAGTGGCTTATGCGACCACGTATGCACGTCTCAGATTGGCAATGATCATCAGTATAAACTACAACCTCTCCGCACGGCACTGGGAAGGTACGCCATGACCTCGGTCTTCAAGTGACAGAGGGAAAGCAGGAGCTCTCCCTAAGACTTAAAAATAAAAGCATCACAAGATGTGTTAAAAAAAAAAAAAAAAGATATCCTCTTAAACTGAAGAGATTAGGAAAGTGAAGAGGTGACAAGACCATGACTAGGCCTCAAAAACTGGATGTAATTAAAATAATAAGAAATCAAAAAGTCATCTTTTAAGAGGAGGAAAGCATACAAAGGTTACAGAAACATGTTATGCGCATCTGCCGTCTGCTCACCTGATTTCACCGAGAACCTTTCCCTAGGCCCAGTGCTGCCCTGAAGGGCTAGCAGAGTAGGACCCACAGCCGGCTGCAGGCCAGCCATCCAGGGGCTACAGCTGTAACTCTCAAGGGACTGCCACTTAATAGACCAATGCTTGACAGTTTGCAGGACGCTCCAGTAGCCCACTGCTCTCTATAAACCTGCTCTCTGTAACCCACCACCCAAGGATGGGATGGAACTTCGTGAAACCCTGCTGAACTTTCGTCAGGTCGTGCTGTAGGCTCCCCAAGTGTCAGTTTTGTTCTTGAATTTATGCCAGTTATAATTGCTCTTGAAATGACGCATATTATATAAAGCAAAGAAATGGAAGGAAAGTTCTCTTTCTGAGAAGAAAATTAAGTAAAATTTTATCATGGTTGTTCACTATCTCAGACAACTGTGGTAAAATATCATACCAAAACTTTTCTATGTAGCAGGCACTGTTGCAAGAACTTTTTTGGTAGCTTTTAATAATATATTTTATTTAATTCAGCAGATGTATGAAATATTATTTCAACATGTAGCCAGTATAAGAAGCTAGAGTGCTTCTTTCGTACTAAGCTTTACAATCCGGGTGTGTATTTTAAACAGGCGCTTGGGCCAGTCACATGTGGTCATCCTATTGGACACAGCAACTCTGGCAGCTCTAGCAGAATCAAAGGAGAAAGTCTGTCTCGCAGACGGCATGGGAGCTAAAGCATTTGGCACAGTACTGGTGGCTGGAGAGAACAGAAGGCGTCAGCCCCTTCCTCGCCCCCCTTATCCATGAGGGCTCCTGGTTCCCGGAATCGAACGAAAGCCTTATTCTAAGCGACGCTTTATGCTACCTTGCTTGCTTCGCTCTCCTTGAACCCTTTCTCAAGTATCTGGAGCAGATGCTTTTTCTTCACTGTAATTTCAGGGTCAAAAACATAAAAAAGGCAGTCCAGCATCTTGCGATAGCTCCTTAATCATTGGGACAAAAGAAAGAACACTGAGAACTGATTTTACAAGAGCTTAGTTACAGATAAATTAATTATATACCCCTGAGGGCATTTCTGTTTCCTTTTTTTTTTTTTTTTTTTTTTTTTGGCGGAACCGGGGATTGAACTCAGACCCTTGTGTTTGCCAGGCAAGCGCTTATTCTACTGAGCTATCTCCCCGGACCTGACATTTCTGTTTCTACTGGATGTTCCCTCATTTTTAAAACCTTTACCATCCACCCCCACTGTAGAAAGTACCAAGGCAGATAAATAATGAGATCACCTCTCTAGGGTGTAGTCTCAGTACTATTAACTTTCAAAATAGACCTTTTAAAATAAAATAAATCCAGATTTTCATAAAATCGTTCTTTATAGAATTCAGTTTCTTACTCTGGATCATGCGTATCTTCATCACCTAAAAACTTCTGAAATTTTTCTTCAAATTTTAGTCTCAGAATACGGTTGTTAACTTTAATGACACGTTTTACTTTTATTCCGGTAATGCCATAGGTTCTGAAGTCCCATGTACAGAAACGTGACAGAATTAATTCATAACAGGAATTATACCTATGTGGAATACAAAGCATACATAAAGAAAATAACAGATTTTCCTTAAAATGTTTAAGAGTACAAAGTTACATATGCTAAAAATTATTGCTCAAAGTTTGTGTTTTTGGCTGAAGATACACAGTCATGTAGCAGCTCTGCTTTAGCTCATACCATGTATACTTAATCTATAAAAGATGCTAAATTTTTAAATAGGGAAAAGAGGTTCTTTCTAAACTACTCTCTATTTTTTTCTGACTAAAAGCTAGATCGTTTGACCAATTCTCTATTCTTGAACTAATTCCCTTCACTGGCTTCAGTGAAACTGTACATTCCTGTCTTCCTCCTGGTTGGTGGCTCCTCGTGGCTTTCTCGATGGGTTCTTGGGTGACAGACTTCCCGTTTGGGTTTCCCCAGGGAGCAGCGTTTGGCTACCTTCTTGTCACAAACACTCTCCCCGGGTAACTTCATCTGGTCCCTGGTTTTATATATACTCTTATAAATTATACCATTTTGCTTCTAGCCTTTGTCTCGAGCCACAGTACCTGTATGTACGCAGGCCGGGAGATCTAACTACATACTTGATATGTCTATCTGTGCAAGCAACACCTCTATTGACCAGAACTGCACTGCAGGATTCACCTGAGGACTTTCTGTAATAGTATTCTATGGTGCAACATCTAACTTGCATCCTATGTTAAAAGCACAGAGATTTTTAAAAATCAAAACAAAACGAAGCCCACAGACATAACCACCTTCTCTGTTGCCTGCTAACACCTGATTCCTCTGCGTGCCTATGCAGCGCTCCCACACACTCTGGTCTAACTACATCCTGCATACGATCACATCTACCAGCACCACTGTCATCCTAGCTCAGGCAATCATCAACTCTCAGCTGACTACTGTGATAGCTCCCTACCGAGGGACTCAGAAGTGAAAGAGACCATGTCTCTGCTCTCAGTGATCCAGGAGGACCAGGTAGATCACAAAATAGTTTCTAAATACGGCAACTATGGAAAGATCTGTGTAACAGCTGAGTGAATCAATATTTTTTCAAAGGACCAAAACATGTACGGTTACACATGAAATACTTTTAGAAATTAATCTTTTAGAAATTAATCTCAAAGAATACAAAGTTCACAGATGTGGTTTCAGATTCCAAAATGGAATCAACTTTGAAAAATTTGAACCTCCACTGGTCAGGATTTGAAGTATCAAAATAAATATCATATCATAATAAATTATAGAAGCACATATAAAAATTTAGCTGTCTTCAATTCAGCCAAATAAAAATTCTGAAAAAAAAAGAGCAAAATCACAGTGCTTTTCCAAGTAGATTTTTTTCTGTTTTGGAAAAGTTATATTTCCTAAAATTGTCATTTAAAAGACAGGACTTGGAGAAGATGTCACAAAAGATGTTTGATCTGAGAAGAGAGGGGTAAGGGGGTCCAGAGCCAGCAGACGCTGACTTTCTGCTGCCCTCGTGTGGCCATCCTCCTAAAATTACACTCTAGAGAATGTAGACTGAGATTTTCAAAATAGAACATTTGAGAAGAAAGTGGTACATGGGACTGGGGCTATAGCTCAGTGGAATAAGTGCTTGCCTGGTAAGCACAAAAAAAAGACTGACTTTAATCCCTGGTACCACAAAAAAAAAAAGAAAGAAAGAAAGAAAGAAAGAAAGAAAGAAAGAAAGAAAGAAGAAAGAAAGAAAGAAAGAAAGAAAGAAAGAGATACATGTAAGTGAATATGGCTCGCATTTCCCCTAATTCAAAATCTAGCAGGGCCTGAACCTGAACGTGAGTGTGAGTGTGGACCAGAGTGAGCTTCCACCGAGCTCAGCACCGGAGCTTCTAAGCGGCTCAAGGGAAACTAACCCCGCAGGACCTGACAGCCGCTAGAGGAGACAGAATTGAATGGAGCAGGGCTACAGTCCAGCATGCTACCTGCTAACCAGCTCAAAGATCTCACAAAAACCCACATTGCCATCTGCAGTGGGAAATCTGCTGAGCCTACCCAGGGACCATTGTCTAGATCCAACTGAGCCACACCTTATCTAAATAACTAGTCTTGGAGCCATGGAAGCTGTCCATATCAGACTTCCTTCACTCTGATAGGGATTCACACCACTGGCATTCTAGATAAAGCTTTTGTTATTTAGTGGACATCTTACTAGGGCCGGAGTGTCCTCATGAATTGGAATTGATGAATGGATAATACTGAGCTTCTAGTCCGGCTACGAATAGCTCCATGAGAGAGCTCTCTCCGCTCTTGCAGCAGCTGAGCAATGATAGAGCGAGGATGAAGACACAACCTTCTTCTGAGTGACGACAGCAGAACAAGCAAAACCACCCAGGGGGTATGTGTCACCTGTACCCTGGGAACAGGGAGGTACGTGGTTCAGTTGACTGTAAAACGTTCTAAAACAGAATGAGAGTTCAGAGGCACAGAAATCTCCCTGGCAGGCAAAGGGTCTAAGTGTAATTTGGAAGGAAGCAGACAGCGCCTAAAGGTTTTCATTTGGTTTTGTTTTTAGCAGTGTTTCCAACAGGAAGCACATCAGCAAGGTTCGTATGAGAGACCGTTTAGGAATCTGTCCTGATTAAAGGCCACTGTGTGCCCACTACGTGCAGGCACTGCAAGAGGTGCTGTGGCAA
>NW_004524583.1:23652011-23657283 GCF_000260255.1 Octodon degus
AGAGAGAGAGACAGAGAGCGCAAAACCTAAACAGAACAAAACCATAAAAACTCAAAGTGAAATATTTTCACATGGTCTTATCTAAACCTACTCTTATGGTTTATGTCTAGATATTCCCCCAAGCCTCGTGGAATCATGGGGAGCTTTTCAGAGGGGTCCAGATCTAGGCTGTGTGGTACTGGAATCAAGGATATGGACTGACCTTGACAGATACAGAAGTTACATTTCTCTTTATAGGTCTTGCTTTATCTTGGTCTTAATCATCCAGCAGAAAAGTATAAACATGAGGTATAAACCATATTAATATGCTGAGCTGTAAAAGGATCAAGTCAACAACTTCTGACACTTCCAGTCCTACAGATAATCCACTACTATTATGGACTACCGGACTATATTGGATTATTTTGCTGAATTCACACACCTACAATATTTGAATGGCAATGGAATACCCATCTCTGACAAAGTTAAACAAAAAAGGAGATATAAATGAAGGACCATTTTGTAGTGAAAAAAGATATATATATATATACACACAAATTAGTTAGGATAGGTATACAGCTACTTCCTTTTAGTTCAATGAGAAGAAAGATTTGTACTAATAGTGTTTAGACATCATGTCTGCATCTTGTACTATGAATAACTACAATGAAGACAATAATATGCAATGTATTAATTATTGTAACTGTCCTACTAACCTGTTTTGAAACTGTTTCATTGCTATTTGTTTCTCAATAAAATTAATTTAAAAAAAGATATGTGGTTAGTCTGTCAGGCAGGAGCAAGTTATATTTGGCAATCCGCTCTAGGGCGGGTGTAGCACTCACATCCTTAATTCTAGCCAGAACTATGCCAAACCAAGCAGCAGACTGATTTAGCAATCACATACCTTTAATCCCAGTTTCTTCAGGGTTCCAAAGGTGAAATGTTATGGTTTGTGTACATGTGTCACCCCAAAGCCTCACGCAGTCCTAGGGCCTTTTTACAAGTGGCTGAAGCTAGTGTGTGTGATTAAGGGTGTGGGATTAGTAAAGTGGGCCACTGAGTGGTCTGACATAGTTATGGCCAGGATTAAGGGTTGTGTGTGAGTGCTACACCTGCCCTAGGGGAGGCAGTCTGCAACTAATAGAAAGAGGACCAATGCGCTCTTGCCTGCCTGCTTGCCTCGGTTTCTCCTCTGTGATGCCCCTCTGCCATGCCAACCTGCCTTGAAGCAGCCAACTATGGACTGGAACCTCTAGAAATTATGAGCCAAATGAACCTTTCTCCCTTGAATTTTGGGTGTCAGGTGTAATTTTGTCTCAGTACTGAAAAAGCAACTAAGACAATTATGAGTAACATCTGTTGGTAGATTATTTTTCTCATCTCACAGATTATCTTGTGTCTAGATCCGCATACAGTCCCAAGTGAGGCTTTTGGAGGTGACTGGATCTAGGGTGTGTGATGATGGGATTAAGGTTGTGATGCGGGGATAAATGGTGCCATGTTAGGACTAGGGATACCCTAGTCTTGCTGTGAGTGCTACCTGCCCTAAAAGCAGGTAGCTTGGATACAGTATAAGGGACAGAAGGAGGGGCGCTGCTTTGGCTTGCTGCTTGCTGCTTTGCTGTCTCCTCCAGATCCACCATTAGCGATTTCTCCTCTGCCATGCTGCCCTGCCTTGGAGCCAGCCAACTGTGGATTAAAACCTCTACAAAGTGAGAGCTACATAAAACTTTCCTCCCTTAACTCTGGGTGTCAGGTATTTTGCCTCAGCAGGGAGAAAAGCAAGAAGACAGTTCAGGGGACTGCACAGCTGTTTCAAGACTACACAGCTTGAACCTAGGTCTTTGGTCTCTCATTCCATGCTGTGCTCTACTATGCACAGCTGATTCCCTTTTGAATGTGTTAGTCTGCTTTGCCAGTTGGACAACCAGGTAGACATGTCCAACAGACAAGCACGCAGGGCTGGAGTCTGGGAGAGAGGTTGCAACTACTAGTAATGTGACAGTACAGGAAAGGAAACTAACAAAGAAAGGCATAAACAATAGCAAAATTCTGATTAAGATAGAATTACTGTCAGCAATGGCTGACAGTATCAAATGCTTTATGGTCAGAAAGTGAGGGCCCCTCGACTTCCCTGAGTGCCCTCATCAAGTGAGACCTGAATTTACAGGTGTTCACGCTGATCTCTGCCACGGGCTAAGATGCCCACAGACTTGTGTAAATGTACAGGTGATGTGTTCAACAGCACAGAATGTACGTGCTTTTAAATGGTTGGAATTTAATCTAATTTATTCAAATGTAAAAGAATATAATAAAAGGTACTCCATAGTCCTAGACCAAGGCTTACAAAATTCTGTAACTGACTTAAACCTATGTTTTATTGTATAAAACAGTAAGTTTTTTAAACTTTAACTACTAGAAAGAATACAGTATGAAATCTTTATAGAGTATATGTATGTACATCTGTATGTACATATGTGGATATATGTACATATGCATGTACTTGAGACAAGGTCTCACCATGTAGTCCAGGCTGACCTTTAACTTGCTGTAGAGGCCTTCCTGGCCTCCAACTTGAAAGGAGCCTCTTGCTTCAGCCTTCTCAGGGCTGGGATTATAGGCATATGCCATCATGCATGGCCTGTAGTTAGATTAACTACTGAAAATATATACATAAAAGTGAAAGTGTTAAGTGAGTATAAATTTATATGGAAACTATAGTTAGTAATTATATACTGGGCTATGAACCCAGCCCTGTGCTACTGTGCTAGATACTATGATTTATAAGCCACAGGGAACATCACGTGCTCCCCACGGAGCTTAGAGAGTCACTTAAATATTCTTTTGTGGCGCCTGCAGGTTCCATTACAAATGATGAATGCACTGTGTTTATAGCCCAGCTGGGAGCACCTCAAGGGGAGGAGCAGGGTCTTCCTCACTGCTCAGCGCTGTGTGGTGTCAACGGGTAACTAACTCAGCAACGCAGAGGCAAATCCAATTATAAAGCGACAGTGGCTGCAGCCTCTAAAGCAATGACATTTTAGACTAATTGTTATTTCATAAAAAATTAAAATCTGTTCAATAATACAACATTAGAAAACTATGATTATTTATTTATTTACCTTTCTACTTGAAAACCTTTCTAGAACCAGGGAGATAGCTCAGCAGCATAAGCACCTGCCTGGCAAGTGCAAGGTTTTGAGTTCAATACCTGGTACTAAAAATAAAAAATAAATAAATTTTTAAAAACCCTTTTTGTCTGAGTCCTAGTTCTACTCAAGTACTTTCTATTAAAGTGCTAAATCCGCTCAGTGGATTAAAGCGCTTGCAAGCAGGCACAGCAGCTGTGAGTTCAATCCCCAAGCCTGCCATGCTGGTCCTGCCCCTGAGGCATGCTGAGACAGCAATTGAGACTGGGCGTGGTGGCACGTGCCTGTAATCCCAGCTCTTGGGAGGCTGAAAACAGGAGGATCACTATGAGACTGATCTAGTAGTGAGACACTGAACACCCTATAGACCTTTCCCTAAAAAATAAAATGAAGAAATATTAATAAGAAAGCTAATGTTTAAATAAAGTAACCAGAAATGCAACAGAGAGCATTGCAAAGCACTTTAGCTGTTATTTCATAACATCATAAAAGATCAGCTTTGTTTTTTTTTTTTTTTTGCGGAACCAGGGATTGAACTCAGGCCCTTGTGCTTGCCTGGGAAGTGCTTATTCCACTGAGCCAACTAAGATCAGCTCTTAGTGGCTTAGTATACATAAGGTAAAAGAGTCCAAGAAGTGCTGCCCACACACATTTGACAATCTTAAGCATGGATTGAAGTTATTCTTAAGAAAAATAAATAAACAATTGTTAATGCTTGCCAAATCCATCAAAGCAACTGAAGTATTAGGTTGATATACTTATCTAAATGCCTTTTTAGTAATTTCATTTTAAAATGTTTTTGCTAACCTTGTTTTTTTTTTAAGAGCTTACTTTGGCATAAATTAAAAAAAGAAACAAATAACAATAAACAGTTCTGTGCAGGTCAAATGAATACAAGTGAAAGGCTTAAAAGTTCTGTGTGCCTCCCAGGAGAGAGGCCATTCAGTTCTGCATTTGAAAAACCAGGCCTTTACTTGCTTATGTGGAAATGACATGAGCACGTTTTGTGGTTTTTTTAATCTTTTACTTCTTTATTTATTTGGTGCAAGGTCTCACTATGCAGCTTGGACTCATAGTGATCCTCCTGTCTCAGCCTCCCCAGCACTCGGATTACAGGTGTGCACCACCACACTTGATTTTGGTGGCTGGTATGGCACACCTGGGGTTCTGGAGATCAAACCTGGGTCCTTGTGCTTGCCAGGCAGGCACTTAGACCACAGAGCTATCTCCCTAGCCCCTTGTACTCTTGTATACAAAAATCAAGTAGCAAAGAGTGTAAACTGCTGAGTAAGTGAGTGGAGTGATATAAGAGTTTTTAAAAGTCTTTTCTTCTCTTGGGCAGTACCTTCAAGACCTGTGAGAGGCTTGTACTCACTGAAGATGAAGAAGCTACCTCCAGTGGAACTCTAGGCACTTGGCTTAATGTTATCTCTAATAATCATTTATTTTTCCTAAAATGTTAATGCGAATTCTGCCTTCCGCTCCTCAGTAATCAGCCTTTGTCTTGGGCCTGACTCACAAAGCCGTGCTCCATGCCAAGAGTGACATGTCAAGTCTACTTAGAGCTCCACTGGTCTCCTGCTGGCCTCCGGATACCCAGGTGCCCACTGGGCTCTCAGGTGATCACTGACTGGGTCACAAGCTCCTCAGTTTTGAGAAAATGACTTCAGAAATGTGAAAGTCATAGTCAATAATATTGTTCATTCATACTTTTTTCTTTAAGGATTCGGATTATGCCCCCAGCCAGGACAAACATCCTTGTCTTATTTCTCCACATGGGTCTTGGCTGTAAGGTGTACACCTTGTTTTCTGCTTATTTCTCACCTTCTCTCAATTTTTGTTCATGCAGGTTGCTGATACCAGATCTCAGCTTAAGCATGCGCTGTATTCTTATTTATTTATTCCATAATTTTATTGAGAAACAAACAGCAATGAGACAGTTTCAAACCAAATTGGTAGGACAGTTTCAATAATTAACACATTGCACACTCTTCCCAGTGGTCAGCATCTTGCTGTACAAGATGCAGACATGATATCCTATTTACAAACACCATTAGAGCAAATTCCTCTATTCATTAAGAGAATGTAACTATATATCTATCCTAACCACTTTGAATACACAGATACAAAGTGGACATTCA
>NW_004524583.1:23658283-23662619 GCF_000260255.1 Octodon degus
CATGTCATGACAAGCAGCCCGTATTCAGAAGACCAGAATATGCAATGTATTCTAATGTTCAGTGCTTGGCTGCACCCTGACAGCAGCTGGTTCTAAAAAACAAGCTCCACTTTGACCCCAGCCCTGCAGGACACTTCCTAGATAACTCCCTTCCACATTAGCAGTGTCAGTTGTGCTTTCGTATTCCTCCTGTGTTTTAGCCTCACAATCAATAGTCAGACTCTAGGGCTTAGCCAGCACAGAAACAAATAGTAGAGACATATAGAAAACCAGTATTTTACTATGAACTTTTCCTCTCTAAATGGCACTCTAAATGGTAAACAGAGAAATGTATGAGTGGTGGAGTAGGTAACTGCCTATTTTTGTTACATTAAGGTTCTTAGGAATCTTAGATTAAGATTTCTTATGGCAAATGTTTGGAAAAGGTGACATTTTACAATTATAAATTGATATTCTGGTTGATGAAACTGATTTCTTAAGGCTGTTTTAAAACTATACTTCAAACAGGTTTACCAGTCATCAGCGCTAGTGCCTTGTTCAAAATGGATATTCCCCACAGTTTCCAATTCAATCAGCAAAAATGGGATCAATAAACCATGACTTTTCTTCTTTCGCTTTACTTCAATACGATAAAGTGCTTCAATTCTGTTGAAGAAAAAAGAATGTACAGCTATTAGAGTCATCTAAACATCACATTAAAATTAATGAGTTTTTAAATTAATTAATTAATTAATTACAGAGTGTTGCTAGGCAGTTCAGACTCATAGTGAACCTCCTGTCTCAGCCTCCCCAGCACTGGGATTACAGGCAGGCACCACCATGCCTGGTTACAGGGCTGGCACAGCACACCCCGGTTTCTGGGGCCTGCACGGCATGTGGTAGGATTAAACTTGGGTCCTTGCCCTTGCCAGGCAGGAGCTTAGACCACTGATCTATCTCCCCCACCCAAAAATGCAAGATAGATTTTTGTTTGTTTGTGTGTTTTTTTGGTGGAACCAGGGATTGAACTCAGCCCCTTGAGCTTGCCAGAGAAGCGCTTATTCTACTGAGCCATCTCCCCCACCCAAAAATGCAAGATAGATTTTTGTTTGTTTGTGTGTTTTTTTGGTGGAACCAGGGATTGAACTCAGCCCCTTGAGCTTGCCAGAGAAGCGCTTATTCTACTGAGCCATCTCCCTGCTCCAAAAGTTTTTTAAGTGACGTTAGTATATTATCAGTTTCTATTTTTCAATAAGCTTGTTAATAAGCCAAGTAGCAGTCTGATTTTTATAATTTAAAGCCACTTTAAATTTAAGCTTCAGAATATATAAAGATTAGGAAACTATCCTGGGCTTAAAGCTGTAGCTCTTTGATCTTAAACAATTTTTACCTTTTTATGACTCTATTTTCTCAGAAAAATGCCAATACCGGCAGCACCCATGTTGTAAAGGCTGTTTTGCGGCTTCATGCAAGCAAAGAACAGAGAGTCTGGCTGAGAGTGGTCCCCTGCACCCCCAGAACGTTATCAAAGTTACTGTTACCATCACTATAGGGCAGACTAATTGATCCACGTGATGCCTTCATAAGTAAACATTTTCCGCCTTATTAAGCCTTCTTTTAAGTTTCTAGGTGAGAACACGAGCATGGGCCTGCGTTCACACGATGCAGACAGCTGCGCGTGCACCTTGCTGGGTCTCCTCTGTGTGGCGAGTCGCTCCGCCAGCTGGTGCCCTGCTGCACCCAGTGTGCGGGGATGAGACCCGCAGGCACGCAGAGGAAGCTCCCGGCCTGCTTAGGCGCCGCGCTACCACGAACTGCAGGCCGGCTGTGGCCCGGGCCCGCTCATGACGCGCTAGGAGCTGGGCCAGCAGGCCACACCCGCTCTCCATTCTGTCCTTCTTATTTTCCTGAGCAAGGCAACTGAGGGACCCTGAACTAAGATTCTCAACCTCTCGCGTGTCGGATCTGAACTACACAACCCCTTAAACATACTCGTCTAGCTTCTTGTTCCAGAATGTTACCCTTTCATTTAAGGCATTCAGTTTGATCATTATCTTCTGCTGAAGACTTGGTTCTTCCGTGACAGTCTCACAACTCTTTGATTTTTCAACCTCAGTTGTTTTATTGTTATTAGCTCGGTCGCTGCGCCCTTTGCCAGAGCCCTTGAGTTCTGCCAGCTCCCGTTCCAACTGTTGAAAACCATGCACCAGAAAGCAAGATAAAAATTAAACATGGTAAAGACTGAATTTAGTTGTTAATTTTCTTAGTGAGGTCCATTAAATAGCTAATTTAATTTAACAGGGTAGAAATTTAGGTAACAAATAGGATAGACTTCATAAAAGCACACCGAGCACATGAATTAAACTTTGGTCCACATTCAACTGATTTCCTCGGACCAACCAACAGCCATAAGTTCTTCAGACATGGCAGCTTCTCATTTCAAAATAAGAAAAGCAAAGAAGTTGATCTTGAAATTTGATAAGTTTGCTTCTATTAAAGCCAAAGTAAAATTAAAATAAATGCCAGCTTTGATGTAAATATTTAAACTTTAGAAACAAAGTTGGGAGTTTTCACACACCTACTTTTCAATGTTTTCTCAACGTAAATTTAAACCTGTTTTCACACCGTTCCAGACAACTGTGTATTATTCTGCTGTGTACATGGTGTTCTGGGAGAAAGGTAATCACAAAAAGTAAAGCAAAGCTTGTCTATTGGGTACACATCTCCTCTTTTACCTTGGTCTCCTATATGGTTCAAGTCAGTACAAGGACTAAAATTTCAAAACTATGAACCAAAACGAACCTCTCCTACTGCAAGTGTTGGGAGCTACAGCTGAGCAAGGAGAAAGTGCTAGGACACTTAGATATTTAAAAATACTACAGGGGCTGGTGAGATGGCTCAGTGGTCTAAAGCACCTACTTAGAACAAGCTAAGCCAAGCAAAGCACAGGGACCACGGTTCAATCCCCAGCACCACATGCCAGCCAGCCCCGCCCCCTGGTGGGCTGAGCTGGCCACACACACACAAAAATAAATAAATAATTAAAAAAAATAAAGATACTACATAAAATATTATTGGTCTTGATTACTGAGGTTTTGGACATTCCCTTAAATTTTGGGCCCAAGGCAGGAGGCTTATTTACCTCACTTTAGTCTTAATTTTGTAGGATTAAAAAAAAACAAAACTGTACTATACAGAAAGCATATGAATAGAAATTTACTAATTATCTCTATTTCCTCAGTAAAATACTTATAGAGCTATATTCAGAAATAAATTGAGTTGTGCTGGCCTCACCCCTGGGGTGCACTGAGACCTACGACTGACTTGAGTGTGGTGGCACATGTCTGTAATCCCAGCACTTAGGAGGCTGAAAACAGGAGAATCACTGGGAGTCCAATCTGTATAGTGAGTCCCTAGATGGAATAGATTTTAAAAAAAGAAAAAAAAAAAAAAAAAAAAAAGAAAAAAAACCAAAAAAAAAAAAAAAGAGAAAGAAATTAGGCTTATTTATAAAAATGTTTATTGCTTACATAATTTATGATTTATTTTTCACATTTGGAGATTTTGTTTAATTCAAGGCGATAATCCTTAATCTGAAAATCCAAGATATGAAATGGTGCACAGCCTCAAACTTCTTGATACATTTCAAATTTCAGGCAATGAATGATTAGCCAATTAATATGTAAATATTCCAAAAATCTGAAAAATTCCAAATTCTGAAATATTTTTGGTACTGAGAACCACAAATAAGATACTTAACCTGTTTTACATATGGGAATGACAAATGTGAAATGACTTTCATATACTGGTCCCCTGTGGTTTTTATTTAAATAATTTATATTTTGTTAGTATTTTACTTTAATGCCTTTCCTTTTTTCTTTCTTTTTTAAAAAAATGTATTTGTGTGGGCTCATAGTGATTCTCCTGTTTTCAACCTCCCCGGCGCTGGGATTACAGGTGTGTGCCTCAGCATGCCCAGGGGTGGGGTCAGCATGGCATGTGGTACCGGGGATGGAATCCTGGTCCCTGAATTTGCCTAAGCAGGCATTTAGCCCACTGGGCTATTTTGATAGCCCTGCTTTTCTGACTATAATAATTAAAGCCTCATTTTGAAAAAGTATTATGACAAAGCCTTGGTTTTTACTACCTACTACTCTGTCATAAAAATGAACTCTTGTTAAACATTTAGGTAGTTCCATTTTGTCCCCCTGGTTATTAACAGTGCAGCAGTTGCTGTGCTATCTCTTGGGGAGATGATTGTTCAAAAAGAAGGGGGTGGTGAGTGAAGGCAAGAGATAGGAAAAGGAGTATTATGGGACTGTCCTGCTTCAAGATTGTATATGGTTAGATTTTTGGA
>NW_004524583.1:23663620-23665907 GCF_000260255.1 Octodon degus
ATGTATGCAATGTGTTAATTATTGAAACTGTCCTACCAATTTGGTTTGAAACTGTCTCATTGCTATTTGTTTCTCAATAAAATTATGGGAAAACAAAGTAGTGCAGCCATAAATCACTTAGAATGGAATTTTAGGAGTAAATTACTAAGGGCGCAGTAGTGAATAACCAGAGTGTAGGGACCATGTTGGGCACAAAGGGTCAGGGGCATCTCCTGGCCCTCATATCTGTCCAAGAAGTTTATATTTTTAGTCCCGAAGATAAATTATTGGAATCCCACCAAGTTAATTCCAATTTACCACTTCCAGTGCAACCCACAGTGAGAATAAAGACACTAAGGCATATTTATGGTTATGGGGAGCCAGGGGGCCCTAAGTCCAGCCATGGTGATGGCTATCTGGAACAAAGGCCTCGACCCAGGGCTGAACCCAGGTTTTATTCAGTCATGAAGGAGGAGTGGCTTCAGGATGAAAGACTGAGAATGGCGGGAAGTAGGTGAGCACTGTGAGCTGGGCTAGGTCGGAGGCCTGCGTTTACCTCTGTCATGTGCAGAGGAGGATATTCAGGAAAAGTGATTTGCATTGTACTATTGAGATAGTATCTAGTGTTTTGGGGTCCAATGCTTCAGCTCTGATGTGTAATCTTTCAAGCCCCAGGAAGTTATAGCCTCTATCTCAAGGCTAATCCCAGCTGACAGCGTGGAGCACTGCCTCTTCATCCTGTCTCAACCTGGCTCTTATTCAAGAGCAGCAGGTGTGGGTTACTATGGAAACATGCATGCCATCTTCTGAGACTACCTCTAGCACTCAGCTAGACCAATATGCACTGCTTAAGGCCAACTGAAACGATGAAGAGAAGTCCTAGCCAGCTCTGTACACATCAATACAAGGAAATAGGGTCAGGCTCAGCCAAAATGGAGACGACTGCCCTTCTTTCAAGGAGAGCTGCTCAGGTGGTCCTGCACAGCAGAAAGCAGAATGGTGGAAGCACGTTCCCTCAGCCCAGGGCTTTCAGCAGCCTTGGGGCTCCCTCACTGGTGGGAAGCTGTCGTGTTCTTCTTACCAGCCTGGGCTCTGCCGTGCATTGCACTTGGACAGCTGATAAGTGAAAATAGTTTCTTGATGTCTTAATTAACACTTGAAAATTAACAACTGGTCTGCTCCTTTAAGTATTTATTGGCCACTTTTTTAAAATAGAAAGTGCTTGTTTATGTATTTTACTCCCTTTTCCTATTTGGGTATTTATTTTTCATCTTGCACTATTTAAAAGTACTAGTAAAAATTATACTAAGAGGGCCAGTGAGATAGCTCAGCGGACTAAACACCTGCTTAGGCAAGTGCAAGGGCTGAGGTTTGATCCCTGGTACCACACGCTGCATAGGGCCTGCCCCCAGGCATGCTGAGCCAGTAATTGACATAGGGTGTGGTGACGCGCACCTGTAATCCCAGTGTTGGGAGGCTGAAAACAGGAGGATCACTACCAGTCTGAGCTGTGTAGTGAGACCCTGCACAAAGTACAAATATATATAAAGGACAAGCCCTCATTTTTGTTGAAAATCTTTTTTTTTCCAAATTGTCATTGGTTATTTACCTTTATTAATACTTTTAGTAGGAAATCATTTCACTTTTTGAGATTAAATCTCTAGTTGTTTCTTTGTGATTTCTCATACTTATTTGGCAACCTGAGATCAGTCAAGTATATTTATATATGTTTATTCTTGAATTGTGTCATATTTTTATTTTGCACATTTACTTTTTGGCTGTATTTTATTTTATTTTATTTTATTTTTTCAATTTTGAATTTGGCTTTTATTTTAAAATACATTTAGCAGAGAACTGTCACAAGACAGGAAATAGCAAAACACAAGACACAGCATTTTCAAATTCTTTTTAAGCTACACATAAAAATCAAGAGGCTAGCACAGACCCAAATTGGGGGGAACAATTCTTAAAAAATTCAGTCCGTAAACTACACACTTTGAATGAAAAGCTCTTCTCACATTTCCAGTGGACCGAGAGGTTTCTAGGTGCCCTGGTTTCTTTTCAGCTAATAGATAAACAGCCCAAATTCAGTTGCTTTCCTTAAAATTGTCATGTCCAGTTTTGGTAAAAAAAATTACCATGCCCTTAAATTCTCAATCAGAATTATAAAAATAGGAGCTCAAATAGTTACGCTGTTCAAAATAGAAACATCTTGATACTTCTAGATAACCATAGAGATATTGCACTAAAACCAGTCATTCCATACCTGATGTTCCTTTACATGGAAACTTTCTTTTCTTTGTTTTTT
>NW_004524583.1:23666297-23668268 GCF_000260255.1 Octodon degus
ATTTGTTGTAATACTATTTTGCATTTAATTTACCTATTGGTATTCGGTTTGGTGTAGTGTAAATTGAGGACTCAACTCCCCTACGATTAGTTTTGCTATTGTTTTAAAATGTGATTTATTGAATAATCAATTGTTTTCACATACTTCTTTTTTTGTTTTAAAAAAAATAAAGCTTTACATACATAAGAGTTCATTTTGAGGCAAACAATCCTTAATTTTCAGGGTCTACTTTTAATAAAGGAAAACCAACTTATTCTAAATAAAAGGCACACACTTCTAAGATACATAGTGGTCCTCACTTATCACAGAAGTTACAGTCCAGACACCCCCATGATAAGTGAAAATCAGCAAAGTAGCAACGTTATATTTATTTTAGTACCTATATGTTTTAAGGCTTTATAAATCCTTTCCACACTCTTATAAGCCTTTCCCACACTTTTAAAAACAATTCTGATGTTCTTAACCATTTTCTAAACTTGTACACCTATGTAATCTTAACAACATACGTATACTGTATGTACAGTACTGCAGTGTAGTGAAAAATGCATGATAAATAATTTAGGTTAAGATATTTTGAAAACCTGTAAAACAGTGAGTCTATGAGAGTTGGACTGCAGAACAGTGAGGGTCTACTGTAGCCTGATCCAAAGTTCCCTATATTATTTTATTAGTAAAATGATATTTTAACACTTTAAACAAGAAAGTACATTTTGAGCACAGTCTGCTGATACCTACTAAAAATGCAACTGATGTACAAACAACAGGTCTCCACAACTGTTTGAGTCATATTAAAGCACAGAGCTTTTAAAAATTTTACAAGGGGCCAGCGAGATAGCTCAGCAGTTTAAAGCACCTGCTTAGGCAAGCTTAGGCAAGTGCAGGGAATGCAGTTCGATCCCTGGCACCACGTGCTGCATCAGCCCCACCCCTAGTGTGAGCTGAGCTGGCCTCTTCCTCCCAAAAAAATTTAAATTTAAATTTAAAAAAAATCTCAGAAGTAACTCTGAGCAACAGAATTGACAATAAAAAATAGATAATATATCAACCATTGATAATCAGCTATTCTTGTTTTGAAAATCCATAACATATGTATTGTTGTATGGTACCCTGTTTCTGTCTTTGCTTCTGATTTTTGCTCTTGATGTTTTTACTCTTCAAAACAAAATTAAAATAAAAAAATTTCAGAAGTACATAAGGCTATACTAGTTTTGGATTGAGGGTTTCTAGTTGTAGAATGTAGCTTAAATACCTGGAATCCAAAGATTTTTAGGGTAAAGTTGAATTGAAATTCAGTATTAGCTGTACACATATATAAACTTAAAAGATTTTGCTACCTTATCAAGCAGTTTTTAAAAAGATAAGATGACTGAATTTTACATTATTAGATCTTACATTTTTTTTCACAAAGCTGAGTAACTTTATTTGTTCTTCTGGCAGCTTTTGTAATTTGCATTTTCTATCATTTAATTTTTCAAGGTCTTCATTAAGATGCCTCTGAACTGTTTTTATACGCATATTGTAATACATTATTTTTTTCATTGCTGTGGTCTAAAAGTAAGAAATAAAACAAAAGATTAAGTAAAAGAAGTCATAGGTAATTACAAGTAGTATTACGTGAGGATGACACATTCTACAGCCTGATGACATGCTTTTCTAGCTCAGTTACAAATTATAATGACAGCCAGAGGGATCACGGTTCAGAGTTCTCTACTTAAATTTAAAATACAAAGCACGCAAGTTCAAAGATGTTCTTCGTGGGTAGTACTTATGTGTGAGATGCATACACATTTATTTCCAGGATGACAGCATGAAGACACAAAAGACAGAATTTATAGAAGAGTATAATTTAGCTAGTGAGAATCAATCAAAAATAACAGGACAGTATAAACTAATCAACCATGATATAAAAATATGACCTAGTTTTAGCCATTTACCTGAAATAATGGAGATTCTCTTTATCAAGAAATTTAT
>NW_004524583.1:23675358-23686081 GCF_000260255.1 Octodon degus
AGCCAGATTTATAGTGAAAATTGGGAGCAAAGTGCAGAGCTAAGTACCTCGAAGAGTTTGCAATTTCCCCAGAATGGGGAATTGGGGCCTTAGCTTCTTTGCTAAAAACATTAGCACTTAAAAGAAGCCAAGTATTTTACACCTGGACAATAGGAGAGATGTTTAGAGGGCATCTCAGGAATGAGCAAGACCCCACCCTTTGAAACCTTAAGGGATTAAAAGAGTAAAGGTAAACTCCTTTGAAAGACCATTTGAGAAGAAAGGTTGAGGGCACCCTGCTTGAGAAGGATTGGTTACAAAGGATTTACTTCACAGTACTTAGCTATACTTGAATTAGAAGGCCTCTATAGTCATGGTCCAAAGGAGCCTGGCTACTTCTTAATATGGTGGTAAGCCTTAGCATCATGCACATAGTTCTGGTTTTTTTAGCATGCAGAATGCAAGAGTCATGGGGTCAGAAAGGCTTCCACCCAGATTTCAAAAGAAGGCCTGGGAGGCCAGGCAGTGCCCCAGAGTGCAGTGTGTAACGCTATAAAAACAAAGCTACACAGTACCTTCCCGGCAAATGTGAGACCATGAGTTCAAGCATGACAACAAAAAGACACAAGCTGAAAATACACTGGAGATCCAGCAAGCTGGGGAAGTGAGGAACAGAGATTGTCTGAGGAAAGCTGCAGGCACTAACAAAACCTTCCCAAAAGAAAGGCCTTGAGGCCTCCACTCAGCAATGCCATAGGTAAAGAGCCATTCAAACTCTTTGGAGCTCACTTCTCCCACAGATTGCTTCAGATATGAGACAGGGAGTGTCTTGGCTACTTTTCTGTCATTGCTGGACAAATTAAGGAAGGAAAGGTTTATTTAGCTCACAGTTTGTGATGGTTTCAGTCTGTAATCAGCTAGCTCTAATGGTGAGGGGCAACCATTCAAGGCAGCAAAAGCACAAAGAGAAAAGTAACCAAGACAAAATGTGGTGACAGGAATGGGGTCATTGCTGTGACTGTGCCTGACCATGTGGTCCAAGAAACCTTTGGGAATGGCTGTGGAAAGTGCTTGGAAAAGTGCAGAGATATCCCCTGGAAGAGCAGTGTTGCGCTGCCTTACAGTGTCCTGTGTGGGAGATTCTGGTCAGAGCTCAGAGGACCAGAAGACTGACAGAAATCCTGTGGTAAAGACAGGGTTCAGGTGATTTCTGCTGGGAGGAAGGACTGCAGATTGTGTTGTGGACTCCAGATGAGGTGTGTTAGGACTTGGTATAAAGTTTGCCTGCATTTTTCGCTGGCCCAGACTTTGCCTGAGACTGAGATTAAGGGCAGCAGACTGATTAATTTTGCAGAAGAAATTTCAAGCCAACTGAATATAGAAGCAGTAGCATCGCAATAGTTGGGAGGTTTTAGCTAGCTTTATGTTGTGAATTAAGAGCAAAGATCCCAGCAGAATAATTTAAAATGCAGTGCATTAGGCCAGAAAGGAAGTAGGTGAACTAAATGCTTTTTGCATAAAGGGATGTGCATGAGTCATTGGAGGACCAACGGCAAAACATTATGGTTCTGATGTAATACACTGTTGATAGACATAATCCTGGTTCTTCAGTATGATAAACCCGTGCTACAGTGTTCAAGTTGAGAACTGATGAGAACAAGCATGTTTTTGTCACTGAAAAATAACTTAAAGAAATGTCTGGTTGTCAAGTTGACAAGGGGTGGATTGAAATGGTTGATACACTGTAGCAACTTGAGAAGTTTAAAAATTTAATTAAGTGACTTAGCAGGGGGCCAGGGTCCTCACTTTCAAAATATCCCCATCCTGTGCAAGAGGAGGGTCCAGAGATGGTGTGAATGATACATCTACCGTAGGGAGGAGGAGGTTTGACCCCGCTTTTGTTCTTGCTGCTTTTGCTCTCTTCTGTCACCTTGGACTGTTGCCCCTGTGTCATGCCACCCTGCCTTGCAGCCATCTGAGCACAGACTGAAATCACTACAAACTGTGAGCTAAATAAGCTTCCTTCCTTAATATTGGGTGTCAAGTGTTTTGCCTCAGCAATGAGAAAGAAGCAACCAAGACGAGGAGCTATAGGATACAGCAACTGTGCTGCTGGGCTTTGGGCTTTCTTTAGAATTTTGTTCTATGTCCCCTATTCTCCTTTTTGGAATGGAACTATTTTCCTGGGGCCACTGTATGTTGGAAATGTTTGCTTTTCTTTATGATTTTTATAGGGCTCACAGATAAAAGATTGTCTTGAATCTCAGGGTAGACTTTGGACTTTTCGACAGTGCTGCAACTATTCAATTTCTGGCAACTCTTAAAGATGAACTAAAGGCATTTTGTGTATAGAGATGCACATGAGTCATTTGGGGGCTGGGACAGAATGTCATGGTTTAGATGTGAAGTGTCACTCAAAAGCTTCACATGCAGTGATGATGCCTGGTTCATGCGGGTGCAATATGTGTTGATGAACGTAAACATGTATGAACGTGTTGGATGTGCTGTGATGAGGTGGGGCCTGGCCAGAAGCAGGTCAAAGAGAAAGACTTGGACAAGTGCATCTCCCTCCTGGCTCCTCCACCTCTCCTTGCTGTTCCTGGCTGCCATTCTGCAAGCAGCTTTCCTTGCTCCTCCAGGCTCTTCCACCACACACTTTATTACTGCAGCTAGCTGACTACACATGGAATGAGTTCTAGGAAGCTGTGAACCAAAACGAATCTCTCCTTTATGGTGAGGGTGTGAAGTATTCAATTGCAATAGTGAGAAAGTGACAAAGACAGTAAAACAACCCTGGCTATTCTCCTTCTCAATCTCCTCTTCAGGTTCCTTTTTTCCTTCTCCTCAACCTGTAACACCCAAGTAGCACACGACCTGTCAACACCATTCCTGTCTGGTTCATCTAGCCCATGGCTTTAAGCACCACCCTTCTGCTTGCAATTCTCCTGGTTGTATCTCCAACGTGAGAAACACTCTTACACAGAAGATTCACATAGCCAGTCGCTTATTGTACATGTCCCATTAGATGTTCAAAGACCATTCAAATTTTGCTTACTGTTAAAACATGATTCTTTCCAAACCTACTCCCTTCCATACTCTTCCTTATCTCATCAAATAACAAATTACTCTTTTAATTGCTCAAGCTAATAATTTGACATTACAGTGGTAGTTTGATTCACAAATACTTTTATTTGTGAACAGCCAGGTTCACAAACAGGTACTTTTACTTTTCTTTTTTGAATTTAGTACAGGGTCTACAAGGTTTCACTACTCCGATCAGACTCATAGTGATTCTCCTGTTTACAGCCTCCCCACACTGGGATTACAGGCGCGCGCCACCACACCCAGACTCAATCACCATCTCTGCTCACCCAGGGCACGGGGCTGCATGGCAGGCATTTCACAAAACCATGTTCATGTTTGCGAACTCTGCATCAGGTAACAACCACAACAGAGCCCATCTTTCCCACAGAAACGTGAATGTGGCAATATTTAACAAAATCATAGAACAAATTAAGTTTGCGAATTAAGCGACCACTGTATGCGCCAGGTCTTTGTTTTATACCTCATACACAGTTCATCAGCAAATCCAAATTGGTTCTACCTTATAACTACCACCAGAATTTGACTACTATGTTAACACCTTGTATCAAAACAGCTACATCTCTTATCGAAATTACTGGAATAATCTCCGAAGCCTCAAATTCATTATCGAAGAGGATCCTTTTGAAAGGTAAGACATCTTGTTCCTTTGCTGCTTAAAAAATTTCCCATCTCACGCCAAGTGGAAGCCAAGGGACCACAGCATTCTGCAGAGTCTCACATGACCTGCCCCCATCACTCCTGTCTTCATCTGCTACTTGCTACTTCTCTTTCCATCACATCCTCAGCTTCAGCCATACTGTCCTTGTCATTCTTCAAATATGTGGAGGCGTGCCTCAGGGACTGTGTGTTTGTTGATCCCTGAAAATCCTTCTCCAGATTTTCCGATGGCTTGCTTCCTCATTCCCTTTGGTTTCTACTCTAATGTCCACCTTACCAGAAAATCATTTCCTAATAGTTGTATACAAAACAAAACAGCCCTTCCTCTGCTTCTGCCAACCATCCAATCCACTTCACTCTCCCTTGTTTTACTTTCTCCACAACTTTTATCATCATCTCTCAGGCTGACTGTTTAGTCACCCAGCTGCATACTAGCTATTCCCCTCCCATCAAAAAAAGTCTCCAAGAAAACAGGGATTGGCTCACCTCTGAGAGCCATCATTCTGGGTTATGAAGAAGTTGGTCAACTAATTTTGTACAGCATGTTCACTTTGCAGAATCTGTCCTGGATCTATAGACAGGGGCTGGCAAGATAGCTCAGCAGACTAAAGTGCCTGCTTAGGTAAGCTTATGTAAGCTCAGGAACTGAGATTCAGTACCCAGCACCACATGCTGTGCCAGATCTGCCCCCAGGGCAAGCTGAGTCAGCCAGAGTTTGGGTGTGGTGGTGCACACCAGTAATCCCAGTGCTGGGGAGGCTAACAGCAGGAGGATCGTTACAAGTCTGAGCTTCGTACTGAGACCCTGAAGCAGTCATATACATTAAATAAATAAATAAGTAAATAAACAAATAAATAAATAGTAACTTATTAAAAAAACTACAGACATAATACTAGAAATTTCACTGTCTTTTTTTTCTTTTGCGGAACCAGGGATTGAACTCAGGCCCTTGTGCTTGCCAGGTAAGTGCTTATTCTACCCAGCCCCAATATTAGAAATTTTAAAAATATGACTGTGAATGTGAAGCTATGTTGATTATTTTCACTTAGCAATGTTGGAGAAGACGTTATTCCCTGGACCTCCAATAACTCTCAACTCTGCAAGTAGGCAGGAACACTAACCTTTGGCTTAGCCATCATTGAGAAATAATTTGCTTCTTATATTGAAGATGGAGAAGAGAATAATCTCAATCTTCCAAAAAAAATGACAGAAGGAAATTTAAGAATAAATCCTTGGGCTAGCTAGGGAAGAGAAGTTAAGACAAGCGGATAAAGACATCTATGTTGAGTTGATGGATGAGTCACAAGGATAAGGTAGTGAGGTTTTGTGGGGGGCATCTGTGTGCTTGGCATATTCTAACATCATGTACTGGTGATTTTCTGAATGAACAAATGAAACCTGTCAGGAGCTCAGAAGCTAGACAGTCAGTCAAAGGTGTGTAGGCATGACTAGGCCTCAGTGTCTAAAGCAAATAAGCTACCTCCGGGCTGAGATAAGCATCCTGAGTGGTTAATGTTGGCTACTAGTCACTAGGCAACCTTGTGTCACCTGTTACTAACTTTGCAAAATTATAAATAAATGTAGGTTTTGTTGTGCTGCTAGGTTTGTCTTGCCTACCAGGCAGACCTGCTACTACCTAGCCCAGTTTTTGTCTTCTTATCTATGTTTTTCTCATTCCTGCTGCTCTTTCTCACCGGGTAGAACCTGAGACCAACAGATCCCTACAAAACAGCAAGAGGAGTGACTGGGAAGGAGAGTTAGAAATGTAATACAGAAAGACTATGAAAAGGCCTAGAGAAACCCCAGGAATGTCATTACGAAGGTGCAGTTGCCCCAGTGACGTGAAAAGTCAGCCCCCTTACTGGAAGGTTCACTGTCAGTGGAAACCCAAGAGCCACTCTCTTAAAAGTTTCAGAGATGTCACAGCAGTGTGTAGAAGGAGAGCCATTATAGTTCCTGTGGATTTAAACCATCTTTAATTAGATTAAAATCTACCTAAGTTTTGGCATATTGCTATCCACAGTGGTTATTTTCTAATTTTGACATACAACATTCAAGATGAAAGTTGGTTATTTATTACACTTCTACCTTTATTTAAGCTTTAATTTTTGTATATGTAGCACTAGTTTGGTTAGCTGTAGCTTTGATAATTCTGAAGATTTCCTTCTTTTAGTTTTGTATGCATGACAATATAAACTCAATTTCAATCATTTCCGCTTTCCAGTATTATCCACAAACTCTAGTAGTAACATTATCATTTGTATATTTTTATGTAAAATATACTGATCACTGGACAAAAGTAAAATTGAAAGCAAGAGATGACTGGATAACCCACCTACCATAAATAAAGCAGTTAATAAAGCAGTTAATTAACCAAACCAAAGTGGCAGATACCTGATTAGGAGGACACTTACGTCTGCCAGCTCCTTGATTTGCTTTGCTGACACATCAAACGTGTCCAATCTCTGAAGGCACGGCAGGTGATATAATAAATGCGTGGAATAGTTACACAGCTGACAAACCGGGTTGGCTTTATACTGAGAATCGTTGAGACACAAATCTTTTAAGGAAGGCAGCCTGGTTAAGTTCGTGAGGTCCTACAACAATAGCAATGACAGTGTTCAATTAGTTGTGCGCACTCATCTGTAAAGGAGACATTTGAACACTTAAGAATACTCATGGTGTAATGCAATACCTTCTAATTACATGCACAATTCAATCTAGACGGTAAAATGCTTCCATCTAGTAAAAGGCATGTTAAATTCCTGAGGAGAGGACCAACAATAATTAAAGATCGCATTCTGTACAACTACATGCGTTATACATTTACTAAGCCATGCGGTCCAGCTGGCACCGTGGAGTCAACACGTGAACACACTCATTTGCTCAGGCCCCATTGCCACCCTCTGTCCAGCCCCTTCTCCTAACAACTGCCCTGGGCACCTGGAGGTCTCTGCTTCCTTTGTCCTACCCACTGTGCTTACCACCCAGAAACACTGTTCTCCACCTTCCCTGCCCCCAGATAGGCCATGCTTCTCAAAGCATGGGGGCCTATTCCATTACAGTTGCTACAGGCTTCCTGACTTTTCATTGTTTCTTGTTGCTTTGTTTGGTGCTTTCTAAGTGCCCTTTACCTGCTCTGTCAACTACAACCTAGCTTTCTCTGCAGGCTTCATTAATCTCACCAAGTGGTCAGGGGAGAGGCGGGTGAGGCACTCTTTCACGTCTTTTGTCCTGATCTTTAAGTCATTGCTTATACTTTCAGGTACTTGTCCTCTGGCTCTTGATCAACTCTTCAGTCTTGTCCCTCCCTGTTTAAACCCTAACATTTAGTAGTGAATGCCTGTAATCCCCACCTTCTGGGAGGCTGAGGCAGGAATATAATCAGTTCCAGCCCAGCTTGCATAACTGACATGCTTAGTGAGACCTTCACTCAAAATAAAAAAATAAATAAATGAATAAAAAAGAGACAAGAATGTAGCTTAACACAAAGGCCCTAGGTTCAATCTACAGGACAAAAAAAAGTACCTCACATTTTATATCTTGGCAACATTGAACTATTGGAAGTTTCAGAATGTATCAGGTTGATCCTATTTTGTCTTTAGACCTCCTGGTCTCTCTGAGTCAACTGAGCTACACTCCAGCTTCACATTTTAATCTGTCAGGGTCAAGCCAGATGCCATTTTCTTGGAAGCCTTGTTTTAGCCCCCAGGTTCTTGTGGTCTCACGCCTTGCTGCCCACTGCTGATGCATCCAAGAAGTCAGATGCCAAGGATCTGCACAGGGCTTGGCCAACAGTCTACAGACTCACAATGGGATTGGTATTCTTGAAGTACTCTAAAAAATAAAAACAAGAGGGAAGTGCCGGGGCCAGGGATTGATCCCTGGCACCACATGCCATGCCAGCCCTGCCTCTGGGCATGCTGAGCCGGCAAGTGAGTCCAGGAATGGTGGCACACACCTGGTAATCCCAGCTCCGGGGAGGCTGAAAACAGGAAGATCACTATAAATCCAGGCTGTGTAGTGAGACCCTGCACAAAATACAAAGTAAAATAAAATAAAAAATAAAAATAAAAACATAATAAACATAGGAATCCATCTGTGGTATAGGACACCTAATTATTTTCTGTCTGCACTTGTACAGAAGAAGTTGGAAATCCATTGATTCAAATTCTTTAAATGCAGGATTTGCATTTAACATTACATTCCCAATACTCAGCATTTGGAACACACAGATCCCAAATAAATGTGAACTGGTTGGTTATTGTCTTTCATACCAATATTTAAGGTACCCCTGTACCTTCTCATTATTAGGATGCTGCCTTGGATAGGAGGGTACTGTGGTTGTGTTAAGCTTGAATATATGTGATGTCATTTAGTCGAATCAGAGGCAGGACTGGGGGAAATTCAAAGCAAGATCCAGGAGGCATAAGTACTACAATAAAGTACAAATGAAGTGGAAAAGAGAGGGCAGAAACAGGCTCCTAGAAGTAAGAGTAGGACAGGGTTAAGTTGCCAATTCATATCCAAACTCAATCTGGACAAGCGAGAATGCGGCTCACTGGTCTGACCCAAAGATGGGAACTGTCCTATGGTTGGATTAGGACTAAGAGGAAGCTGCTCTAAAAGGGAGGTTCTTGGAGCTATGCAGAGAATTATCTGGTCAAATTCTGTAAGGGTAAGGAAGATAAACCACTGGTTGTGCTAAGGAATCAGACATCTTTTAATTGCTAGGTGGTTTATTGCGCTTGACCTTCAGTCTGGACTAGGAGATGAGGGTATTAAATTCACAAGCCTTACATGAGAGTCTTCATCTACCTTCAAAGGTCAGGTGACACTGAAGTCTATGAAGACCCAAAATCTCACTGAAAATTTGTAGGGTGCCTGGCATGGATGCAAGGTAGGCACAGAGGTCACTACATCATCACTAGAACAGCATCATTTTAGGATGAAAGGGAAAGTTAAAAATAAGAGTCTAGATAGAAAATTAGAAAGCAATGATTGAGGATGAGGACAGTGATCAGGAGGTGGGGGAGGGAAGAGAAGGGAGGTGAAGGATTGAAAATGATCAAGATATGTCATGTGTATGTACCAAGCTCCTCAAATAAACACCACTCCTCTATTGCAAACATGTATTAATAAAAAACACATAGAATAATCTAAGCTCTAAAGAAAAGGGTGAATGGGCCATGCAGGGTAGGAGACTGTGAAGGGGAAGAATATTCCAGCAAGTGAAAAGGCCAAAGTTAAGAATGTGCTAGGTATACTGGGAAACAGTCAGATTTTTGTGACTGGAAGAGAAGAAACAAAGGAGAGAATGGTAGAAGCTGTGCTCAGAGACATAGTGGGGAGGGAAGGGAAGGTTATGCAGAGGTTCAGGAGCCATCACAGGAAGTATCTTGTACTGTGGCCGAGAAGAGAGGCCAAGGGAGGGTGAAGAACAATGTGCTTTAGAGTTTGCATCAGGCTGCTGTGTGAAGAACAGACTGAAAGAGCAAAAACAGTAACAGAAGGAGAGCTGCTGGGGAGCTTCCCCCCCTCAACAATGGAACCAGACTGGTAGGGGTGTGGTGTAGGACATGGGCACACTCTGGATATACTTGCAAGTGGGATTTGCTAATGGATTGAATGTGGGATATGAAGGGCAAAGAGGAGCTGAACACAATCATGGCAGAATAAGAACATCATTTCGAGAAGCGGGGCAGGCTGCAAAATAGAAAGGTATAGTGCAGGGAAAATCAGCTTGAGTGGGACAGGAGCTGTCTGGGAAAGTACAGGTACCAAGTTGGGAGAAATCGATAGATGAAAGTCGTATGATATAATGAGGTTAATTCAGAGAATGAATGCAGATAAAAATGAGCTTTTCTGGGGCAGTTGTACAGTTTTCTAAACTACAGATTTTAGATACTGGTAGAGAAGAAACTACAAAAGCCTGACAGATGTAGTGAGATCATTGGAAAGAAAATTAGGAGAAGATGACACATTACACACTTACTAAGTATCTATTTGCTTGGTTTTAGTAGAGAAAGATCATTAAGGCTCAACTAATTGACTAACTTTCAAAGTTCCTGAAGTATGCAATATCTTAAAATAATAATATTTTTTTCCTATAAAAGGGACTGTGTCATCAACAAGATAGTTCAAGATTCATGTTGATAAATAAAAACGAGTCATTCCATGTAAACATACCTTGAACGAACATATTTGATTACCAGAAAGGTTTAATCTTTCCAGTTTTTCATTGGCATCAAGACGTTGCCCTTCACATGAAAAAACAAGATAAAAGAAAAATTAAATTTCTGTTTTACTTGCTTATTACCTACAATTCTGACTTATATGGGTTGTTTCCTGCCTATAAACAAAACTAATGGTACCATTTATAATTACTGAGCACTGTTGAGCAGTGCTCATACTCTATAATCATAGGTTCAAAAATGCTTTGCAAAGATGACAAACAAATTATTTAAATTAAATAAATCTAAGGATGGGGGCTGGAGAGATAGCTCAGAGGCAAAA
Organism: Octodon degus; assembly: GCF_000260255.1. Lineage (NCBI taxonomy): Eukaryota > Metazoa > Chordata > Mammalia > Rodentia > Octodontidae > Octodon > Octodon degus. The sequence continues at coordinate 23,685,616 of NW_004524583.1, forward strand.
GTGTCTGCCTGGCAAGCGCAAGATCCTGACTTCAATCCCCAGTACCAAAAAAAAAAAAAAAAACAAAACAAAAAACAAAAAACAAAAAACAAAAAACAATCTAAGTATATGTTTTTCATACTGATAAAAATGCTTGTGGTATTAATCTCATAGTTCAAACAAAACAGTACATACCAATGCTGCTTATCAGATTTCCTGCAAGGTTGAGATCATTTAAATTCTTCAAAGCCTGCAAGCCCTACAAATGTAGACAACATGACATTTAGAAAAGAGTAATAAAAACAGCCACCTTGAATACAGATACAAAAGGGACATTCATCTGTATCCCTTTTTTTTGTTAAGTTCCATCATTTAAGTATTATAGGTGTATAAACTCAGCAAAATATTCTAAAAGAGTTCAGTAGCCCATAATAGTATTGGGTCTTCTGCTTCACTGGCAATGTCAGAAATTGTTGACCTGAGTCCC
>NW_004524583.1:23687125-23689227 GCF_000260255.1 Octodon degus
TAAATATAGTTTTTTTAAATTTCTACATTCTTGAAGACCTTCAATTTTCTATTTTAATAAAAGAGATTTAATAGTGTTAACATATATTCTGTCACTGATTCTTCTAATAAAGTTGGTTTTTAAATACATTTTCTTTTAAATGTTACATTTAGTTGCAAAATCAATATTCAGCAAAATGGCCCAATATTTTTAGAAGGAATATATGATCCCTCCACCAAAATATGACTATATTTAATTTTGCATATTTTCCTTAAATTTTAATCAATTCTATTTTTCAATTCTTAATTTTTTAAAGAATATAAAATGGTAATAGAAAAAGACAGCACTAGAAATGGTAGAAAATTTCACTAAACAAAGTAATAGGATTTGAAAAATGGATTTTGCATTGTACAATGTTACCTTCAAATTAGTCGCTTAGGTTACCAGATAGGAAATGTACAAGATTGGTTTAAAGAAGAAACAAACTGAAGCAATAACAAAAAAAGTTATAACAAATTCAAAAGAAAAAACAGAATAAAAGAAAAAAAATTAAGCATTAACTTCTCCTTTCAAAAGACCACTGGAAATCAGCACTACAATTATCAAAACTATCCTGCATATGTACATAAATATATCTTCGTCTCTTCTTTCTTTTGTCCTTCTCCTCAGCCCAGGTTCTCCTTCCCATTAAACAAATTCTTTTCCTTTCCCAGTATCATCTCTATTTTTTTATATATAGTCAGAAAATATATAATGTTTTGGGCTTTTTAAAACTTAAGGCTATCTGTAATATTTTCATAACCTTTCACGTTATAATATGTAATGATTGAAAAATATTCCATAATGCTTATAATTTTCTTTAAAATTATACTGACTGAATTACATGAACATAATTCATGAGTAAATGAATTATTATGAGTGAGTTACATTGAGTGAAGTGTTAATTTACATTAAATTTTTGGGGGTATCATAAATAATACCGCAGCAATTAGCTTCACATATAGTTGCTTCCTGCTGTTGAATAACTTTCTATGATAAAATTTTTGAACAAGGATTTCTGAGCCAAAAAGTATGTACATTCCTGTGGCTCTCAAATGTTCCACAATATTGTTGTTCAAGACAGATGTCTGACTCATAGTGTCTACAAGAATGGGCTAATTGTACTACTAAGCAATACTGGCTATGATATGATTGGATTTAATTACTAAAAAGTAGAATGTGTTTGTTGTGATTCCTTATTTCTACTTTTTCCTTTGTGCAAATCACTTTATATCTTTGCCTTTTGATTTGTTTCGGTCCATACCCCCATGCATATATTTTAAGAAATTATTATTCCTAAGGCAAGAATTCAGAAGATACTCCATTTAAGATTATATGTTTAACTTACCTCTATGTAACACTCAGCAATCCAAAGTTCTTTAAGCTGCAAACAAGTCTCTAATCCTGAAATTTCTTTTATATCTTGAGCAACAATTGTGAGACTCGTTAAACTAGGAAATAATGATAATCCAACTATACAAGGATAGCCTGAAAAAAACATCTCCAGTTTTGAAGCAGCTGATCCTTCTTGTCCAACAATCTCATAGGATAACCCATTGCATAAACACTGTTTTAAAAGAAAGAAATTGAATTTTTATCTACTTTAAGCAAAAAAGACATTTGTCATTAGAAATCACAGACTGTCCTATACATTGATCCCTTTTTTTGTACTCCAGCAAAAGAGAATGTTGTATCACATATATGATTTGTCTGTATTCCCAGAAGTCTTGGGGCATAAGAAATTTCCTGTTAGCCTCAGAAGGGCTGATTAAAATGTTCTATTTAATATGCTTGCAAATGTGATTGACAAGAAATTTGCTTTGACTCACCAGTTCTTTAATTATTTCTTCTTGGTTTAGGTTTTCACTTTCAAACATCTTCTAAAAATAGTGGTCATAATATATCTGTCAAAACAATGAAAAATTTAAATCTTAGAGTTCTCTTCTTCCATGTTGAAAGTGTCCATAAAGCTATGAAGCTTGAACTACCTACTGTGGCTTGACATCAAAACACAAAACATATTACCAAGAACTGTCTGAAACCTGAAACTCATTATACTTCTGAAGTAATTCTGAAAGTAATTC
>NW_004524583.1:23689847-23693655 GCF_000260255.1 Octodon degus
GTTTTTTGTATGAGTCACCTGGGATTCTGAAGAAAGCTGGTATGGAATGACAGCATTGGAGAGATTCAGGGAAAATTTAAAAAGATGAAAGTTACATTTTTTCAAAAGCATGTTTGGCATTGTAAAGTATGCACACATAACCATTTAGTCATTCTACTGTTTGGTACCCATTTGGAGTGTTTTCCTTTGGGAGCTAAGTGAGTGTTTCTCTGAACATTCTGTCACATGGGACATAGTTACACATCTTTACAGCTTCTACTGTGGAGTGGAATGACAAAGACATTACTGTTATATGCAATTATGACTCTCACATATACAAAGTTAAGCAAAAAAGATGCACATGAGTATACAACCTATTCCGATTGTTAGGGTTTTCAGCACAGTAGAGCCAGGAAAGATAAAAGAGGTCTTTACTACAGGCATGGAGAGGACCACAGGAAAGGAGACATGTGGAGCTTCCAAGGTCCTCGCTGGGAAACAAAGGCTATAAAGGGCCAGGACGGAGGTGGGGTTTAGGGGGCCGTATGCGTGTCGCAGCAGACAGTGATTGGGCAGGAGGCGGGAACAAGGAAACAGGATAATTTGAAAAGGAGGTAGGAAGTTGTAATTTGACCAGGAAGGGGAAAGACAGGGGACAGCACATGGCTCCCACTGGCCTGTGCCATGTTGGCTCACCGCCATGATGACCTAGCAGAATTTTTTTATTAAGGTTGAGAAAACTCATCATTCCTATCTTTTGGTTATAAGAGGTGATGATTCTCTTAAAGTGCTTCCTGCTGAGTAGGGGTGTCATCATGGTAGGGGGCAAGAGGACGATGGGCACTGCTTAAGCGGAGGCCAGTGTTGAGGGTTTCTGCTGTTATGAAGAGTTCATTGGTGGAAAGTACAACAAACACATCAAGCCAACATGAAGTCATCAGTCCATCAGTCAAATGATAATTTTCTAACAAAAACTCATGTGATATGTATGCTAAATGCAAATTCATATACCTGTGCAGGTACATAGATAACAGAAATTTTTAAGAAAAGATGGTGACTTTAGTCTTGTGTTTATCTTTCCTCTCAAAATCCTACTGGAATGACTAGAGAAAGATGAAAATAAGACAGAAATATATGGCTGTGCAAGGGAAAGAGCATCAGTTGCCAGAAAGATTGAGAAAGACATTTGTGAAGTTACAGAGATGGCATCAGATAAAGACAGAGGCAGAGACAGACAGACAGACAGACAGACAGACAGACAGACAGAGAGACATGTCTTGAGAGTGTGGTAAACACTTAGAATAGTGAATGTGTTGGGAACTCCAGATTTTTGTCTCTAGTCTTACTTTTCTAAGATAGGAAGTTGATGAGAAAAATATAAAACATATGTTGCTGAAGATCCAGCTGACATAAGAGACCTATGCATTTGTGGTTCCTTCAACTCCATGCGGCCTATGTGAAATTTTCTAGCAGCAATCAAAGTGGAGAAGAAAAGTGACTGGGTCAGTCTAAGATTTGTGATTTGAATGGTGAAAGCTGTTGAAACTGGCTGGCTCGTGGTTCCCTTAGGGAACTAAACCTTGAGCCTCTCTGATGGGCAGCTCTGAAAAGCGCCTTTCCCAAATGCAAAAGAACGGCCAGGCTGGCCAATAGAGCCTTCACCTCTTGATGGAATCCAAAGCTGCATCTGGGAAGTCCTGAGTCTATTTTTTATATAAGTACTGCACTCTAACCAATTGCACCACTGGAGCTTTGTGAGTCCATTTGTGATGGGGTAAAAGCATATGGAGATTTGTAAGTATCAGGAAGTTCCAGGCTCCTTGTAATTCAGATATAGTTATACAAATTTTATGACTGGGGCTTCAGAAGGACATCCTATTTTGCCCATTTACTATAGAATTAGGATAAGCTTTTTTTCCTAAATGATGCACTGATGAAAAAAAAGGTGAAGTGAGAGATAATGTGCATATTTCTACATCAAGAAAATATAATCTTCTTGACTGAAGAGCTATTCCTTGTCTTTAAGGAAGATATGATACTGTAAAGGTGGATATCGATCCTCATAATGCAATCTCAATCAGAACACCAACTTACTTTTGAAAACTCAATAATAATAAATTTTATTCAGAAAAACAAAATATAAGAGAGTAACCAGGAAGTTTCCAAAAATTATACATGGAAATTTACAAAATAAATGACAGTAACTGAAACAAAGTGACAGAGATACAGGAGTAGAGAGAGTTGAGGAGCACAGAGTAGAAAGCTCCAAATTAGGCCCAAAGACATGTGACTATTTGGTACACAATGAAGGAAAGAGTTCTGTTCTTTCTGGAGTAGATGGCAACTACTCCTACTAGATTACGACTAGGTTACTCCGATCCCTAGGATGGCTTTGGAGGTTCTCAGGCAGTCTTTGCCTGCTGTGTGCCAGTGGCCAGCCGTCTTTCAAAGCTCATAGACATTTAACCAAATTATACGGGCTTTTCTGTGAGTTAGGAGGCTACAGAACCTTCCTTTATTTCCTGTACCAAACAAGTAAATCCGAGGGAGGGATACTGGGCCCTGCACTGTATGTGGGCCTTTGATGGAAGATGCAAATTCTTTTTTTTTTTTTTTTTTTAAGTGTATTTGGTACAGGGTCTCTATGCAGCTCAGACTCATAGTGATCCTCCTGTTTTCAGCCTCCCCAGCACTGGGATTATAGGCATGAGCCACCACACCCAGTCCCGTTGGCTGGCTCAGCATGCCTGGGGGTGGGGCAGGTGCAGCATGTGGTGTGGGGATTGAAACTCAGTCCCTGTGCTTGCCTAAGCAGGTGCTTAGTCCACTGAGCTATCTCACCAGTCTGGAGGATGCAAATTCTTGTAGACTATTCCTTAGCAAGTGTTCCCTTGCCTGGCCATTCTTGCACTATATGGTGTATTAGTCAGTGTGGTCCAAGGATGGGGTTGTCCATGGAAAGCAGGCAAGGACAGAGCAGTATTTCCATGAGTAGATCCATCATCTAATCATCCTTTTTATTCCCAGTACTCCCACCCTACTCCAACCACTATTCTCTCTCACTGACTGAAACCAAACCTAACTGGTCTTCGTGCTTCTGCCCCTGGCCCAGGTCAGTCTTATTCTGCAAAGTAGACACAGAGGTCCTTCCCAATACTCAGCACAGCCTGTGATACTCTACCACTCCGAATCTCCGACAGCTTCCTCCTTGCTCATAAGAGAGCACAACATCCTCACAAGGGCCTAGAAGAGGGTACACAACCTGGCTCTCCAACACTTCTCAGCCCTTTCATTCTACCAGCCTCCATTTTCCCTGAGATGCTCCAAGCACATCATTTTCTTGGCAGTTCTGCAACATGCTGAGTATACTTTCACCTTGCTTTTTGGTATCTGCTGTCTCCCTCTCCTTCCCACTCTCAGATGCTCTTGCCCTGTCCTCCCTGGCATAGGTGGCAGCACCAGACATACATTCCTTCAGTATCCTTCTCCCGTAAAGATGTATTTCTTTCCCTTCTGACTGTTGCCTTAATACAAACAGTCCTCATTTTGTTTACAATGAGTTTTTATTACTTTGTACTGATCCCAACCTCTTCTCAGAACATTTTTCTGTGAAGTTTTTCTTTCTCATTTATTCCCATCTTTTCTTCTCTAAGGTCTTTTTTCTCATTGTATATGACTACTAGATCTTCCTATATTTTGCTGTCCTATATTCTGCTGTCCTAATGTAAAGCCCAACAATTTTAAGATCATAAATGAGGCTAAAAATAAAGTGTCTTTCAGTAAGGGAGCCCACCCGCTGGTTTGTGGACATAAGAAAACCTTGGATGGG
>NW_004524583.1:23694140-23698997 GCF_000260255.1 Octodon degus
GTTTTCCTTCGCGGCGACTCGACCCTTACACTATGTGCTACTGTGAATGGTTAAATATTTTCACAGAAAAGCATATATATGTATATATATACATATATGTGTGTATATATATATATATATATATAGTCATTAGCAACATTTTTCAGTAGTCAACCTACTATAATAGGAAGACATTTCAAGCCACCACAGCTGCTTTCATAGAAATAAGGTCAATAATAGTGTCCCAAATGCCAAACACTGGATGTGTTTCGGTTCTCAGTTTGACTTTGATGTAGCATTTGGCAATGCTGATGACTGAGCTTTGTCTTTGATTTTTTTTTCTCTTTAGTTTCTCTATTCTTGTTATTTAAAAACTATATTTCAAATAACTACTTGCTTCCTGCTAAAAAAACCCCACTAATCTTTATTTCCTCTTTCTAGGGCAATAACTGCAATTGCCCATGCAGAAAGTTCTGAGTGTGTCACATCTAAAATGGGACTCATTGCATTTTCCCTCCAGCTCACTTCTTTCTGTGTATTCCTTCTCTGATAAATCTGTCACCATCCTTCTTACGGTCCAAGTCAGAAGCCTTGGAATTACCCTCAACCTTTCCTCCAGCTTCACTCACTCATTAAATCCTTCCCTTAATTCCTCATAAACTTCCCTTCTCTCCATTCCGAGGGCCTCTGCCCTCCTCCAGGGCCTCATCTCCTCCAGTCCACTCCATGTCCTCCCACTGTCGTGTCCCCCCAGTCCATCCTCCGTACCCTGGGGCAGTCCACCTTCTGAAAGGTAACTCTGCTCACGCTACTCCACCCAGCAGGCATTCATGGCCATTGTGCTCTGCCTCCTGCCCGTCTCTCATGCCCATCAACCTTGATCTCTAAGAGCAACCCAAGCTCGGACACAACTCTGGCCCTGTGCATCGGGTGAGATGTCTCCATACTTTGGCATAATCTGTTTCACTCCCTGAAAGGTCTTTTCCCCTTGATTTTGTGATGTACTCCACATACCCTTAAGAATGCAGTCCTCTCTAAAGAGTTAGCATCCTCCTTGTGACTGTTTTAGGCCAGCACCTGCCCTACATACATCACCCACCATACCTAACAGTTATCTGTTCACTAAAGGAAAGAACTATGAACCCATCCTAGTGCCTGGCACACGCTAGTTGTTCACTGCAAGTTTGTTATATGGTTTGAATTTTGCTATGCATGGCCATTAAGAGCGTAATAACAATCAGACCAAAAAGGACCACGTTTCCGTCTGCCATCAGAGTTGGGTAAGGAGTCTTTTGAGAGAACCAAATTTCTTTACTGCAAAATAGAAGTCCTATGTGATCCAATTATTTCCTTCCTTGGGGATAAAGGGAACAGAACCCGCCAATTATCACCATATTCCAATGCCCTTATCACCCCGATGAGCAGCGCCAGGTGGGCCCTGAGCGCTTGGTCCTCCCAGTCCCACACCTACATGGCGCCGAAAGGGCTGCAAAGGCGACTGTGGTAACCTTCCTTTCTTCAGCTCCTTCAGTCACCCTCCCTGTGGCTCATGATTATTACCTGCACTGCACCCTTCAGGTTTCTTGATAGCAAACGTCCCAATGCCTGCCTACCGGGGATGAAGGCCTGAGACCCACAGGCGACCACAGCTCACCTTATCCAGAGAGGAGGAGTCTGGGGCAGCCAAGACAAGTCCACCTAGCCCCAGATCTAGTGTGTACTCAACTGCGGTTGCCTAGGAAACCGGCGCTCCGCCCCTGAGACCTTGGTGTAGGGGGCGAAGGGCGGGACCAGGTTGAGTGACGTGCGTGACGTAACGGCAACCCCGACCAATCAGCAGAGCCAGGGGTCCGCCGGAAGACCCCGCGAGGGCTCCTGGGAGGAGTTTGTGGCGTCTTAGCGGGGTCTCGGAGCAGTTCTGCGCCCGCTGTTCCCAGCCGGAGAACGCGGGAGGTCCCGGGGTTGGGCGGGGTTGCCTCGTCCAGTCTCCACTTTCCTACCTGGAAATTGATCCCGAGACCCCGGACGCCTCGGCCTGGAGGCCAGGCACGGTGGGGTCGCGTGGACGGAGCTGGGCGCCCGAGCCCCGCGGGAGGGGACCCTGGGCCCCCTGCCCGTGTCCTTGGCAGGCCTTCGGGCCGTAACACGCTCTGGCCAAATGCCCCGGAGGCGAAGCTTCGAGCCGCTGGCCGCAGCCCCGAGTGCCCGATCGCCTGAGACGCGGCCCGAAGGCGTGCAGCTTTTATATTGATTACATGGATACAGTGGTATATTAGATGAAAAGATAGTGGAATTATTGCTTGCACCTTGCAAACGGAGCTTTCAGAGGATGCTTGTAATTGCACCTGTCACTCGCGCTAGTTTCCTTGTGGACTGAGGAGCTGCGCTTTGTGTGGTTCAGTGAGTGTGTTTAGGATACAGTGGCTGCAGTGCTCTCTGCCACCACCAGGTGGCTGCCTCTTTCGGCAGACTGGTTTTAAACTGCTCTCTGGAAAAAACAAACAAACAAATTTTAGAAACCCTTCCATTTATCTAACAGCTGTCAAGAATTCCACGAATTCTCAGATTCAGTCGACTTTTATCTGTAGTAATGACTGTAAATACATAGAAAAGGTAATTTTTCCTATGGAGTTTACAGAGAATTGTTTACGTCATCAGTAGAGTAAAAGTAAGCTACTTCAAATATTTGCGCTTAAGGGCAGGGAGATAGCTCAGTGACATAAACGCCTGTCTGACAGGTGCCAGGTCCACCGAGTTTGGTCCCTGGTACCACAGAAACAAAAACAAAATTGTGTTTAAGGACTCACATTTTTGCTTATCTCCGAAAATCTAAAACAAGATGACTAGGCATGGAGGACTTTTCCCTAAAATAGTGAGTACAAGACAATAATTTACATTTCTAAACTTGTAATTAACTGGATCATGTAAAAGTTAGGTGAATTATCTATGTCCAGTTTCTCATTTGAAGATGACAATGAGATCAAGTAGCCTTTACCCAAGTACATTGCTTTGCATATTTTCAAGCTATAGAAATCTGTTGTGATTTTCCTCAGTAGCCAAAGAACTGACAGTTTTCTTGACACAGTATCCCATAAAGAGTAAACAGAACAATGTCAGTATTTCTAGGTGGAGCTCAAACATTGGGCCTGTCTGGGTCAGTCCCTGTGTGACTAGACTTATTAATGACTGCTGGTGACTTGAGAACTAAAGGTTTTGTTCACAGTAATTCTGTGGATTTGGCTGGCTGTTCATACTTTCCAGATGTCACTTAGCACTTACATTTAGAAACCACAGGAGGAGCACAGTCTCTTCTTACTTTGAAGTTGCTTTATGGTATGGTTTTATGGATCAGTACAAAGAAGAAAATTAAAACCACAAAAGTCCAGCAAGTTAAATAGTCATTACAAGTGAACTAATCCTTCATTCCTCTACCTATTCATATTCCTAGACTGAGGCCGTTCCTCATAAATTTATGTCTTTATTTATGTGCAAAAGATAATTGTGACTCTAGAAACAACTGGGTATATTACCACTATGAGTAGCAAGCGTATTGCATCAATGCCTGAGAACTTATTTATTTTAATAAAATATAGGTGACTTAGTAAACTCACGTATGAAAATTTTGCATTATACAATAATTTATTAACTAAATATTGTTAGATTGCTTGAAAATTTCTCAAAAAAGTACTATACTAAATTGTGATCTGTGACATCTAATGTTCTGTTTTGTAATACCTTGAAGTTTAATATCAGAAGACCAAAAAGGTATGGAGATTTTCTGTACTAATGCGTTTTAGATTCTTTTTTATTATTATTTGTTTATTTTTTGAGTGGCCAGCTCAGCTTAGGACCTTCACATTGAGCTACATCTCCAGCCCTTGTTATGTTTTTGTCTTGAGACAGGGTCTTAGTAAGATGTAAATTGCTGGGCTGGGATTAAAGGTTTGATCCTCCTGCCTCAATTGCCCAGAATGCTGGGATCATGGGTGTGAACTGCTCCTCTTCATTTTTTTTCCATCCCCCACCGCATCCCAAACAAGTTTTATGTTTCTTTAAAACTTTACATTTATACTTAAAAATCAGGCAGCACTATTTTGTGTCTGTTTTTTAAATTTACATAAATAGTATCATAATATAAACTTTATTCTGATTCTTTTTCATTCCACACCATTTTAAGATTTATCCATGTTTCTACATGTACACGTACTTCATTATTTCTGCATTCTGTATGCTGTTCCATAATGTTCATGACCACGTTTTATCTGTTATGTTTCCCTGGTGAAGAACACCTTCAGTAAATTCCAGGAAAAGGCACTGTAATAAACAGACTTACAATTGTTTTATTATGTATGTATGTATGTATGTATGTGTGTATGTATTTAAGTATTTGGTTGTGAAAGGATCTCACTACACAGCTCAGACTTGTAGTGATCCTCCTACTTTCAGCCTCCCCAGTGCTGGGATTACAGGTGTGCACAACCACACCTGCCTGGGCTCAGCCCGCCCTATGGTGCTGGGAATCGAACCATAGTTCTTGTGGCTTGCCTAAGCTTGCCTAAACTTGTCTAACTTTGCCTAAGCTTGCTTAAGCAGGCACTTTAGCCCCCTGAGCTATCTCACCCCCCTGTTAGGGGGTTTTGAGTAGAGAAGTGAGTAGGTTGGACTTAACTTTCAAATGATCACTCTGGCTTCTGTGTGAAAACCCATCCACAGCGGGGTCATAGCAGAAGCAGTTGTGTGTAGTGTGATCATACAATGTATCATCCAACTGGGACTTTTAAAAAGAAAAGAAAGGGCTGGTGAGATGGCTCAGTGGTCTAAAGCACCTACTTAGAACAAGCTTAGCAAAGCACAGAGACCGCGGTTCAATCCCCCAGC
>NW_004524583.1:23700433-23703534 GCF_000260255.1 Octodon degus
TACCACAGCAATATACGTGCCCCCATGTTCATAGCGCCGCAGTTGGTCATAGCTAAATATTGGAAACAACCCAAATGCCCATAAACAAAGGAATGGATAAAAAAGACACAGTATTTTTACACAATAAAATACTTTTGTAGATAAATGGATGCAGCTGTAGACTGTGTTGGTAAGTACAGTCAGATCCACGTGTACGAACATATCTTGCTAGTGTGAGAACCTGTAAGACAGAAACTTAAAAGGTACAAGAGATACTGTGAAAAGGAAAGAATTTGTTTAATGGGAAGGAAAAACTGGGATGAAGAAAAGGACAAATGAAGGGAAAAAGATACTTAGGTATATATGCAGAATAGTTTGTATGATTGTCAATTTCTGCTGGTCTTTTGAAAGTAGTTAATGCCTTAATTTTTGTTTTGAATTTTTAAGAAATTTTTTGTTTTGTTTTTTTCTTTAAATGAATCTTGCTCATTTATATCTGGTAGTCTGGGCAGCTAATTTGAAGATAGCATCATGGAATAAAGCAACCATTGTTGAATTCCTATAAAAAAAAAAAAACCACACACACACACACACAAAAGTGGAACTGTGTACAGCAATACCAAGATGCGTGACCATCCTAGTCATAGACTATTGTGATAATCAAGGCAAGAGTTCTTGGTAGCTTGGATAATGACAGTGACAGCAAAATAGGTGAGCGATAGTTACATTCTGTACTGCTAGCACTCTGTGCAGCTGAGGTAGGAGAATTACAAGTTTGAGCCCGGTCTGGGCAACTTGGTGAGCTAGCAAGCCCTTCAAAATATAAAATAAAAAAGGACAGGAGATGTAGTTTAGTGAGAAGGTTCAATCTTCAGTCCTGTGAACAAGTTAGCAGAGTAAGCTTATTTCTTTCCACCTTGCTCCTCCAAACTTTTGTTCATGGTCCCTCAGCCAGGCCGCTGGCTCTTCAAGGGTACCCTGTCATTTATATGAGAGTTCTTCATACGGGCTTTATCCTTCATGCTTGCGTTATGTTTGGCCCATAGCAACCAAAATACCTATCTCATCCAAGTTGAAGTGTGTATGTGAGCATTTTTGCCCTAACTGCTTGAAGGCAAATACATTATTTGAAATACATTATTTTTATATAAAGTTTACTTTTCAGAATATAGGAATTACAAGTAGAAACAGCATAATCATCTAGCATTCTTCATCTAATTTGCTTTAAATACTTGGTAAAATAGTCACCCAGACTCTGGTTTGTAAAAGTAAATATTTTTTAAAATTAATTTTATTGAGAAACAAATAGCAATGAGACAGTTTCAAAACAAGTTAGTAGGACAGTTACAATAATTATTACATTGCATATTGTTGTCTTCGTAGTAGTTATTCATAGTACAAGATGCAGACATGATATCTTGTCCAAACACTATTAGTACAAATCTTTCTTCTCATTCAATTAAGAGAAAGTAGCAGAATATCTATCGTATTTTGTATATACAGATACAAAATGGTCATTTATATCCACTTTTTTTTTTGGTTTAGTTTTGTCTGAGATGGGTATTCCATTGCCATTTAAATATTGTAGGTGTGTGAATTCAGCAAAATAATCCAAAATAATTCAGCCATCCATAATAGTAGTGGGTTATCCGTAGGACTGGCAATGTCAGAAGTTGTTGACTTGAGCCTTTTACAGCTCAGCATATTAATGTGGCTTTACTTTTTTTACCTCATTTTTATACTTTTCTGCTGGATGGTTAAGACCAAGATTGAGCAAGACCTATATAACAAGAAATGGAACTTTTGTATATGAGAAGTTCAGTCAAATCCCCTCAGGATTTAGCCTGAAACCCTGTACCACAGTTTGTAGATCTTTTGTCAGTGTCAGCCATGTGGATGAGTCACAGCCATTGCTTGGCCAATGTGTTCTCTGTGAAAGCCTGAGAGAATGTTTTCTCTTCATGTGACTCTCCTTAGGCACACTCTACATCATTGATCACTTTCCTCTTTGGCCCCCATAATCTCCTTGATCAAAAAATTTGAGACACCACTGAGTTACAGGATGCTGCAGTACAGGTTCTCTTATGTCCTGAGTCCTCACTGACCTTGAATGGCAAGGGCCAAAATGTTGGCTCTCCTTGTAGCCCTTCTTTTTTCTAATTGTAAAAGTAAATATAAATATAAATATAAATATAAATGTAAATATAAATATCTGGTCCCTGCTTTAGCATTAGAAGTCATTCTTAAAGATAATTTGGTGTGTGCCACTATCACCTTAGTTGATAATATATGATACATGTGCACACCATTAAGTGCTTTCCTAAATCCTATGCACAGGATTAAACTTTGCCGGGTAGAGCTGAGGAACCTGAGACAAGCATTCAGTAACTTTTGAGTCTAGAGAGAATTTCGGACTCTGAGGTTTGTTCACCTGGCACTTCTCTTGCATGTTCCTGCACCTCTTGCTTTCCACCTTGTAAGATTTGGCAGAAGCTGAGAAGCTAGAGCTAAACAGAAGCTTCTCACCCAAGGTTTTTCTTTTTTCTTTTTCTTTTTAAGTGTATTTGATACAGGGTCTCGCTTCACAGCTCGGACTCGTAGTGATCCTCCTGTTTTCAGCCTCCCCAGCGCTGGGATTACAGGCGTGTGCCACCACGCCTGGTCTCAGTGGCCAGCTCGGGGCACCTGGGGGCGGGGCTGGCGCAGCATGTGGTACCAGGGGTCAAACCCTGGTCCCTGTGCTTGTCAAACAGGTGCTTACTCCACTGAGCTATCTTACTGGCCCTCTGTCCTTTTGACACACACAGAACTTCTTAGAAATTAAATGGGGCCTACCAAAACAAATGTAACAATTCTTTTGTTTCAATTCTTCTTGCTAAGGAGCTGTTAAAAGTGACAAGTTTCTTTGTCTCAAAGGCACCAGCATGAGGACCTAACCCACCCTTGTCCATGCTAGGCAAGCATCTACCACTGGACGAAAACTACAGTCCTCCACACTTCCTTTCAGCAGAGCAAAAGAGCATAATTTCTCAAAATCATCAAAATGCTAACTATCATTAGCATTTTCTGTGTTCTTGGCATGTTAATAATGAAGCTGAGAGATTCCCATCTGGGATATCTGA
>NW_004524583.1:23703914-23709310 GCF_000260255.1 Octodon degus
TACAATTTACAGTAAATAGCCTGTATTTGCAGTGACAGTTTGATGAGCTTGTGAGCTATCCTCACAATAAAGATGAAGAACATGGTTATTATTTGTGATAGTTTTTAATACATCAATAATGTAAAATATTGGTGACCCTTAGGTCCCCTTGGGCATCTGGTATTAGGAGGCCATATTTGTTGCCTACTAGTGACCATATTTTCTCTCATCTATTTTCACCTTTTGAACCTCAGGGTACTAGGAGAAGAATGGATTTAGCAAATCTGAGGTTTTCAGTGTCGGCATTCTTGAGGAGCCCCTCCTTGATGCTGAGGCCGGCCTCTGAGCACATGAACCAGGGCAGGAATCCCCTGTTGTGCTGGCGGCTCAAGAGGCCCACACCCAGCAGGGTCTGCTGCAGCCCAAGCTGCTGTCTCAGAGCAGGGGTATGGATTGCCCATTTCTTAGTCTTATGGGCGAGGCTTTAGTTTTTCAAGGCACATCATTTCATAGATGACTTAGAAATCATAATAAGTGACAGGTGATTGGAAAAGGCTGGTTGGAAAGGGGGTGGGTGGGGTCCAAGTCTGGAGTAATATGAGCCAAGCACATCGTCTTCCCTCCCTTCAGACAGCATAGTGAAGAAGAGGAAGGGAAGAGAAGAAGGAGGAGGAGGAAAAAAAGAAGAGGAAGGAGGAGGAGGATGAGGAAGGAGGAGGAAGAAGAGGAGGAGGAAGAGGAGGAGGAGGAGGAGGAAGAGGAGGAAGGAGCAAGCATTTTGGGACGCTCAGCTTCTCAAACAGAATAGCCTTTGAATAGAGAGTTCCTAAGATTTCTGGCTGATCATTTCTGAAAGATGACATAGCTACTTTTGTCCTGCGTGCTGACATTCCATTTGTGGTCAGGGCTGGTCAAGTTAAGGTCTGGAAAGTGTACTTGCGTTTACTTATTTTCAGAGTTTCTCCAGAGAGCTCAGCTCTGCACTCCACAGTTTTCTGCTCCATTCTGGAGACAGTTTAAGGACGCTGGATTATCCCTCCGGGTAGCAGTTCCCTGGTCCCATTTACCGCCCACGTTTACCTCCCGCCCCTCCCGCCAGCAACACCTTTCTTGGTTTCCGGCCTCCTTTTTTGGCCTCGGGTCCCAGGACAGCAATGGGGACTTGACTTCTAGAGTTGGGGGCGGCCGCCCCGTCAGTCCAGCTGTGGCTGGAGGCTCCTCTGCCTGCAGATCCTCCCAGTGCTGCACTTCCAGCGAGGGGAAGGTTCCAGTGGAGGTGGCGCATCACTCATCCTAGCAGGCCGGGATGACCTTCGCGGAGCAGGGCCTGACCCAGCACATCTTTCCACCTGCGCAATCGCAGGCTGGGGAACTGGGAGGAGCGCAGGCTGAGGTGAGGGGAGAGGGGGACAGGGGAAGAGTAAGGAAGGGGAAGAGGAGGAGGAGAAAGAGGGAGGAGGGAAAGGATTAAGAAGGAGAAGCGAGAGATGCAGGAGGAGGGGGACGACGGGGAGGCACAGAGGCCCCTGGATCCCAAGGGAGCGGCGGCTCCGAGTTGCAGCCGCAGCGTGCACACTCTGCAGCGTCCGCACCCGGATGCCCAGTAGGGACCGCAGCGCGCGCCGGGTCCCCGCTCCAGGCCGCTGTCGCAGCGTGGGGCCCGGGTGCCAGGCATGGCCCCAGGCTGGCCCAGGACTGCAGGGCTTCGGGGAGCTAGTGGAGGATGAGCCCGGGGCGGGGATGCCGACCGAGACCCGGGTGCCCGCTCAGGCCGGGTAGCCGGGCGGGAGGGCTGTCTCCTGGACTCGGAAAGTGGCGCGGGGGGACCTGCCGTACGTTGCCGTGGACACCTCAAGCGCAGGTGAGCCGGCTCTCCGCCAGCAGGACGACCTGGGTCTCGCGCCCCTGGCGGGGAGGAGCGGGGCCTGAGGCTTGGTTTCGGGGGCGCCCTGCTGGATCTCAGACGAGCCGTCCCAGCAGACCGCGCACCCCGGCACGACTCTTGCCTTCCTCTGGCGGGGTCCGGGCGCTGGTGGGCGGGGCGGGAGGGTTTCCAGGGGAGATTCTGCACCCTGAGACGCCGAGTTCCAGCAGGCGCCCTGGACCCGGCTCGGTTCGGGCACCGCGGCTTCACGTTCAAGGCAGGAGCCGTCCCCGGGGTTCCCCGAGTCCCCCGAGCCCCCGGCGCGGGCCGCTTCCGAGGGACAGCGTCTCGGACGCCTTGAGAATCGGACCGCCCCCAGCCAGAGCCTTCCTTTCTAGCTGTTCGGGTGGCCTCATCTGGCAGAACAGAGAAACCTGGGACTCCGAAACGCGGGGTGCTGGCTGCGGTCGGAGGCATGCGGTGTGCTGAGCGACCGGGTAGTTTCCAGCAGACTGAGGTCCCCGGTGTTGCAAGTGGCCTGGTTCGGCCTCTGGCCTCTGCTGCCCCGAGGCCGCTCGCGAGGCAGCGCTGACAGCCGGGAGGGATCGCGTGGGGCCGGGCCGCGGGAGAGCGGAGGCGGCGAGCCGGCTGTCGGAGGAGGCCTTGCCGGGCTGGCTCAGAGTCGGTAGTTCTGGTGGTGTTTTCAAGGAGGCTGGGGTGCGGGGGCTGCGAGGGGCGAGGGGACGCCATAGGGCCATGTGTGCTTGCGGCTGCTTTGGGGACCCCTTCTTAAACCCTTCCCCCCAAGGGTCACATGGATGCCTTACGTTGTCTTAATTCTGCTGTACTATGCGAGCTGTGCGCAGGAAGGGCCCCTTGGCGAATGCCTTGAATAAAACCGTCGGGCGAGGGGGGGGGGTTGGAGTAGGGGGACTGGGGTGGGCGGGCGGAGAAGAAGTGCGTGTCCCGAGAAGAGGAATAAAGGGGGAGGGGAGGAAAGTGGAAAGCAAAAGACTCAAAAGGTGACAGTCCTATTTGTCATATATTTTATTATCAGTCAGGGATTAGTACCAGCTACCCTGTCTCAACTTCAGCGTCCAGATGAAAAAACAAAACTTCTTGTGAGTGCAAAGGGAGATGGCAGTGGTCGTTTCCGTTATTACCACGCTTTGTTGAGGCAGCTCACAGTCCGGAGGCTTCACCCAGCATAATCAGTGTAAATCACCTTTATGTACATCGCCCGCCTCGCATTCGTTTTCTCCTGTTACCCGAAGGATTCAGGGAAGGAGGCGAAGTGCCCTGTAAGTAACCCGCTAGTGAATGAATTCCCATACAAGCTTAGACTGTATATTACGTGTGGGGTACAGAGTCATGCTTGGAGGTAATCACGTAGTGGGATGATTAAATTAAGCTAGTTAACATCACCATTATGATTTCTGTGGCACAAACATTAAATATCTGAGCAATTTTGACATACATCATGCGCTGCTGCAGAATGGCGACTAGAATCAGTAATGCACTTACCACTTTAGCATAATCATAAAACATTTCACTTTGTTAAATATGCTAGAATTTCTTATCCTAGGCCACCCATGCACTAATAAAATTAAACACGGTACTATTTTTACAGTAGGAGGAGAATGAAGGGAAAAGGGAAGTTTGAGTGGAAGGAGCACATTTTGAATATTTATATAGAAATGTTTAATTTATAATTGTTGCCTGAAAGAATTCCATATGCATGTAGATGCTGATGGGCTGTCTTAAACCCATGTCTTAATTAAGTACACTGAGTGGGCTCTAGGAGACACCTGGATGTTGGAAACGGTAGCCAAATCATATCTATGTCTTGAAAAATCAGTTGAAGTCTGAACCAGCTTCCCTGTTACTTTTGCAGTTCTGTTGCTATGAACAAGGTTGGCAGATGCGTCCTCAGATGTCTAAAGACAAAACCCAATGGTATCCTACTAGATGCACTGTTTTACTATGTACTTTAAATTTTTACTTTATTTTTACTTGTGAATAATGTTCCCGTAGTGCTGGATGTTGGGAAGTCTAAAGTCTAGGGCCTGGCATACATCCCTGTGTAGTGTGGACCCCAGACTATCATCTTACACTGGATCTTCACTTGGGAGAAAGCTACTTTACTAATACTTTAAAAAGGCTGGCTCTTTGGAACTCGCATTAAAGTAAGGAGTTAATTAATTAGGTTTTGTAGACGTCTTTTTTCTTTTTCAGATGAAATGTTAACATGTAAGATATAATGATGTTTTAAAAACTTTTTTTCTTTTAAAAATGTATTTGATACAGGATCTTACTAGGCAGCTTAGATTCATAGTGATCTGCCTGTTTTCTGCCTCCCCAGCCCTGGAATTACAGGTGTGCACCACCACTTCCGGTTTCAGTGGCTCAGCACACCAGGTGGAGGGGTGGGTCGGGCAAGGCATGTGGTGCTGGGGATCAAATCCTGGTCCCCGCATTTGCCTAAGCAGGCACCTAGTCTGCTGAGCTATCCCTCCAACCCTCAAAACTTTTTCTGAAAAACACCAATGATGCCACCTGGAGAGAAATTTGTCTTTTAGAGAAAGAATTTAAAATGGAATATTTGAACAAAATGAAATGGTAGGAAGTAAATTCATTGTCTTCTATGGAAATAACTCATTTACTGCTTTGTACATGGAAGGCAAAATGAAGAACCAAATGGAGAAAGATCAGGAAAGACCAGCCTGATGTCATTTGTGTCAGTAATATTGACTTACAGAATTCTGCATAATTGGAGGGAGATTTTTCTAATTTATATTACTTGGGCCATGGAGCTTAAAAATTTGTAGTTTTCCAATGCTAAATCTGATGCTTTATTAAAAAAGGAACTATTCTCTATCATGATTTAGATAACACTGAGAAAGTTTTATTTACCTGTGCTTATTCTATTTAGTGTAAATGTGGAAACTTTATAATGCATTACCAGTCATCATAATTTTTTTGAGTATGGGGGATCGAACTTGTCACCTTGGGCTTGCCAGGAAGGTGCTTATGCTGCTGAGCTATGTCCCCTCCTCAGTCATCATAATTTTGACACAAGATGATGGTCTTCACTTTTGAATGTGTTGCATAGATGAATGGACATTTTTATTAAGAGTCATTTCCACTGATCCCCTTGAGAAGGTGTAAATTCCAGTCTTCTGTTTTCCTTCATCTTTTGAGAAATCCAGTGTTGTTACAATGAGAAGGAATGCTATACTTTGCTTTTACAATCTATTAGAGAGTAAATGAGAAGAAAAGAAACCTAATGCAGTTTATTTCTCTGGACATGATCTCTGGATAAACTCAGTAACATTTCTGACAGTAAGCATAGTCACCTGCCCCTTGATGCAGGAGATTCAGATTAAGCTAAACTAAGAAGTATTCACGTTTCCAGCCGTAACAGAGCAGCGACGGTGGGGGAGTCACTGCTGGGCTGTTGACCGGCGCTGGAAAAGGACAAGACAGAGCCTCCTTCTTTGTTTTCGTTCCCTTTATTTTCACGTGTCCTTCTTCCTCCTCTCTCTTCTTCTTC
>NW_004524583.1:23711980-23716980 GCF_000260255.1 Octodon degus
ATATCCCCTCCCCGGACCTATCAGTGGGCGCCACGTACATCGCCTGATGTGGGCAATAGGCCAATAGTCAGCTGCTTCGTAGGGCTATGTGAACCAATCAAATCTTACCAGCAGGGACCAAAAGCTATACAGAAAACAAGGCTCGTGGCATAAGCTCCAACGGAAGGGGCAAGGCTGAGGAGCAGGGCGCCCGCGCCCGACAGGCTGTCAGCACAGCTTTCCTGGCATGAAGTTGCCCATTCCTGGAGCTCCAGCACACCGAAGGCTCTCTTGCCCCATCTCTTTCCTCGGCTTTCTCTCCAATTAACTTCTAATTCTGAGGAGTTTGGGGGCAGAGCTGTTGCTTATCTTGCTCATTTTGCTGCCTATTTTGCACAGCATGGACTTTAGAAGGTTTTTATTATCTGCAAACAAAAATCATGGTGGTTCGATGGTGATTAGTAAACACAGAATCCTTTTTTTGTATAAGGAGCTGTATTGAACACAGTCATGGATTCTTAGGCCATGGGCGCCTTTCTGCCTCACACTGGTGTTTACTTCAGCCAAGCATTTGTCTTTGTGTCATTTTTCATGTTCTTCATTCTCAAGTCATAGCTAGAAGTATGACTAGGAGGGTGTTGTAATTATCCAGCTCCGTCTGCACAAGAGCGTGACTTAGTGTTCTGGGGTCAACACAAGATTAAAAAAAATATAAGCATGGTTTTTCAGACTATGTAACTGTGAAAAATAAATCTCTTTCTGTCATTTATCTCAGTCCAGGGTTCTTCACAGAAATGACTGAGTATTACTGCATGATCTTTGGTTTTGCTAGTTCTGGTTTAATTTTACAGTTTTAAAGTAAACTGTTTCAGTAATGACTAACGGTGTTTAGAAAAAGGTACTTGAAAATTTAATGAGAAATGAAAATGAAAAGATATAGTTGAAGATACTATATCTACACAAGAACATTCTTCAGCATGGTCATTGTAAAAAACATGGTTGAAAAACCTGTTTTGTCTTCTTGAATACTCTTAGGGCGTGAAGGAAATGGAGAAGAGCGAACTGGAGAGCCCACTGTGTGTAGAAGGTGGTGCAGGAGATGTAGGGAGTGTGTCTGAGGGGAAGGGGGACAACTTTCAATTCCTATTTGACCTCATGGTTTTAAGAGGAGAAGGCCAGAAGGAGGGAATGGAAGCCTAGGCGAGAAAACAGAAGACAGAATTCTGTGACTGTTTTGCTGGCACTGACTCTCAGCTCCACTCACTTTTGTGTCCTGTAGTGAGTGTTCTAGGGAGTTTTGAAATCATTTTGAGTATCTTTTAAGGAAATGACATTGGTCATTAGCCAGAAAAGTTAAAATGGGTGAATAATTTTCAAAAGGATAGAATACATTTGATGCTGAGAGCAGGAAGAACATAAGACTCCATTCTCATGCCAAATACTTATAAATCCTCAGAAGGCATATGCTGGTCCCTGGAAATTACTGTTAGTTCACCAAAAACTGATGTCTATGCAGCATAATTTTGTATTTGTACAATTGAATTATTGTCTCAATTACTTTTTATTCAGGACAAAATACCTGACACCCAAAATGAAGGAAGGAATGGTTTATTTAGCTCATAGTTTGTGGCAGTTTCAGTCCATACTCACTGGCTCCCAGGCAGTGTGGCACATGGCAGAGAGCAGCCGTTCATGGCAGCAGTAAGCAGCAAAGATCAAAGGCAAGGGCAGCAACTGCGGCTTCTAGCCAGCACCTCTCCCCTCCTTGTATTACAAACAAGCTACCCTGGGCTGGGGGTGTGGAACTCACACAGTGTCGACGCCCTCCTCTTGCACAGGATGAGGATGTTTACACAGTAAGAACCCCGGCTCTCTGCTGAGTCCCTTAAGTAAAATTCTAAATTTCTCAAATTTTTATTTTATTTTTTTATTTATTTTGTTCTTTATTTTGGTGGAACCGGGGATTGCACTCAGGCCCTTGCGCCTGCCAGGGAAGTGCTTATTCTACTGAGCCATCTCCCTGTTCCCCTAACCTTCTCATATTGATACACGGTATCAACCAGTACAATTGTCATCAGGTATACTGCCCAGAAAGCTTGCAGAACACTCAATTTACAAAGCTATCAAAAGCATGATCTTTAATTTTTATTTATTTATTTTTATCTAAAGACAATACTGCACAGTGAGACCCTGTGACAACCAAATACATTAAAAAGTATAAAATATACATCTTACATATACCTTTGTAACATAGAACAGCAACCCAAACTTTACATGGTCATTATTACATCATATTGCATATTTTTTTTAAAAAAAACAGTATACCAGTAAATCCAGAAGCAGCGTCTATTGTGAAAACATAGCTAACCTCTAAATAACCACTTAAAATGAATTCTCTATGAATCCATAGTGCCCTTTAAACTCTTCTTTAATTATCCATTGCAAAGCAAACTCCATAATGTAATATTTTCATCTGCGGAATTTCAGTTTTGTCCAATTTTGAATTATTAACCTAAATATAAGACCTTATCTAGAAGTGTCTCTTTTGTTTATTCTTTTCCTTGCATGCCATCCTCATCTTTCACATTGGATCTGGTTCCATAAACTTTCAACATAGAGTGTCCTAAAACATTTTGAGAATTCGTTAAGTAACTCTGCAATACTAAAATCATTTCTGGTTTGTTCTTAGTCCTGCAGCTCACTGTCTGTATATTCAGGGCAGGTTATTCCCTGGAAGGCCATGTTTTCTGGTTGCCTTATGAATTATATTTTCTGCGGGAATAATTTTACTTTCTAACTTCTGTGCGCGACGCCCACTTGAATTTTCTAATTCATATACTGTCTGAGATTATTGATAAACTACGTATAGACTATTCTTGCTTCCTGTTATGAACATAGAGAATTGGTTGAATATCTTACATCCTTTACAACCCCTAGAAATTTGTTTCATGCACTCATTTAGAAAAGCTCAGGTAGCGGATGATTATGTGTATTTGAGTTATGCTGATCTAATTGATAGGCATAGGAATAAAAATCAGTGTCGTGTCTATCTTTGGCATGAATTTTTCTACTCTGGGAACCCAGTCTCCCACTTTGTGGTCTGCTGACTGCCTGTTCCAAGATCACACTGAGTGGTCTGTGGGCCGCTGCTGGGGAAGTGAGCTGAGCAGCTACCTGCTGTGCATCGGGACACACCTGTTCATTGACTTACTTTTGTATCCTTGTCATTTTGAGGAACAGAGGAGCATAGATGATGTCCCTTCTCTCCATCTCCCCACGACCTGGTTGCTGTCCAGTTGGAAAGTGCTGTGGCTTACACAAAAGGAAGGTGAACAACCAGGTGGGAGGGCAGCCAGGGCCTGGGAGAGATGGCGTCGATCCTAGCATGGCAAGATTCCACAGTGGGTTCCACAGTGCCCAGTTTTGGAAATGGATCAAGAACAACTAACATCACATGGGCAGCTGGAACAGGATGGGGTGGAAAGAAGGAAGAGAGAGGCAGCCTGGGTGGAGGAGAAAGCACTGATGAAGATACGGGCATGAGCAAAGATGAGGTGCCACTCCTGCCCACCCAGGTGAGGGAGAAACAGATTAGGGGGCTTATCAGCTAGTCGCAGGACTCTGTAGTCCTCTTATGAGGGCTTTGGAATCTTTGCAGGTTTCTATACGGAGGAAATAATCAAGAACTGTGTTAAGGAAGCTTAGTTGGGTGGTGGCATAGGTGAACTCCGGTGGGGGATCCCGAAGCCTTCAAGCTTTGCTGAAAGATGCTTGAGACTATAGCATCCAATTCAAGATGGTGAATGAGTAACCATGGAGCTAAGCAGAGGGAGGTGCCTGGGAGGAAACACAAGTGGCTTCTAGGAGCAGTTAGGAGGCTCCGTAGGTAGCATGTGGGGGAGGAGAGGAAGTGTGAACCATAGATGATTCTAGAATCTTGTGTCCTCGATAGCAAGGAGAAAGTCAGTGCTGTAGAGGGTGCGAGTAGACACCGGTGAGAGGGGTGAGGATAATGCGTCCAGTTTTAATCATAAAGGTCCTGAAATGAGGAGAGCCCATGTAAGTGGAAATTTCTGGTTGGCATCTGTGGCTACATGCATAGAGATCAAAACAGGATTGTTGGTATTGACTTAGAAAATTAGAAGAGAAGCTATAGAATAAATTGCTTTTTGAAAGAGATTATGTAGAATGGGAAGAGCAGAGGGCCAACGATTTAGCAGGAGCTCCAGTCTCTCCCTAGCTAAATACCTTCAGGCAAGTTACTGGACTTCATAATCCTCAAGTTGTGTGTGGGTACATCTGGTACCAGATTTAGAATGCCTGGCAATCAAGTGGCGACTACCTTACTGGTGCAGTACTACAGGTGTCAGGATGTCCTGGTTTGCACTGAGCCTTAACTGAGAAATCAGATGTATGTGTTAGAATTTTTTATTTTTATTTATTTATTTTTTTTTTGGCAGAACCCGGGGATTGAACTCAGACCCTTGTGCTTGCCAGGGAAGTGCTTATTCCACTGAGCCATCTCCCCAGCCCCATGTGTTAGAATTTTTTAGCGTGGCAGAGCAGCAGAAGTGAATGTAGGAGGCACTTCCAGATCCTCATCTCGATCCAAGAAGCCAGTATTTGTAATTCCAAAGTTATGTTATTAGAATCCCATCAAGTTGATTCCAATCTACCACTTCAGTGCAACCTACGGCGAAAATAAAGACACTAAATTATATTTTCAATCATTGGGGAGTCAAGGGGCTCTAAGTCCAGTCACGAAGATGGCCTTCTGGAACCAAGAGAGCGACCCAGGGCCTCACCCAGTTTTATTCAGTGGGGGAGCAGCTTGAGGAGGATTGGCTGAGCATTGTGGGAAGGAGACTATTAGGAGCTGAGCTAGCCGGGTGGCCTAAATTCACCTTTCCTATATGCAGAGGCTATGCAGAGAGAGTAATCTGCATTATATAGTAGCTAATGTTTTGGTAAGTCTGGTGCTTCAGCTTTGATGTAGCCTTTCAAGCCCCAGGAAGTCATTG
>NW_004524583.1:23717080-23721222 GCF_000260255.1 Octodon degus
ACACACACACACACACACACACACACACAGAGTTTCTGAAAAATAAATCTCAAATTCTTCTAATTGATAGGCTACCAAAACAAAATACCCCAATTTTTAGATCTTACAGTTGTTAGGAAGGTCAAATGTCTAGTTTTTCCACTTGGCTTCAGAAGCAATGGAAAAAGCGCTCACTGCAGAATCTTCTCCAGGAAATTGGTAGTAATTTCTTTCCTAATTTCTCTCTCTCTCTCTCTCTCTCTCTCTCTCTCTCTCTCTCGGCTCTCGATCCCAGCTGGTGTTGAGGAGCATTAGCTCTACCTTCCTGTCTCGACCCAGCTCACATAGAAGAGCAGCAGGTATAGGTTACCAGGGAAACACACACACACACACGCCACCTTCAAAGACCATCACCAGCACCTCAGCTAGACCATACACATTGCTTAAGGCCAAGTGAAGGATAAACAGAAGTCCTAGCCAGCTCTTTACAGAACAATACGAGGAAATAGGGTCAGGCTCAGTCAAAATGGAGACAGTCTCTCTTCTTTCAAGGGGCGCTGCTCAGGTGGGCCTCCACAAGTGAAAGAGAGCGAAAGGCCTTTATTGCCATTGAGGAGGACACAGAGAGGATTGATGGCAGGGAGATGGGGGATCCTCTGTTTTGAGACAGGGAGGCTGAGGCTTTTTGGACTTTAGCTAGGGGTGGAGTTTGAGGGGCAGGTTTTGTGACATACAAGGAGCTGACTGGGGAACCCCTTGTATGCACAGGAAAGGTATCCAGGACTGGGGTGGGGAAGAAGGAGGAGGAAGTGGTCACTGGGAAGACAGGTTTGGGGATTCAGTCATGTGGAATCAGAGCCACGATAATTGATAGCAATTTGTACTCAGGATGGAACCTATCAATATGTGGTCTTGACTTGGACGGATGATTATCACTGTCAACCTGGGCAAGCCATATGACTGCTTCCTGTCTCAATTTCTTCATGTAGAGCAGGGGTCCAGGGCTGCTGTTCTGGTATCTGACAGCGCTGCTGTAAGGACAAAAGGAGGTGACGCGAGGCGGTGCACGCAGACGGCAGGTGTCTGTAAGGCGCTGCTGATAGGAAGCTTGGTCAGTCATGTCAGATGCAGAAGAGATTCCAGGAAAC
The DNA here is from genome assembly GCF_000260255.1 of Octodon degus. Lineage (NCBI taxonomy): Eukaryota > Metazoa > Chordata > Mammalia > Rodentia > Octodontidae > Octodon > Octodon degus. The sequence goes on from NW_004524583.1 coordinate 23,718,208, forward strand.
CAAGCTGAACAAGAGTCATGCTACCTCCGTCTCAATGTTTAATAAAAACACTTGCTGGAGCTGGAGCTCGGTCAGGAGGTGGGGAACGGCAGGAAAGCAAAGGTGAATGGAAATGTGGACAGGCCCGTTTTACACTCCAGGGCAGGAGGTCTGGCCAGGAGGAGGGCGGCGAGGTTAGAGCCCCCTTTCTTGGGTCCTGAGGAGAGCTTGTGATGGGAACCAGGCTCAAGTGTGCCAAGGCTGGCTGGGTGAGGGGTGGCGGGTGAGGTCTCCTCTAACGCTGTGCTCAGCCGCAGGGAGTCAGTGTGGAAGCTGTCCGGGCCTATGTGCAAGGTGCTCTGAAGAGGTTGCCTCTCAGCAAGGGCCCTGAGCAGAGGTCGGCAGCCTGCGGCCCTCAGGGTTGGGCTAATGGGGCAGGGCCTAAGGGCTGTAGGAGTCTGCAGGGCAGACGGTGAGCTCAGTAGGGTCAAGTCTTACAGAACTAAGTGAATGATCTGAAAGGATGGAGTAGACGTGTTTCCCCTACTCCCTCCTGCTGCAAACAGCTGAAAACTTTAAATGCTAAATATAATATAAAAATAAAACGCCTCTGAAATGGGAAGAGAAGGTAGACTTTGAGGGGACCTTGGGACCTGAGGAAGGACACAGCAATCAGTTCTCTAGGTTTTCCTTCTCTTCTTCTGTGTGAGATTCCGTGCTGGAGCAGCTGGCAACCAGGAGACACCAGTGGATACACACAGAAGCACTTCAGAAGGCTTGTCCGCTCTTGCAAAGGGGCCAGGAGAGGAACAGCCCAGCAAGACCCAGAACTCACAGAGAGGGACCGCTCTGTCCAGCCAAGTGCCACGGAAATCCGAGGCCCCGCTCTTTCTGCGGAAGCTGAGGCCTTTGCCCTCGTGCGCTGTCGGGGCCCAGCAGCAGCGAGGCGAGCTTGGTGCCTGCACGAAGAGTGCCCGGGGCCACCCAGAACACTCAAGGTTTGCCCCACTGCTCGGCAGCAATGAGGCCGAGGGTGGCCCCACTTCACATCCACCCACCAGGAGCAGGCAGCAGCTTTCTTCACCTCTGTGAAATTTAAGATCTGTGTCTCATAACGTAGTATCCAAGAAGTCCAGGTTTCTGTTGAAAACCAACTGTTGTGCGGAGAACCCAGAAGATGAGAACTTAATGATGAAGAACCGTCACCTGCACAATCACACAGAGAATTACCTGACAGAGATTTTAAAGCACCGTCACCAAGAGAGCCCCAGCAACTGATTACTACCCCAGAACAATAAGCTAGAAAGCCAGAACAAAGAAATAGACACTCACCAAAGAAGGAAAGGCTGTAATAGGGCCTCCAGGGGAAATTTTAGGGCAGAAGGACGCACTAACCAAGAGCTAAATGGAAACTACAACTCAGTGCATGAGCTGGAGAGGACAGTGTCCATGAGGTTACATAACAGAAACATCCGATCTGAGCGACATGGAAACAGCGTGCAGATAAGGGGGAGAGACGATGAAAACCTTTTGCTCACAGCAGAGGAAGGTTTCGAGCATTTGTTCCCTTTCTCAAGTGTTGGTACAGCTAGGCGCTTTGGGGAAAATAACCTAGCAGTTCTGTTGGCCTCGGAGAGGATTTCCACATTTACTGTACACTCATTCCTGACATGGTTCTTATATGTGCATTACATGTACATTCTCATATGTACATTAGATATGTGCACATAAGCTGAGATCCCTGTGGAATTTATACAGTATTTATAATGTGTCCTGGGCTTTTAGCATTGAATCTTTATTACCACTCACTGCAGACGGTGTGGTTATTTACTCCACTATAATGGTGGTGGTGGGGAATTGATTGCGACAAGTTAATGTCACACAGCCAGTGAGTGGCACCACCATGGTTTGCACCTGTGTCTGCAGTCAGTCAGTCCTTCCAATGACTTCATTCTGTTTATTTTAGGCTTCTTGTGAACATCTATTTTGTGGGTGGTAAGGGTTACACATTGAATAAGGCACTGACCTACTTGAAATGTCAACTAAAGAGAGTGTGAACCTGGTGGGGGTGGAGGATAATGGCTAAAATTTGGGTTTGATAGAACTTGGGAATCTTAAGAACCCCAGCCAGAAGCAGTAATTAGTAGAAATATGATAAAAAATAATAGCAAAATCTTGTAGTATGTTCTTCAAACTTACTGTTGGGTGGAGTAGGAGGACAATGAATGGTAGAACAGATAGAGATACCATACATAGAGGAAAAAACAAAACAAAATATTAATTTAAATTAACTGCAAGTTCATCTTAAGTCAACCACAGTGAGCTCTTCCTGAGATGGTTAGTGTAGTCTCATTCACCAGTGTAGAATGCCCAGAGCCAGAGGAAAAAAAGCCAGGAAGTGTTGGACCGAGCAGGGTCAGGAAAGTCAGTGGTCTGGGGGCAGTTGAGAGATGGGGGTAGATGTGCTGACTATGTAGAGAGGCTGAGGATTTACGGCAGGTGCCAAAGAAAGTAGGACGGCAGGCAGTAGGGTAGGAGGACAGCCCCCTCTGAAAGCCCACTAAAGGTTGTGAGATGCAGCAGCGACAGGGCAAGGCAGTGTGTGTGACTCTGGAGGACGGCACTGTGGCCGATTGGGATTTATAGAGAAAGGATTAGGATCAGGATCCTCAGAATGATAAAATGTGAAAATAGCCTTGCTGCTCCCTATGTCTGGGAGATTCTTGTCACTGGAGTATGCAATTAGAGTGGGGCTCATCTTTCCTGTGACAGTGGTATTATAACAGATGAGATAATTTAGTAATTCAAAAAATCTTTTCGTGGTTATAGGATTCTTCACTTGAGCATCTGATAAAAGCTTTGGAATCGCTGCCTAGGGAAATATTCCTAAACTTATCATTTTCACAGAATTTTGGATTTTTTTTAGAGAACTTTTACGGGTAGAGGAATGGAATAACTTCCTCAATGATTCCAATTACTCTCATAAATCACTGTTTATTCCACATTCATTTAAGATCAAGCATTTTCTCTGGATAG
>NW_004524583.1:23721322-23723451 GCF_000260255.1 Octodon degus
ATTTGGTTGTTTCAGGGTCTCACTATGCAGCTGGGACTCATAGTGATCCTCCTGTTTTCAGCCTCCCCAGCTTTGGGATTACAGGCCAGCCTCTGGCTGGCTCAGCCCACCCTGGGGGCAGGGCTGGTGCAGCATATGGTGCCAGGGATTGAACCACAGTCCCTGTGCTTGCCTAAGCGTGCCGGCCCCCTAGATAATTTTTCTATTGAGCTATCTCTCCGGCTCCCTCTCCAGTTAATTTTTTATGTTTGAATATCAGGTATCTCATAAATAAAAATTGGCCTATTTCTATAAATAATTGAAGGAATTAAAAAATATAATTTTAGGAAGAGAGTTAGCATACTTTCTAAAGAAATAAGCTCTAGAAGCAACCTATCTGAGAATCACTGGAAATGACTCCAGTGAGCCATTAAACCCATTGGTGTTATTTACTGATTTTTAAAGTACAGTATGTTTGGTGCTCAGTTTTTATTTAATCACTGTAATAACTCCAAGAAACACTGATTCCTGAAAGGAATCCTTATCAGTTTTCTAAAAACTAAACAAACAAAAATGCCAGCGTTCTGCCAGACAGGGTGCTCAAGGTCAACCGTGGTATTGCTTATCACACAGTGATTAGGAAACCTGTCCTGAAAGCAATGATTGTTTCTGTTATGGTCACTTACAGGAAAATGTGTTTTGGATATGGAATACCATGCTCCATGATAGAATCGCGTTGCTAGGAACCTTGGGAAGCGTGGGCATTATTTTCTGTTCACCAAGGGGAAAGTCGGTACATGGGTTGGCTTACCTGGCTCATCTCCAAAGAGCTCGTAGAATGTGTCCAGACAAGATATGCCTGGAAACTAAAAGAAGGGGAAAATGGAGCAGAAAATGCACCATGCCAGCCTTTATACTTTGGATTCCGTTAGCTGTCTAGGTAACAGTTCTTGTTATCATTCCTATTACTTCTTTTTTAAAAAAATTTTATTTATTTATTTGTGTGTGTGTGTGTGTGTGTGTGAGTGTGTCCAGCTCAGCCCACCAGGGGGCGGGGCTGGCTGGCATGTGGTGCTGGGGGATTGAACCGCGGTCCCTGTGCTTTGCTTAGCTTGTTCTAAGTAGGTGCTTTAGACCACTGAGCCATCTCACCAGCCCCCCCATTCCTTGTGTGTCTTAGGATCGGTTGGTCACTATGATGCAAAGCTGGCCACTGTAATACATACTGTAAGACCCAAGCAAAGACAGCTAAGAACTCCACCACTGTGAACAGCCAAGTACTACACCTCCCTCTCTGAGCCCTCGAGGCTTGACATTTTTTCTTGAAGTCAGTGCCTATCATCATAACTAAATCTACCTCCAAATCCTCAGTGTCATTGCAGGTTTTGGTTTGCCATAGCAGGAGAATTCTATCCTGAAATAGAATTCTATCTTGATGACCATTTTAACCATCAAGAAGAGCAATAACACAATAAAGAACAAGGCTAAAACTCTAAAGCAATTAGACCTCAGGACAGGTATTACTGTGTACCATTCAGGAGTGGAAAAATACGGATTTTTCTCAATTTTACATGAAATATTGTTTAAGGCAGTCTCATATATTAGGTCAGGCTCAGGATATTGTGAAAGCCTGAAGTCATACAAAGTAACTTCCCTGGCCACGTGGAATGAACCTGGGGTGCAGGTACCCAGAAGCTCCACGGTATTTGAAAGTTTGAACTCATACGAAGTATCTTCTCTACATGGAGTGGAACTAGAGGTTACTAACACAGGAACTAATGGAAAACAAAAAACTATACTGAAAGTAAATGCCATACTTGTTGAGAACTAATAAATTACAGAGAGGCCTCCTGGCTTCTGTATTCCCAGGCTCCTGAGCTCTTAGATCCCTGGCTGCCAGGGTCCTGTGGTCTTGAGCTCCTGCCATCACTTCAGTTGGCATTGACTGGAGCCTGAGTAAGGAGCCAAGATACCAAGAATCCCAGGAGCTTGAAGCACAGAAGCTGAGGATTCAGGAGCCAAAGAGCCCAGGAGCTGAGGAGCCAAGAGCCCAGGAACCCAGAAACTGAGGAGCCAGGAGCTGGAGAGCCCAGGAGCTGAGGAGCTGAGGAGCCAGGAGCCCAGGAGCTGAGGAGCTGGGGATCCAGGAG
>NW_004524583.1:23724181-23733286 GCF_000260255.1 Octodon degus
CCAGGAGCTGAGGAGCCAGGAGCCCAGGAGCTGAGGAGCTGGGAATCCAGGAGCTGAGGAGCTGGGGATCCAGGAGCTGAGGAGCTGGGGATCCAGGAGCCTGAGAGCCAGGAGCTGAGAAGCCAGGAGCTCAGGAGCTGAGGAACCAGGAGCCCAGGAGCTGAGCAGCTGAGCAGCTGAGGAGCCAGGACCCCAAGAGCCAGGAGCTGAGGAGCCAGGATCCTGAGAGCCAGGTGCTGAAGAGCCAGGAATCCAGGAGCTGAGGAGCCAGGAGCCCAAGAGCCCAGGAGATGAGAAGCCAGAAACCCAGGAGCTGAGGAGCCAGGAGCCCGAGAACCCAGGAGCTGAAGAACCAGGAACCCAGGAACTTTTTTGTGCTCTTGCCATTGTGCGCTGCCTGCCTGTTCTCTGGTGCTACTGGATCTTGCTGTCTTTGCCTGCACTTTGGAGATGGGGGAGCAACGCAGGCTGCCTCACACAGTCCAGGAGAGCAAGAGTCAGCACAGGGTTTGTGGGTGATATGCATACAGAGCTCACAGGAGATAGCATCTGTGAGGAAGTGGATGTTCTCTGAGGGCAGCTGTGGCCTCTCGAAACCCACAGGAGTAGCTCCTGAGTGGTTGGAGGATGCCTTGGTAGCTGATTGAGCAGTTCTGTGTGCAGAGGCCTAGAGAGAAGGTGAGAGGGCCTTAAAGGCCAGCTTCCTCCTAACTCTGCCACAATGAGAGGCAGCAGGGCCAGGGCTGGAGGCCAGAGCCCAGGCGCCAAGGCAGCTTGAGGCAGCCTTGCTCATCATGTCCATGGGTGTCCCATGGCGCTGTGTGGTTCTTGCAAACTGAAGAGCTGCTCAGTGCCCCAAAGGTGGCCATAACAACTGGTGCATTCATTTGCTCCCAAAATCCTTCAGTGTAGCCAGAACTGCCACCATCACTGAGCCTAAGCATTGGCCAGACACCTTTGAGAAGCTCTGTCTGTCCTGCTGGATTTAGGTCCAAGCATTGAGTGTGTGGCTAGCTGTGGCAGAGGCAGCAGCAGGGGAAGTTCTAGAAGGGAAAAGAGCCTGGGTGACATTAGAGGCCACCTGAGGTTCTGTTTGTGAGTAAGGAGTCCCCAAGGGCTGCGGAGGCTTTGCTGCTGGTGGACCCGGAACAGGGGCCAGGGCCAGGAGGGGAGCTGTGGCTGCCAGGACTGCCATGCAGAGACCCCTGGGATGTGTGGTTGCTCCATGTGGCTGCCTATCAGTGGCCACCAGTGTGAGAGGAGCCAGGAGCCCAGGAGCCCAGGAGCTGAGGAGCCACTAAAAGTGACATTTCCTTCTGGTGGCCCAGTGAGCCTGGCTCTGGCTCAGTGCCGGCAGGGTGCAAGATGGGCTGTGCTGCCACTGGGCAGCATCATAGTGGGCTGTGAGGCGTTCCCCTGGTGCATGGGGAGACCCCAGGAGGAAAGGATTGCCTGGGGATGTGGGGTCCTGTTGTGGGTCCCTGAGTGGTGAGCAGAGCAGACGCTGTGGCTGTGGAGCAGGAAGAAGGGTCTCGAGGGGGGAGCAGCATAAGTGTTTCCCTCCAAACCCAGAATGCACTGCAGTGGCCACAGCAGCACTTGCCAGGGCCCCAGAGACTTTGGAGTCCTGCTCCTTTCTGTTCCTACTCTTCCTGCGTTTCTGCGAGGCCGTGCAGAAGTCAGGCTGGAGGAACAGTCCCTGAGGAGGGCATCGAGTGCTATTGATGTGCAGTACTGCTGTCTCCTCCCTAGTGAGTTAGGTGTTCTGTGGTGACCTTACAGCCTCGCTTGGGAGGTGGTGGCAGCACAGAGGATCCCCTTGTCTACACTGAAGAAGGGAGATCTTGCTTTTTCCTAAGCCAGCAGCACCCTCTGTTGTGAGCACACAATTCCTCCCTGTTTCTGCCTACCTTGGTGTCATGTCTGCCACCTTTTGTTTCCCATGATCTGGGAAACTTCTGGGGCCAAGCAGTCCTCCCTCAGACCTTTGGCAGACCTAATTGTGGCCTGGAGCATGCAGTGGTGGCTGACGCCCTCCTGTGCAGTCCCCATAACCCTCCGGTGGAGATGTAGGGGCTGGTGATGGCATTTTGCCGAACCCAGCTCACACTGGACGGCTAAAGACAGGGCACCTTGATCTCTGGAGCTCATCCCAGGCCTCAGGACAAAAGGAATCAAGCCTCATAGTGTGGTTCCCCCACCCCGCCCCCAGCACTCCTTCTCTGCTAGGGCTGATGCTCCATGAGCCGAAGAACCAAGCGATCTGCTTAGTGTTGGAGGCTGAGCTCCAGGTTATCTGACAATGGCTCGCAGAGAGTCCCAGCTTCCTCTGAAGACAGCCTGTTGGTGATGCAAGGGCCACAAGGGACTGCTGGTACAGGAATAGTGTTCCTGGTACTCTTCCCCAAAGCTCTGCGGAGCCCAGGATACTCGTGGGATGGCTGGGCAGAGATCTATGGGCCTAGATGGCCAAGTGGGATGCACCCACCCAGGGCTCTGAGCAGCTGTAGTGAGAGGCAGGGCCTTTGGGGGCAAATCCTGCCCTTCCAGGACCAGGGGTATGGCTGAGGGACAAAGCTAGCTTGAGGAACTGCCCTTTAGAGCTGCTAGGGAATGTGGGCTGCTTCTTTTCCAAAAGCAGGCCAATGCGGAGCAGCCAACTGCTTCCACAGTCCCCGTGGCAATGGTGCTGTGCTGTTGGAACACAGAGCCAGAGAGGGAGGAACTGGTAGGCAGGCAGCTCGCAATGCTTTGCTACTTAGAAGGGAGGAAGGTCCCTCTGCCACTCCAGAGGAACAGGTACAAAACCTGGAGAAACTGAAAGATTGCCTGCACAAACGCTGCAGTTTTGCCCCCTGGTTCCCCTGAGTTTTCCTGCCCTCCTCCGGAGAGAGCTAAGGGTGAGTGAGCTCCTGTAGGCCCGTGAGAGCTGCAGGTGCTGCGCCCAGGTTCTGTCAGGTGTGGACCCCGAGCAGAAGAGCCTGGACTCTGGGGTTCAGGGTTCCTGCCTGCGCAACAGCTGCATAGCTTGAAAGCTTTTGGGATTAGGATTTGTGAATCTTCCTGCTCTTACCCCGTATATGAACGTGAGAGAATAACCAGTCTCGTTGATCCAAAGACTTAGCTTTCAGTTCCTCTTCTTTTATTCCTAGAGTTACACCCTGCCCTTTCCTGTTACTTACCTTCAATCCAAAGAAATTCCTTTTGCCTATTTCTGTGGTAAGTTTTCTAGTGATAAATTCTTGCGAGTTTTCTTCCGCCTTCATTAACCTTTGTATTTATTTTTGTTTGGGCCTCAATGTTTATATCCCCCACTTATAGTAGCTGGGTGAGCTTTCCTTTCATCCCTGAAAGATGTTCTCTCAGTCTTTTCTGTGTCTTCTGATGGGGGGGCCTCAGATTTTCAAACTGATATTTCCTTGTATTGGACGCGACATGTTTCTGAGTACTTTCCAGAGGTGTCTTGGTGCTCGCTGGGCACTGGGTTATGGGAAATCATTGTCACCTACTCCCAGAGTTTTGGGAAGGGCTGTACTGCACACTGTGGAAGGTTCCTACAGGAAGCCTCCAAGTGGGTGCCCATAGTCACCACATCCCCTATTTGTGTATGTGTGTTCATGAGTTTTTATTTTTTAAATTTTATTATTTTTAGTACAGGGTCTCACTACACAGCTCAGACTCATAGTGATCCTCCTGTTTTCAGCCTCCCCAGAGCTGGGATTATAGGTGTGTGCCACCATGCCTGGACTCAGTGACTGGCTCAGCGTGCTTGGTGTCAGGGCTAGTGCAGCCTGTGATACCAGGGATCGAACCCCTGTCCCTGTGCTTGCTTAAGCAGGCGCTTAGTCTGTTGAGCTATCTTGCTGGCCGTGAGTTTTTATTTTCATTAGTATATAACTGTAGCGCATGATGATCACAGTTGTGGGGAACTGGAGGGTGGAGGCAATCTTGATTTACTTCTGTGAGCAGTCCAGTGAGCTTCTACACAGCAGAGTAAACTCAGAGTACAGACAGTGCTGTGTGAATAAACAGAGACCCAGAACGTGAGTCAGCCCAAGGCCTGAGAGTACCACACACACCATGCTTGCAGCTCCGGGTGCTGCCTGTGCGGAGCGGCCTAGTGGGTGAATATGCTGGTCAGGGCAGCAGGTTGGCAGGCCAGCCAGCCCTGGCCCACCCCTGCACCCCAGTGGAGGATCCGAATCTGCAGCAGGACTCAGGGCTGCTGGTGAGATGCATGAGGGCTGTGGGGTGGGCAGAGGAGGTCATAGGGAGGCCGCAGCAGCGCCAGGAGCTGGGTACGTGGATGCCACCTTAGAACAGGGACTTGCATCCCAGTGAGAAGACTTCACTTATGCTGTGTGAGTAGGTGCTCAGGAGACTTTTGCGGACAGAAGTACTGGCTTGCAACTATGGCTGGCTGGAAGGTGAACCATCGTTCTAGAGACAGTCATGTAAAGAGTGAACAAAATTGCCAGAGTAAAAGTCATCCTTAAAAGGGCTTGAAGAGCTGGACTGGCAGCACACACCTGTAGCAGCAGAAGGTTGGGAGACTGAGCCAGGAAGATTGAAAGTTAAAGCTCAGGCTGGGCAAGTTAGTAATTTTTTTTTTTTGGAAGCAGGGATTGAACTCAGGCCCTTGCCCTTGCCAGGCAAGTGTTTATTCAACTGAGCTATCTTCCCGGCCCCCAAGTTAGTAATTTATCAGAGCCCATCTCAAAATAAAAACTATAAGGGCTAAGGCTGCAGCACAGTGCAAAGGCCCTGGGTTCAGTCCCTAGTACCCTACACAAAGTATATGTAGTGGGGAAGATCAAAGATTTTAAAAAATTCTTCTAACTGAGGTCTAGGTTAGCAGAGAGTGGGTGTGTTGAGAGGGGCTTGTGAAATTCACCTGATACTTCAATGCCAGGTCAGAAATGGTTTTGAGTCTGGGCCTAATACTCATGCCTGTAATGAATTTTTTGGAGAGGAGGCAGAGACAAGAGGATTGCAAGTTTGAGGCCAGTCTGGGTAGCACAGCAAGATCTCAACTCAAGAGAAAAGAAAAATAGATTCAGGGTGTGCTGTGCAGGAAGGGTAGAGCAGCCAGTTCCAGAAGCCTTCAAGGCTGTGTGGAAATGCATCCTCCCAGAACATGGGGCTGGGCCTGGGGTGCTGTGAGTTTCTTGTTTGGCAAAGAAGCTGAACAGTACGTGGGAATGGACCAGGTGGCCCCTCAGTGTGACAGACCTGAAGCCTAAGCTGGACAAGCCATCGGCCTGGTAAATAAGCCACGCTGCCCTTTCAGGCCTCGTAACTTTCACATTTGAACACAGGAATTGTCCAGTGTGGTCGAGTTCCACCCTGTTGGTATTTAGGAACTGTCTGCTTGCTTTTGTTTCAGGTGGGCTGCTGCTTAAGAGGGGAAGAGCCCTTTCATGCCCAAAAGGTGTAGTGGACAGAAAGGAGTCAGGAGAGACCTTTTCATTTTCCTTGACATTTTCTCAAATAAACCTGTTCCAGAAAAGAGATGGAAATGACGAGCTTGAGGTGCCCAGCACCCAACAATCCCAGACTGCTCCCCCTGTGCCCAGAAGCCCACCCCGCGCACACCGAGCGCTCCCAGCCCTCCTTGCTCAGCCCCAGCCCGCCCAGCCGCCCCCACCCTAGCCTTCCCACCTGCCCTGTCTGGGCCCATTGCAATGGTCCTGTTTCAGCAAGTCTGGTGTGGCTGCTCTCTCTTAAACCTGCTCACTGGTCACTCTTGGTAACCGGAAGATCTCCACGGCGTAGTTTTCTGTGTGTGTGTGTGCATGTGTGAGCTGCTGTGGGTGGTAGTCTCTGCCTCACAGACCCTCCCAGCCCCCACCCCGTGCCCTTGCTCCTGTGGGTGCTGCTCTAGTGCTGTGAGCTCCTGTGGTCCCCAGAGCAGGAGGCCTCCTTCCCACCCCTGGGCCCAAACTGGTGTCTCTTTGCCCCACTCCCTCCCTCGTGGCCAGAAGGGGGCTCAGGTGCTTGTGCTGGGCTCCTGCTGTCTGTCTCCATGGCTGCATGCCAGGACTGAGGCCTTGCAGCTTATGCCCCCGGTGGTGGGCACAGCCCTCAGGAGGTGGTGGGTGCTCAACAAGGAGCTGCCCTCTCCCCTTCACCGTGTGACAGTGCACTTACCATGTGACAATGATCCTGGACTTGGGCCCACCCTAGCTCTAGGTGAGCAGCAGCCCATCACAGAGGGCTCAGACTTTACTGGCAGCCGGGCAGTGAGGTGCAGACACAGCACTGAAGCCCTGCTTCCTCTGCCACTCCACACTTACTGATAGAGATTTATTTTTCCCTTTAATTGAAGCAACATGATTGCTTCCTGTTGCAGTAATATCTGAACAAACATGGGGAAGTGGGTATCGGGGCTGTCCCTGCACGCAGGCTGGCCGTGGCTACTGAGTGCATTCTTCACCTAGTTGATTTGTTGGACACAACAAGCAGAACACAGCTCTGGGGTACTGTGGAGCAGTGACCCCCTTTGTCCGTGGGGCCAGCATTATAGAGCTGGGGGGAGGATTGATGTTTTTATGTACTATGTCGTGAAATTCCCCCCAGCACACCTGTGTGGGGCATGTGCGATGTATGTTGATACATAGGGCGACCAGGTGAAAGAGGAGGAGGTAGCCCGGCTTTGGCACCTTACGGACAGCAAGAGTCCCTGTCAGCCCCTAGGACCACCCAAGAAGAGGATGAGGGAGAGAAGAGCAGCAGCTGTGGACACAGGCATCTCCTCACTGCGCCTGTGTTTGAATCTGTAGATTCACGGAGCTCAGAGGGTGTGAGTCCATCCAAAGGAAGGAAAGCGCCCTCTTGCAGCAGGAGGCGGTCGCTTCAGTCAGTGTGTGTGCGGCGTATTCACCAGGCTTCCTGATGGTTCTGGGTGCTAAGCTGTGCACACACACTCTCCTGCTGTCCTTCAGCTGTCCCTGAGCTTTGTCGTGTACTGCCTTTCTGGGCAGCGGGTTCACAGTGTGGTGCTTTGAGTTAAAGAAGTGCTGAAAGGTAACTGAGGGTCAGAGCAGGCGGTTACGTCAGTGGTGAGCAGGGCCTGGCAGTGTTGTCACCACCCAACAGCCCCAGCCCCTGGTTACCCCTGGGTTCATCTGAACAGGAGCAGAGTCGGGTGGGCTGTGTGTGCTCTCGCAGCATCAGGCCTGGGCTTTACTGGGGAGATACAGAGACTGTGCATCTGGGAAGGGTGGCCGGACCTTCCTGGGACCTGGAAAGGAAGAGAGGAACCCTTTCCTAGGCCTGAGTTCCCTAAAGACTGCACGGGGGCTGAGGCGACACCATAGGAAACACCAGTCTCCAGGTCTTGACTCATCATGGGAGGGCGCTCACCTCAAGGCCGCTGTGCCTTCTGCATAGACAATAGCCCCAGCACACGCGGCTGGCTCGGGCCCGTGCAGCGGCGCTCACAAGCCCTGCTGTGTTCACGGGCACACAGACCAGCATGCTGACTCGGCCCCTCCACCGCCTGGAGGACACAATCAGGCCAAGGTGGGAGTCACAGGTTGAGATGGCTTAAGACAAAGAATGTGCCCTCAGAAAGCCAGTAGGATGCCTGTAGACTCAGTCCTGGGAGGCTGAGGCAGGAGGATTATAAATTCAAGCCTGGCCTGGATATGTTATAACTTGGCAATACAAATTAAAAAAAAATTATAAAGGGCTTGTTCATAGCTCAGTGCAGAGGCCCTGGGTTCTGTCCGCTGTTGAACACACACACACACACACACACACACACACACACACATGCACGCACGTACAGACAATGCAACACACAGGATCCTTTTCCCTAGGCTCAGGCCAGCTGACCTGTGAGAGATCTGTTTTGCCTGAAAGATTTTAATCATTGGTCTTAACATTTATTATTATTATTATTTTTTTCAAAATTTTATTGATAAACAGATAGCAATGAGACAGTTTCAAATCAAAGTGGAAGTACAGTTTCAACAAATAATACACTGCATATATAACATTTGTTATTATTAATTTTTAGGAGCACAATATATTTATTGGGGGAAAGAAAGCTCCTGTCCTAGAGAGAGAGACAGAAGGGTGCCCGGGTGGGTTGTCCCTGGTCTCAAAATGTAGATGCAGTTAGGTTTTACCCTCTGTCATGCTAGATGGAGAAAGGTGCATTTACTTGTGCATCCAGGTGTGCCTAAGAGCCTGAGAGCTTTTGCCCCGCAGGAAGCGCAGGCGAGGGCCGCACCCTGCCACGTCTCCTGCCACGCAGTGCTGTGTGGCCCTTCTGGAAGGGCCGTCTCAGCAGCTGGCTCCAGGCCTCTAGGGTAGGAGCTCTGCCCCAGGAGCTCTCCGCCACAGCCTCCTGCAGCACTGTTTTCTGTCTGCCTGCCGTGCACTCAGACTGGCTGCCCTCGGAGCATGGGGCAGTTCTAGAAGGGAGAGATCTGGCCAGCACTCTGGCCACCAGGTGCAATTTGTCCTTCTGGAGGCTTTAATACAGGAAGCACACAAGTTTATTCTTTTTATGTTTTTTTTTCCTCCAGATTTATATTTTCTTTTTTGACATTCTTTTGCCTATTTTCCCAGGAAAAACATCCTTCCAAATGCCAACCATTGAGAAGTTCCTCTTTTTTTCTTCTTAATGTATTTTGTTGTTACAGGGTCTCATGATGTAGCTCAGACTCGTGTGTGTCTTATTGCCTTGACCCTGCCAGTGATGGCTTTGTCCCACTTACTTTGTTGTTGGTGGTGGTACTGGGGATTGATCTTAGGTCCTTCGTACTTAGGTTACGTGCCATCCCTTTTACATGTATTTTGAGACAGGGTCTCATTAAATTGTTAAACTGCATAGGCTGGGCTCAAACTCAGGATTTTCCTGTAGCAGCCTAGCAGAGTGCTATGATTACAGGAGTGTGCCACTGCAGCTGGCTGCATCCCCACTCACACGTGCGTATGCCTGTGTGTGTGTGTGTGTGTGTGTGTGTGTGTGTGTGTGTGTCTTTTTCACAAGGTCTCACTATGCAGTTCGGGCTGGCTTTGAGCTCACTTTGTAGCCCAGGTGGGCCTTGAACTCACCATGATCCTCTTGCCTCAGCCCATCCCCACTTTTTC
>NW_004524583.1:23734876-23739186 GCF_000260255.1 Octodon degus
CAGAACTGTGGATTGAGCCCAGGGTTTTTGCACTGAGCTACATCTCTAGCCCTTTTCTATTTTGAATTTGTATTTTGAGGCAAAGCTTGTAGAGCTGCTAAACTGCTGGGCTAGGCTTGAATTTGGAATCCACTCCAGCCTTCTGGAGTGCTTGTACAGGTTACTGGAGTGCATGACCAACCTTGGCTGCATCTAAAATTAAAAAAAAAAAAAATCCCATGGGACATATCTGACTCTAGAGCCTACTATAGAGTATTTCACTGTATTAGCTTACTGGCATGACACAGCAATTTTAGTAGCTCCTGCACCTGGAGTTTTCTCTCCCTCTTCTCCTTCTTTGTCTTCCTTCCTTTTGTACTGGCGATTGATAAGGTACACTTCTAGCCTTTTGCCTTAGCTTTTATTTTGATGTAGCGTCTTGCTAAGTGTCTAAGTTGTGTAAATGGGCTCAAATTCATGATCCTTCTGCCTCAGCCTCCCAGAGTGCTGGGATTCAGGGTTTGCACCACCACATCCAGCCTTGAACTCAGACTTCTTAATTAGACTTCGGTTTAGTCATTGTGTGCATGAAGAACAGGTGATGTTCTGACAGTCTACAATAATGGTCATTGTTTTCCCGTAGGCAACTCAGCTAACCATACACCAGGCCTGGGTGGAAAGATTACTCCAACTTCATGGCTTCTCTGAACTTTGGCAGCTGCTACACAGGAGAGGTAATTTTGTCATCAATGTGCCCAAGGTTCAGAATATTCTCTTGGTTTGACACCAGCTGGCTCTCTCTTTGTGGGATGTCAGTAACAGGTCTGGGCAATGTGGAATTTACTCATTTGAGGTGGCTTGAGGGGCACAGGGCTGACACTCTTGGGGTATTGGAAGCACCTGCCTTACTTATAGATGTTCTGACTATGCTGAGGCCTTCTGGGAGTTGGCTTTCTTTTCTTTAAGTGGCAGCAAACACTACTGAGTGCCATCCATTCTCCTGGGCATTTGCTGAGGTGTACATACTGTGGTTCTGGTCATCCACACAAGAAACCAAGGCTCCTGAGATGCAGCAACGCTCCTCAGGCGGGCAGAGCAGCTTCAGGCCCAGCCCTGCCAGCACCGCACTGGAGGCGTTCACCTGGCACAATGCAGCTTCTTTCCCCTGACCGGCTGCTGCACCTCTCGGGACCTCAGCTCCCTCACCACACAGTACAGAAGCTCACTGCCACCATGAGCAGCTATGAAGGTTTGTCAGCAACTGATCTGAGGGGCCTCCCCTGGCCTCGGAGCACCCTGACCCTTCTTTATTCCAATGGCTGTTCTTGGTTCGTGAATCTCTTCTGTAGAGCCCATGCTCTGCTCAGTGACAGGCTTTTGTTTATTTTTACTCTTTTTAAGACAGGGTCTCATTATGTAGTTCAGGCTAGCCTGGAACTCAGGATGATCCTCCTACATTAGCCTCCCCAAGGTCTGGGGCTACAGGCATGAGCCTCCATGAGAGGCTGAGTGACTGTTGACCACATGCTGGGAATTGCTGAGCATTTGTTCCACATCAAGTTGAATACCCTGGTGGCAGAGGGAGGTCTGAGTTTTGGAGATAATTTTTTTTTTTAAAGAGTCAGATCTTTTTTACAGTGTGTAGATCAGAAAAGATTCCTGATTCCTGGGAAAAATAATTATGTCTGACTTTAAAACCAATGAGGTGAATACGGGCTGCTTGTCATTGAATACGGGCTGCTTGTCATGACATGCCAGTTGCTGCTATGCTGTCTCTCAGGTAGATGGTTGTTCAAAAAGAAGGGAGTGGTGAATGAAAGCAAGAAACAGGAAAAGGAATATTGTGGGACTGTTCTGCTTCAAGGTTGTATATGATTAGTTTTTTTGACTTACGTGTAAACATAAGAAGTATATAATTCTTTATGCCTATTTTTTAAAATATATTCTAATTTTTAAATGATTTTCATCATATTCTATAGCGACTTAAAATTCAACATATCAATACTTGATGAAAAATACCTGTTCCATGTTATGCCTAAGATGTTTGATATTCAGACAGATAGTGAGGTTAAGCTTAACAGCCTAGGTTGTATGGTAATAACAATAAGCTTGTCTTCTGGATGGTTAACAACCTAAGTTTGCAGACCAAATTAGAGAAAAAGGAGAACTGCAAGGAAAGCCAACTTTTTGGCCCTAGTCTTCCAAGGTCAATTAAGACTGAGGACATATGAGAACTTGTACTGTTACATCATGTAACTTGGTAGTGTCCGAAATTTTCTGATCAAGGAGATTATGGGGCCAAAGAGGAAAGTGATCGATGATGTAGAGTGGGCCTAAGGAGAGTCACATGGAGAGAAAACATTCTCTCAGGCTTTCACAGAGAGCACACTGGCCAAGTAATGGCCGTGACTCATCCACATGGCTGACACTGACAAAGGTTCTACAATCTGAGGTACAGGATCTCAGGATAGATCCTAAGGGGATTTCACTGACTTTATCAGACCCAAAAGCTGCAACTCTTGTTGCATAGGTTCTGCTTTACCTAAGTCTTAACCATCCAGCAGAAAAGTATAAAAAAGAAATATAAGAAGTAAAGCCATGCTGTTACGTTGAGCTGTGGGGGACTCAGGTCAACAATTTCTGACATTGCCAGTGAAGCGGAAGACCCAATACTATTATGGGCTACTGGACTCTTTTAGAATATTTTGCTGTGTTTACACACCTATAATATTCAAATAACAGAACTTAACAAAAAAAGGGTATACAGATGAATGTCCATTTTTTATCTGTGTATTCAAAGTGGTTAGGATAGATATATAGTTACATTCTCTTAATGAATAGAGGAATTTGTTCTAATAGTGTTTATAAATAGGATATCATGTCCACATCTTGTACAGCCATTAACCCCTAGGAAGAATGTATGCAATGTGTTAATTATTGAAAGTGTCCTACCAATTTGATTTGAAACTGTTTCAAACTCATTGCTATTTCTCAATAAAATTATGAAAAAAAAAGAAATTAAAAAAACAATGAGGCAGCTCAGTGGAAATAGCATACACATGCACGTGCACACACACACACACACACACACACACACACACACACATAGAAGCACTGCTGCTCCTGGGGTGAGCACAGTCAGGTGGCTGCCAGGCCCTCACCCAGCTGCTAGCTGCTGCTGAGCGTGCAGCTTGCTGCTGTAGGGAAGGGTGCGGTTCTCAGATGCCATGTGCCTGATAGCTGAGCTGAACAAGGTGAGGGTGCAGGATCTGAATACAGCTTTGGGCCACAGTAATCCCCAGCAGTGCACACAGGTTTGTGCTCGTGTTGACTGCAGCACTTATTAGGCGCAATGGTAGTACACATACCTCAGTGGAATTCTGGGTAGCTTTTGAGGGAATGTTACCAAGGTGGTTCTTAATAAATTTGAGTCCTGGTGGAAGAAAGAGGTAATGCTCCCCATGTAAGCGTTCTGTGGCCTCACCCGTGAGCAGAAAGTAAAGGCAAGGCCTTGTGGGCCCCAGCTGGGGTGGACTGTCCTATCACCCTGCAGAGGTTGTGTGTAGGTCCAGCCAGGGTCAAAGTCCTCTGAATAATGTGTTTTGGGTTCCAGATTGTCACTTGCAGCTTTTTCTTCCTCTGTATTGGGGACCTCTCTGGATGTTCAATGAGAATGTCATGGAGACCTCTTTGTCCTGCCGGGAGTGGCAGCTGGCTGGCAAGAATGAAGTGGAAGTGATGGTTGGCCTCTGGCCCTCAGTATGGGCCAGACACGAGGTGGAAGAGGCTGCCCTGGCAGGAACCTGGCAAGCCTGTAACCCGCTCTCAACTCGGGCTTCCTCATAGATTGTGACTTTTGTGCCTGACTACAAAAACGTGGAAATACGGAACACAGGGTATGTTGGTGGTGCTTGTAGCGGTGGTATTTTTTCCAAAAGCTCGGTAGGGGGAGCTATTTCTCTACTGAAATTGGAAGCCTGTCTGTTGAGGACTGCTGATGCTGTTTCTGGGCTCCATAATTTGGGATCAAGTACTTTTTCCCCTGAATCTGTATTTTTGGAGTTGCTAGGATCTATGGGCAAGGTTATACGGGTTAAGTATCCTTCATTCAAAATGCTTAGAACCAGAGGTGTTTCAGAGTCTGGATTTTTTCTAGATTTTAAAATATTTGCATAGATGAGATATCTCAGATGGGACCCAGTTCTAGGCACAGCATTGATTTATGCTTCATAGGCTGGGGAAAAATTTATACAATACTCAAGGTCTCACTACGGATCGGACTTGTAGTGATCTACCTGTTTACAGCTTCCCAAGAGCTGGGATTACAGGCA
>NW_004524583.1:23740261-23743935 GCF_000260255.1 Octodon degus
TTCATATTAGTTTTCAAAATGTTTTATGATTTGAAGCCTTTCAAATTTCAGAATTTCAGATTAGGATTGCTTAACCTGTACTCCCCTTTCAGCAAAGTGGGAACATCTAACTCTCTCAGAACAGTCAAGCTGATTGGATGAACACCTAAAACCTAGTTTTCAAAGATCCTATTAACCTTCAGGTAACAGAATTTGGTGTAATCTATGGAATTTCTTTCCCACTCCTTCTTAAAATCATCGACCACAACTGGTCAAAGGGGCCTTTCAGCTCGTTTCGTTCCCTGAGGGAAACTGAAGTGTTTCCAAAGATGGAGTTAGAATGTTCCAGGCAGATGATGCTGTCAGTAATTGTAATGCCTCACATTTTCTTGACATTTTATGGCCACATGGGATTGGTGTCAAACACACTCTTCATAATTCTAAGGAAACATTTGGGGGCAGTAGACTTTGTGAGAGATCATGTAGCCAGTGAGGTAAACCCAGCCTTGGCTCCCCAAAAAGAAGATGACTGGGACCAGGCTGTGGACCCATTGACCTGCTCTCTGCAACTACAACTTGCACAGGTTCCCTTTCCTGTACCTCTTAATCCTCTTCCATTGATCAGTCTACCTACTTCCTGTTATCTCTCTTATATTTTGCGCGTTATTTATACCTCAGCTTTTCCATGTAAGAGAATTACATGATATTTAAGCATTATGGTTTCAAGATTCATGCTCCTCTTGCTCAGGATTGTTTTTGGTATTCTAGATCTCTTCTGGTTGCATACGAATTTTAGGATTGCTTTCTCTTAATTCTGTGAGGAATTCCGTTGGTATTTCGATTGGGATTGTGTTGATTATATCAGTTTTGGGAGCCATGGCCATTTTGATAATCTTTGTTCTGCCTATCCAGGAATGGGGCTCTCTTTCCATTTTCTTTTCTTTTTTTCCCCTCTTTCCATTTTCTAATGTCCTTTTCCATCTCTTTTCCCAGGGCACTGAAGTTTTGTTCTTTTTTTCCCCCATAGGTCTTTCACTTCCTTGGTTAGGTTAATTCCTAGATATTTAACTTTTTTATGCTATCAAGAATGGTATTTCTAATTCTTTTCTCAGTATGTTTGTTATTAGTATACACAAATGGTAATAATTTTTGTAAGTTGATTTAGTATTCTGCTACATTGCTGAAATTGCTCATTAATTCCAAGAGTTTTTCAGTGTAATTCTTTGGGTCTTTGATGTAGAGTATAATATCATCTGCAGATGACGTCAATTTGGCTTATTATTTCCTATACTGATCCCCTTTATTTCTTTCTTTTGCCTAACTGCTCTGGCTAGTGTATTGAGTACTGTTTTGAGCAGAAGTGTTGATATGGATACTCTTGTCTTGTTCATGGCTTTGGAGAGGAGGGAAAGTTTTCAGTTTTTTTCTCATCTAATAAAATTTTGGCCACTGGTTTGTCCTAAATAGCTTTTATCAGATTCAGGCAAGTTTTTGCCATACCTGTTTTCTTTAGGGCTTTTATTATAAAGGAACATTGAATATTGTCAGGTGATTTATTTATTTATTTTTGTTTGTGTTGATATGATCATGTGGTTTTTGTCCTTCCTCCTTTTTTTTTTCTTTCTTTCTTTCTTTCTTTTTTTTTTTTTTTGCGGAACTGAGGATTGAACTCAGACCCTTGCACTTGACAGGGAAGCACTTATTCCAATGAACCATCTCCCTGGCCCCCTGAGCAATCTCCCTGGCCCCCTGTCCTTCCTCCTTTTATGTGGCATATTACATTTATTGATTTGTGTATTTTGGACCATCCTTGCAACTCTGGTATGAAGCCTATGTGTTGCTGGGAGCCAGGCAAGCTGGAAAATTGGTCAAATGTATGTAGGCAGGATTAGGTCTCAGCGCCTAAAGCAAACAAGCTACCTCAGTCCTGAGATAAGCATCCTGTCTGGTTAAGGTCAGCTATTAGTTGCTAGGTAACCTTGTGTCAAGTGATAATAACTTTGCAAAGATATAAATAACATCTGTTTTGTTTTGCTTCTGTGGTCCTCTGGCCAACCAGGCAGAGGAGCCACCACCTAACCCAGCTTTTGTTTTCTTGTGTATCTTTTCCTCATTCCTGCTGCCGTTTCTTCCCAGGTAGAACCTATCGCACTGAAACCAGCGGATCCTTACAATTTATTAAAAAGAATCTATGATCTTTAAATGATTTGTTGTACTCTGTTTGGTAATGTTTAATTAGGGATTTTTGCCTTGATGTTCATTAAGGAAGTTGGCCTATCATTTTTTTTACTTAGGTCTTAGTCTAGTTTTGGGATCAGAATGATGTTGGCTTCCAGACATGAGCTTAGAAATGCTCCCTTTTGATTTCATTAAAGAGTTTGAAGAGTATTGGTGACACATCATCCTTAAAGTTTTTATAAAAATTCCACAGTGAAGCCATCAAAGTCTAGCCCTTTTCTGTGTGCTACATTTTTATTATTGCTTGTCTGTGTTGAGGAGCTAAAAGGGTATTTTTGTGGGTGAAGTCCCCAAGGAAAAGAAAGCATGCAGAGCTGATTTTAGCAACAATAGAAAACAAGTCAATCTCCATTGTCTGGCCTGTATAAATTGGCCTTTATCAAGATTTACATTCCTGAGTACTATGCTAACCATATAGTGCATGTGTGGTTGTCTATGCTAATCTCACTTATGTAAGTGTATCTCATTGTGCACATGTGCTAGACAGAGAGTCATGTCTTTATGTGTCCTCGGGCACCTCAGGCTTTGAAGCATTCTAAAGTAGCTCCTCATACTGCCTCAATTTCATTGCTTGTTATTGGATTGTTCAAAAATCCTTATGTCTTACTGGTTTATTTTGGGTAATTTTATGAGTTTGAGCACCTGTTTATTTCTTCAAGATTTTTCAGACCCAGTCCTAGCCCAGGTCCGGTGAGTGTGTGGGAGAGCTTCCTGCTACCCAGCGCTGGTGGGAACAGTCCCAGCCCAGGCGCAGCGTGGGCCAGACCCTCTCCCACCCCCTTGGGACACAGCCTATCACTCTGCAGCACCTGTCCCACTCCGCCCACCCAGTAGGAATTTCAGCCGCATTCCGGGAAACCCCAGACCCAGTCCTAGCCCAGGTCTGGTGAGTGTGTGGGAGAGCTTCCTGCTACCCTGTGCCAGTGGGACCAGTCCCAGCTCAGGCGCAGCATGGGCTAGACCCTCTCCCACCCTCTTGGGATGCTCCCCACCACTCTGCAGAACCTCCCCCACCCCGCCCTCTGAGTAGGAATTTCTGCCGCCTTCCGGGAAACCCCAGACCAGGTCCTAGCCCAGGTCCGGTGAGTGTTTGGGACAGCTTTCTGCTACCCTGGGCTGGCTGGACCAAATACCGGTCCCAGCCCAGGCGTGGTGTGGGCAGGACCCTCTTCCACCCACTTGGGACACCCCTCACCACTCTGCAGCACCTCCCCCACCCCGCCCACCGAGTAGGAATTTCGGCAGCGTTCTGGGAACCCCCAGACCCAGTCCTAGCCCAGACCTAGTGAGTGTGAGGGAGAGCTTCCTCTCCCCCCTACTCCACCTTGCCCCCTCTAGGCACAGCTCAGGCCTTGCCTACATGCCTGGGGTGTAACCCTGCATCTGCAATCCCTGCAGAGAGTGTAGAGGATAGATCCACCCAGCTAGTCCAGGAGCAGAACATCTTGCCACAGGGG
>NW_004524583.1:23750851-23755888 GCF_000260255.1 Octodon degus
ATTAGAAGACACTGAATCCCCTAGGAACACACTCAGCCACCTTATCTTTGACAAACGGGCCAAATATATTCACTGGAAGAAAGATAGCCTTTCAGTATATTGTTCTTGTGCTGGATTTCTGGGATCTTGACTATTATATGTCTCAGTGTGTTTTTAATTGGGTTGAAGTTATTTGGTGTTCTGTATACTTCAGTTACTGACTGTCAGATTATTTCCTCATATTTTGGGAATTTTTCTTCTATTACTTCTGCCCATATTCTTTTTATATCATTTGTATTGACTTCTTCTTTCTCATTGATGCGTATTAGTCTCATGTTGTTCATCTTTTCATTGTCTTGCAGATGATGAATGATTTTTTTCCTGCATCCTGGTTGTTTTTAAGAGATCTTTTCTTAACTTTTCACTAGCTGTGATGGCGCCTTCAAAATCTGAAACTCTATCTTCACTTTCACTCAAACAGTTTTGCAAGATTGTGATTGAGATTTTAAGTTCCTCTATATATCTCTTTGGCTCTGCTTCATGTGATCTATTTCTTTCCTTTATTGCTCATTCAAGGAATTCGTCATTTTTCTAATCACTATGTTTTTTTAACTGTGCCTTCTTGAGAAGCAGTTATTAATTCTTTCACTACAGAAAATTTTTCTGATCTGATTTCCTCTGTACGTTTCTGCATTTGATTCTTTACTTCAGACGCTATTAATTCAGAGATTTCTTTTTTTATTTCAGTGGTTATTTCTGATCTGAGTTCCTCTACACCTTTCTGCACTTGTTTCTTTACTTCAGATGGTATTGATTTAGAAATTTCAGCTGTATGATTCCCAATTTCTTCTGTGCTAGTGTCCTCTGCACTTGTTTTGGAAGGGCCCCAGGACCTGAGATTGCATTTTGCTCTTTCTGTTTGTTATTTTGTATAGCACTGATCTCTGACCTTTGGTACAGTTATAACTTTAGCACCTACTGAAATTTGGGTGCCGATCTATTAGGTTTTAGTTTATCCAGTTCTTCCTGGCTTGGGTCTAGCTGTTGTGCTTAGCTCCTTCCTGGTACAGCCCTTGGAAGTGAACCCATTTTTCCCCTCTGGCACAACAATAAACCTGTTGTGCCCCTCTGTTTTGCCCCTGGCCAGGGGGTGCAGGGGAGCACAGGAGCTCTCTCACACACTCACCGGGCCTGCACTTGGACTGGATCTGGGGTGTCCCGAGAGTGTGGCACAAGTTCTCACTCAGTGGGCTTGGGGAGGGGCTCTAGAGGGGTGCAATGGTCCCGAGGATGTGGCAGGGGATCTCAGGTGGCATGCCTGGGTTTCATCCAGAGAGGTCTCTTGGGTGCAGAGGTGCTGAAGGTCTCCCACACACTCACTGGGCTTGGGCTTTGGCTGGATCTGGGGGGTCCCAAGAGTGTGGCAGAAGTTCTCACTCACTTGGAGGGATTGGGGGGGTCTCTGGAGTGTTGGAGGGGTCCCAAGGGTATGGCAGAGGATCTCATATGGCGTGCGTGGGTTTCATCTGGAGAGGTCCTGCAGGCACAGGGGAGCTGGAAGCTCTCCCACACATTTGCTGGGCCTGGGCTTGGGTTGAATCTTGGGGGTCACATTCTACAGCTTTATTGGAGCTTCCTTTATGGCCAAACTCACACCATTTTTTTATTTTTTTCACTTAGTATTTTTTTAATTAATTTTGTTGAGAAATCACTACATTTTGAATCATCCTACTGGCTCTTTTCTCTTGATTCTCAACATAAATCTCATTAAAAGTCAACAACAGTAGCCATGACACTGCCTCAATATTTGCCTGCTTTGAGATTTCTTTTGAAAGATTAATCAGTCTGCCATGCTTAATCTCAGTCTCAGGTAAAGTCTCTGGACATGAGCAAAATTCAGACCAAGTTTCTGCCAAGCCAAAGCACTAATGATCTGGAGTCCAACAACCAATGCAGTCCTTTTCCCAGCATAAAACTTCTCCAACATGGTTTTTGCAGGCAGGCTTTCCATCAGCCTTCTGGTCTTCTGAGCTCTGACTACAGTCTCCCTTATGGAACAGCTGAAACTCTTCCAGTGTTTTGCTTGTAGGCAACATTTTTTAACTTTTCCTATCTCTTCCTATAAACCATTCCCAAAAGCTCATAATCCACATGGTCAGGTTTAGCCACAGCAATGATCTTCCTTCTCTGGTACCAAATTCTGTCTCAGTTACTCTTCTCTCATTGCTGGAATAAATATCTGATAGCAAAAATGAGGGAAGAAAAGGTTTATTTAGCTCACAGTTACTAGAGATTTCAGATCATATATGGCTGGCTCCAAGGCTGACTGGCACATGGCAGAGGGCAGCAGTTCAGGGTGGTAGAAGACAGAAAAGCAACATGAACAAGAAGGAGGAGTAACAGCAACAATGGCTGCAGAGAGCAAGTCTTCCTCATTTATTTATTTATTTATTTATTTATTTATTTATTTATTTATTTATGGTAGGACAGTTTCAATAATTAACACATTGCATACATTCTTCCTAGTGGTTAATTGCTGTACAATGCCTCCCTTTTGTTGCATTCAGGCTATCAGTCCCAGGCTGGGTGCAGTACTCACACCCATAATTCCAGCAGCATTTAAACCCATAATCCCAGTGGATGTTGAGTTGATCACAGACTCTAGAAGTCTATCTCGTGACTGCATGAGGCTTTGGGAAAACAAAACACAAACCATAATACCCCGTAAAATATCATTTTTATGATATGGCCACTAATCTTCAGGGGACAGCTTTTTGAGTATATAGAATATGAGAAAATTATAACTTTTGTTTTGCAAATTTAGAGCTCTCCTATGATTAGATTTAGTTAAGGTAGAGTGTGCCCTTTAAACGGGAGGTGGATTTCTAAAGTTACATCTGACCAGTGGGAGAATGTGTTGTTGAACTAGTGCTAGCTTGTCAGCCCGGCCACCCTGTTGCACTTCACAATTGTTGTTTTCACATTGATTTTCTTGCTTTGGTTGGGTGTGCATTTTTATAGGTGTTGCTTTTTAATCTTGCAGAAATTGTTTGAATATTAGGTTTTTGGTGGTGGTGGTGTTTATGAGCAAATTATTACCCTACTTTTGACAAATCACGGTTTTTAGTTTGTAATTATTATCCATTGGAGTTGCAGTAAATATCAATAAAGTTAGATGTAGACATTTGTAATATTTTAAATTTGCAGCTCATAGAACCATAGGAGTGTTGGAGCTCCTCTTCTTAGTGCTCAGTGTGAGTGAAATTTGTTACCAGTTTCTCCTCTTCTTTCCTCTTTTTTCTCATTTATACCACCCTTCAGAGTTTCACTGCCTTTTTTTGTTTTGTTTAGTGTAAATATCTTCTCTTGACTTTGAAGATGAAATTATGAAATTTGCCATTTTCTTTCTTCTTTCTTTCTTTCTTTCTTTCTTTCTTTCTTTCTTTCTTTCTTTCTTTTTTTTTCTTTCTCTTTCTTTTTCTTTCTTTCTCTTTCTTTTGTCTGTCTTCCTTCCTTCCTTCCTTCCTTCCTTCCTTCCTTCCTTCCTTCCTTCCTTCCTTCTCTCCCCCTCTCTCTCCCTCCCTGCCTCCCTCCCACCTTCCCTCCCCTCTTAGAGATTTAATTGCCAATGTACTTCATAGTTTTAGCTGCAGGAACTGTGTTTTGTTTTGTCTTACTTTTGGTTGTTGGCAGAGTAATTTTTTCTTGGAGAGACAAATCATTTGATTTTTAATGCCAAGGAAAATACCCATTTTATTCAAATGTTTCTACTTTATATTTTGTTAAAACAAATAAAACTTAGCAATTTGTTTATTTGACAGTATTTTATGAGCCAAGACAGTTAATGCTTAGTAGTTTCTACTTTTCAAATATTTTGTAAGATCACCAGTGGTAAAAATTTTCTTTTTAATGTAACAAATTCACTTTTACTAACAATTCTATCTACCTTCAATAAATAAATTTTCCTGAATCTATAAAACTATACAAAACATTATAAGACCTAGGTAATATTCATTGGCTTTTTATGTTCTTACATTTGCTACAAATTGAATAATTCTGCATGAAGTCTGTTTTTAAGAAATACATTAAATATTCTGTGGGCTACTTAGAGTTTAGCGCTTTAGGTTTTTAAAAGACATAAAGCACAATGATCCCATTACCTTATATACTTTAAAAACAATAAACTTCATTAATATTAGGATGATAACATAATCACTAGAGAAAGTCTTTTGCAAATGAGAGCAATTATTTTAACTGTTATTTTTGTTTTGCTAGGCAGATTAGCACAGGAGAAATTAAAGTATATGACCTGGAAGGAGATTTATAAACTATAAGCAATTAAATCAGCTTTTCATCTAATTTTAATTTATGTTGGATCTCAATATTTGAAGCTGCTCAGTAGGACTTTACAAGTATACATTTTATCTTGATTCAAATTTATAATGTCAATGTGTCATTCTTTTGAAATGGAGAGGCTTCTTAAGCTAAAGTGTCCCTGAAGATTGAGAATGCTGCATTCTCAACATCCCCTTTTGTTTTTATTCTTGATGACTTGTAGAACATTTTCATTCAACAACGTAAGTGGAGCTTTTCTTGGAATTATTAAAAACAGCATGGAATTATTTTTTCTTGAATTAAACTAAACCAAAGACTCAAGAAGAGTAAGAAAATCTGATACACATATTTCTTAACCTTACCAAAATATTTTCAGGAATCCTGGAGCACCTTCAAAGAATTTGAAATTTTCTGAACTGAATGTTTTCAGTTTGACATTCATAATTTGAATTTAAATACACTAAGAACTATCTTGCTTCAGGGCTGGTCAGATAGCTCAGCAGTTTAAAGTGCCTGCTTGGGGAAAAAGGAACTCTTCTCCACTGCTGGTGGGAATGTAGACTGGTGCAATCATTATGGAAATCAGTATGGAGACTCCTTAGAAAAGTTGAACTGGAAGTCCCATTTCAACCAGCTATTCCTCTACTGGGAATTTTCCCAGAGGATCTGAAAACATCATATCATAGGGATATATGTGTGCCTATGTTTATAGCAGCACAATTT
>NW_004524583.1:23757558-23761073 GCF_000260255.1 Octodon degus
ACCACTAGAAAGATTGTACACAATGTGTTAATTATTGAAACTGTCCTATCCCTTTGATTTGAAACTGTCTCATTAGTATTTGTTTATCAATAAAATTATGGAAAAAAAAGAAAAATAAATAAATAAATAAATAAACTATTCCTTGATCTAAATAACCTAAAAAAATAAATAAATAAATAAAGTGCCTACTTAGGCAGAACACAGTGGTCGGGGTTTGATCCCTGGCATGCTGGGGATCAGGCTATGCTGGTGCTAAGGTGGCAGTTGAGACTGGGTGTGGTGGTACATGCCTGTAATCCCAGTGCTTGAGAGGCTGAAAACAAGCGGACCACTACAAGTTCAATCTGTGTAATGAGACCCTGTAGACCCTGTACTAAACACGTTTTTCAAAAAAAAAACAACTATCTTGCTTGAAAAAAAAATTCAAAAGTTAGCGCTGGCAAGATAGTTTAGAGGACTAATGCTTGCTTAGGCAAGCACAGGGGCCAGGGATTGATTCCTGGCACTATATGCTGCTCTGGCCCTATGTGCTTATTGGGCAGTGGATTGCAGGTGTGGTGGTGCACGCCTGTAATCCCAGCACTGGGGGCGCAGAAAACAGGAGGATCACTATGAGTCAGAGCTGTGTAGTGAGACGCTGTTCACCAAAAAATAAATAATAAAATAAAAAAAAATTAATCATCCCCGATTTTCAGTGTTTTAAAGATTGAGCTCACTAGTCCTGGTGTTCATAAGAGGTAGAAGACCAGGCGTGGTGGTGCACACCTGTATTTAGAACACTAGGGAGGCTGATTACAAGAGCATCACTATGAGTCTGAGCTGGGCAGTGAGACCCTGTACCAGATACCTAAAATTTAAAAAAAAAAAAAGAGGAAGAAGACAGACTTGAGCCTGGGTCTTCTACTTCCAAGTTCATAATTGAAATATTCTTGGTCAGACAAATAAGATTTTATTTTGATGTTAATACATAGTAATATTTTTAGTGTTTATTTTCAAGACTGGATTATGCTCTAGTTAATGAAAATTACATTCCCCTTGAAAGTTCTCGGGCTATTTTGATGTCTTCATAGGTTTCTTTTAGAATTCCCTAATTAGTTGTCTTAAATGTTTGATCATTTCTTTGGAAATGATACTTTTTGGAAATTGATGACTTTGACTTTTCTCCACAGTTACATTGAATGGTTGGTTGCATGGATTTAAAAAGAAAGCAACAGAATGTGAAAACTGGACCTTCAGGTCCAGAGGAAGTTAAGGTTAGTTGAAGAAGTGAATTGTCTGTGTATTAATGGAAGTTGAGAAAAAGCAAGTCAGAACTTGCTTTCATATGTTCTGAAGAGATAAAGAATGTGCCTTTAGAAGATAATCTTTTGAGGAAAGTATGAAGAAGTAATCATATTGTGTATATTTTTTTGTGTCTTATTTGTATTTAATTTATGTAGAAAGCTAATTAACTCTTGCTCTCTGTCTAGCCTTTTTTTTAAAAAAATTCTTTATTAGTACATATTTGTAGTGCATGGAGTTTGCAAACATCTTGGGGAGTGGTTCTGGGGTATTCTTGCCCCTCATTCTATTCTTCTAGCCCATTTTTCATTCAGACATATAAAACATGCCATGCATTTGCTGGCATCCTTGCACAGAGGCCCTGCTAATCTTCACTATAGCATTTCCATTGTAGTGTCTGTGTTGTCAAAGCAAACATTAGCCTAAGTTTTAAAAAATCAGTCATTGAGGTAAATAGGTAGATTGCCACCAGTTTGCTCAAGTTGCCCCCAATCAATAAGTAGGAGTATCACAATCTGTCTTGGTTTTTATCTTTGACATATGAAATTGAGAGGATTTATTATTGTTATTCATTTGGATAACTTCATTGGCAGTAGGTAAAGGCATTGTGTGGCATAGGCATTATGGTTTTCACATGTGTGGCTGTATTCTAGTAGATACATTGTGTCAACTTGAGAATTGAGATGTTTAGTAACCTAAGTGATTTGGCAGGTGGCCAGTGTTTTGAACCCATGCATTAGGAAACCATGGAGATCTTGTGGGCAGGAAGACTATTTACAATATAGGAGACAAAGAGAGCCGCCCCCCCCCGCCCCTTTGTCTTTTTTTTTTTTTTTTTTGCTCTCTTCTGCCACCATGAACATGTAATTAATTGCCACCTAGTGTTTTGTTATAAACTCTTTGAAGCCATTTTTGGAATATAAAACTAAGTCCTCAAACAAAGTTGAAGCACAGAACTTACTGGTAAAACTTAGGTTTTTGTTTTTGTTTTCTAACACCTTGTTATGGTTTGTTTTTTCAATTTAGGAAAATGTTCATATTATTACAACTGGAGTGTGGTACATATAAATCAGTCCTTGCAGAAACAGTGGGAAATGACTTTTAATCTATATCATATTATACTATTAACTTTTCCTTTCATGGCATTATACCATAAATTCTGCAAAACCGTATCTTTGTCTGTAGGAAGGAATTTTACAGAAGCTACAAAAAAGTGTGGAGGCAGAGGAAAATAAATGGAAAGTTCAGGTCAGTGAATCACAAGAAACAATTAAGCAGGTGCTTAAAAAAGAACCCCTGAGAGCTGCAGTACTCAGAGCTGGACCTGGGCTACCACACAGGTCACCAACTTCTGTGGGAAGTGCACATCCTCAGCCCCCCAGACTCCCTGGGTCTGAGACTACGAGGCAAGGGCAGAGTCCTTGTGTTCATCACCTGCTTGGTGATTCTGATTCCCACCTGTACTGACAGTTACGAGTTTAGAGAGTGAGTGAGGGGGCGATAGAGAATGGAAAGTGATTTGGCAGAATTTCTGTGCCTTATCATATGGTGAAGAATACTGGGTTCAAAATTAGTTTAAAACATTGATAATTAACACACAATATATTATATTCAAGAAAAAGTTAAACATAGTTTTCAAAGACCTGAATATTACTGTACAGTCTTCATTTCTCTCTAATTTGCTTGGATGTGGCAGAATGTGGCATTTGCTACTCATCTGTCTTCTTAGGCTCATTAAATGCAGAATTTAGATGCTCTTACTGCATTTGGGTGTTACATGAACCTGACAGTCCTAATTTTTAAGGTCTTTTAAAAAATTTAGTGTGATTTTCAGTATTTCAGAACCTCTGAATTTTTAATTAATTGAAAATTTTAGACAGTAGAAATCGGTGGCTTGTTTTTTTTTCCCTCTTTAAAAAAAGTTGTAATTAAAATACTAAAATGGAAATTTGTTACTCATATAAATTCATTGTATTATATATTTTATGTGCCACACAAGGCAGTTGTAGGGGCAGGGAGATAGCTCAGTGGAATAAGTGTTTGCCTGGCAAGCAGAAGGTCCTGAGTTCAATCCCTGGTACCATGAAAAAAAGAAAAAAAAAAACCCTATAGTTGTAGCCCATGTCCTAGTTGATCTTCTAATGTCCATTTAGGGCCAGGAAGATAGTTCAGTAGAATAAGCACTTCCCTGGCAAGTGCAAGGGCCTGAGTTTAATCCATGGTTTCGCAAAAAA
>NW_004524583.1:23761328-23761999 GCF_000260255.1 Octodon degus
AAAAAAAAAAAGGTCAGTTCTTCTGCACTCAAAAAGAATACCAAAAAAACCCAATCAACCAACCAACCAACCAGTGGTGGCTGCACATTGGACACACCTGCCTAATCTCTTCTGTGGTTTACTTGGCCATAAAATTATTTTTAGAAGCTTTTGTTGATTACGTCTTTAGAGCAAGAGTTACAGCAATTACGAACAGAAAATAAAGATATTGAAAATGTATGTTACTCCTTTTATAACCTGTGAACTTACTTTAGCATAATGAGCTATCTAAAGATTTTTTTTTTTTTTTGGCAGAACCAGGGATTGAACTCAGGCCCTTGCACTTGCCAGGCAAGCACTTATTCTACTGAGCTATCTCCCCAGCCCCAAAGATTTGTTTTTAAAGATTACTTTTATCTAAAGATGTGCACATGCTCTTAGTATGTTGAGCAGTTACATGAATTGATTCAGTTTTATATTCTCTCTTTTTTTTGTTCTTTTAAAAATTTATTTAAAATATAGTTTAATTGAATTTATCCATTAGATAATATATCTCTAAAACTGAAAACACCTACTATAGTTCATCTCAAATAATATATTTGCAACATTAAATATCACTTTAATTTTTTTTTTTTGGACATCAGTTATTTTATTTTAAAGAAAAAAAAATAAAAACAATGGTACAAAATCTC
>NW_004524583.1:23763158-23765556 GCF_000260255.1 Octodon degus
TACAATTTATACTGTATATTTGACTTACAATCTATTTAAAAGACAAGGTATGATATTTTCTCCTAGTATTAGAAATTTTAAAAAGTATATTTCCATTTTCCTTTGACTTATATTAGTTCTTCCCTATTTTTTATACACACATGCACATATATGTATGAAAAAATGTGTATAACCTGACATAAGTTTGATATTGTTTCATAGAAACCTTTAATAACCTTTTAAATAGGTTCATCTAATATATTTTACATAGTCCTGCATAACTATCATTTTGAGAGCTCTTTATTCTTCATCCAGGAGCATACAGCAACTCCTCTTGCCTTCTGAATTATGCTGTTTGTTATTTCCTATATACTACGTCTGGAGGTATTAGAATATTTTGAGTTTGTATAACTGGAAAACATTTTACTTTTAGTTTTCAAAGGTATGTTTGCTAAGTTCAAAATTCAGAGGATAGATCTGTTTTTTTCCTTTATTTCAGTCTTTTAATTAGTCTAGTTTCTTACACACTTGGTCTTTTTATTTTCTTTCTAATGTGGAATAAGATGTTATTTAATTTTGTTCTTCCATAGCTAACTTTTATATATATCCTTTAATGATTTTTTTCTTTATAATAAGTTTTGGACAATTTCATTTTTGTGTATCTGGATATGATTTTATTCAGATTTTTTGTGCAAAAGGTTCATTTTTCTTGGAAATGTGCTGTTATAAGTTCAACTAAATTCAGAAATTTTAAATCTTTAAATATTTATTGCCCACCTCTTTGTACTTTGAGAATTCTAATTATATGAATATAAGTTTCTTGATTTTGACACAGAGTGTCAAAATGACTGATCTGTAAATTCTTATTCATTTTTATTTTGGACAATTTTTATTGTTATATTCATTTAAGTTCATGAATAATTTATTTACAATGTACAATCTATAAAAAATAATAAAACATGGACATAGGGAAATAAAATAAAAGACAAAAAAATAAAGAAAACAACAAAAGAAATGTCCCCTTCATATTTCTGTTGGAACTTTCAGATTGTAGCCTTTACCTTCCTTAGAGCTTTATTTCCATCTTGTGCAGTCTGAAGGACTTTTAGCATGGAAGGGACAAAGCCTTTGTCTTTCCATCAAACAATCCCTGCCATGACTTGGCACCCAGGGCTGTCTGTGCCATCATGCCTGGCTTCTTCTTATCTTAGGTCAGGGGAAATATTTGTATCTCCTCTGCCCTTTGTTCATGACTTGGTAAAATAAAGATACCGTGATATTTTTAGTGATGATTGCAGAAAATCATCACTTTAAAAAAATAAAATGAAAAGAACACACAAAATTTACCACATACCTGTAGGTGGGAGTATTAGACTTCTTTATCTAGTGCTAGCCAAATAGCTCAGCAGATTAAAGCTCCTGCAAGAAGGCGCAGGGGCCAGGGGTTGGATCCCTGGGCCTGCTGTGCCAACCCCACCCCAGGGACACACTTAGACGGAGATTGAGACTGGGCATGGTGGTGCGCACCAGTAATCCCAGCTTTTGGGAGGCTGTAAACAGGAGAATCACTATGAGTCTAATCTAGTAGTCAGATCCTGAACACCCTGTGGACCCTTCCTTAAAATATAGAAGAAAAAAAAAAAAAGACTTCCTTAGGGCCAGGGAGATGGCTCAGTAGAATAAGCACTTGCCTGGCAAGCGCAGGGGCCTGAGTTCAATCCCTGGTTCCAGAAAGAAAGAAAAAAAAAAAGACTTCCTTATCTAAGTTTACTTTTTCAAAATTTATTATTTTTTATTGAGAAATAAATATGAATGAGACAGTTTCACAGCTGATTAGTAGGACAGTTTTGATAATCAATGCATTGTACGTTGTTATCTTCTTAGTGGTTATCCATAGTACAAGAAGCAGACAGGATATTCTGTCCAAACACTGTTAGTACACCTCTTTCTTCTCTTTGAATTAAGCGAAAGTAGCTGTAAATTTATCCTATTTTGTATATATAAATACCAAATGATCTTTCCTTTGTATCCTTTTTTTTATGTCCTGTCAGAGGTGAATATTCTATTGGAATCTAAATACTACAGGTGTTTGAATTCAACTAAACAATCTAACACTGTCTAGCAGTCTATAAGTGGGTTATCCTCAGAAATTATTGACTTGAGCCTTTTCCAGCTCATTGTATTAATATGGATTTACTTTGTATACCTCATTTTTATACTTTTCTGCTGGATGGTTAAGACCAAGATATAGCAAGACCTGTATTACAAGAAAAGTAACTTTTGTATCTGATAAGGTCAGCCAAGTACTCTCAGGATTTATCCTGTAGCCCTGTACCGCCTTTTGTACATCCTTTTGTCAGTGTCTGACATGAGGATGAGTCACAGCCATTGCTTGACTAATTTGCTCTCTGTGAAAGCT
>NW_004524583.1:23765656-23769643 GCF_000260255.1 Octodon degus
TTGTCATTTTGTATACCTGTCTTCTGACCTTTGGTGTAGAGCTTAGATAGAGTTATTACCTTAGCACCAGGTCCAGATCTACGAAGTTCAGATTCTTCCAGGTGGGTGTTGCTTGGATCTGGCTGCTGTGCTCCACTTCTTTCTGCTGAAGGTGTTAGAGTTGAACCCTTTGTTTCTCTCTGGCAAGATGTTCTGCTCCTGAGTCAGCTGAGTGGGGCTTGCCTCTAGCCTCTTTGCAGGGAGTTCTGCTGAAGGGTTCTGTGCTGGGCCTGCGCTATGGGTCTGTTCAGGATCCCACCAGGCCCTGGGTCATCTCACTCAGTCTCTGGGCCTGCGCTCTGGGTCTGTTCAGGATCCCGCAACCCCCGGTTGTCTAACTCCAGTTTTATATTCTTGAGTATCCTGACTTTCCATTGTTAAGGAGACATCTTGAAAGGATATCTTAATGTGCTGACTGTTCCTTCTTTATTCTGTTCTTAGCTGAGAAGAGGATGATAACATTTGGAAATGGAACTAGAGAGGGCAGAAATTGAGCGATCTACCTATGTTACAGAAGTGAGAGAGGTACTTAGTATTTTTCACAAGTATTCTTTCTCAATTTAAATTAA
This sequence comes from Octodon degus, assembly GCF_000260255.1. Taxonomy (NCBI): domain Eukaryota; kingdom Metazoa; phylum Chordata; class Mammalia; order Rodentia; family Octodontidae; genus Octodon; species Octodon degus. The sequence goes on from NW_004524583.1 coordinate 23,766,265, forward strand.
GCTTATAATGGACCAGTAGAATAATTCAGTGTAAGTTGTTTGTGGAAGGGCTTGTGAGTAGCAGAGAAAATGTGGGCTGTGATAAGGAGATCAATCCTAAAAACCCTAAACTTCATTGCAGCTGAAAGATCTGTTGACTGAATTGTGGAAAAAACTAGATGATTCATGCTTTGAAGCAGTAAGACAGAATGAAGAGCTATCTTTGTATTTTCTTGACCTGCTCTTTTTAATGAAGTCTTTACAGGACAGTCAACTTTTGGGGTTTTTTGCTCTTAATGGATTTGTAATCTTTTATTTAATATCTTTAAAATGTCATGCAAATGAGTCCTTTTAATTGAGCTATAATAATTATAAGAAGGCCTTTAAAAATAATTAATGAAATTTCTGTTTGCCTTTTAGATTGGAATAACTTGAATAAGTGTTTTATCGATAGTGATTCTTTTAAGAGGCTACTGGAATTTGATGGTTTTGTTTTTTGATTTACAACTTTCTACTCTAAGCCCTAGTTCACATCTATGGCTTTTCTTCTGTTTAGCTGTACAGATGGAAACATCTGGTGCAGCATATTGACTAATCCATTGTGCATAATTATTGGTGATCTAATCCTTTTATACTCATTCTTTGGTCCTTTAGGGTATCAGCGTAACCAAGGAAGGATGCAAAGTGAGTGCTGATTCTTTTTTTTTTTTTTTTTGATTCTTATTTTTACAGTTGAAGGTATAGTTAAATGAAATGTGCACAAAGCAAAACTGAACAAAGTGAAAGACAGAAGACAGCAAGTGATTTGCATAAGGTAAGTATAAGGTAAGTGTCTCAGTTACTTTTGTCTCATTTCTGGAACAAAATACCTGACACCAAAAATTAAGGAAGGAAAGTTTTATTTAGCTCATAGTTAGTGGAGATTTCAGTCCATACTTGGCTGGCTCCAAGGCAGATGTCAGCTGCTCATGGTGGTAAAAGACAGATAGCAAAGAGCAAAGGGAGAATGAGCGGTGGTGGTGGCTAGCAAGTCTCTTTCACTTCTTTACATTGTCTTCAGGCTCTCTGCCCCAAGATATGTGTAACATTAACACCCATATTCCCATCATTGGATCATGGATTAATCACAAACTCTAGAAGTCACCCCAATGATTACATGAGGCTTTGAGGGGACACCTAGACACAAACCATAATAGGAAGGCGCTCTAGACCTGGAGCCATGTGGTGTCATAAACCTGTGTTGTTCCTGGCATCTTAGCCAATGCACTATCAGTTTTGGTCTTATTCTTTCATGTCCCTCATAAATATGAGCTGTTTGTTGTATAGTTACTATTTTTGGAATTAAGCTTTGATGTACTTTTTTCAGACTTGTGTGCTACATTTAATTGAAAGTCAATTCTTTGCAGAACAGTCTGTCTCCCCAGTGTACTGTTTTCATTGCTATTTGTTTTCACTGTAGTTTAATGAGATATTATATCCATTTTTAAGGTTTGTGTGGAGAGGCCTTGTGTGTAGTTCTTAATCAAGGGTGTGTGCTCTGGAGGTGGATAGCCTGTGGATGACTCCTAGCCCTGCTGCTCAGGACCTTCACGTGTGACTGGTCAAATTCCTAGTTGGTGTGAATTTTGGTTGCCCATCTGTACAAGGTAATGATACTGGCTCCTGTCCTGTGGGGTTGTTGGCAGGAATAAACAAGCTATAATGTGTAAAATACCAGGCTGGGGTATAGCTCTTCCCTAGCATGCCGGAGGCTTCCATCACCAGTGGGAGGGCTAGACTCAAGTGTGGATGCCTGCGGTAGTGGACCAGCACTCAGGACTGCTGGCACTAGAAGGGCTCTGTTAGCTCTGATTGACTAGAGAGGCTTTTATTTCTCTAAAAGGAACAGTGCATCTATTTCTGCTATTTATAGATTCTCCATTTTTCCTTTTGTGGCCAAGACAGAATTTCCTACAGCACAGATTTGTTTGATGCCATCTGGTTTGCACCAGTAGTTACAGGCAGCTTTCTATGTGGATTTTGTTGGTGCTAACTTTTCCTTCATTTTTCATAACTTTCATGTCTGTACTTGAAGTAATAATGTATTTTCTGGGTGTGGTTGTGCACTCTTTCCCTGTGGTTGACTTCTCCATCACTGCCCTCTTCTTCCCAGGACTCCTCCGAGAAGGAGACAGTGTCTGTTAGTCTCAACCAGACTGTTGTGCAGCTACAGCAGTTGCTTCAGACTGTAAACAAACAGCTCACAAAGGAGAAATGACACTACTGGGTATGGGTAAGAACAAATGGCGTACTGCTTTCTCTTAATTGCTGGGGCATGTGTGATATGTATCTACCACAAATCAGGAAAATTCCCTTTACCAAAGGAAATGTCCCCGCGGGATCCTCATTTGACCCAGAGCTCAGGCCCATTGTGTAAGTGAGACAACCCGGGCCCGTTGGATCCTCATTTGACCACAGCCCAAGCCCGGTGTATGAGAGAGACTGCCAGGGCCTTCCAGATCCTCGTCCAACCCAGTGAGTGAGACCTACTGGGCCCTCCGGATCCAGATTCGACCCACAGCCCAGACCCAGTATGTGAGTGAGACAACCCAGGACCCGCCCAGATCCTCATTTGACCCAGAGCCCAGGCCCAGGGTGGAACCTGCAGCAGAACTCCCTGCAAAGACACTAGAGATAAGACCCACTCAGCTGATTAAAAAACAGAACATCTTGCCAGAGTGGCACAGAGGGTTCAACTCCAAGGGCTACAATAGGAAGAAGTGGAGCACAGCAACCAGATCCAAGCCATACCCACTTGGATGAGTTTGAACTTGGTAGATCCGGACTTGGTGCTAAGTTAATAACTCTATCTAAGCTCTACACCAAAGGTCAGAAGACAGTGCTGTAGAAAATGACAAAGAGAAGGAACAAAATGCAGTCTCAGATCCTGAGTCCACCCAGTACAAATGCAGAAGACACTAGCATAGAAGAAATTGGAAATCACATACCTGAGAGCTCTGAAATAATAGCGTCTGAAGTAAAGAAACAACTGCAGAAAGGTATAGAGGAAAGCAGATCAGAAATAATTTCTGAAGTAAAAAAAGAAATAGTTATAATGAAAGAAGTACTTAGTGTTTCTAAAGAAGACACTGATTTAAAAAATAGAGCAGAATATAAAAATGATGGAATCCTTAAATAAGCAATATAGGAAAGAAATAGAATGTGTGAAGCAGATCCAAAGTGATATATAGGAATTTAAAACCTCAATCACAAGCTGGCAAAACCGTTTGAATGAAAGTGAGAATAGAGTCCTAGCCCAGGTCCGGTGAGTGTGCGGAGAATTTCCTGCTACCCTGCGCCGGCGGGACCAGTCCCAGCCCAGGCGCAGCGTGGGCCGGACCCTCTCCCAGCCCCTCGGGCC
>NW_004524583.1:23776533-23783665 GCF_000260255.1 Octodon degus
AAAAAAAAAAAAAAAAAAGATGGAGAGAGACATCCAGTGTTAAAGAGGAAACCCAAAGAGGCTCCTAAGAGAGTGACTGAAGGTAAGAATCAGTCACACATGTAGGGCTACAACAAAGCCAGCCCAAGAACATGGAAAGCTCTTGTATCCATGTAAACAGGCTGTTTCAGCTTGCAAACAGGTTGCTAGGCAGAGAGATTGAAATGGACACCAACCTTCTGAGTGTATAAGTAAGTGCTCTACCGTTCTGGGGCAGTTCCTTTCTTCCCATCCAGAAAGGACTCCACTTGACCTCAGCTTTCATCTTGTTATTCCTACATCTTCTTGCTATTTTTCTCTGGGAACATCAAAAGATGCACCAGTTCATGGCAAATGGCGCCCCAGCAGGGATACTCCAGGCAAGGAAACACAGTGGGCGAAGGGACGCTTTCCACTTTGTGCACAGCAGGGGCAGAAGTGTGCTGGTAGCGTTGATATTCCACACAGGAGTGCACCGATATTGGCATTGCATTAGGTGTAAAACTTGGGGCAAAAAGGTCAGCCAGGATCTCTAAAAAGTAGAAATTGGCTTAGTTTAAAAAAGCCAAAAGGAAACAAGTGTGGTCATGGGGCAGAGTCTCAAAAACCACCAATGTATACAGATGTGCATAGAACTGTTGATTGTAGTCTTGGTTCCTGTATTTATTTTTTAAGAGTACCACGAAGAACTTGGCTTGGAGTACTATTTTAAAATTGAGTCTCAAGAGGGAAAAGAGGGGTGGAGCAAAGCTCCACCAATAGAGCCTAAGCCCCCAAAGATTTGCTCAATCAAATAAGGAAAAAATAGAGGAGACAAAAAGGGAAATTCTTTGCAATTGTGTGTGATGCGTGCTGCAGCGTGGCAGTGCCTGGGTGAGGGTTGCAGGCTGGGTGCGGGCAGGGCCCTGCACTCTGGCCCTGGGCAGACTCAGCTGGAATTTCCCGGCTGCTACGATTCCTTGTGGTCTGCCTAGCCATGGCTGCTGGCACACACCGCAGGCAAATGCCCGGGCGCCCAGGGCGGGGTAGGCAAACACGACTCTGGTGCGCCCTGGCTCTCGGCCGCAACCCAGGTGCGCCCCTCTTGCACCCACATGGCACCACCGTGCCTGTGCTCAAAGTCTTAGCAGCAGTGGAACAGCCAGCGGCCAGACCACGAGCAGCAGCCAGCACACCCAGTGCCTGGGGTCAGCCAGTGGTGGCCATGGCTGCAGAGGTGACTGCCACGTCCCCTGGGGAGGGGCAAGTGTGGGAGATGGAGCCCTTCCTGGGCACTGAGGAGGGTCAGTCAAGCTGCCAGCAGCAGAGCAGCTCCCCCAGACCCAAGGAAACATAGCAAAGAGGCAGCAGCCAAATACAAAACAAGTCAGGATTATGATTCAACTTACTTAGAACATTGCTCAAATCACCCTAGACTCTCGTATCACTCAACTGGTCATTCTTCCCTTGAAAACAATTGGAAAATGCATGAATAAAAAATTAAAAAGGATATCCAAGGATTTTGCTTCTTCTAATAGCTACTGGGTTTAAAGATAGAATTGGCTATTTAACGGAAAAATGTTTTAAATGGCTTCTAGACACAAGTGTGCATGGGGTCTCAGTTACTCTTCTCTCGTTGCTGGGACAAATACCCGGCAGCCAAAATGAAGGAAGGAAAGGCTTATTTAGCTCACAGTTACTGGAGGTTTTAGTCCATGCTCAGCTGGCACCAAGGCAGAGCAGCACATCAGGGAGAGCAACCTTTCAAAGCAGCGGAAAACAGCAAGAGGGCAAAAGGGAGGAGTAGCAGCAACGATGGCAACAGAGAGGAAGTCTGTCCTCCTTAAGTCGCATTCAGGCTATCCGCCCCAGGGTAGGAGTAGTACTCAAACCCATAATCCCAGCAGTACTGGCACCCATAATCCCAGCAGCGCTCACACCCATAATCCCAGTGGATCACGAGTTAATCACAAACTCTAAAATCTGTCCCATGATTGTATGAGGCTTTGGGCGGGGGGACAAATACACACAAACCATAATAGATGGCTTCCAGGTGTGGCAGCTACAGGTCCATAAGGTGGGGGTGGTATTTCTTGGCATAGTGGAAGTGCTAGATTGCTGATCTGGAGGAATGCAGAGGGCCGTGCTGGGTATTTCTCACCTTATGTCCTCCCCCATTGACCAATCAACCTACGGGATCATGACATATTACAACACCAGATAACTTTAACGGAGCCACAGGCAGCAATCTCAGCCTTTTCTTAAGTTTACTGAGTCACAGGTTGGAACTTGTGCCTCACAGGGAATAGAGCCTTGCAAGGAATAGAGCTGTATTTTTTTTCTCTTTCTCCATTACAGTTGGCACTAAAGGAGGCCTTTACCTTTTTTCCCTTAAAGTGATTGATCTAAAAGACTGTTTTATAAACTATACCTCTCCATCAAGATAAAAATCTTTTGCCTTTAGTTGAAAACATGATATTTCCTAAGATTTACATTAATGGGAATTATTTTTAAAAATTACACTTTTTTTTTTTTTCCTACGGATGCCTTCAGGGCAGGTCTGGAAAGGCATGAGGTTATGGGGCTCGAACCACAGCATCCTGAGCCTAACTGCTTTGTTGAATCAGTCACTTAACCGACTGAGCTAATGGGCAGGCCCCCTAAAAAGATTACTTAAAGAAAAAACACTTCCAATAAATAAAAACCTTACACTTAGTCTCAAAAAATGTAAACTCAGTGATAACTTTGGTCTTTTAGAACTAGTAAAATTTTTCTCATTTTAGATTAAATAACTAATAAAACTGTCTTGCTTCGATTATACTTTTCTCGATTCCTGTTAACACTGATTGCCCATTTTCCTTTCTTCAGCTGAATGGTTTATGGTTGTTATGCCCTGTCTTAAAATTTTCTTTGTGTGTGTTTGTACTGCCTTAGATAAAATTAATCTGGCTCTCTCTAATGCTCAGATTTTGAGAGTTGACCCATCTTTGCCCTACTCAATATATGCCCTCCTTTGGCAAATATGGGGTCCTTTGGCAATCTCAGAATCCTTTTCAATGGCTTTTGTTGTGAGATACAAACTCTTATTGTTCCCTTTTCTTCAGTTCAACAACAGTGGTTATGGAAATTTTTATCCACTTGGCAACCTACACTGGCTAACTTCTCTGGGGTTATTGATGATCATTTTCCTTCAGACAAATCAATTCACTTTGCTTCTGTTTTCACAAATGGGTTACCTTAAGGCAGGGGAGCTTGCATAATGGTTTCCTGTCCCAAAATGCAGGATACAGGTTTATCACCATATGCTCAAAATTCAATTGCAAAAATAAAAGGGGAAACAATTCCTCCAATGTCATTGGGCAGTGTATACTATTATAATTAATCAGGTAAAGCAAAAAGGCTATGAGGGATCGAGGATCTGATTGTGCTTTGCTACAGCATGCTGTCCAGTCGTATAGGGGAACTCAGCTTCGGACAAATTTACTCCACTCTTGTGATAGTAGCACTTCAAAGACTGCTCTACAACCAGTGGGTAAGGATGAGAGTAAACACAGCCTGGAGCCAGCCAAAAGAATTAATACAGAATGCCCAGGAGATGGAACCAAAATGGGAATCAAAGGTATGAGTAGGTGACAGAGAATGTTGAGATAACTGAGCTCAAAGTTACCTTAAAGTTTTTCAAATAAGATATAAAAAATGTATACTCATGGTAGATAAAAGATTTTATTACTTCCGGGGCCGGGGAGATGGCTCAGTAGAATAAGCGCTTGACCGGCAAACGCAAGGATCTGAGTTCAATCCCCAGTTCCGCCAAAAAGAAAAAAAAAAAAAAGATTTTATTACTTCCAAGTTCATTTCCTAAGAGATCCTTGCTAATTGAAAAATATACTTGAGTACACTCTGATTTTGTAAGATGTTCACTTGTTTGTTCAATCTGTCAAGTTGTGTGCTTGTTTGTATTTGTTCTTTCTGTGAACAGCTGCCCCTTTTTTATTTGAGCTCAACAATTTTTTCTCTTTCCTTTTTTCTTTTGCTTTCTTGGATCATTTGTTTATAGTACAATTTGGGTTATAGACTTAAAAGCATGCTTTCACCTGGGTTATCAGGTGTTCAAAATGATATCAGAATTGGTTTTCTCACAGGTCATCAAAAATTAAGATAATTAAAGAAAAATCCCTTAGTGCGTGGAGAGATTATTGGACAGGACTCCAACTGGTGAAGAGAGGAGTAGTAGTTATAGTTGTGTCTACTTGTCCCACTCAAGGCCCATGTAGTCACTGGGGCAGGCTTCTAGAGTTTTGATTAATTCATGATCCCATGCTGGAACCACAAGACGTAAATGCTGCTGGGATTGTTGGTGTGAGTGCTAAACCTGCCCTGGGGCAGAGAGCCTGAATGCAATGTTAGGAAGGGAGAGGCTTGCTGCCTCTGCACTGCTGCCCCTGCTCCTCCCTTTTTGCTCTTGCTGTTTTACTGTTTTCTGCCACTATGAACTGCTACCATCTGCCATGTGCCCCTCTGCCTTGGAGCCATCCAAGTACGAAATGAAACCCTCCACAAACTGCGAGCCAGATAAACCTTCCCTTCCTTAATTCTGGGTGTCAGGTATTTTGTTCTAGCAATGAGAGAAAAGGAACCAAGATACTAGTTAACATTCCTTCATTAATAAGCAGCTCCGAGAGGTTAGTGAGATAGCTCCGTGGTCTAAGCACTTGCCTGAAAAGTGCAAGGACCCAGGTTTGATCCCCAGTACCACATGCCGTGACTACCCCACCCCTGGCATGTGATGCAGTCCACTGAAATCGGGCATGGTGGTGCTCGTCTGTAATCCCAGCACTGAGGAGGCCAAGACAGGAGGGTCACTGTAAGTTTGAACTGTGAAGCAAGATTCTGTACCAAATAAATAAATAGAAGACTAAAAAAAAAAAATAAGGAGCATCCACTGATCTCCAAAGTTGTATGGGACACAATCCCAATAATTTGATCATGATGAAAGGTAAAGTTTTCTACAAAAGATACAATAAGGTTTTCTCACAAAAGATGGTCTTAGTACAAAAGTAAATTAAGAAACGAAGGATTTTACATGTGCATGACAATTTATTATTGTTAATCTCATAGTGTATTAAATGTATATATCACTACAGATGTATAGGTCTTCCAAAATGTAAAGCAAGGATTGCTTATGTTGATTCGATTTTTCTGTCAGAGTCAGTCCTCTGCTTTTTTTTCTTTCTTTTTTGAGACAGGGTCTCATTACACAGTTCAGGCTGGCCTTAAGCTCACTTTGTAGCCCAGACTGGTCTTGAACTCACAACGATTCTCCTGCCTCAGCCTTCCAAGTGCCGGGTTTGCAAGCATGCACCACCATGCCCTGCTGGTCCCCTGTCTTTAAAAAAACCCCACCAAAATCTTGCAATGTACATCCCATTAAAGGACAAAAATTAGGTAAAAGCTTCTTATGTATTAGGTGGAGATGACTGGTTAAAAGAGTTATGCTATACCAAAGTGAAGTTTTAAGTATGTTACAAAAATATCATTATTCTCATGCTGAACGTTATGTATGGATTTGATTTCTAAATTTCTATGTAAAAATATGTAGCTAATGTCTACTGACATTCTATATGGTTTTAAATATCAAAATATTAATGATTGTTAGAAAATGACAGCTCCATTCCACGTTTTAAATTGTTTGATATTCAGATAAGATAGTAATATTGCACTTACTACCTTCAAGCAATGTAATGTCATTAATCTTCTTTTCTATATGTTCAATAATTTAGGTTTACAGACCACAAATTAGAGAGATAGATGGGCTAAGAGGATAGCCAGTATTTTGGCCCCAGTCCTCCAAGGTCACTGCAGACCCAGGACATGAGAGAACCTCTTCAGCAACATGCTATAACTTGTTTGATTCCCTGTTCTTCTGCTCAAGGAGATTGTGGGACCACAGAGGAAAATGATTCAGTGATATATAGTGTGCATAAGAAAGGTCACCAGGAGAGAAAAAATTCTTCCAGGCTTTCTCACAAAGCAACCTGGTCAAGCAATGGCCATGACTCATCCAGATGGCTGACAATGACAGAAGAACTAAGAAGTGCTGTACTTGGCTCCAAGGTAAGTCTTAAGGAGACTTAACTGACCTGATAGACAGTAAAAATTTATTAATATAGGTTTCACCTTAACTTGGTCTTAAACAAGATGTTTAAAACATTGCCATCATAATACCTTGCCTACAAAAATTTCAAATCACTAGCAACTTCTGACACTTGCCAGCTATAGTGGCAATTGACTGCTGTTACAAGTTAATGGACTGTATATGGTATGGTTAACTTGCTGAGTACAGATACCCAAAACATTTGGACTGGGGATTTTTAGCCTAAACAAGTAGTGTCCCCTCAGAGTAGAAAGGTTCAATAGTGAGAAAGGACTTCTACAGAATTTTCCAAACGCAGCACCTCCCACTTCAGCTGACAACCCATCACTTCTAACTACAGAACAGAAAAGGGGGTGATGTAGGGAGGGGCTGGAGCTGGAAATCCATCACACCTGTGGGGCTAAGACAAAGCTGACTCAAGAATATGGAGAGCTCTGTTGGCCACGTAAACAAGACGTTCCAGCTCGCAAACAGGTTGCTAGGCAGACAGGTTGAAATGGACATCAACCTCCAGAGTATATAAATAAGCACTCTGCAGTTCTGGGGCATCTCTTTTCCTTCCATCCAGAGTGAGGACTCCACCTGACCTCAGATTTCATCTTTATTTCTAAATCCTCTCACTATTTTCCCCAGGAACATCAAGAGCCACACCAGTTTGCATCAGGCCCTAGGAAGAAATACCTACAGGCAGGGCTTTAGAAGGCTCCAGACCTGGAAAGCTGGTAGCAGATAGCTCAGCAAACTCTCATGGGTCTGTGGGCCACACTACCTCTCCCCATGCAGGGGACACACCAGGCTCCACTCCAGTTTCCTGACTCTTCATAACACCAGAAGAAAGTTAAAGGATTTGAGCTTTCTGACAGATGAAGCTTAGGTGAGAAAAGGGACAAGAACGGGATTGCAGCTTTCCTCCTCGTCCTCGTCCTCGTCCTCGTCCTCGTCCTCGTCCTCGTCCTCGTCCTCGTCCTCGTCCTCCTCCTC
>NW_004524583.1:23783765-23788895 GCF_000260255.1 Octodon degus
ATCTCCCCGGCCCCCATAATCTTCTTGATCAGAAAATTTAGAGCACAACTGAGTTACATGTTGCTACAGTACAGATTCTCCTATGTCTTGAGTCTTCACTGACCTTGAAAGGCTAGGGCCAAAATGTTGACTAACCTTGCAGCCCTTCCTTTTCTCCAATTTTGAACTGCTAACTTAGGTTGTTAACCCTCCAGAAGAGAAGCTAATTATTAACCTGCAATACATGCAGTTCAGTTTATCCTATCTGTCTAAATATCAAACATTTTGGCATATCATGGAACAGGTATTTTCCATCAGATACTGATATGTTGAACTTTTAAGTCCTTATAGAATATGATGGAAAATAATTATATAAAAGTAGAAATAAGCATTTACATATGTTTACAAAGAAATTTAGAAACCTAACTATATAAAGAATTGTAAGTCCTTATACTAGGGAGACAATACGATATTTACAGATGTGGATCTGGTTTATTTCACTCATAAGTATATCTTCAAGGGACATCCACTTAAATATGAAGGCTTCAAGTTTATCATTCTTTATAGACGAGTAAGTACTCCATTATATAAAAGTACCACATCTTTTTCAACCATTCTAAGTTTACTTTTATAGATAACTTAAGATATCTGTTCTTTTAATGCCTGACCTGAGGGTTTTAATTGAGCATAAATCCATCATCAACAAAATCATATTATAAGCTTTCATTGCCTGGGTTACCTTGAAAAGCTTGGATTGACTGGCACTTAGATATGACTTGTATTTCAACTGGTGAATGTAGGTTTCTTTGTTGTTGTTACTTGGATTTTACTGATTTTCTTAATGACTAAGTTATGCAACTAGAGTATTCAAATATATGCTGATTAGCTCAGATATTTACTTTTTCCAGGCTGTTTACTTTAAGAGAATGTTACCGTCCTGCAGGCCAAAGGAAAACTCATCAGTGAGCTCTGCCTTTCAGAACCCATACCTAAGACTGATGGCTAAGCACAGGCCTCAGAGGTAGGGCAGGTGACCTGAAAAACGTGGGCCTTGTCTGACTTTTTTGCAGTATCCAAAGTTAAAGGAGGAATGGTCTGTCTTGGCTCACATTTCATACAGGACTCAGCCCGTAATCAGCTGGCTCCAGGACAGGGTGGTGTGGCAGAGGGCTTTGCAGAGGACACGCAGGCCCGGTCGGAGCAGGGCAGGTGGAAGGCAGCATGCCAATTTAGGTCGGTTACCACAGCAGCCTCTTTTGGTCCCTCTGTGTTCTCTCTAGGCTACCTGCCCTTAGGGTGGTAGCACTCGTACCCCGAATTATGCCGAACCAGTCGGTGGGCTGATGTAGTAGTCACACCCCCGGGTGTGACTGCAGGAGGCGTTGGGGGTGCACCTTCTACAGGCTGCTGCTCCTCTGGCCCATTTCAGTACATGCTTTTCTTTAAAATGCCAATTTAGGTCGGTTACCTCTCAGAGGATTCTGCGTAATAAACCCCTCTCGCTCTCAGAGTGTCTGCAAAAGTGATGGCACCGCATCTCAGTCTTTTACCCTTGTGAGCTGACCTCTGTAATCCCTGGAGTCCCACTTAGGTCACATTCCTCCTCACCCAAATTGGGAATAGACCTCTGTCCTGCTTCTTGGGGCGACTCCCTCTTCTCTCCTTCTCCTGGCTTCCGCTCCTCTGTCCAGTCTTGAAAGTATGCCCCATATGTCTTATTTCAGTCTTGTTTTTCCTTCAGCTCACCACTCTTTTTCATTTCCCTATTAACAAGCATTCTTATAATGAGAAACTTAACATAACCCTGACTTCTTTCCTAGCTGTTAACTATCCATTTTAAAATGCCTTCTCCTGTCTGAAGAAACCAGCTTTGGTGACATCATTGATGGTTTCTTAAACTTGGATCTGAGCTAGGCAGACCCTTTGTGACATGTGGTGAGATACGAAGAATGTATGAAATATGATAAATACTCTGAGTTAGTCAACAGGCCTTAGTGTTATTAGAGAAGAGCTTTGTTTGTAGAGCATAAAAAATTGTAAGATTGCCAGTTACCTCTTGCCTTTAGACCTTGGGAATATTTATTCATGAGAGAGAAGTTATAAATTTCTGAGTCTTTTTAATGCTTCTCTGTGGCCTTAGATTTATAAGTTCTTGAGTAGGACTAATAAAAATATGGGTTTACAGTGTTTTCCTCTTAAATGTTTTCTAATAAGACTTGGCTCACATTGTAAAATATTTACGTAAATGCTTCTGAATCCTAAAAATTGTTGTTTTTCTCAGTGTAAATTGCCTTGAAAGGGCCATAGTTAGTCAAGTGGAATATGTAGAAAAAAATGTATTCTGATTTGACTTTTGTTGCTTTATTGTAGAATGAATTTCTTTCTGATCTTTTACAGAGTGAAGTAGCTGGGAATCCTTTCAAGTGAGGATAACAGGAGGAAGGCATTGTATTGTTTTTTGCCAAATTACAGCCTCATTTATGTTTTCACCCTTTTTACCGTCAGAAACACTGAACAGAGTTTTGTCTTTTCTAATCCTTGTTAGACAACTTATTTAAAGAGAAATATTTAATAAGACGCCAAACCCATAGACACTTTCAGAGTTCAATTTTATAATGAAACCTGTTTGAATAACTAGACGTTTACATTCCTGAATATAAAATAAATGTGTCAACTTTTACCATATTTTATTCAACTCATTTGTTCAGAAGATCAAAGTGATAAAGACAATGCAAAATTTAACACTTTAGTACTGATGTTGTACACCATTTTACTTAACACTTTAGGGGAGTAACTGCCTCTGACATCAACTCAAGACACTTTTCTTGCTAATGTGATCTGTTTTTGTAATGCCAGTCAGCAAATAAAGGGATGCTTATGTCATCTACATTTTTTTTTTTTTTTTGTGGAACTGGGGATTGAACTCAGGCCCTTGCACTTGCCAGGCAAGTGCTTATTCTACTGAGGCATCTCCCCGGCCAAGGGATGCTTATTATTCAAACTTGAGTTAGTCTAATTCTCGTGCTTTACTAGGGTTCCTTAGCCCTATGGTGGAATGTGACTTGGAACACAACTAATTGTAGCCAGCAGGCAAGGGAACCAGGGCTTGTCTTGTTGCCCAGGCAACCTTTCCCTTAGGAGTTGGGGTCTTCTCTGCTGCTGTGCTGTGGCACTGGGCCCACTGTGGCACTGTGGCCAGGGTGCTGGGGTCACAGGAAGGACGGAGTGCGAGTCAGGCCTTCAGACTTAACACCCCTCTCCCAGGAAAGGAGTGTGCCTTTATTTTTACTGTTACTACTGATTTTAAGGTCATAATAGTTAAATTTAGTTTCCAGGCATTGTATTTCAGAGTTTACATGTGTTATCTTTGTTGTTGAAAGCTTTCTAAAATAATCAGTAAAATACTGATGTCTTCCGATGACAAGTATTTTGCACCACTGAATACTAATGTCCCCTTTAGGGTACAAAATCGTACCCCTCTTGATTCTTGAACGTAACAATTATGTTTCTACCACAGGGACTGTGCACTATTTTTTCTTAGCTAAGAACTCTTGGATATTGGTTTTCATTTGCTTGTTTACCACCTTGAATCCTGCCCAAGTGTTGCTTTTCTTATGAGCTGTTTTCTGTCTGGTACCTTCTGCGCCGTGAGGGCCAGAATCATCGTTCTGGTTCTTTGCTGTATCTCTGTTCCTGAAATAGCTGATACTTGTGCCCAACTACTAAATAAGTGAATGCATGAAATTCAGTTTTGGACTTCAGGATTAACTCAAGTGGTGTCTCCTAACCTTTTTTCCTTGTAACACATGCCCCAAATTGTATTTCTGAAGTATCCAGAGATGAATTAAAGAGACCGCTCCTTGCCTGTGGTGACTGCTTTGGGGATTCAGGTCACCTTGGCCCCTGGGTGCAGTCAGCCCCTTGGAAACTGATCCACAGACCTGATAGTGTGTCAGCCTCCCTCCTCTTCCCTTGGCCACTGCCTTTAAGAGTGCTCCTGTCTATACCACATGAAACACACAGATCCCCCTGCATTGTACGCCCCTTACTACTCTGCTGTCTTTTCAGAGATGAGATTCTCCACATTGCATGGTAATATTATTTTCATCTTCTTTTATTTTTTAATAATTTCTTGCTCCTGAAGTAGAAGACATTTATATCCTTTTCTGTCCAGCTTGGGACAGCTATAACTTCTGATGATTCTTGCATACATTTATGGTAGACCTTTTGTCCCTGGCACTTGCTCCAGTTTGGCCTGCCTCTCCACTCCGGTCGTGGAGATAAAGTTCATCGCACTTCTGTTCGGTGCTTGTTCAGTTCTGCAAAGGGACATCTGTGCTCAAGTTTGCCTCCCAGGAGGTTAGGTATTCCCAGTGCTGTGGCTGCGCTGAATGAAGAGGCCTGGCTTGCCTCCTTGTGTACCCATCCCCAGCGGGCCTCCTCTCCCATCTGGGAGGAGTGTCACCGGAACATCCCTGACACCTGCAAAGCGACCACAGAGAGATGTGGAAGGGAGGCTGAGAGTTGCTACTCCCTTCAGCTAGAAACTTGGATTTCTAATATTCATTAGAAAAATCCTATTAATAAACAGATGAAATCACTTATACAGATGACCAGACCAGACTTTTTTTTCTGCTTTGGATAGGGGCCCACCACTGTTCAGATTGGCCTTGTTTTCAGTATATAACCCAGGCTGGACTTGAACTCACGGCTGTCCTCACGTCTGCCTCTTGAATGCTGGGAATTACAGGTGTGTGCCACCATACCTGGCTTTTATCAGGCATTCTAAAATAGTAACATTAGTTCATTTAACTTGCAGGAGATCATGTTGGGATGGGAGAAGAGTACTTCATCCTCCTCTTCATTTTATGGATAGGGAAACTGAGGCTCAGGGAGGATAATTCTCTTCATTTAATTTTAATTTTATTTTATTTTGAAGAGTAAAAACAAAATCAAAAATAAATAGCAGAAACAAAGATACAGGGTAATATACAACAGTACATATGTTACAGATTTTCAGAGAAGTTAATTTTCTAAGCTCTCAGTTTCTTTTTTTTTTCTACAGTTTTATTGATAAACATATAGCAATGAGACAGTTTCAAATCAAATCGGAAGTACAGTTTCAACAAATAATACACTGCATATATTCTT
>NW_004524583.1:23788995-23797387 GCF_000260255.1 Octodon degus
CTCTCTCTCTCTCTCTCTCTCTCTCTCTCTCTCTCTCTCTCTCCAGTTCAGCCCACCCCCAGGGTGGGGATGGCACAGCTGGGGATTGAACCCAGGTCTCCTGAGCCTGCCTGAACAGGTGCTCTAGACTGCTGAGCTATCTTGCTGGCTCTAAGCATTCATTTTCTGGAGACTCCGGAGTCTCTGACAGCTGCAAAGGAAAAGCCCTAGGGCCGCAGCAGTCTGTAGACAAAAGAGAAAAAGGATGGGAAAAAAAAAGATGAATTGCACTTCAGAGACTAAGAGGTTGAGAAAAAAATAAAAAGAGACTAAGGGGTTGAGAGAAGTGGAGAAGAAAGAAAAAACTCACAAGGCTTTTGGCTGAACTACCCGGCTTGCCCTGTAGGTGTCTCTCTTTACCTCCTGCTGCTGGCTTTTCAAGAGAAACATGTCACCAGTTGGGTCTGAGAATAAGGAACTGGGTCTGAAGTAAGGAACTTAGCCCACTCTCTTGTAGAAGGTCTACTGAATCTTGTCAAAGGAAAAGAATTTTCAAGATGACTCAGAAAGAAACATGGGGAGGGCTTATTAGGGATTCAGGGCACACTCAGTGAAAAACAGGCGCTCAGAAATGAGCCTGTCACAGTTTGGAACTAGGAACATCTGGACTTCTCTTGAAGGGGCTGATAGGCAAAGGTTGCCACCCTCCAGAGAGTGCTACCCCAGTCCACAGGTCTGACTTCAGTGGAGGGGAAGGTGTGGGTAATTTACACATGTTTTGGGTTTGCACAACCTGTTTCTTTATCTTAGGATCAGACTTCTGCGCATCTTTATTTTTATTTTTTGTATTTTAGGGAAGGGTCTAGAGGGTGTTCAGGGTCTCACTACTAGATCGGACTCATAGTGATCCGCCTGTTTACAGCCTCCCAAGAGCTGGGATTATAGGCGTGCACCACCATGCTCAGTCTTAGTTGCCCTCTCAGAATGCCCCAGGGGTGGTGCTGGTACTGCAGCCCTGGGGATTGAACCCCCGGCCCCTGCACCTGCTTGCAGGTGCTTTAATCCACTGAGCTATTTGACTGGTCCTGCATCTGTATTAATTAATCCAATTTATGCACTCTTAATATTCCTGAGGAATTTAGGGTATGATGAGTTTGGTAGAAAAAGAGCTTCCGTGTAGCCAAAGGAATGTTGATGTTGTGACAGCAGATGGCAGCAAGTGGAGAGGACCCTCCCACAAAGGAACTGAGAGCAGAGGAACAAGGAGGTTTTGAGAGTGGCCCCTCCCTTGTCACGGAGGTTGCATGCAGGCACTCCTGAGATACATGAAAATTAGTGAAGCAGCGATGTTGTACTTATTTTAGTATTTATCATATTTTAAGGCATAATAAACCCCTCCCACAGTCTTATAAACCTTTCACATGCTTTAAAACACATTTCTAATGTTCTTAACCATTTTCTAAACTTGTAAACCAACATAGTTTTAACAACATTTGTATACTGTATGGTACTGCAAAATGCCACAATAAAGAAAAAATCCACAATAAATAATTTAGATAAATATTTTTTGAAAACCCACAAAAGAATGAGTCTGCAAACGTTAAACAGTGACATAGCCAGGGACAACTGTATTACAAACTTGTAACCAACCAATGCCCAGGCTTTTGGGTCAGCATTCCCAAAATGTTGATATCCGCCTGTACTGTGCTTTCAGGTTATATAGTTTTTCAGCTTTCCATAGTGACCTCATTACTTCATTTTCTGGAATTTTACAAAAATGACACACAACTGCCCCAAGGTTTACATTACCCAGACACTGTTAGGCATCTGTCTGTCTCCAAGTTGTCTTAATTATGTGGTCCTATTGTATGACCCTGGTTTTCTCAAAGTGGGTTTATGCTTCGCTGCATGGGAGGGGGCAAGGGAGTGAGTTTATCTATAGTTTAAGGGAATGTAAGTGACCCTTCCTTAAAAGGGAGTCTCTTTTGCCCCATCAGCATGGATCACCTTGGATAACTTCAACTGGGCCTGGAAGGTATAGTCATCTTAAAAGCACAATTTTCAGGTATGATTTCCTTCTTTTTATTTTTTATTTCTTCTGCCCTACATCAGCGGTATATTGAATAGAAACAGCAAAAACAAAAGCTTTGGAAGTCTAAAGAGTTCTGAGATCAGAAACTTGAGGGCTACTGGTCTGGCTGTGTGTGTGTGTGTGTGTGTGTGTGTTTCTCCAATATATATTTTCTCTTTTTTTTGGTAACCAAAGATTTATGAAAATATTTCAGTTGAAATATTTTTTTAGCAGCAAAAAAAACAACAACAACAAACAAACAAACAAACAAAAAACAAACCAAAATCAAAGCTTTTGATTCATTTCTCAACATCAATCAACAGGTCTCTCAAACAGACTGTAGAGTATGCCACACAACATGTTCGGAATTCAGATTTATTGATTTCCACAGTACTGACTTTAAAACACGGTATGAAGCTTCCTGCAGGAAAGGGAGCTGGTGATTTGAAGTCAAAAGTTAAGCTAGTGGTGAAAGCACCTCGCCCTTGGCTTCAGTTGCACATCACCTCAGATTGCAGAGATTGTTTTTTGAGTGAAGTTCCAGCGCCCTGAAATCCTAGGTGCTGCATGCCTCTCTCCAAATGTCCTCCAATTTGGGTCAGGATCCTGGGCCAGAGGTGACAGTGCTATCAAGAATACTGCCATGGCCCAGCACAGTATTTGATCGCATCCACGTAGAACTGGAAGCCAGTGCACCTGGGAGGAAGAGGCTTCCATGGAGGCGCAATCCCACCGCAGTCCTCCCATCCTTCTATAGGTTCACCGACCACATTTCTATGGAGACCACGCACAACTTCTCAGACCTCTCTTTGGTGCCAGTCCACGCCCGGTCTTGTTCTAGCTAATAGGTTGAGTCTCTCTTTCCCTCCAGACTTACTGCACTGGCTGGCCAAAGGCACTGCGGGCAGGTGCTCCTGCACCGCCTTAACGGAAGGCACCGATCTTCAGGTTTCCCTTTATCCAACGCTTTCTTGCATTGTTTCTGCCTAAAGTGAGGATCCTTCTCGTTTTCTTCCTTCAGCTTTTCCACCTCTGCAGCCTGCTGTGTAGCATCTTTGTGTGTGTTAACTGCTAAAACATCCAACCACTACGATCTTGACCCCAGTGGCCACGTTTATTTCCCTCAACGTCTTACCTTCAGGGAGGAGCCCCTTACACAAGACATTTGCATGGCAGGCGGGTACCTCACAATGAAGTGAACCTTCTCTTTCACTCACAGCTCGTGCTGTCCAGAGGAACCTTCATGTGGAGCTTGGCCTTGTTCCAGTTGATCTTCAGGTCAACCAGCTTCCATCTGCTGACTGTGGCTTGAACCGAGAGGATGCAGGGTGCTGGGCCGGGTCTCAGGAGTCCTCAGGTGCCGACTCACAGCCTTGGCCTCCAAGCATCTGAGCAGCCACGCGGGCGCCTCTGTGTCCACCGCAGGCGCCTCGGTGCAGTCTGGCCCGCGCGCCACCGTGATGTTGCGCACGCGCTCACGGCCACGCAGAGGCTGCTGGGAAAAAGAGAGTGAGCGCTGCATCTCACTCTGTCGGGCAACATCCGCACTTCTTGGGATGTATTGTGTTGTTAAAAGTTTTAAGTCATGGTTTTTAATTTTTCCCTTTATTATTTGCCAACTTGTCTGTCAAATATCATTTTAATTCTTGTTTCATAATAATCTTTCTCTTTTAGGTTATACATTTGTCTCTGGATTTCTTCCTGTCTCAGATTTTAATAGGCAGTGATTACGTTGTCTTCAAATTCTTAATTTTTCTTGAAGTCATAAATATTTCACACATTGAAAATAAAAGGATATAAACCTCTTTATCAAACTTGACATACATTGTTATATTTACTTGAGCTTTTTAAACAAATTAAATGAAATATTAGGTATAGTTAGAACATCTCGTATACTTCTTAATCCTGCTTTGTGAACGTTGAGGTCTCTACACATAATTCATATTGCTGTATAATTAAATATATATATATATATATGTAAAAGACTGTTTCATATTCCCTAAATTTATATAAATCCTTGTACCCCTTTGCTTTTATTGCTCATTGTTAGATTAAACATTTGCACATGCAGTTTTTTCTCATTTTAAACTCTGAATATGCCATAATTTATTTGTATGCTCTGCTATGTAACATTTAAGTTGTGTCTAGTTTATAAAAATGTTGTGTTACTTTTGATTTCTTAGATTTCTCTTGGAATTTTCTATTTTTCATATGCATGGACTCTTTAAGAATTGTTTGCTGTCACTGCATGTGAGCCGGTTCAGGTGACCTGTACCGGTTTCCTCAGTTTGTGCCTATTTCAGAAAAATGTGAATTTGAAAAAGCAGCCTTGGTATAAAATAAAAGAAGCTACTGGTAAGAACATAAAGCATTAGCAAGGATGATTTTATTGTTCTGAAATAGTTTGTGTTTTTGCTATGCCAGGGTGATTACTATCCTTCTTAGCTAAAAGAAAGGATCTGGGAAATGCTCTTTTCTGGAGATCTCAGGAGCGCACGGAAGGAGCAGTGGAGAAAGGCCCTAGCTGCATGTCGTTCCTGTATCGCCTCTTGCGCTTGCTATTGCGAATCCGGCAGGTAGGCGTTCATGAGTTAGCATGAGTTCTGCCTGAGCTGCTCAGTGTGCAGTATCCAGCTTATTCAACACCGAGTTCAGCGCTCCCGCTTATCCGCTGTAGGCGGTCTTCATTTCAGATGTCTAAAGAATTCACAGACTGATGCTGCAGGAAATGGAAATCTGCTTCCTGAACATCAATCACATTGATAAATCGCATAGACCTTTTGGGTCCATGCGCTTACTTTTTCTCCTTCATAGCTGTGCAGGTAAAATTAAAATGTGGCTCCAGCAAATTCTAACCCAGATAGAGTTTTCTTCAACAGTTTGTTGTCAAGTAAGTGGCTCATATTGTGTTTCAGATAGTTTAAAAGCATGTGTTTTCTGTGTGTTCAATCTTCTAATTGACTCAGGCTCGGTTCCCAGAGTGTCTCTGGGTCAGGACTTCTCATTCACTGGTGATTCTGGTACTGCTCTTCTGGGGACCACACTGTAAGCCATGTCTTATGGCTCTCAGTCTGCCTCTGTTCAGCCTTTACAATTTTTTAAAAAAAGGTCTTGTTAGGGCCAATGAGCTAGCTCAGTGGACTAAGCTCCTCCAATTCCTGGCACCACATGCCATGCTGGCCCCAACCCTGGGCGTGCTGAGCTGGCCACTGAGATTGCGTGTGATGGCACACAGGCCTGTAATCCCAGTGCGGCGGAGGCTGTAAACAGGAGGAACACTACGAGTCTGAGCTACGTAGTGAGACCCTGTACCAAATACATTTTTAAAAAGTCTTATGAAATGAAAGTTCTTGCTGTTTTCAAGCATTGGTAGTTATTTTTTGTTATTCCTGTAAATTCAACAAATTTGGCAAAGGGAAATGGCAGCACACGGGCCACATACTACTTGGATATTCATTCCTGCTAAATCAGACTGAAACACATAAGTGCCTCGTGGTGGTTTTCTTGGTATTTCTTCTTTATCCTATGCTGAGTGTTTTTAAAACAAAAAGTACTCAAGCTGATCTTAGGTATTTTTCCTTTTTCATGAATTTATTTGTGGCTCCCTCTGTTAAGTCTGAAAACACAGGATAGTGTCCGCCATCTGACCAATGATAAAACTGCTATCTCACTAAAGGAAGAAATGATTGGAGTGAGACAAACACAAACTTTTCCCACTTTTGATACTGAGGGCAGGATGCTTTATTCAGCTTAGCAGTGTGGGTACAATATAGAAACTCTGATAAGCATAAAAGTTTTTATGGTATCTTAACGTTAATGCTGTTAGGGTGCGGTATCTACAGACTTAGCCTTCTGTGAGAACAGATAGGCATATCCAGCCAGACTATGCAGAGATTTTCTTTTCTTTTCCCTTCCTTCCCTTCCTTCCTTCCTTCCTTCCTTCCTTCCTTCCTTCCTTCCTTCCTTCCTTTTCTTTTTTTTTCAGAACCGGGGATTGAACTCAGGCCCTTGTGTTTGCCAGGCAAGCACTTATTCTACTGAGCCATCTCCCCGGTCCAACTCTTTTTAGTAACTTTCTGCTGTAACTTGATGTGCATGTTGAGGAAACTAATTGCTTTTCCTACTTATACTTTCACAGAGATTGCAAGGGTTTCTCATGTGCTAAGAACCTTAGTGTTACAAGTAGTGTTCACAGAAACATGTGTTGAGTTGCTTAGGAGTCATGTAGGGCTACATTGGTTCCTTGGTTCATGAACTTAATTCATTCCGTGGTTCTGGTTGTGAGCTGACTCAAACTTGCCCATAGAGTTCAATGTAAATAAGGTTAATCTATTCTGGCTCATACAAATGTGGTTGAGAATAGACTTGTGGTCACAAACTGAATCAGAATTTCCCATAAAGTTCATTGTAAATGAAGTTAATACGTTTTGAACCACATGTATTTTTTTAAACCACAGAAATATGAAACAAAGTACTGTATGAAAGGAGAAAGTGCCTTACTTGAAGGTGGCTACTGGGTGTGGAGGACAGGATGACGAATGGGGAGGGGGGCTATTGTTTGTCAGGAGAGGCCCTTCTCATGAGGACACTGGGAAATCTCCTTCAGGGATTTCTTCTTTTTTTGTCTCTTAGCTACAGGGTCAATTTTGACAAAAAAGAATCTACCTAATGTTACTGTACTTCCTGTACTGCAGAGCAGAAAGACCATAGTATCATTCGTAAGAATCAATACTTTGTCACAATTATGTTGAGATAGTGCTTCTCAAAGAAACCCTGGCACTCCTTCCACTTTCCATAATGGATTTCTCTCCCGTCACTGCTAGCCTCCTCCCTGTCCTCCTCTTCCTCAGCGATGCTCCCCAACCTGCACCTTCTGCTGCTTACTCCGGAGTTCAGCAAGTTCTTCCATCATGAGCTCCTTCCTCATTATGGTCCTCAATGAGCTCCTCTGTGTCTACACCATTGATACTCAGACCAACATCCCTGTCCACGGACACAGTCTCCTCTGCTGCCTGTGCCACAGACTCATCAAAATCATTTTCTGGCCACAGTCTCCTCCAGGTTGAGTTTAAGGTCCAGCATGTGACATTTTCTCAGGTTCTGTTGGTGAAATTGATCAGTGGAGGACATCAAAATATTTCTTCTAGAACTCTTAGAGTCAAAGGCATCTCTTCAGTGACATTAAAACACCTGGTGAAGAGAGCCTGTGTGTACAGCTCTCTGGAGCTGCAGATCACTTGCTGGTCCATGGGCTACACAAAAAGTGTGATGTTGGGGAGAGGAGTTAACCTTTAGAAAGTCATGCTCACTGTCCAGGGTTGGAGGGTGTGCTGGGGTACTGTTCTTCAGAAGGCACCTTTCAGGCAGTTGGTTGTCTGAAAGTTATTTCTTTTTCTTTTTAATGTACTTAGTACAGGCTCTACAGGGTCTCACTAGGTAGTCTCAGGGTCTCAGACTCATAGTGATTCTTCTGTTTTCAGTCTCCCAAGTGCTGGGATTACAGGCATGTACCAGCATACCCAGTCTCCAAAAGTTATTTCTTAAATGTTGATGCAAACACCTTATGCAAGGGTGGGGAGATAGCTCAGTGGTCTGACTGCCTACCTGGCAAGCACAAGGACCCAGGTTCAATCCCCAGTACTGCATGCCATGCCTGTCCAAGCCTTGCCAGCCACTGAAACCTAGCATGATGACACACACCTGTAATCCCAGTGCTGGGGAGGCTGAAAAAAGGAGGATCACTCTGAGTCTGAGCTATTTAGCAAACTCTGTACTAAATCAATCTATCAAGCTTTAAAAAACAAAACCAAAAACACCTCGTGCAGCCGTTCCCTGAACAATTGCCTCGTGACCCAAGCATTTGCTTCGGCCCTCCACACGACATCAGTATGGGCTTGTCACGTTCTGCTCCTTGACTGCTGGAGGGATCTTGGAGTGGTGAACCAGGAGTGGCTTCACCTGAGGAGCAGCGCTTGTGTTCACACACAGCAGAAGATCCCACCTGTCCTCATGGCTGTTCTTGGGTGTGCCTTTTCCTCCTGTGTGACACAAGCTTTGCAGGCATCTTCTTTCAGAAGAGCCCTGTGTCCTTGCAGTTGAACACCTGCTGAGTGACATACCTTTCCGCCTTCGTGAACTTCACACATTGTTTCTTGGAGGCTTCTGCAGTGGCTTTGTCAGAACTCGAGGCCTCCCCACATCATATCATGCTGTGGGGGCAGCTTCATCTGCGGAAGTCATCAACCCACCCTCTGCTGCCCCAAATTTGTCACTTGTTGCCCTTGTAGAGGGATCACTGTGTGTTCCCTGGCTTTTTCACAGATCATAGCTGCACTGTCACCT
>NW_004524583.1:23798072-23799195 GCF_000260255.1 Octodon degus
CCTTCACAGAGAATCCACACAGGCTGTCTGCTCCTTGCCTCATAGGGCAGCTGTAGGCATGAACTGAGAGAACACACGTAGAACATTCAGACTAGCACCTGGCACATAAATTGGGTTATATTTTATTATTGTTAATGAAACATAACCTGCCTGGATAGATAATGGGCCCTCTCTTTGTAATCTTTACATGCCTTGATCTGGACTTTCTGAGAGATTTAAGTGCCAACTAAATGTCTTCCTAAAAAAAAAAAAGCCCCAGGTAGGCAGGATTAGGGCAACAAGAGCGAAAGTTAGAATTCCTTAAGGGCAACTTCCAACTTTGAGTTGAAGAACATATATTAAATGTGTTTTAGGCATCTCCCTCTTATGGTTCCACTGAAAGACAGTACAAGAATTGTAAAAAAGGTATAAGCTTAACATATTTCCAGCTATATGCAAGTTGGGAGATTTTATTACACACACACCTGCACCACAAGAAATGCTAACGTTCCCTCTGGCTGGAGGTTAATGATGCCAGATGCAAACTTAAATGTAGGAAGAAATGAAGAACGCTAAAAGACTAAATGTATGGATATGTTTTTTATAAAACATTTTTTACTTTTAAGAATTTCAAGGTTTGCTAAATTTAAAATGAAAGTTATTAAATAAATGAAATGCCAAAAGGAGCATGAAAGTCTTGGATGTGTGGAATTGCTCTCCCATGTGTCATATGAGTTAGTACTATATTAATTTCAAACAGAATTAAGTAGGCATACTGTAATGCTTAGAGTAACAATTAAAAATTCTAAGGGGCATAACTAAAAGGAAATAAAATGTAACACTAAAACAGATTAGATTAACTAGCAAAGGAGAGGTGGAAATGTGACTGTAAGAAACTAACATCTTGACTTGTGTCTCCATTACTCATCTCCTGTTGCCAGGACAAATACCTGACACCCACAGTGAAGGAAGGAAAGGTTTATTTAGCTCACAGTTACTGGAGGTTTCAGTCCACACTCAGCTGGCTCCAAGGCAGAGCAGCACATGGCAGAGGGCAGCAGGTCATGGTGGAGGGAGACAGCAAAAGAGCAAGAGCAAAAGGGAGGAGTGACAGCAACAGTGGCAACAGAGAGCAAGTCTGTCT
>NW_004524583.1:23805426-23847427 GCF_000260255.1 Octodon degus
CTACAGTGTTAACTCGTCCAGTCACTGGGAGCTAGGAGAGGGAGTCAACCCATAGCTGTTCTGAGTCTCAGGTTCAGTTGGTCCTTCCCTAAAATGACATCTGGCCAAGCTCCATCTCCAGGGACTCTTGGACTAGAGTCACTCACCAGCTATTGTAGGTCACAGCATTTATTGCCCTATTCCACAGGTGCATTTCTCTATGGAGGCCTCTGGAGTTGCCAACCATGGAGGCCTGTAGGGTCACCTGCCTTCACTGTGTCTCTATAAATTAGAGCCTCTTCTCTCACTATGAGCTGGAAGTCAGGGAGAAAGTACAGCTTGCAACTTCCTTGTTTTTATTGAAATCTGTCTCTTCACTTTCCCTGTGGGTGCCAATTCCTGCTTCAGATCTTCCCTGGGTCCCAAGGATCCACCTCCCTCCTAATCTTCTCCAAGTTGCTATAGTCTACTTTTTGTTTTCTAATCTTGGAGAGGATACACTGACATCCTTTCTCCTGGAAGTCTCAAGAACAGTCTTATCCATATTGGCTACCTGAAAGTCCACACCGTGCCTACCACTGAGCTGCACACTTGGTTAGATAAAAAAGAGTGACTGCTGAGCGTGGTTGTGTGGAGGAGGATGACAAAGAGGAGGCTGGCAGACAAAGTGGGACCAGCAGGAAGGCTGTAGAACGTGAGAATCCAGGTAGCAGCAACAGCCAATGACATAGCAGTAGCATATATGGTGAGAAGTGGATGGTTCCAGTAGTTTCTTAGGAGACAGAAGAGAGAAGACCTTGTAAGGCTTAGGGTGACAGGGTGAGAGAATAAAAGAAGGGCTCAACATGATTGGCATGTCATTGATGAATGTTTGGTTTGTCATCTACTGGTTCTGTGATCTTGTCAAGCTCTTCAAATAGGTCAGTGTCCTAGCTCTCAGCTGTAGAGTAGGAATAGCAGAAATATCTACTTCATAGGCTTGTTGTAAGAAGTTACTTACTACACGTAAAGTGTTCCTAATGGTGCCAGTTATCCAGTAAGTGTTTAGTCTGTTATCTCTCAGTCCTCTTCTTCATCATCAGTACCAGGAAGGTAAAGCTGGCAAGTAGGGAGGCTAGTGGGAAAGGAAGATGGGAATGAGCAAAGTGTCCAGGAGTATGGAGTGGAGAATCAGCTCCCTGGCCAAGTGGCTATGGAATGTTAAACATCTCCCACCATCCCCCAAATGAAAGACTTCATTTAATAGGGGCTGAGAGTCATTTAAGGTGTTGAAGAGAAATGGGCTCTGAGGCAGTCTGCTTTTACTCAAGATTTGTGTCGATTGGTTATATTGCTTTGATTCGGGGGCTTGGGGTGGGAAAAGAAGAATAGAGCATGCTCTGTTCTCTTAATGGCAAGAATCATAAGCTGTTGTGGGGCACAGCAGGATCGCTGGAGGGTTGTACTTAGCAGATTTCTGCAACAATTAATTGAGACCCGATAGCAAGAGTAACATAAGAGGCACAAGTGAGGGTCATTAGCCTCCCGGCTGTGGAGGACGCAGTGTGAGTAGGTGGGCCCAGAGGGAAGGAGACCTCCAGACTGCTGTGCCCAGTGCCCATTAGTAGGCAAACCCCTTTCCCGGGTCCGGATGGGATCGACTGTTTTGTATGTGTTACTTTCATCCTCTTAATTTCTCCCTCAAGAAGAAGCTATTATTGAGATCATTTTAAGCATGATGAAACAGGGTTGAGAGATTAAGTGACATTCTCCATCAACCAGGAGGAAATAGAACCAGATTTCCAATGGGTCTGGCTCTGTCCTTTGTGCTGTGCAGCAGCCCTTGCTGGTGCTGTTCAGGGTGTGCAACTTGGGGAGTGCGTGTCCATGACAGGGGGTATTTGCTGGCCATACCCAGTCTGGAAACTTACTGGCCACCAGAAGAGCAGGGCAAAGCCTTTATCAAAACTCTTAGGATGAAGAGGGAGGAGCTTTGGAAGACACAATTGCAGCTCCAGGAGGAGAAACCTCATCCTGCATGATGTGATGGTTAATTCTGTGTGTCTAGCTGACTGGACCATGAGGCACCCCATTACTTGGGGTGTATAAACATTCTGGGTACTTCTGTGATGGTGTGCTGGCATGACCTTAACATTTATAGGTAAAGTGAGTAAAGCAAATTTTCCTAATGTGGATGGGCCTCATCCAATCAGCCCAAATCCATGGCTGGAGGTGTTGTAGGCAGCCGAGTTAGATAGAAATATTTTAGGCAGTCAGGCAAGGCAAGGCCCTCAAAAGAGATAACACAAAAGTTCAGATATCTTGCAACACTGGGAGGGATGGATGCTCCTGCCATGGGTCAGACCTAAAGATCAAAGATCAAACAAATGCTGACCTCTCTAAAGATTGGCATCCGAGATTGATCATCACCCTGAGGAAGCCAGAAGAATTGTTAATCCGACTACTACTGGATGGCTACCTCATACAGTCCTGTTCTACATTCATGCCTGCTTGTTACATGACTTGCTTCCCATTTGGTCCCGTACTTAATCAATTTTACCTGAGCAATGGTGCTTGTAATCCCATTGGGTGACCATAGTTTTGTCCCACTTCACATCCACCTAAGCGAGTTCCCATGTTCTCCACCACCTTAGACCCACCTCACCACATGGTTTTACTCTATAAAAGTCCCTGGAAGAGACAGCTTCTCAGGGACAACCCGCTTGAACCTCCCTCCTGTCCCTCTGTTGGACAGGAGCTTTCTTTCCCTCAATAAATATATTCTGTTCATCACCTCTGCTTCTTCCTAAAATTAATTCTTCGGTTTTAGAGAACATGAACTCGTCCAAGTCAGGTCAGGAGACGATTTTTCCCTATGTCATTTAGAGGTTCCCTGTATCATTTGGAGGTCACCCATCCAAGATCAGCTTTTCTCCCTGTATCAGACGGAGCACCCTCCTCAGTGAGAAGGGATTCCTCCAACCAGGCTGCCTTCAGAGAGGGACGCTTAGTTTTTCTTGCCTTTAAGACTTGAACTGAGACATTTCTCCAATCTTCAGCTTGTTGACTCTCCTTGCAGACCTTGGAACTTGTCAGCCTCTATAATCCATGAACACACATGCACATGTACACACACACACACACACACACACAAACACAAACACACCCCTAGCCTAATGGTTCTATTTCTCTAGAGATCCTAGCTAAGTATGATATGATGCTCTGTGTATACAGAACAAGTGGTAGTAAAGCAAGCACACCCTTCCCTTCAAAATGCATCTAGTGGTGGCCAAATTTATGGCACTGTGAGGGCCAGACTAGATATTTACTCGATTTTTTTTTTTTTTTTTTTTTTGGAACCGGGGATTGAACTCAGGCCCTTGCGCTTGCCAGGGTAGTGCTTATTCCACTGAACTATTTCCCTGTCAGACTAGATATTAATTATTCCTTGAACTAGGTCTTGGGAACTTTGATCCAAGGGAATGTGGCCAGGCTTTGGTGAAGAGGGCAGTTCATAGCATCCTGGTGCAGATGGCAGGGACAACCCAAGCTCTGGACTCTGTTCTAGTCCCTCTGAATGTACCAGTGACCACATTGGTGTCTTACAGCCAATCAGAATGATCTGCCCTCACCCAGAGTGGAGAA
Source organism: Octodon degus (assembly GCF_000260255.1). Classification (NCBI taxonomy): domain Eukaryota; kingdom Metazoa; phylum Chordata; class Mammalia; order Rodentia; family Octodontidae; genus Octodon; species Octodon degus. The sequence goes on from NW_004524583.1 coordinate 23,809,030, forward strand.
GAAGAGAGACTGTGTCTCACACAATTCAAAGCAAAGAAAGCAGAGACATTGAAACCCTTTTCAGTTTCTAGCAAAGGAAAGTGGAAATTACCCTCTGGGGCCTTCCTGCTACAAATCATCCAAGTCTTGAGTAGAAACAGGATTAGTATTAGTGATAACAATGGTGAACATTAATTGAATAACTACTATGTTCTAGTTGCTGTGCTAAGTACTTGAGGCATGTAATCTTGTTCAACCTTTACACTAAGTGAAGTAGATTCTCTTTTTATCTTGGTGTATACATTAAAAGATAGGCTCAGAGAACTTGACTGACTTGCCCAAAGTCCCACAGCTACTAAGTGATCTGTCAGCATTTCTCCAGGTGATGTGATGCTATCGACTATGATGGCTGAGTCCATCCATTCCTTGAGGAGAATGTGGTCAATATCACTTGGTTCTTTTGGCTGGATTCATAATGCTAAAGAACTCGTTAATGTAGCTGAGTGGTGTGGTCCCTGACTGACAGTTGCAGTAGAGATGTGGATGTCGAGGATGATGGCCAAATACACAGCTTGCCTATTTGACCAGGCTTGCCTATGTAATGCTTCGTTCACCAAGGTTGTCCCTGACTGGGGATGCCAACTTTTTAGATGACAATTCCGATGATCAATAACACTTTCTGATTCTCAGGGTATCAGCTTTGTAATCAGGCCACCTCTGAGTGTTTAGGGTTGGTTGCAAATCTTTACTGCACCATTTAAGATGCTAAACCACCAGAAAGTGACCTCCGCTTTCAGAGCTTAGCCTTTACACTGTCCAACGGGGATTCTGATACCTCCCTCTTAGGTCATTGTGGGGCCAAAGGGTAAATGTGGCCCAGCATCCTACACTGTGCAAATTAATTATGTTAATTAGAAGATACTCAGAGTGTTTGTCATGGGGGCTTACCCATTAGCTCAGTTGTTTAAGTGACTGCTTAAACAAAGCAATCAGGGTGCTGTGGTTCCATCCCCAGATCCTCAAGCCTTACCAGAACTGCCCTGAAGGCATCCTGAACCAGCCCCGTCCCCCCAAAAAAATATCTTCAGAGTGTTTACCTCCCAGAGGAAAAGTGATCTCTTCTTTGCCCTGTCCTTTTGTGCACCATCACCTAACTGTTGCATGCACGTTAGAGTTTTCTGCATATACATACGTGAAATCCTTTAGTTCAGCTGAACATTCATTGAGTCCACAGGAGATACTGCAACTGTCGTGCTAAACGAGGTGTCCCTAGATGTTGATTTGTTCTTGCCTTTATGTCCTTGGTATAGGTTCACAGGGCAACAGGAGGCTGTGCAGGACCCAACCTTAGATGGATTCTGCTGTTCCCTCTTAGGGACTAAGAGTTCCATAACTTCAGCAGTGCATGTGACAGGCTGTTGTCTCATATCCCAGAGCATGAATTTTGGAAAGAACCTTCCTCAGGCTCTGTAAAAAGAGTTCTCTCCTCTGCAACTTGGAGCCGTTCTCTTCAGCAGTAGGAAGGGGGCATCGGATGAAGGAGTTTCTGTGGTTCCTGGCTGCTTTTTCTACTTTCTCTGACATTCATTACATCAGAGAACCCCAGAGGGATGTGGCAGACTCTTGACTCCACCATGAAGCAGAGACAGGCCAACACCTGCTCTCAGCGGAGCCTGGTGGCGCCTGCCTGCATTGAAGGTGTTTGCTTAAGAACAAGCTGTGCTCTCCACCCTGACATCTGTGAAGTTCAGATGCTGGAAGGATTTTTAGTAGCTGACTCCAGGAATTGCTTTTCACCATCCCCAAGCAGACTGGTAAGCCCATAATTGTGCGGCACCTCTTTGTGGGGTGTGTGTGTGTGTGTGTGTGTGTGTGTGTGTGTGTGTTGTAAGGCATATGCTATGAAAGCTCACTCAGTGATTTTTGAGTCTCAAAATGCTCCCTGGACAATTCTTTGCCCATTCATATCCACTAATTCCTCTCTAGTCACAGGAAACACAGTCCCTAAGGGAAAGAGCTGCTCGGGCAGAGCCTGTTCTGAATGTACTCCTCCGGTTGAACTTGGTTCTCGGAGTGCCCGGGGTGGGAGGACTCTTGCGGGACCTGTGGGAGTGCTGGGAAAAGACCGCCGGGGACTGTGTAGTTCTTGTAACTTCACAGTTCTTTTCCTATGTAGCGAACTGTCAGAAAAGTCAGGAAAGAGACAAAGAAGGGAAAAAATTGGAAAACAAGGAAAAATGAACAAAAAGGATATTTACACAATTATAATAGTGTATTTTTTTTTTTTTTTCAGATGGATACAACGAAGAACTACCTCCCAGCGGGCCCAGAAACTTAAACAGGATTCTGTTTGCAGTGAAGGATGCGATTTAAGGCACCGGGCCGTGGAGGCTGCAGAGGTCCGCGCTCACTCGTGCACCTGCGCAGGCCAGCTCTGCTTAGGGCGTGCCTGTGCAGCTTTCCGCCATGGCCCTCTCACCCAGGCTGAGATGGTGCTGGAGTTCGAGCTGTGGGCTGGAGTTCACCAGCCGTGCACAAAGGGGAAAGCCTGACTCCAAGCCAGGAGGGCGTCTCTTTCCGTGACTTTGGTCAGCCGGCCACAGAGCCATGTCAGTGTGAGATAGTGGGGGCAGCAAGCCTCCTGTTTTCCAGAGTCGTCCAGATGCCTGAGGTGTGAGAGCTCTGGGAGGGATGTGCAACCGTGCATTTGAGATTTGTAGGGTGCTGCACATTTCCAGTCACTAGGGGGAGGCAACGGACAGTGCATGTAAGCTGAGTTGGTCTTGGACGTGTATTTTTCTTGTAAATGATGTTCAGGGATTTCTAACAGATAAGCAATGGTTTGCACCCGACACTGGTTGTGTCTCTATCAAGGTTTGGTCCTGTGATTTTGTTGAAGTGTTTCTGTGAAGGTCTCTTACTCTCTCACAAATAGTGGATATTGTCCAACAAACAAGCACAGCAAACATCCCCTTTCTTGTGTGTGTCATTATTTCTGTTTTGCTGAAGTTCACTTTCCGCTTTGCTCACCCCATACTTTGTCCTTGGTCATCAAAGCCTAGGGCCAGCGAGGCATATGCCTGATGCCTGCCATCCCAGGGGGCCTGCCCTGGGGTACTTAGGGATCAGTTCCTTATCCCAGAGTCTTCTGAGTGCCGCCTACCTGGCCATTATGTGCTGACAGTTCTGTGGTTATTTCTAGGACATTTTCATCCCCATTTTCCTTCCATTAATGATTTTCTGTCCTACTATTCTTCCTTCTGAGAGGTTAGCTCAGTGGCATAAGCATCTGCCTAGCAAGTGCAAGGTCCAGAGTTCAATCCCCAGTACAAAAGTTAAATAAAAATAAAATAAAATTAATTCCTTCCCCTTGCCACATGGAAGCAGTAGTGGGCCAGGAGTCTCCACCTTGTGACCATCACCCACCTCATGACTGGTTGACACTGAGACCCAGAATACCCTACTGAGCCTCCATGTCAGAGGTAAGCATGGCTACCATGATTACCTCCTAAATGACCACTTAGCCTGCAGTCCAGATTAATCTGGCTCTTGCCTCACATGTTCTTGCAAGTGACCATGCAGTCCATCTCCTCTCCACTTCAAGTATGTCTGAAGGCCAGTCAGTCCCTAGGTTGTCACATGAATGAGTCTTCACTGCGCTTTCTACCAGCTGCAATTGACTCCGTGGCCAGAGCAGATTCTTCTGTGGCTTCCCCATTAACCGAAGCTACACGGGGCTCTACCTGAGCTCATTAGGACTGCTTTCACAGTGTGCCATGGGCTGAGCTGTGAAATTGGAGTGTAACAGTTCTGAACAGTGGAAGTCTGCAGTCAGGGTCCCAGTAGAGGCTGGTTCAGCTTTTTGTGTGCAAGCCATGGCTGTCTCAGTCCACTTCTCTGTACACGGTGGAAGGAAAGGGAGAGGATGCTCTGGCTCCCTTTTATAAGGCCACTAATCCCATGCACAGGGGCTCACTGTCATCTGTCATGACTTAATTACTTTGCAAAGTCCACATTCCTAATTAGGGGTTTGAATTGTAACATAAATGTTACAGGGCACAGATGTCCAGTCTATACTTGAATGTCTTCCTTCTGTTGCCAAAGACAAGAGTGACTCCCTTATTTTCGTTTTGATGGGAAAACAGAGACTCCATTCTAATGGAGGGTCATTTATGTTCAGTTAAACTATAGATAAGACACACTCCCTCACCCTCTCTCATGTAGCTAACCATAAACCCACTTAGAGAAAATTAGGGTCACATAATAGGAACAAATAGAACAACTTGGGGAACATTTACTATTAAGCCACACTGTACCATGACAGGCAGATAGCTAACAGTGTCTGGGAACTGTAAACCTTGCGGCAATTGTTGGGCATTCTCGTAATATTCCTGAAAATGAGGTAATGTGGTTACAATGGAAATCAGAAAAGTATGTAATCCTGAGGTGAAGTACAAAAGGAGGCCAACATTTTTGCGCAGCCCTGACCTGAGAGCCTGGGATGTGGGTCTCGAACTCACAATAAAAGTTTCACTTGTTCCTTCTTTGGTCTTTGTCATGGGTCCTTTTCTCATTGAGATTGCTACAACTGTCACCTTTGATGGACGGCATGAGCTCAGAGTGTACCTTCCTCTCAGTAGCTGCTCACCTTGAGGTTCGAAATGCTTCAGGGGGATTCATATAGTGCCCCCTTTTCATCCTAAGAACCCATCCTGCCCTTCAACAACCAGACAACTGTGTCTGAACTCCTTCTTCCCTCAGCATGAACTTGCCCTTGCTACCCCTATCTGAAAATGGGCCATTTGCCAAGCATACATGCATACTGTAAAGCTCTTGAGGGGACAAATCTTGAGGCCTTCCCAGGACATACCCCATGCAATAGACAGCTGGCAGGCCCATCTCCATGGCTTCGGGTTGCATCTGAACCCCTGTGATAGGCAACGGAACCCTTTACCAGAGGTATGCTTCTTTTTGAGGTGAAAAGAATTGTTATTATTACTACAACTACCTTTCTCTTGTCTAGTCCTTCGTAGCTCTTACTTTGTCTTTTGTATTTCTCTTAGTCTCCTAATTTTTAAAAAAGTACCATCACACAGCGTGTAAACTGGAGAGGTGTCCAAAGGACACAGGATTTACTCGATGGAGTCCCCCTGGCTAAAGCTGGGACAACTTGGAGCATCCAAAGGAGTAGCAACAGATCTGGGAAATATCTCATTGCTTTTTTTAAAAAAGAACATATCAGAGTACAGTTCTATTCAATAAAATAAGAGGAGAGGGAGAAGCCCTCCTGCTTTTTTTTAAATTTTAGGGAAAGGTCTATAGGGTGTTCAAGGTCTCACTACTAGATCAGACTCGTAGTGACCCACTTGTTTACAGCCTTCAAAGAGCTGGGATTACAGGCACGCATGCCCAGTCTCAATTGATGTCTCAGTGTGCCTGGGGGGGCAGGGCCGGCATGGTGGGCCTGGGGATCGATCCCCCGGCCCCTGCACCTGCTTGCCAGTGCTTTAATTCTCTGAGCTATTTGGCCGGCCCTTGTAATATCAGTGTTAAAAATCATAATTGGTTAATAAAGGGAAAGTGAAATGAAAGATTGTTTCTGATTTGTGCCTGTGTGCTTCTGAAAAACAATTCCAGAGTTGTTCTCAAAGTCTCATGCTGTGGGGTGACAAATATCCCTGTGATTCCTGAGGTCCTGGCCTGTTCTAGTGTTCTCCCAGAACGGGTTTTTTTTTTTTTTTTTTTTTTTAATTTTCTCTTTTCTTTTTAACTTTCTGCAAAGCTAGACTCCCGAGGGGCTCAGTCCTTCTTGGCAGCTGTCTTCCTCGTGGTGGCCAGCACATTGCTCAGCTCCTCATGCTTCCTCTTGGCATGGACATGTGTCCCCACCCTTTTCTTGATGAGCTTGAGGGTGCATTTGTCCTTGGAGACCTTGTGCAGCTCCATGGCATGCTGCTCGTAGGGGGCAAAGCTGCACACTTCCCGGATCATCTCCCGCACAAACTTGGTGTATTTGGTGAGGCATCTGCGATGGTGGCTGTGCCTGTTTGCTCAAATTCTTAGTCACCTTGTGGCCCTTGTTGAGGCCCACAGCCATGGGACAGTGGAGACCCATGGCTACTATTCTTTGATGGTTGCTGTGGTGGAAGGCTGTTTCCTTTAGTTTTCTGTTGGAGGTACCTCACAAAGAAATGAAAGAAAATAATCAAGAAATAGCAGTGTGGAAGGTACTCTAAGGAATTGGTGTTTTCCTTTGGGACAGTTGTGGGACAGCCATAGCCTTCGATGGCAAGAGCCACTTCTGTTTTTGCTGGACCAGAGCTTGTCGTTTACTTCCTCGGATTCTGAATGCTTGTTTATTTGAAAAGTTCAGAATTTCCTTTCTTTGCTGTATCTTGTGTGCAGGGCAGAGCCCTAACCACAGAAGTGCCAGAGATGGGTCATGGGGGCTGTGTAACTGCTCAGGGTGCACCTTTGGCTGTAAGGCCTGTGGACCCAAGTGAGAGGAGAAAAGTTGTCCCTCTCCTTAACTTATTGTTTATTATATTATTATTATTATTATTATTATTATTATTATTATTATTATTATTATTGAGTTCTAACAGCTAGTAGGCTGGAAGGGGCATAGAGTTGATTTCATAAATGATACAATCGGAAAAAATGAACAATTACGTAAGAACAGTCCTTCTTGCCAAATCCTACAAACCTTTCCTTGGCTTTGGAGAAGTTATTTTAGTTTTGTTTCTTGGGTTAAGAGGGGAGACAAAGTGAACTTGAGGTCAGGAGTATTTAATTTTATTTTTTTGGAGGAACCAGGGATTGAACTCAGACCCTTGCGCTTGCTAGGGAAGCGCTTATTCCACTGAGCCATCTCCCTGGCCCCAAGGTCAGGAGTATTTTAGAGAAAGCAATTACAGTGTTAGCACCAAACCTCTCATAGGGACGACACTGGTGGAAACCCCAGATAAAGCAGGGAACACTGAGCTGAGGGCCCCGGCTTCCCTGCCCACACCACAGCCAGCGGGACCTCAGGCTCCTTGCGTGCCCTGTCTCTGGGCAGCCTGAGCTTGCAGAGGAGAAGTCGCAGAAGAGCACAGAATGCCAGACGTTCTGCGCAGCCTGCAGCCTGGAATATTCCTGGCCCCATCTTAGTGCAATGGGGATACTGAAGATTCATGTGCCCCTGATGGGCAAGGTGAGGCTGAGACAGGTGCACAGCGGGGGTGGAGAGACACCTGCGTGGCTCTGTATTTGCACTGGACAAGACAAGTTCACTGTCCGTAGTCAAAATTAAATTGAGCTGTATAAAATTTATGTTACACCTTGACAGTTTGTGTTAGGGGCTATGAGAGTCCAATGGTTTGCTCTGTTTTATGGGTGTAGTTTAGTCTTAAACAAATAGGCCTCATTCTGGTGTTCTGCTGAATGGCCTGGCCTACTTGGTTTTTAGATTAAGAGGTTGCCCAGGACTGTGTGACTTAGTGCTTCCTTTCAGCCTGCTTCTCCCAGTTTCCCTGGGCTTCCCTGCATGAGAAGACTCTGGTGGCTGGTGGTGCATCCTGCTCCACCATCCCAGGGCTCAGCCCTCCCACAGCCTGCGCCCAATAGCCTGAACTGGCAACTGATAGTAAAGGCGGTGACCACCCAGGCTGCAGGGACCGGAGCCTGCCCACGGGGATGCCTACTGCCAGTTCAAAGAAGCAGGAGTCTTCTTCCATCCTTCATGGCGGGGCACCTGCTGCACACTTGCTCTCAGCCTCCAGCCTTCCTGGACCCGGGGAGGAGGAGCGGGTCCTCACAGCAGAGAGCCTCTGCAACCCAAGGGGACAGGGGCTCACTCCCCTCCCTTCCCCTTGCCTGTGCTGGGCACAAGCTCTGTCCAGTACAGAAGTCACCACCTTGAGCTGTGGGGCCTTTTGGGAGTTGTAAAGGAACCCCACAGGGGAGCGTGGCCTCTAAGAGCATAGACAGCATACTTAAGGTCCAACAGTTCAGTCCGAATCCTGTGGCTTTGAGTTTTAAATCTCAAATATAATCTGTCCTTTACCCCAAAAGTCCCACAGTGCTGTGAAGCAGAATGCACTGTTAGGGGATGGAGTGAGGCCTAGGGGGCCTCTCAGCTCCAGAATTCTGTATAAGTGCCTGGCTTAGGGGACTGAGGTGCCAGGAGGCTCTCCTACAAGATTTTCCCAGGGCTGCTGTGTGGTTTATTTTGAAGGGTTCTTACTCTCTCTCTTCCGTCTGCAGCACCTGCCCCAGGAAGTAACTGCTGGGGGTTGTGCTCACCTCTTAATTAACAGAGGGGACTGATCTCTCTAGACCCAGATGCACAGAAGGAAGGGTTGGGAGCCTGCTTGGTGGGCTGGAGTCCAGTAAGGGTGCTGAGTGCAGCCAGCAGCCAGTTTCTTTATCTGGGAAAATGGGGATGAAGAGGAACTGGAGCAAAGCATGCTGAGAAACACAGCAAAGATGCAGGTGGTCAGGAAGGGCTTACAGGCCACGGTCACTGCAGTGGTGCAGGTGACCAGAAAAGTAAGCCAGATTATGAATGACAAAGACACGTGCAGTCATCAGGACAAAGCGATAAGGTAACATAACAGGCAAAATAATTGATGTTTGTCAATGGAAGCTAGTTTTCATGCTTTTTCGGTGCTAGGCACTGCTGAGGCATTCTGCAGGCATAAAATGCCTTCACAAGAGCTCTCCTTTTACATTGCAGAGCTCAGCCATGGCAGGTGGTTATATGCGGGTCCTGTTTACTATGTAAAAGTAAAGCAGAGTCCACAGCCCAACCTTGACCTCTCAACCTAATACTAACCGCTGCCTCAATACATGGAGAAGGGGATGCATGGCTTTTTTTTAGGCTCATCACCCAACTAAAATCTAGAGGAGACCCTAGGGTCCAATGGATGCAACTCTGTTTTCATTCAGCTAATAACATATCCATGGATGGAAACCAGAACCTGTTTCAGGAAGCAGGTGCCACCAGGGCATTAGGAGGCCTCCCATTCCAGAAGGCCACTTACAGAGGCAGGGAGGCCCATTTCCTTCCTAACCTTCAGACTTTGCTGATGTCAGGGATGGGTTCAAAATTCAAGATTGAAAACTCGGAGCTGTATCAAAACCAGGAGTGATGGCAGATGGTTTCCTTCAACTTAGTATCCTGCCAGTGTACTTACTTCATCCTGCGCCCTTGTTCTCCTCACCTCACATGCCTCAGAGATCCAGGGCTTGGTCATCTCAGCTGTTACAGTGATTATTGCCTCAGAGATTGGCCAGGGAGGCTGGAGATGAATAGCTAAATTCCTTACCTAAGGGCTGGTGAGATAGCTCAGCAGACTAAGTGCCTGCTTAGGCAATTGCAGGGCCTGGATTTCAATCACTGGCACCACATGCCATGCCAGCTCTGTACCCAGGCATGCTGAGCTGGCCACAGAGACCTGGCGTGGTGGCGGCACACCTGTAATCCCAGTGCTGAGGAGGCTGAAAACAGGAAGATCACTACAAATCCGACCTGCATAGTGAGATCCTGTACCAAATACATTTAAAGAAAAAAAAATCCCTTACTTATTCTTGTATTTATTTATTTATTTATTTATTTATTTGGTACAAGTTCTCACTAGGCATCTCAGACTCATAGTGATCCTCCTGTTGTCAGCCCCTCCAGTGCTGGGATTACACCACACCTGGACTCGTTGGCTGGCTCAGTGTGCCTGGGGGCGGGGCTGGCAGAGCATGTGGTGCTGGGGATCAAACCCCAGGCCCTGCTCTTACCTAAGCAGGCGCTTAGTCTGCTGAGCTATCTCGCCGACCCTCCTCTTCTTATCTTTGATGATTTGTTTTTCTCTTTAGGTACAGGCATTGAGAAATAGCTGCATTGTGCTGAAGCTTGTTGGGCCGCACCTGGGGCATGATAAAGTATCCAGCTGCATCAACTCGCCCTTTCCTGATTTGCTTTCCCTTTCTCTTTCTTTTACTAACCTGAAATTGTGCTTCCTAAAGCAACAGCTCTGGGTCCTTCCCTTAGGATGTGTTTCAGACTGGGAGGCGTGGGCTCTAGAGTAAAGCTGCTTCTGAACATTTCCTGTAGGCTACTGTCCTGTTCCTGGCCATGGGCCAGGCTCTTCAAGAAACAGAGGCCGGGCGCTCTGGCGAGGGACGTGTATGCTCTGATCACAAGGCCCGGTCACCAGTTTCCCCGAGGCAAGTTTGACTGGGATGGAAGGTCCACCACTAGAGGACCTTGCCAGCGGCAGCCCTCTTTAGTTCCTTGCTACTAACCCAGTCCTACATGGATTGTACCATCTTCTCCTTCTTGACTGTCACAAGTAAGTATGCCACCAATCTTTGTATGTTAGGCCCTGAGATGATCCAAATTCTTCAGGCTGACCCTGGTGTCCGCCCCTCCTAGTAAGCTGAATGGTGACTCCATCCCCTGGCGCTGCAAACCTGTGTCGTGACTTGGTGGCATTAGCAAGTTATGACTATATCTTTCCATTCTAAGAGTGCTGAGTTCACTTGCTCTAATGTGGCTGCCAAATTCCTGTGACTCTTTACAGATGAATTCCAAGCAGCTGAGCATCTTGTCTACAAACAGAAAAATAGCTAGGCTTTCTCTCCTGCTGGATTAAGAGAATGCTAGGAGCAAGACACGTTGGCTTCCTGCAACAATGCCCTCATCTGCTGCTCCCTTGGTCTAGGGAAGCCTCTCCATGAAAAGCAGCCAGAAGCAATAAGTGGGGAGATGGTGTCCTGAGACTGTGATGTCAGAAGCAGTGGTCATAAGGGCCCCCCTCAAAGGAGGTCATCTGCAGGAAAACAGGAGTGAGGGGAGTCAGGCGTCTTGGCAAGGTGATGTCCCAGGTGCTCAGCACTGAAGTATTGCCTTTTAGAAATGAGGTCTGTTCTGGCCAGGAGTAGAAGCAGACGGGGGCTCTCGGGCTCCATTGCTCAAGCCTTGAGTCCCTTTCCCCATCCACTATCACCTCTCTTCACATTCCCCTTCCTGGCCTGAGTAACTCCCTACCTTTGTTTGGTCTCCAGGAGACAGGACAGATTTGGTGGCCTCGTCAACAATAGGATTCCCATACATGAAACTCCTAGGATCAACTGGATTCTTAGATCCCTGAGTCCGTACTCTTTCAGAGCCTCTTGCTTCTTCAAGTTGGGTGCTGATTTCTTTCTTTTTTTAAAATTTTATTTATTTGTTTTATTTATTTACTTATTTATTTTGTGTGTGTGTGTGGCCAGCTCAGCCCACCAGGGGGCGGGGCTGGCTGGCATGTGGTGCTGGGGGATTGAACCGCGGCCTCTGTGCTTAGCTTGTTCTAAGTAGGTGCTTTAGACCACTGAGCCATGGGTGCTGATTTCTTACTTAATTAATAAACACCAAAGCGCGCGCACGCGCGCGCGCACACACACACACACACACACACACATTTCCTTCTAGATGTCTAAGTAGCTGTGTATATTACAGGAATGACCAACATGAAAGCAGACAGATGCATTTTGAGTCAAAAACTTTTCACTAAGGATTCTTTTGAGATCACAGGCTTGTAAATGGAGATATTTTCTCAATGTTTTTTCTTGGTCATGTCTTTGGTGCCAGGGCGTCTGCCTGCTGTTTTCCCAGGAGCTGCATCCAGCGTCAACTACAGATTACCCTACCCAGGTCTAGTTTCTCTCTCTTGGTATACTTGGCAGGACTGTTAGTTGGTAGGTTCCCACAGGCCTTCTGAATGTCAGTATCACCTATACTCAGCTTCTGTCTCCCACGTTTCCTTCAGTCTGCATGGATGTTTTAATAGCTGGGCCAAGTTATTCTTACAGAGGAGTCTGGGTAAGTGTTCATGAAGGTAACACAGCATTCCCACCATGTCACTTCTGTTGCTTTTCTAACTTGTTTGTTCTCTTTTCTCTTTCCTCCACATGTCTGAGTTTCTTTTTCGGTGGTGGTGGTGGTTAATCAAGTAAGGATTTGTCAAGTTTTGATGCACCCTGGCTTGCTAAGATGTATCTAATGTTTTGTGTCAATAAAAGAAAATATTCTCTGGAATTCAGGACATTTCTATGCTTGTAGTTGCTTCTCTTTTCTGCTCATATGATTAGGAAATTTAGTGTATTTTATCACTGTTTAATAAAAGTGTTTTTGGATATCAAATATACATGTGTTATAGCCTTTATCCAAAGCCATTTGATGGTTAAAAGAAAGTAACAACTCAGGTCTTATACTGGGTACACAGATGTTGTGCATGGTAGTGGTGGTAGGTACTCACTTCTGTCACTGCCTCTATGGCCTGTTTCAGAAAAGCACAAGGATATGAAGACTTCTTGGGTGCTACAGGTCTTCCCTGAGCCCAAGTAAAGCAGATTCTTCCATCATTTCTTTTTTATTTTCCTTCCATCACTTTTTAATCAAGATTCTCATGAGTCAGAAAGCCAAAGGGCTTCCCCTTAGGTTACCTTGCTCCTTTGTCAGTACAGCAATGCTGGTCTATTCCAGTAGACTTGCACATCATTGGTGACTTCGGTGACTGCTGTGTAATTATTTTAGGGCTTGAGTTTGGGATGATGCCTTTTTACCAGTGAGTTCTTGGTGCCCATGTGCCTTCTATGCCCATTGCCAGTGAAGCCCAGAGGCAACTCACCTATTATTCTGGGTCACAGCTAAGGAGACATGGATGGCAGGCAGCCGTGTGTGGTTGCTGACAGAGAAGGCCCTATATGGGATGCTAACTGCTATGATTCAAATGAGTTTGAGTTTGTCCCCAAAGGTTGAAATGCTGAAAGATTTGGCACCAACATGGCTATGCAAGTGGTGATAGAACCTTTAAAAGGTAGGCAGAGGAGAAGGATTCCTGCAAGATAACATGATTGTTGGGGGTCTTGCTCTTGGGAGGGATTAATGTGGGGCTCATGGAGTGAATTAGTAGTTGTGAGAGTAGGTTGCTACAGTAAAACTGGTTGTCCGTCTAACCTCCTACTCTCTGGCTGTCCGTCTAACCACATTATTTCTCTCCATTGTGTTCATGTCCTCCACACAATGTCATCTGTCATGATGTGACACAGTCAAGGAGGCCCTCACCAGAGGCCAAACAGGTAGAGATGCCTGATTTGTGGTGTTCAGATTCCAAAGTTATCAGCTAAATCGTGGCCCCACTTTTATTAGTGCACATCAGTTATACAAATTAATAGGTTTCCTGTTGGCAGGCTTGTACATGCCATTCTTTAAACACCCTTCATCTCATTCCCTTTGTCTCTTCTCCCACTAGTTCCACATGTTTTGGGGGGCAATTAAACCCTTTTCAATAAGAACCTAGGTTCACATATTTTGCATTAGCAATAGAAAATGAGTTAGTATTCTATTGTACTCTGGCCAGATGCTATTGTCTTGTGACCTCCATTCAGTGATAGTGATCATTCCTGTGATAGTGGATATTAGTTGTGTCCCATTTTGTCATATAGGAAAGCCAGAAAAAGAAGAGTTTAAAAATGTCTTAGGGACCTAGTGTGAAATAAGTCATATCCCATTAGATGCTAAATATTTTTGAGAAATCAGGAAAAGAAACCCAGGAAATTCCATTAGGTCATGGGTGAGTGCTTGTTAATTGGGTATGCATTTACAACACAAGAGAATTATATTAAATATTGTTGTTTTCATCTGGAAAGAGCTTTGTTTCATTTGTCAGAGTTCTAGCTGTGACTTTTTGAGGTTAGTGTAAGCCACATAGATGTGGACTTCAACATTTTCTTTCAGAGGTGTATTAAAACAATGGCACTGAATTCCCCTTCCAATTTATTGGTCCCTTAATGGTTCAGTAGCCCCTCCCAAACTGTGGGTGCCACCTGCTCCTTCTGTGAGACAGCCCCCTCTTTACCTTTACTGCACCCATTTCTCTGACATTCTATTTTGCAGCTGTCTTTCTAGGTGTATGAAGAGGTGGTGGTGCAACAAGATTGCCCCTGAACAGTCTGGCATGCATCTTCTGAGTTAAAGGGCATGGTCAGAATGAGCTTCATCACGAAACAGATGCTGCCTACCATCTTCCATTAGATCATTCATTCAGTAAATACACACTCAATGTTAGAATCCACCTCCTTCTTTTACTCTTCCTTTACCTGCTCAAGAACTTACCTATAGTTACTTGTCTAGCGTTGGTGAGATGCTGTGCAGTCATGGGTTAGAATCAAAGGGATGTTTGAATAAATCTACAGTTCTTAGCTCTTCCCACTGATCTTTAAGCCATGAAGCAGCTGCATCCTTCCTGAGTCCCTTTTACTGGTAAGTAGGATTTCAAAATAATGAGTATGTGACAGAATTTTGATGAAGAAATTAAGAACGTGAAATCCAAAGTAAATTAGCCTGTCTCAACTATTGATTCTTCTGCCTACTGTGTAGGAGACTTTAGGCAAGGTATTTCACTTCATGATTCCTTGGGTCTGTCACTGACAAAATGGAATTATAGTGCTATGACTGGCAAGGGTATTTAGGAGTCCTTCCAAAGCCTCATCTCATGCCCTCAAAGGTGGGGCTTTTTGGAGCTGGCTGGATCAAGAGAGGGTGACACTGAGAGTAAGGGTATATGGCACTAAATTAGTCCACTGATTGGGGAGTTCTGAGTGTGTCTGAATGGATTTCCTGGAGAGAAGGTCCTCCCTGGGTATGGGTGGCACCATCTAAAAGGTTGTAGCCCAGATGGGATGAAAGGGAAAGGGAGGCTTGCTGCTTCCTGCTTGCTTCTTCTTGCTGACCCTGCCATGGACTGTCTCTCTTGTGCGATGCCCTCTCTCCCATCCCACTCTCCTCTCTGCTGTGGAGCCAGCTGCCTATGGACTGAAACCCGCACAAAACGTCAGCTGAAAGAAACCCTTTCTCTTTTAAATTTGGGTGTTATATATTTTGTCTCAGCAACAAGAAAAGTAACTGAGACATGCTCTTTCCTCATGGTTAGTGTGAGGATTAGGTGAGATAATCTTTGAAAAATATGTGGAATAGAATACTGTACAGGACAGATGCTCAGTTAGGGCTATGTGCTATGAAGAGGAATCAGTTTTAGTCTTTTAGATTTTTGAGTTCTGCTTCTATGTGCTTGCCTGTGGGAGAGAAGAATGAATCTACTGTGCCCTGGGATAGCTTCTTTCCCAGTCAGCGTCAGTCAAAGATCAGGTAAATTGAAAGATTTTTGCAATTATTTACATGCAGTGAGCACTCCACACAATATATCACTATTTTCTGTGAATCCCTATTTCCCTATGAGGCCGACATTGAACTAGCCATTGAATTTGATTTGGTTTGGGACCTGAATTTGAGGAACAAATGAAGTATGTGAATCAAGGTGCCACCGTATATAGGTTGCAGTTTTATGATTGTGTTCAAGAATTTTGTGCGTAGTATGATACGTGTGAGCAAAAACATGTGTCGCCATGAACCCTGGACAACACAGAAGTCTTCTGACGTTATGGAGAG
This sequence comes from Octodon degus, assembly GCF_000260255.1. Lineage (NCBI taxonomy): Eukaryota > Metazoa > Chordata > Mammalia > Rodentia > Octodontidae > Octodon > Octodon degus. Next base: position 23,824,475 of record NW_004524583.1, read on the forward strand.
CCAAACCCTGTCATCTGTAGAGTTCCTAATGTGTGGTGAGGGCTATAGTATTTGTCATCTCATTTTTCCTCAGAGCAATGTGCTGAGTAAGTGCTATACACTCTGCCGTTAACAATTTAAATTCCCATGGTTGGTACAAAGCATGAAGGAATCACAAACGAGACCTATCTTTTTTTTTTTAATTTTAAAAAATCTTTTATTTATTTATTTGTTTGCTTATTTATTTGGTGTAGGGTCTTACTATGCAGCTTAGACACATAGTAATATTCCTGTGTCAGTCTCTCCAGTGCTGGGATTATAGGGGTGTGTCACCACGTCCAGCTTTGGTGGTCTGCACGATGTCCCCAGAGTTCTGAGGTCAGCGCAGCGTGTGGTACCAGGGATCGAACCTGGGTCCTTGAGCTTGCCAGGCAGAGGCTTAGACTGCCGAGCTATCTCCCCAGTCCAAACCAGAACTATCTTAAACATGGTCTCTGAGGCAGTCACAAAACTGACCACTTCAGGGTCAGCATGTCCAGAGCATCTTTCCTCTCTGCACAGCACCCAGCTCCTGTATCAGCTTGTGTCTTTGATTCATAACAATGGGCAGAATATCCATGGGCCTGACCTGGGCCTGTGATGTGGAGCATAGGAAAAACTTGGCCAGTTTTTATTATGAGTTTTGAGTTTTTTTGTTATTGTAGAAAAACCGGGTGGATCTTGAACCCCAGATCTGGTACATAAACGGAATGTCTTTATAATCAAGCATCTTTATGAAATAGGGTGGAAACCCCAGAATCCAGGAAAGCAGAATCTTGGATTACAATTCTTTTTGTTGACAGCCTAGTGGAATGGCAAACTAAAAAAGCACACATGAAGAACAAATGATGTTTGAGGAATTGTCCTTTGACTAAATAAGTAATCATACAATGATGTCTTAGTCTCATATCTCCTCAAGGGCCATTTTATCCTGTTTCTCTCAGTACCATATCTCTGTGGACCAAGGAGGTTCTTGGCTAAGATGTGGTTTGTGCCTGTGTCAGCAGATTGAATTTATTTCTGGATGAGCTCCTTACTATCTGTCACCCAATTATCATCAATAAATATTTAAATATCAGGCCAGAGCTGCAGAGCAGAGTCCTGGGAATTAGGCCTTTGCGAGTCCCTGCTGATCATTATTAATTCAATGGCTATGGTAAATTGACTAAGAGCGCACAATGGAGCCCCTCTTGTCAGTGTGGGCTTATGCTATTGGAAGACATTTTGGATCTTCTGTTGCCCATTCCAACAAAATATAAGATGCAATTGGCTTCACACTAAATTTTCTTTTTTGCCTAAATATTTTATAAAAGTAAGGTGAACAGAGGCATTGCTGGACTGTATTGTTCTGGATGACCTGAGGTTTGTAGGGCTGCTCTTTAAACTAATGTGAATTGGCAGGCAAAACGCTTTCTGTGGACATGAATTATATGCTCAGGGTTACCTAGGCTTTTATCTGAGTTAGACAGAGAAGTTGGAGTAGATAAAAATGAAATGACCCATTATCAAGTAATCGATGAGAAAGCTACACTCTTGCAATGTTTCTGGATCAATATACAAGTTACCTTTGAGGTAGGGGAATTATTCTTGTATAGTTCAGAGCAGAACAAAGCCCGCTTCTGGCCAGACTCTTCTAGAATCCTGGGAATGAAAGCAGAGAAAATGTTGAGGGGGAAAAAAAAAAAGATGCTATCTGCGTGGCAGCCTTGTGACATAACTTTATTCCTGGGTTGCAGCCCACTTTATCATGATGTATAACCATGTTGATGATTCGCTTCATTCTGTTTGCTAGTAGCAGTGTGCCATGGGACCGTTTGGGGGACATGGTGCGGTAAACACTGGGGCACAAGCAGGAGCTCTGTATATTGACTATTGTTAACCACAGAAAGAATGGAGTAAATACGGGAGTGCCGGGTATGACCTTCAGAAGTTATTCAGTCTCTCTCTGCTTATCTCATTTGCAAAACAGGGATCATAATAATATTTGTTTTTTTTTTTTAAATTTTATTTATTTGTGTGTGTGTGTGTGTGTGTGTGTGTCTGTGTGTGTGTGTGGCCAGCTCAGCCCACCAGGGGCGGGGCTGGCTGGCATGTGGTGCTGGGGGATTGAACCGTGGTCCCTGTGCTTTGCTAAGCTTGTTCTAAGTAGGTGCTTTAGACCACTGAGCCATCTCACCAGCCCTCCATAATAATATTTGATTTGTATTTGTTAAGGGACAGATTAAATTAATAGAGGTGTACATGTACAACTTTTTTTGAAAGTCTAAATTTTAGCAAAGTAACTGAGATGCATTAGATAGAGGTGAGAGCCCTGCGTCTTTCATGGGAGCTTGGAGTTGGGGGAAGAGGAAAAGTGGCTTTTAGAGTGGACTTGACACCATCTCAGCCTGATCTACATAATCTGATTATTAGTCACAGAGTCATCCCCTTTAATTCCCATAACCTCCTGAAATACATACAGTCAAAGCTGTCTTACAGATGAAAATAATACAGTTCAGAGAAATGTACACGAGATTACACAGCCCCGAGAAGAGAAGCTGGGTTTCTAGCTGCATCTGCTAGCACCAAACACTGGCTTTTTCACGCCTCCTGCCATGCTCTGACCATGTCTTCTTTGTCCCTGAGTATTCACCATGTTAAATAGCTCAGGGCTTGCCTCTATTTAAATCAATATTTGCTGAAGATATTAAGGACACTGATACAGATCACTCTTGTTTAATGTTCTTTCATAGACAGTAATAATTATTGCTATATTTTCTGCAACGTTTGTGTGTTTTGTATTTATCTTAGTCTACCTCTCTGTGAGCATAGACTACGTTATGCTGCAACAGCGGTGTCAAAAATCTCAGTGAATCATCACTTTGTGACACGCACGTCGTGGGCTGACCGCCACCCTGTGCTGTGCTTCCTTCCTTTCAGGATCCAAGGGACCCCCTTTTGGATATTGCGCATCTCAAGGGAGAGAACAGGGGTTCAGGAGCCAGGTGGTAGCTCTCGAGGCTCTGCACAGAGGGAGCAGGTGTCCCTTCCGCTCCCATTTCATTGGCCACAGTGACAGACACTGGAGGCCATGGGGCAGGAAGAGCACCACCGTCATGGGAGGAGCCCTGCGGAGAAAGCCCAGGGAGGGGTGGGCAGGCAGGCAGCAGATGTTTCCTCAGTGATGTAGCACAGGTCACTACCTTACAGCAAGACAGCCTCGGGGCTCTGGGACGCTGAGTTCCCACTGTTGTTTATCTTCATACCTAGAAGAGAACTTTGATTTTTCTAATTTCAGCGCTTGCTTCTCCTGATGGTAAGCTTAGCTTTCCTTCTATGGGAGATGGCCTTGTTAAAAATCAGCATCTCTCTGAGAGAAGAGCAACTCAGCCGCTCCCGAGCCCTCCTGGCAGCCTGGGAGGTCACAACTCTCCTGAGATCCCTGAGCTGCTACTCTCCTGCGGGACAGTGGCTGCTCCACCTGTCCCGCAATGTGTGAAACCAGGAAACAGAAATGGGAGCCCAGCCATCTCGCTTATGTTCGGGCATTTGAAAGGTTTGTAAACACGTGAAAATGCCACTCTTCTTAATTTTTTCTTTTGAAAAGTATAGTTGTGCTTTAGAAAAATGTTAACATCTATTAGGTTTTAAAACATTTTTAATTTTAATTTAATTTTATTTTTTTGCAGAACTAGAGATCAACTCCAAGGCCTCACACATGTTGAGTAAGTGTTTCACCACTGAGCCACATTCTCAGCCTGGTTTTTTAAAAATAAGATTAACAAATTATATTTAACGTTTCCCTTTTTCATCTAATATGGGAATATCTGTATCTATATCATTCTGTATATTACATTTACACAAAAGCCCTTTCAGGTCCTTAATAATCTCTTGAGAGTATATAGGTTTCTGAGAAGATGACTTTTGAAAATATCTGTGGCGGAGTGGTAGTGGCAGGCTTGGAGCTTGGTGGCTGGAAAGATCTTTCGCTTTGGTGGAAGATTCCCGAGCTCTACCGAGCAAAGGCCCAGTGGGTTCCTACGCTGTTGCTGCTGCTTTGCAATCATCGCCAGTATTCCATACCTGGTATTTCCTGGAGGGGAGAGGCAACGAGCTAATTAAAGAAAGCTGGTTGTAGGCTGACCTGATAGCTCAGTGGACTAAAGCGCAATGCTTAGGCAGATGCAGGGACTTGGGTTCGATTCCCGGCTTGTCCTGCCGGCCCCGCCTCCGGGTGGCGCTGAGATGGCGCTTGAGACTGGGTGTGGGGGTGCGCGCCTATAATCCCAACACTTGGGAGGAGAATCACTACGAGTCCAATCTACATAGTGAGACCCGGTAGACCCGATAGACCCTGTCCTAAAAATACATTAAAAAATAAAAAATAAAAAAATAAATAAGAAAGTAAGCAAGCTGTTGCGTGAATACACTGTGTACAGCGCCTCTCTTTGGGCTCCACATCCCTGGTCTTGCATGTGCTGTTTAAGCCTCCTTCCTTATAGTGACCGAGCTTCTCCAGGTGCTGTCTTCCTTCTGCTTTTGTCCTCTGAGCACTCTGCCAGAACCCACATTTCCAGAGAGGCATGAATAGACCGAAGGACTCAGATGCGTCAGCGAGGCCAGTTCTCTGTGGCAGACTCTCCTGAGCTCTTACCCACTGCTCAGGGCAGTCCTAAAGGAGCTCTCGGCTGCATACATTGGGGTTGAAGGCCACAGTAGAATTGGTCAGTACATTGTATATTGTTATCTTTAAATTAGCTACTCAGAATACGACATATTCACATTTAATTGTCCAGACAGTCTTAGCACAAATCTTTCTTTTCAATGAACTAAGAAAACTTTGTAGTACAACTAGCTTACCCTCCCCTTTTTTTTTCTTTTTGCTTCCTTCTTTTCTCCATTTCCCCATCCAAGTTTCTCTTTGCTTTTGAAGTTTCTTTCCATTGCACAATATCTATTATACGTCGTGGATGTTGCTTACTCTTTAACTCCTCTCCCTGGGGAGACAGTGTGCTTTCAATGTGCATCAGGCTCATTTCGCCCTTGAGTGTGCTGTGCAGTTGCACCGTTTACCTTTAAAACGCTCCAGTCTATCCTTCTTTGTGGCTGAATAGTATTCAAAAGTATAAGCGGATCACATCTTTTTTATCCATTCCCCGTTTGATAGCCATTTGGATTGTTTCCAAGCCCCAGCTATGACAAATTGAGTTGCTACAAACATGAGTGCACATATATGAGTGTGGCACGATGTTTTTAATTCTTCTGGGAAGATACCAAGAACAGGAATAACTGGATCAAAAGGGACCTCGAATCCTAGTTGTTTTTTTTCTTTGCCGAACCAGGGATTGAACTCAGGCCCTTGCGCCTGCCAGGGAAGCACTTATTCCACTGAGCCATCTCCCCGGCCCCTCGAATCCTAGTTTTTTGAGGAATCTACATATTGGTTTCCATGGTGAGTGCATCAGCTCACTCTCCACCAATGGTGGGGAGAAGGGGTCCTTTTCCCTCACAGGCCACATCAGCATTTGTTATTGGTTGACTTCCCGATGACCGCCCTTCTTTCTGGGATGAGATGGAATCTCAGTGTTGTTTTGATTTGCATCTCTTAAATGACCAGTGATGTTGAACATTTTTTCATATATTTACTTGCTGTCTGTATTTCTTCATTTGAGATGTCTGCATTCATCTCAGATGCTCATTTTTTGAATTGGGTCTTCAAATTTGGGAGGTCTTTTTTTTTTTTTTTTAATATGTTCTCAATAGCAATTCTTTGCTGAACAGCTGGCAACCATTTTTTTCCCACATTGTGCATTGTCCCTGCTATGTTGGTGGCTTTTCATCCTGTGTAAAAAGTTTTCAATAAGATGAGATCCTACTTGTTGATTCTGTGTAACAGTTCCTGTGCAACTGGAGGTTATTCATAAAACTTTTGCCTATACCAGTGTCTCCAGGAGTTTTACCTATTCTATCTTCCAGCAGATTTAATGTTTCTGTTTAAATATTCAGATCTTTGATACATTTTCAACTTAGTTTAGAGCACTGTGAAAGACCTGGGTCCAACTTTAATCCTTGGCATGTGCAGAGCCAGTTTTTTTCCAGCACTATTTATTAAAGAAGCTGTCTTTCTTCCAGTGAATGTATTTGGTACCTTTGTCAAAGATAAGGTGTCTTCTGAGTGTGACTGGAGTTGTTTTTGCATCTTCTAATCTCTAATCTGTTCCACTGATCTTTGGATCTGTTTTGAATCACAGGGGGGTTTATAGTGTAATTTCAAATCAGGGATTGTGATGCCCCCTGCCTTGTCTTTGCTGCCCAGAATTGCCTTTGTTATTCTAGGTCTCTTCTGCTTCCCAATCAATTTGAGGATTGCTCAGTCTAATTCTGTGAAATAGGCTATTGGAATTTTTATTCAAAATTGCTTTAAATTTGTATAACAGTTTTGGAAATGTGGCCATTTTCACTATATTGGTTCTTCCTTACCAATGAGCAAGGGATATCTTTCCATTTTCTGATATCTGCTTCAATTTCTTTTTTCAGAGTATGGTAGTTTTGAATATAGAGGTCTTTTACATTCTTAGATTGATTCCTAGGTATCTTTGTTTTAATGATATTGTGAAAGGTGTTGTTTTCCTAATTTCTTCCTCAGTTAGTCTGTTATTCATGTACAGCAATACTATTGATTTTTGAGTATTGACTTTGTGCCCAACTAAGTTACTGAATTTGCTTATTAAATCTAGCATTCTTTTAGTGAAATTTTTGCCGGCTTCTATGTAGAGTATCATATCATTTGCAAATAATGATAATTTAACTTCTTCCTTTCATATTGTCACTCCTTTTATTTTTTCTCTTGTCTAATTTCTCTGATTAAAGTTTCTAGGACTATGTTGAATAATACTGGAGGTGGTAGACATGCTAGTTTTGTTCCTGATTTTAGAGAGAAAATTTTCAGGTTTTGTCCATTTAGTATGATGTTGACTGTTGGTTTATCATAGATGCTTTTATCAGATGGAGTTAAAGACTATCTATTACAATTTTCTGCATGGTTTTTTTTTTATCATGAATGGATGCTGAATTTTGTCAAAAGCTTTTTCTGCATCTATTGAGATGATTGTATATTTGTCCATGGTTCTCTTAATACAGTGTATCACATTTATTGATTTATGTATGTTGAACCATCCCTTCATCCCTGGGATGAGTCCAACTTAGTCATAGTGTATAATCTTCTTGATTATAATAATAATAATTATTGTTATTACTGTCATTATTAATGCTTTGCTACATTCTGTTTGCAGTATCTTATTGAGGAATTTTGTATCTATATTCATTAATGAGATAGGCTTGTAATTCTGTTTCTTAGTTGGGTTCTGCTCCAGTTTTTGTATTATGGCAATTCTTGCTTCCAGGAATGAATAGGGGAGTATTACTTCCATATCAGTTTTATCAAAGAATTTGAGAAGTAATGGTGAAAGATCTTCTTTAAAATTCTTGAAGAATTCAACAGTGAATCCATGAGGGTCTGGGATTTTTCTGGGCCTTGTATGTTTTTAATAACATCTTTGATTTCGTTGATTGCTATTGATTTATTTAGAATTTTTATCTTCTTGATTCAGTTTTCATAATTCATATATATCTAGGAGTCTATCCATTTGTTTTGCATTTTCCATCTTATTAGAATGCAAACTTTCAAAGTAGGTATTGATGATGCTCTGAGTTTCTACAGGGTGCTTTTCCTTTGTGATTTTTCCTTTTTCATTTCTAATGACTGTATTTGAGTCTTTCCCTTTTTTAAATAAGGTTGGCTAAGGGTTTGTCAATATCATTTAATCTTTTAAAGAATCAACTCTTCAATTCATTGATTCTTTGTATTGTTTATTTAATGTCGAATGCATTAATTTCTGCCCCAGTTGTTATAATTTTCTCCCTCACATGAGCTTTTCACTTATCCTGCTCTTCTTTTCCTACCAGTTTGAGGTTCACCATTAAGTTGTTTATTTGTGCTTGCTCTTTTCTTGAAATGGGTACTCACTGCTATAACTTTCCTTCTTAGGACTGCTTTCGTTGTGTCCCATAAGTTCTGGTATGTTGTATTGTCAGTATCAATTAATTGTAGCAACTGTCTAGCTTATTCTTTAATTTCATCTGTGACCCATGGATTGTTCAGGAGGATGATATTTAATTTCCATTTGTTTATGAAATTCTTATGGTTTCTTTTGATACTGGTTTCATTTTCATTACACTATGGTCTGATAAATTACATGGGATAACTTCAATTCCTTTGCACTTACTTAAGCATATTCTATGAGCTAGTATGCAGTCTATTGTGGAGAATGACTTATGTGCAGCTGAGAAGAATGTGCATTCTGAAATGTGCATTCTGATGATAGGGGGTAGAACACTCTACAGACACCTACTAAGTTCTTTTGTTCAAAAGTTTGGTTCAGTTCTAAGATTTCACTGTTGAATTTTGTCTAGTTGATCTTTTTGTGTCAGTGGAGTATTAAGATCCCCCAACACAATTGTGTTAGTGCTTATTTTATTTTTCATGCCTATTCATATTTATTTTATGTAATTGGGTGCACTGGTATTTGTTGCATAAATATTTATATTTGTTATCTCTTCTCCTTGGATTATTCCCTTTACAAGGTTATAGTAACCTTTTTTATCTCTCTTAACTAGTCTTGGCTTGAAATTCACACTTTGTCTGCAAATAGAATAGCTACCCATGTTTTATTTGGGTTCCTGTCACAGGGAGTATTGCTTTCCATCCTTTGACTTTCAGTCTTTGAATTTCTTTTAAAATAAAATTAAATATGTTTCTTGTGTGAAACATATTGTTGGATCTTGCCTCTTGATCCGTTCTGACAGTCTGTGTCTTTTGCTTGGTGAATTGAGACCATAAACGTTGATGGTTATAACTGATATGTACTGACTAACCTTATTCATGTTAGTTTACTACTGTTGGCTCCTTCACTCCTTTTTACCTTCTTTTGTTAAATTATTTACCTTGCCTGGTGGATTGCTTCTGCTAAGGTTAATGGAGTTATAGTTCTTGTTATCTTTTTCTAGAATGTCCTTCAAAACATTTTGGAGTGTTGGTTTCATGCTTATAAATTTCCTTAGATGTTCTTTATCATGAAAGGATTTCTTCTTCAGTTTTTTTCCCTTTGGCCAGCTCAGTCCACCCTGAGGGCAGGGCTGGTGCAGCATGTGATGCTGGGGATCAAGCCATGGTCCCCTGCACCTGCCTAAGCAGGTGCTTTAGACTGCTGAGCTATCTTGCCATCCCATACTTCCTCAGTTTTGAAAGGTAGTTTTCGGGTCCATCAGTCTGAGCTGAAGTTTCTTTTGCTTTAGAGCTTGAAATGCTCCCTTCCAAGCTCTCCTTTACTTGACAGGTTGTGCTGAGAAGTCAGCTATGATTCCAATGGGCTGTCCTTTATAGGTGATTTGTTTCTTTTTCCTGGCAGCTTTTTTTTTTTTTGGCAGAACCGGGGATTGAACTCAGGTCCCTGTGCTTGCCAGGCAAGCGCTTATTCCACTGAGCTATCTCCCCAGTCCCAAATATACTCATTGGCGTGGAACTGGGGATTGAACTCAGGCCCTTGTGCTTGCCAGGGAAGCACTTATTCCATTGAGCCATCTCCCTGGCCCTTCCCTGGCAGCTTTTAAGAGTCTATTCTTGCATTGAATTTCTGAAATCTTGATAATGATATGCATGCCTATAGTTTTTAAAATTTTGGTTAATTGGAGTTTTATGTGTTTCAGTTATTTGTATGTCAAATTCTTTTTTTCTACTAGGGAAATTTTCTGCCATGCCATCTATGAACATTTATTTATTGTATTATTTGTGATATTTCTTGCCTTTTCATCGACTATAGTCAATCTTAAGTTATTTTTCTTTGTCTCAACTATCAGCTGATCTATTGATTTCTTATGGTCTCTTGCTATTTTTAAGAAATTTTCTTTTCATGATTACCAACTACAAGCCTGTCTTCTATATCTCAGATACGTTCCTTACCATGGCTTAATCTACTGCAGATCCTTTCAGTGGAATTTTTTTTATTGTTCTGGATGTCTCCTTAAATCTGCCTTAGGGATTACATTTCTTTTCTATGCTGAGCACTCATGTCTTCCATAATATTCTTAAGTGACTCTTTTTTTGTCTGTGTCTGCTCTAGAGTCACTAAGTATGGTTTTCCTTGTGGATACCATCTGTGCAGTTATCTGAGAAATTATTTCTGATTTGATTTTTTTTAAAGCCTCATTCTGTTGCTTTGTTGTTACAAGTTCAGAAAGGCCAGGTGGATGACCTTCAGATTTTCCTGCCTGATTGCTTCCTGGCTTTGCCTTTGATGAGCTGGGTATCTGGGCTTATATCTTGTTCAAATGTACTCTTATTTTCTTTTCTTTCTTTTCATGTTTCATTCCTGGCATGATGCTTGTAAATTGCTTATGATGGCTTGTTTTATTACTAGTATTTTGAACCCCTAGAAAATTATTACTTTACCAAGGTATCTTCCTGTTACAGCTGGTTTTGAGTTTTGAATCCATTGCATAATCCTATGCCTTCAATTTATTGAGTATGAGAAGTTGCAACATGCTTGGCCCAGTCCCTGCTTCTTTGGCATGATGCCACAGAATTTTCCACAATATTTAGTCAAACTCAGTCATGGAATACCAGGAAAAATAGCTGTTTTGAAGAATTATGTCACTATTGGCTATAGTAGTACCATCAGCCATGACAGTAGCATCAAACATAGCCTAGAAATTGACAAACTGTGCCAACCATTAATTTACTACCTTTAACTATAGAAAGTAGATTTGTGGTTTAATAAAAAAAGTTCTAAAATAAACCAGAAAATTATATGCATTATATAAGTCCTTAATATGTCAATTTTGCCCTCAAGGGATAATTTTAAAATGGGTTATGGAGAAAATAGAGAAGTGAAAGAAGAGAAAGAGATTAATAATAAGGTTGGAGGACAAAGGGGGATCATTCTATCTTTAGGAAACTGGTGGAGAAGACTGGAGTGAAGGAGAGAAAGAATAGATAAAAAGAAGAACAAGACAGATCCACAATCACAAAGTGGATAGAAGCCATGTTCACATTCATATAAAAACACAAACAATGAAGATAACAAAAACATAACCATCACCATCACAACAAAAACAAAGGAGAGAGAGAGAGAAAAAAAAATCTACTTCCAAGTATGTCTGTGCTGTCACTGACAGACAACGTATGGAGACAGAGTCCTGGTCCATGCAGATCTATCCCAGCAAGCCAGTGGTAGCTCTTTGGTAGGGTAGTGGATAAGCTCAGCAGGCCTGCACCTTCTGGCCCAGACCAGACTCATTCAGCTTCAAGTTGTCAGCATACCTGCTATGGAGCTGAGCTCGCTTGGGTGCTGAGCCAGCAGCTGTTCTGAGTTCTTAGCTCAGTTAACCCTTCTGCAAGATAGCTCCTGACTAATTGCACTCTTGCATGAGACAACTGAGCCCTCAGTCCTCACTGCCAGCTAGTGCAGCCCTTCACCCTGCTGCTCGCTTCCACTGCTCCATCTCTATGGAGGCCTTTGAAGTCACCAGCAGTCACTGTGTGTTTGCATGTTTGAATAGCTCTTCTTGCACAGTGAGTCCCATCTCAGGGAGAAGCCTCCTCTGGCCACATCTTTCTTCTTTGTTGAAGTTTCTCTCTTTACTCTCTCCATGAGCTTCAATTTATGCTTCATTTTCTTCCAGGGTCCAGGGGACCCAATTTTCTCTTTCTTGTCTTCCTCATGTTGTTATATTTGAGTATCTGGATGACAAGTCTCAGAGAGGCTCTTTCTCTGCTGTTTGCTGCTCCACCAACTTGTGCTCTCTGCTCCAGAACAGATTTTATTTATTTATTTTTTATATTAATTTTATTGAGAAAGAAGTAGCAAAGAGACAGTTTCAAAACAAGTTAGGAGGACAGTTGCAATAATTAATACATTGCATATTGTTGTCTTTGTAGTAGTTATTCATAGTACAAGATGCAGACATGGTATCTTGTTTAAACACTATTAGTTCAAAACTTTCTTCTCACTGAACTTAGAGAAAGTAGCTGTATATCTATGCTAACGAATATATATATATATATATATTCAATGCAAAATGGTTCTTCATTTATATCCCCCTTTTCTGTTTACTTTTGTCAGAGTTGGGTATTCCATTGCCATTCATGTATTGTACGTACATGAATTCAGCAAAAATAATCCAATATAGTCCAGTAGCCTATAGTAGTAGTGCATTATGCACATGACTGGCACTGTCAGAAGTTGTTGACTTGAGCCTTTTATAGCTCAGCATATTAATATGGCTTTAATTTTATACCTTATTTTTATGCTTTTTTTTTTGCTGGATGGTTAAGACCAAGTTAAAGCAAGACTTATATAATTAAAAATGTAACTTTTGTATCTGCAGAGGTCAGTCAAATCCATACCCTGTACAGCACCTTGTAGATCTTTTGTCAGTGACAGCCATGTGGATGAGTCACGACCACTGCTTGACCTATTTGTTCTCTGTGAAAGCCTGAGAGAATGTTTTCACTCCATGTGATTCTCCTTAGGCACAGTCTACATTGTCAGTCACTTTCCTCTGTGGCCCCATAATCTCCTTGATCAGAAAATTTGGGACATCACTGAGTTATAGGATGTTACAGTACAGGTTCTCTTATGTCCAGGACAGATTTTAAATACAGCTAATGACAGTACCTACAGCATTGGGAAGGCCCAGCTAGGTCAGAAATGCCTTCTGTAGTCGGTGCATGTCTGTCATGACTGCTTTCAGTTTCCTCTATCAGTGTCATTACTGACATATATAATAAATTTTGTCTTCAGAAAGCCACTATGTTGTATCACAAACACATTGCTGCATCTCACATGGTTGGTCCTTACTCAGGCTGTGTTACGGATGGGTTCCTCCATCTGCCTGGCCATACTGGGAGCTCAGTTCTGGTGAGCAGGGAGTGGGAGCTGGGAGACGGTGCCAATGTTTGGTGGGGACAGGCCAGGCTATCTGTTGCCTTGGAGACATGGACAAACAAGTATGGGATCACACTGGTTGTGGGAGTTTGGGCTAGGAAAGCAGAAAGGGATGACTATCAGCATTCTTCATTTCGCATTACACTGACTGTGAGGCTGAGGTAGGTGTCCACAGAGAGAGCACATAGGAGAGGGAGCTCTGAGACTGTAAGACTTACAACAACCTCATGCTCTTCTGTAGAGGAATCTGCTAGAACAGTGGCTGACACTTGATAGAGCCTAGAGGTTGCTGGGACTCACATTTGTCCTCTTTTTACCACACTTACCACCACAATCTTGCTAGATAGCAGTAGAGACAGTATACAACTTCATATCTTTGTTTTTCCTCTAGGGGCATTCACATGAGATTCACCACTGAGTATTGAGCTGGTCCTTTCCAGATCTGCATATTTAACCTTTTATCCTTTTCCAAATATGTTCATTGTTTTGCAGACATAGCCATATACTCCTGTATTGCTCTACCTCATTAAGAACTTTTATGAGGAATGACTATTAAGTGCTCCTAGATTACTTTTTATCATGTGTTTGGGTGATGACATGGTTTTTCTCTGTTGGCTTACTAACATGGGGACTTATGACAAGTTTCTTAATATTGAATTTTTTATGTTATTGGACTAAAACTTGCCTAATATACTAGTCTTTTGTCAGGTTTTGAAGTCAGTAGTATTGAGTTTCCAGAAAGAATTAGAAAGCTTTAATTCTTTATGCTCTGGAATGTAACACTAGCAATTTAGAAGAATTACTCCACAAATCCATCTAGGCAAAGTTGTTATTAAAAGGACAAGTATTTGCAAATTTTGTAATTTCTGTCAAAGTTATTGATCATTTTAAAATTGATTGATAGATTACATTAGGGATTGAGCCCAAGCTTTTTGTACTAAGCTATAGACCTACTCTTTTTTATTATTTATTTGGAGACAAGATCCTGCTAACCTGCCCAGGCTGGGGTCTAGTTTGCATCACTCCTACCTCAGCCACCCAAAATTACAGACATGTGTTACTATGCTCAGCTACTTGTCTGCATGTTGATAAATATTTTCTTAGAAAATTTTTGTTTTGTCCAGGCTTTCAAAATTATTGACCTTGAGCTATATATCATATTATTTTGTTTTTTAATTCAACAGTATTTTTTATTATCTGCATAGTATTGCATCATGTGAATATATGATAATTCAGTTTTATATTTTAATCTCTTGGTCTCAAGTAACTGTAAGAGAGGCTCCATTTTTCTTCCCGAGTTCTACTGCCAGCTCTGTCCTATGTGATCTTGTTAAGTCATCTGGCCTTTGCACTGAAATATATTGTGCTGTAGCAGAAACAGTGGCAACACATTTCAGCCCTGTGGTTGTGAACACAACAATGCCCCCTGGAGGCTTTGGAGGCAGCAGCTCCCCTGGTGGGTCTGCTCTGAGGGGCAGTCCCTCCACCAGATGCACACCAGGGAGGACTCCTCCAACCTTCTAACAATTGTGCAAGGTCATGAGTCCTTGCACTAAATCTCTTTAGGTGAACACAACTTGCAGGGTTTCCACCTCTTGTTCTGTACCTTTGAGACAGGAATTGATATCATTACCCCAGCTGTCTAGAAGAGAAAGATCAGGCATAGAGAGATTATTTCTTGCCTAAAGGTCCTAATGTCTATGCAAAACTCCAGGCTCCAAAGGAATCAGGGTTTTCATCCTTCTAGCATGAGGGCTGGGCAAGCCATGCACAGCGTTACCATGCCCCCGCCCCTGGGATTGCTGTGAGGACCACACGCAATCATTCCCATGGCGGCCGGGCTAGGATGCAATCAAGCCAGGAGCCAGGCGCTGTGCTTATTTACTATGCGTAGTGGACAAATATACCCTCTTTTTCTGCTATTCTCAAAATAGTCCAAGTATAAATAGGAAGCAGAAAGAAGAAATAATTATCTCACAACAGAGAAAATATAATGAGAAACGAAGGGACGGGACACGTTTGTTCTTAGTGTGTGTTAATTCACATATCATTTATTAAATATAAACATATTGACTTGACTCATCGCATGCAGGCTCCAGCTGTAGTCAGGCTACAAAGTGCCGGGTGGATGTCGTGCCTGCCATGTGGTGCAAGCATGCTGGAAACGGCAAGGAAAGGCCTCAGAGGTGGAACTTCAGGCTGCACTTTTCAGGATGGAGACTTTGGGCAGAGAAGGGAAAGAAGGTAAATTCAGAATCCCAGAATGGCATATTTATGATGGATTTTAGGCATTAGGTGAGGCAGGTTTCCTAGTGTATTTTCCCAGACACTCATCCTCAGAGGAGTCCTTGCAGGAACAGTTCTGGCGTTAGATACTACATGGAGACCCCAGACAATGTTGAAAAGTTTAAAGTGTTCGCCTGAGGGCCAGCCAGAGAGCTCAGCGGACTAAAGCGCCTGCTTAGGTACAGCGCAGGGACCGAGGAAACCCTGGCATCTGGAGCCATACTGGCCCCATCCCCAGGCTCCACCCCGGAGTATGCTGAGAGGCGATTGAGACTGGGTGTGGTGGCCGGAGCCTGTAATCCCAGCACTTGGGACACTGGAAATAGGCAGATCACTACGAGTCCGATCTGTGTAATGAGAC
The DNA here is from genome assembly GCF_000260255.1 of Octodon degus. Taxonomy (NCBI): domain Eukaryota; kingdom Metazoa; phylum Chordata; class Mammalia; order Rodentia; family Octodontidae; genus Octodon; species Octodon degus. The sequence continues at coordinate 23,840,123 of NW_004524583.1, forward strand.
CCTGTAGACCCATACTAAATACATAAAAAAATAAAATAAAATAAATTAAGTGTTCTCCTTAACTCAGGATTGTATTCTTGGTCCATGGAAACTTTTTTGATCTATCTATTAGCATCGACCATAGTCCAGAGCATGCACGCGGTCCGGAGAATGTTCCCCACTGTATCTGTGCAGGCAAAATGAGGCAGGGAGGCCAAAGGTGACAGTGCCACAGGACAAGCTCCAGCACTTTGATTTTCCCAGCAGCTAACCAGGTACCTGGTGCATACTAGCCAGGGAGATGGCTCGGTGGTCGAAGTGCCTGCTTGGCAAGTGCAAGGACCAGGATTCAATCCCTGGTACCACATACTGTGCTGGCCCCTGAAACCGGATGTGGTGGTGCACACCTGTAATCCCAGCACTTTGAAGGCTGAGATAGGAGGAACACTATGAGTCAGAACTGTGTACTGAGACCTTGTACCAAATAAATAAATCTTAAAAACAATTGTTCACTGTCAAATTCAAATTTAACTGGAAATCCTATATTTTTATTTGTTTTAGGATAATATAGAAATATTTCTACTCATGCATGTTTCTTACTAATCAGCAAAAAACCCCAACATACACTTGCATTTTATTTTTCAATATGCTTTGCAGTGGGTCTGAGAAGATGAATCAGTCATGTACAACTTATATTCTTTCGCATTCCTTTCACAAAAGGGAATACAAGCAGGGAGGTAACAAGGCATTTATTTCATCAGTGTGAGCCCTACCTCATGCAGGAGGGACCAGCGAACTCCTCTAGCAGGGGGACCTGCTGAGACAGACCTGGGGGAGCTCTGCAGAGACCGGGAGAGGCCTGCGAAGGCGTGGGGAAGACCAGCTCCTAATAAGGAAGGCAGTTTAGAAGGCACAAGCGAGGACGCTTGCAGGCGCATGCTGCTAAGACTGAATTTTTTTTTTTTTTTTTGTGGTACTGGGGATTGAACTCGAGACCTTGGGCTTGCCAGGCAAGTGCTTATGCCCTTAAGCTATCTCCCCAGCCCAAGACTGAATATTTGTAGGTACAAAATTACTGGAACTCAGACCATTCGTTTTGCGCAGCACAGACCAGGGTGCAGATTACGCAGTGCGAAGCCTGTGGAAGCGCTCCTGCTCACCGTTTGCCTGTGCTGCTCTGCAGGCTTCACTGAGGATGAGCGCAAAGCATCCTTCATTCATGTCCCAGGAGGATCCTGACCCTAGGACAAACGAACAATTAAAAAAAAGCTGTACTCTTCCACCCTATGGATCATGATTCCGCCTGAGTCTACAGGGTGGATTTCAAAGAAATAGCTGTAGCTCAGTTCCACAAGTAACGCCTCGCTACCAGTAACTGTCACGGTCATTATGCATGTCCACAACACACTAGAACTTTGTGCAATATCCTATCCTCAAACTCTTAGAAGTGCTGGTCATTTACTTGCCATTCCAGTATTTATCTTATGTTTTACTCTAGTACTTCTTTGCTATCATGAAACTTTTTCTGAGTTCAATTGTTTGGAAACATTTAATTTTCTGAATATTGCTTAATCTTAATTTTTGTTCTAAGATTTATACTATATCTTTGACTTACAATTTATTTAAAAGACATCGTATGATATCTTCTCCTAGTATTAGAAACTTTAAAAAGTATAATTCCATTTTCTGTTGACTTTAAAAAAAAAAAACAGGTTTGTACCTAAAAAAATAAATAAAAAAAATAAAAAATAAAAAAAAGCTGTAAGAGCAAAACAGCAAAAAATAAATAAATAAATTTTAAAAATTTAAAATTTCCTCTTTTTCTGCTGTTGGATGGTTGTTGAGTCTGTTTGCTTTTCTTTCATGCTCAGTTTGGGTTTGAACTATCCTCTTTATTTTTTTTCTTTTTTTGAGACAGGGTCTCATTCTGTGGCCCAGGCGAGCCTCAACCTTGTGGTCCTCTTGCCTCAGCCTCCCAGCATTCTGGGATTTATGTTTTTGAAAGCACAAGCCAAAGCCCAGTACACCGCAGGTAGTTTTTGCATTGCATTCTTCTCATGTGGGTTATTTCTGATGAAGCACTCGGGCGAATTTGCTTCTGCAGAGAAGGGTGATGACTTGCTTAAAGTAGTGATTAATTGCACTTCCATCCCTCCCTTTGCTCATTTCGTAAACATTAGCAAATGCACACTCTAGGCCAGAAGCCGCGTGCAAGGCACAGATCAAACGGATAAAGCACAGTCCGTGTGCTGAGGGAGCTGACAGGTTAAACAAATACTTGCAATTCGTTGAGCCAGCTCAGCTGCAGGAGCAGCGCAGAGGTGTCGGACAGGGGGCTCTGCAAGGGAGCCGCTGAACCTGTGGGCGCTTGCCGGGCACTGCACGGGAAGACTCACGGGCTGCATGCTGGGAGCGAATAGGCCTTTTCAAAGAGCAGAGAGGAAGGGTGGGGGTGGCAGTGACCCACAAAGGCAAGGAGAATTTGTTGTTTGGTGAGCGGCCTCCACAGACAGAAGAGGACCCCTTGAGATCCAGGAGAGAAAGCAGCATAAATTCTTTACTTTTTATATAAAAAATAAATTTGCCAATACCTTGTATGTGGCTCACACAGTTCGGCACATATGATTTATCCATAAGATGTTCCCAATTTGTGGGAGGCCAGGAAGATAGCTCAGTAGAATAAGCACCTGCCTGGCAAGCACAGGGACTTAAGTTCAATCCCCAGCACCACAAAAAAAAAAAAAAAAAAAAAAAAAAGATGCTTCCAATTTATCACCTCATAGCTCCCACCTCAGGCTGCAGCAGTGCCAACAGGTATCTAGATAAAGTAGGTTCCCTATCAATCCAGGGTTTCTCAACATGTGGGTTATGGAAACAGAATGTCTAAGACACCTAGTTATTATTATTGCTTTGTAAAAAGCAAAACTCCTAGCCTATCCTAGATTAGCGGAATCAGCACTGTTCAGAAAAGGGGCTCAGGAACCTGTCTAATGAACTCCTTATGTGATTCTTATTGTAATGCGCTCTGGCTGTGTTAGGGTTTATATCTGGGTGTCCCCCAGACCTCATGCACATTAGGTGGTGCTTTTGCAAGGTGGCTGGATGGATTATGGGGATCTTAGCTGGCCTGCTGTGAGGAGAATGGGTCTACTCAGAAGTCATGGCCCTTGCTCGCTCCTCCCTTGGTCTCTGTGCTTCCTGTCTGCCAACCTGTGGGCAGCTCTCCCCACCATGGCCCTTTTCCATGCCCTCCTGGCTTGAAGCCAGCTGACCAGGAACTGCAACATGAGCCAAAACTTACCGCTCCTTCCTTCAGTTGTGCGTGACAGGTATTTCATCCAAGCAATGAGGGAAATAACTAAGATAGGCTGGTGGGTATGAGCCCTAGACTGGGTGGCTTAAGTAGCTGAGATTTTCTCACAGTTTTGAAGCTGGGATTCCAAAGTTAAGGCCGGGGAAGGCTCTGCCAGGGCTCACAGCTGGCCACTGTCTCACTGCGTTCTTGATGTTACAGAGCAAGCTCTTTTCTTACAGGGTCTCTTGGATCAGGGCTTTGCCCTTAAGCTCTCATTAACCTCTGTCAACTCCTTCAAGGCCCCATTTCTAGAACAGACACAGGATGGGGCAATGGGGGCTTCAACTTGGGACATTTGAAGGGGGTCAGACACAGTTCAGTCCGTGGCACTTATGTTTGCTGGAGTCGGAGGACCACTGCTCTGCTCACCTAGGAAAGAAGCAGTGCAGTGAGGGGCATCCTGGTGGTAGCGTCTTTGTTCCTGAGTCAGATCTGAGAGGAAGAGCAGAGCCCTGTGGGATTTTCGGCTCCTTCCCTTGCCGGTTGAACTGACATTCTCTGCTAGACACACACAGGAACCCAAAATACAATCCACATTTAGCTAAAACATGTAACAGCCATAAGAAAAAAGAGTGGAAAGGGTTTGGTTGCTGGGTGGGACAGGTTAGGCTAGATCGTTCTAGCTCTCAACCCGGAGTCCAGTGGGAGTGGGCAGACGCGTGTGGTGTCACCCGCTGCCCAAGCAGCATCATTTCTAAAAAAGGCTTTATGATTATGCTGAGTCTTGAAATGTTTTTGTTAACACAACTCCTCTTGCCATCAGCTCAAGATGTCAAGTAGTAGCAGAGAACAGACACTGACAGTTCATCTTGGCCCTTGAAGAAAGTGTCTCCATCCAACGCGTTGTTTACCATTTACATAAGAAATCACCGGCTGGCAGACCCGAGGACAACTGAGCCAGGCTGACGTGGTGTGAGTTTGCTCTTCAATTGCAATGGAGCTGTGTTTGATTCATCCTCTTCCGTTGTTGCTTCTCACCTCCACTGAACCTTCCCCAAGACCACAACAAATGTCACCTCAAAGGTTGCACACTGGACCCCAACCTCGAGGAATGGAAGGATGGCGGCACTGGCTCCTTCGCATAGCACAGCGTTTGGTGCCAGCATTGGGGTGGGAAAGAGTGGACAGGAAGGTCTTCAAGGTTAAAGAATGAAGGAAGCAGGAAGCTCATCATGAGGCCGACGGTATCCACGCTGCACACGACCAACTAGGGGATCTTGCGGGCTCGGTGTGCTGTCAGTGACGCGCCCTCATGGCCCCCAGACCTCTCTGTGACAGGAATAACGCACTCTCGTCCTGAGAGACGAGAGGACTTGAGACATTCCCCTGGCAAAGGGAAAATTTCATGAGGAGGGCACTAGCAGTCACTCTCAGATATCTGAGAGATTTTTGGAAGAAGAATCAGACTCATACCAGACAAATCAGCACATATCTCTAGCTCCATAAAGAAAATCATTAAAAAGAGTTTGGCAAGTAGAGGGTCCAACTCTTATCTGTCTGATCGGGAATTGTTAGCCATTTTAACAAGTTTATGGCAGCTACTCTGTAACTGTGCTTGTTTTGTGATACAAAAAATATTGCAATATTTTCTGTAGACATTAACATGAGGCTAGAAAGACATGAATACAAACCAAGCAAATTTCTTTGTAAGACAAGAAATTCTTTTTCCTTCGACCAGATGGGTGATTTGATTGCAGGTCCAGCACTGACTGCCCGCACTGATCTGGGATGCTTGTTTCGAGGCTCAGCTGTCTGCTGCCCATGTCCCCACCCCCTCAGGAGGCGACACCTAAGATCTTATCCCGAGGGCTCGAGAAGCTCAATTTTAAAACAGTAAGCTTTAGCTACAATGCAAGTATTTGACTATACTTGGATAGGTTTCTAAACTTTTTCTTTTTACTTATTTATTTATTGGATGGGGGTTCTCACGACATAGTTCAGACTCGTAGTGATCCTCCTGTCTCAGCCTCCTTGTGCTGGGATTACAGATGTGGGCCACCACATCCAGTTCCAGGGCCTGCATGGCATGTGGTACTGGGGATTGAACTCGGGTCCTTGGGCTGGGCAGGCCAGTACTTGGATGGCTGAGCTATCTCACCAGTGCTACCTGGTTAGTTTTGTATACTTATTTTTAATTGACAGTAACAATAATAACGATCCTTGAGCACTGTGCCAAGCTTTTTATTATCCATTAAATTCATTCAGGCCTACAGTGACTGCCACATCACCTCTGATATGGCACTGTACAGAAACCAATACTCAGGGACTTACCCAGAGTTGTAAAGAAAGGAAGTAAATTTTTTTGTTTTTTTAAAATTTTTTATTCAATTAATTTTTTTTGCGAAACTGGGGATTGAACTCAGACCCTTGTGTTTGCCAAGGAAGCACTTATTCTACTGAGCCATCTCCCAGATCCCTCAAGAAGTAAATTTTTTCAGTGCCACACTTTATTCATTTTTTAAAATTCTTTTTCCTTAATATTCACTAATCAAGTATTCAAGTTTTATCAGTACACTGACAGTCAGTCTCACTGAACACAAGGAAGGCGTACATCTTTTAAATTAACCCAAACAGATCACCAAATAAATAAATAAATATTCATCTTAAAATCACAAAATCAAACTCTTTTATGTAACAACTTAGAACAGCCCTTCATCACAAGCACACTACAGGAGGTAAAATTTGATCCGCACCTGTCTTGTTGCGAATCCCACTACCTCCAAGGAGAGAGGCCTCTTTCACTCAAGCCCTTGTTTGCTTGGGTGCACCCTCGCTTCTAATGGCTACATATCTAGGACAGGAAGAAGACTTGTGGGTAGGAACTGCAAGCATCTGGGGCTGAGGAGAGTTCTAAGGCCTCGACCAGTGGGTAAGGGATAGAAAGAAACACAGGAACTTCTCCCCTTGTGGACTTTATTTATTTATTGTAAAAGACCCACATAAAACAATCAAGGGGCTGTTTCAAAAGAGCCTGTCTTTCCTCCATCTTTGAAGAGACCAACTTTCCAGATATTACCTAAAAACGTCCCCATTCCACCCTCACTTCGTTTGAGATCAGCAGTTCAGAGATCTGGGCTTCACTCCCAGGAGACCATGAACTCAGTTTGAATCTGTCACTGCTGTCCTCTAGGGTGCAGAGGCGAAGACGAGTGTCCTTGGGCTGTCTGTGGGGACTGTCTGAACATGGTGATGACCATGTCTTCTGTGTGGAAGTGGGTGGAGTGAGGGACTTGTAGGGCCAGGCCGTGTAGTCAAAGGCAGTGCAATAAACCCTCACAAAGTCAGGGCTCAAAGTTTTCAGCCTCAGCCATTCGTGGATTTTTCATTATAATTTAACTAATAATTACTTAAAATCCCCCTCCCCAATTTCCAGGAAACTGCAAATATCTTCCACAATTGTATTTTATTGTGGGAGGCTTCCAACTAGCCAGTCAAAGAGCGTTATTCAGTTCTCCTTGCTGCTGATTGGCTGCTATCCTGTGACCCATCTCGCCCTGGGCATTCCTGCATCCTAATAGGTTGCTACGCTCCAATGCTCTTGGTTTTGTTCTTGTTAAAGCCCTAAGATCCCTCAGACGCTGCCAAAATGCCCTGTACCTTCTAAGGCTTTTTTTATACAGCACTTTATTAAGTTAAAATCACATAACTGTGGGGGACATAGCAACTTAGGGTTTAAATGATAAACATAGGCATTTAGGGGCATTTTTCTGAACATATTTGTGGGTGCTGTAGGAATGTAACCTCCTCGAATTTCAGAGGCCCACTGTACTGAATTATTAAAGTCACCTAAGGGGAAGACTCCAAAATGGTGCAGAGGAACTCTGGGTGGAAGGCAGAGTGCCCCAGAGCGGCATCCCTGGTGCGGCCTGGTCTGAAGTGCAGAGCCATAAACGCGGTCCTGCGATGGACGGCTTGCTTTTCTCCCCATTTGAGCACAGTGCTCCTCTGCATGCCCTGTGTGTTCCACCGAA
>NW_004524583.1:23847527-23870792 GCF_000260255.1 Octodon degus
GATCCTTGAGCACTGTGCCAAGCTTTTTATTATCCATTAAATTCATTCAGGCCTACAGTGACTGCCACATCACCTCTGATATGGCACTGTACAGAAACCAATACTCAGGGACTTACCCAGAGTTGTAAAGAAAGGAAGTAAATTTTTTTGTTTTTTTAAAATTTTTTATTCAATTAATTTTTTTTGCGAAACTGGGGATTGAACTCAGACCCTTGCGTTTGCCAAGGAAGCACTTATTCTACTGAGCCATCTCCCAGATCCCTCAAGAAGTAAATTTTTTCAGTGCCACACTTTATTCATTTTTTAAAATTCTTTTTCCTTAATATTCACTAATCAAGTATTCAAGTTTTATCAGTACACTGACAGTCAGTCTCACTGAACACAAGGAAGGCGTACATCTTTTAAATTAACCCAAACAGATCACCAAATAAATAAATAAATATTCATCTTAAAATCACAAAATCAAACTCTTTTATGTAACAACTTAGAACAGCCCTTCATCACAAGCACACTACAGGAGGTAAAATTTGATCCGCACCTGTCTTGTTGCGAATCCCACTACCTCCAAGGAGAGAGGCCTCTTTCACTCAAGCCCTTGTTTGCTTGGGTGCACCCTCGCTTCTAATGGCTACATATCTAGGACAGGAAGAAGACTTGTGGGTAGGAACTGCAAGCATCTGGGGCTGAGGAGAGTTCTAAGGCCTCGACCAGTGGGTAAGGGATAGAAAGAAACACAGGAACTTCTCCCCTTGTGGACTTTATTTATTTATTGTAAAAGACCCACATAAAACAATCAAGGGGCTGTTTCAAAAGAGCCTGTCTTTCCTCCATCTTTGAAGAGACCAACTTTCCAGATATTACCTAAAAACGTCCCCATTCCACCCTCACTTCGTTTGAGATCAGCAGTTCAGAGATCTGGGCTTCACTCCCAGGAGACCATGAACTCAGTTTGAATCTGTCACTGCTGTCCTCTAGGGTGCAGAGGCGAAGACGAGTGTCCTTGGGCTGTCTGTGGGGACTGTCTGAACATGGTGATGACCATGTCTTCTGTGTGGAAGTGGGTGGAGTGAGGGACTTGTAGGGCCAGGCCGTGTAGTCAAAGGCAGTGCAATAAACCCTCACAAAGTCAGGGCTCAAAGTTTTCAGCCTCAGCCATTCGTGGATTTTTCATTATAATTTAACTAATAATTACTTAAAATCCCCCTCCCCAATTTCCAGGAAACTGCAAATATCTTCCACAATTGTATTTTATTGTGGGAGGCTTCCAACTAGCCAGTCAAAGAGCGTTATTCAGTTCTCCTTGCTGCTGATTGGCTGCTATCCTGTGACCCATCTCGCCCTGGGCATTCCTGCATCCTAATAGGTTGCTACGCTCCAATGCTCTTGGTTTTGTTCTTGTTAAAGCCCTAAGATCCCTCAGACGCTGCCAAAATGCCCTGTACCTTCTAAGGCTTTTTTTATACAGCACTTTATTAAGTTAAAATCACATAACTGTGGGGGACATAGCAACTTAGGGTTTAAATGATAAACATAGGCATTTAGGGGCATTTTTCTGAACATATTTGTGGGTGCTGTAGGAATGTAACCTCCTCGAATTTCAGAGGCCCACTGTACTGAATTATTAAAGTCACCTAAGGGGAAGACTCCAAAATGGTGCAGAGGAACTCTGGGTGGAAGGCAGAGTGCCCCAGAGCGGCATCCCTGGTGTGGCCTGGTCTGAAGTGCAGAGCCATAAACGCGGTCCTGCGATGGACGGCTTGCTTTTCTCCCCATTTGAGCACAGTGCTCCTCTGCATGCCCTGTGTGTTCCACCGAAGACAAGGCAGGTGGGTCTGGAAGGCCCCTCTGCTCTCCCCGCTGCCCACTGAGGCTTCGCGTGGGACCGCTGCTCTGGACTGATTAGTGCAGACCACAAATTCTGAGATTTGTGGAACCTGCAGAAGCTTTAACCAAATACCCCAAAGCAGTGCCTGGCTGGTGACTGTCAGGGATGCTCGCTGTAAGACACACAGAACTTCCAGTGAGAAAAGCCAAGTGGAGAAAAGATTGGTGTCATTACCGGCACGACCACGTAATGAATGACTTAATGACTCCACACAGGTTCAGGTATTACAACCGGGCTTCTGAACAGTAAGGAACCAAATTCTAACCCCCAGACAAAGTGGCAGAGTTCCATGTTGCCGGCAGTATCAGCTTCATCCAGAGACTTACCTTGGAAAATCCTAGCATTGTCTGGGGCCCGTTTCCAGAATACGTGCAAGCTCAGCACTTGTAATTAATAGTGCTCTGCCAGGCCAATGGGGACTTCTGGGTAGAAGGAAGATTGGTCTGATCGAGGAAGTTCTCTTACCCTGATTCCTAACTGTCTGTCTGTCTGTCTGTCTGTCTGTCTGTCTGTCTGTCTGCCTGCCTGCCTGTCTGTCTGTCTGTCTGTCTGTCTGTCTGTCTGTCTGTCTGTCTGCCTATCTGTCTGTCTGCCTATCTGTCTGTCTGTCTGTCTGTCTGTCTGTCTCTCTTTCTATTTATCTATCTATCTAGATATCTATCTATATATGTATATTACAATTTTTATTTGTTTATTTGATACAGGGTCTCACTACACAGCTCAGACTCAGCGATCATCCTGTCTCAGCCTCCCCAGCACTGCGATTACAGGCATGCACCACCATGCCCAGTTTTGGGCCAGCAGGGCACGCCTAGGGTTCTGGGAGAGCATGGCATGTGGTACTGGGGATTGAACTTGGGACCTCGCACTTGCCAGGCAGGAACTTAGACCTCCCCAGCTGCCAGACAAAAATGTTGAAAAAAAAAAAAAATGACTGCATGACTGAATAGTAGACTGAGGACACACCTGAAGTGCTGGAAGTGAAGAACCCCCAGTAGAGAGAAGATCACGTGTGGCCCAGAAGCAGACCAAAGCCATCAGGACTACAGCTAGGGCTGCAATGGCTACAGTCTAAAATGCTTTGCAAAGCCTCACAAGTCTAGACTGCTATGGCTTGTGCCTAGGTGTCCCCCAAAAGCCTCATGTTGTCTTGGGACAGCTTTTGGAGTTTGTGGCAGCTTCTGGAGTTTGTGAGTGTGGATGCTGTACCTGCCCTGGGGCAGGTAATTTGCATTTCAATGTAAGGAGGGAAGAGAAGTCAGCTGCTTGAGCTGTTGCTACTCCTCTGTTTGGCTCTTGCTTTTTGCTGTAGCCATGAAAGGCTGCCCTCTGCCATGTGCCAGGCTACTTGGAGCCAGCTGGGTATGGACTGAAACCTCCAGTAACTGTGAGCTAAAGAAACCTTTCCTTCCTTCTGTTTAGGTGTCAGGTATTTGTCCCAGCAGCGAGGGAAGAGTAACTGAGACACAGACTTTTGAAGGTTCCTGGATAACAAGGGCTCTACTTCCGTCCATCATCGGGAAGTGATGGCAACTGAGGACTCAGGGCCATTTAAAAGGAGGGGCTTGTGGAGTGGTGACCTTGATCATACCCGGACCCAGCTGCTTGCTCTGGGCTCTTTGCCTCTCACTCTGAGGTGCGAGATTTGCTTCACCCTGCCTTCCTGCTGTGAGGCTCTGCTCAACTCAGGCCACAGCCATGGTGCCAGAGACCATGGACTGAGCCCTCTGACACCACGAACAAAATCAGCTCTTATTCCTGATTTTGTATTTTGTCACACTGATGAAAAACCAACACAGATGCTAGTAAGAGGGCAGGAATTGAGGTCCCAGGCTGCATGGGGAGAAGCAAGGACTGAACTTTTCTTTCTTTCTTTCTTTTGTTTTGGCGGAATCAGGAATTGAACTCAAGCCCTTGCGCGTGCCAGGCAAGCACTTATTCTACTGAGCTATTTCCCTGGCCCTGAAAGGACTGAACTTGTGAAAGAAAATGTCCCAGAAGTTGGAAAATAATTGGCTATACTACTCCAATTTTAAAAGTTTTACCCAAGAATATGGCATTGCAGGGGAAAAGACTTGCCCAGTGACATAGAATGAGGAACTGGAATCATGAGTCCTAGTTACGGTCAAGTGTGTGGCCAGAGTTCTTACCCCATCCCACCGGCATGGAAAACCAGGCAGGGTCTCCTTCAAAGCTCCTTATGCAATCTACACACTCAATACTCAAGTGGACTCCTACAGAAATCCTCTCCTGAAGGTGAGTTCATAGGCGAAAAGCACACGGCAGTGGGAAACACATCTCATAAGAATGAGTTATGAATAGCTACATACACAGGGAGAGAAAGCGCTCCACAGGGATCTCAGGTATGGAGTGCTGTGAAACACACTTAAAAATAAGTATGTATAAAAAGATACCTCTCAATTTCCATTTAGGGTACTGTGTTGATCTTTTACATCCTTTATGAGGTTGAATGTTATGAAGGGTATGCTTTCCCTGATTTTTCTCTCTGTGAATTTGTTGCTTGTGTATAGGAATGTTATTGACTTTTGAGTATTGACTCTGTATCCTGCTACACTACTGAATATGGATATTATATCTGCACATTTTTAGTAGAGTTTTGGGGTCTTCTATATAGAGTATCATGGTATCTGCAAATAATATGAATTTAACTTCTTCCTTTCCTATCTTTATTCCTTTATTTTTTCTTCCTGTCTAATTGCTCTGGCTATTGTTTCCAGAACTATACTGAATAGGAATGGTAAGAGGGGACATCTTTGTGTTGATCCTGATTTTAGAGTAAAAGTTTATGATCATTTAATATGATATTAATTGGTTTTTCAGGTGGATATCAGAAAACGGAAAGATATCCCTTGCTCTTGGGTAGGAAGAACCAACACAGTGAAAATGGCCACAGTTCCAAAGCTGCTGTACTTATTTAATGAAATCCAAATCAAAATACCATTAACATACCTCACAGATATAGGAAAAAAATCTTAAAATTAATTTGGAACCAGAGAAGACCTAGAATAGTAAAAGCAATTCTGGGCGACAAAGGCAGGTCAGGAGGCATCACAATCCCTGACTTGAAATTATACTACAAAGTTACTGTAATAAAATTGACATGAGGGGCTGGAGAGATGGCTCAGTGGTCTAAAGCACCTACTTGAAACAAGCTTGACAAAGCACAGGGACCACGGTTCGATCCCCCAGCACCACATGCCAGCCAGCCCCGCCCCCTGGTGGGCTGAGCTGGCCACGCACACACACACAATAAATAAATAAATGTAAAAAAAATGTTTAAAATTGACATGATATTGTCAAAGAACATACCTGAGGGTCAGTAAAACAGACTAGAAGATTCAGAACCAACTGTAAACACACTTAGAAACCTTATCTTTGACAATGGAGCTGAACATGTTCCCTGGAACAAAGATAGCCTGTTTAATAAATAGTGATAAAACTGGTTCTTCATATGCCAAAGACTAAAACTAGAGCCATGTCTATCACCATGCACTAAATTAAAATCAAAATAGGTCAAAGATCTAAATAGTAAAATAGAAATGTTAGGTATGAATCCACACAATTGGCTAGACCAGGCATTCTGACAAGAGAAGAAGATTAATTGGAGGTAGGAGCAAGTGGGCTGGCTGTCTAGCAGACCATTACAGTCCCCCCAAAAAGGGGACAGGGGATTTTATAGGGTTTTTTAGGGAAAGATGTTTGCAGGCTGGAACAGCTGAGGGAGAGCTAATTTTGGCAGGGCTACCTGGTCTGTGGGGGACTTTTGATTTTAACAAAGGAGAGTTTCTGTGGTTCTGTCCTTGCTTGGGTCCAAGGTATGATGTTGGACAGAATCATTTCTTTGGTTTGGTCCCAAGCTCAGAGCCAAAAGAAAGTGAGCCTTAGGGTGAGGCTGAGGGTCCTGACTTATCAAGAAGCACTAAATTTACTGGCAGAGAAAATAGTCAGAAATCTCAGACATAGATGTAGACAAAGATTTCATGAACAGAACCCAAACTGCTAGGAAAATAACACAAAGAATCAACAAATAAGATCTCACTATATTTAAGAGTTTGCACAAAAAATTTCCAACAGAGTGAGAAGATATCCCAAACAGTGGGAAAAAATTATAGTTAGCTTTCTCACAAATGAAGGGCTTATATCTAGAACATATAAATAATTGAAAAACATCAGACCTCTTAAATTCAAAGGCCTGATCCAAAAATGGGCATCTGAGATGAATACACACTTCTCAGATGAAGATATACAAATTGCAAATACATAAATGAAAAATTGTTCAACATCATTGGTAATCCAAGAGATGCAAATTAAAGCAACACCGAGATTCCATCCCACCCTAGAAAGAATGGCTATCATCAAGAAGCTAACCAATAATCAGTGCTGGAGGGGCTGTGAGGAAAAGGGAACCATTTCCCACTGTTACTGAAGTACAGATTGGTACAACCAGTGTGAAAATCAGTGTGGAGATTGCTTAAGAAACTAGGATTAGAGGTCCCATTCAAACCAGCTATTACCTTTCAGAGTATCTTCCCAGAAGTGTTGAAGACATACCACAGCGATATATGCGCACTCATGTTTACAGAAGCACAATTTGTAGGAGCAATATCTGGGAAATAACCTATATGCCCATCAACAGAGGAACAGACAAAAAAGATGTGTTTTTTTCCTAATATAATGGAGTACTAGTCTGCTATAAAGAAGGATGAAGTTTTATAGGTAAATGGATGTGACTCATGATCATACTCATTAGTGAAATAAATCAGACCCATATGTATAAACATCATATTGTTTCACTAGTGTGAGAAATTGAATAGGAAATTGCATCCAAAACTTACAACAGGTATTACAAACTGCGAAAAAACTGCAGAAGGAAAGACAAACTGCAATGGAAGAAGGGAAAGGAAGAAAAGGAAAAAGAAAAAAAATATATATACACAAGATAGTTAAGATAGTTTTGCAGCTAACTTCTCTAGTTCCTTGAAAAGAATACCTTTTGCTAATATTATTTAGACGAGATACCATGCCTGTGTCTTACATTCTGATTAACCAATAGGAAGACAACAATATGCAATGTATCAACTATTATAACTCTCCTAATGCAGTAGTCTCTCACTATTTTGTGGTTTGACTTTCGAGGACTCACTGTTTTGTGGGATGGCAATTGAGACTCGGGGTGGTGGTGCGCACCTGTAATCCCACCTCTTGGGAGGCTGTAAACAGGTGGATCACTACAAATTCTGTCTAGCCTGGACATGCTGAGCAGGCCACCAAGGTTAGTCCCTGAACACCCTGTAGACCCTTCATATATATATCTCTTCAATATATATATATATTCTAAAATAAATATAATGTCACTACTTTGCTGATTTTCACTTACTGTGAGGGTGTCTGGAGTGTAACCTCCGTGATAAGTGAGCGACCACTGTAACCTGTTTTAAAACTTGAAATGTGCCAACTGGTGGAACAACTAAGTTGTCAATTTAAGATATCAACTATTGTAACCTTCTTACTAACCTGTTTCATTATCCTTTTCTCTTTAAAATAAAAAAAACACAAAATGAATAAAAGAATCACTGAAGTAAAGGCAAACTTCAAATCCACAAAGTTTAACTAAGACCTTACAGAAAAAAACCAGATAAACTTGAAAAACAAGTAGAAATGTAAAGAAACACGCAGTAATTTTAATCACAATAATGGATTGGGTTGGGTTAAGTGGTGCGCTACCTTTTACAAACTACAGTCCTTGGGCAGCTGCTGTATCTGTAAATAAAGTTTGACTGGAGCTCAGCCATGCTTGCTCACTAATGTAGCATCTTAGGTTTCTGTTGAGCTCTAACAAGAGTTGAGTAGTCATCATGAGAGACAGACCAAATGACCAGGAAGCCCTGAAGCCCTTTAAGAAAATATTTTCTAACCCTTGGTCTGGATTGGATGTCTAAGAGAATTAGTGACTTGGAAAACAGAGCTAAGGGTATCACCTAGGTCACGGCAGCTAAGATACAGACTGGGTTGTGGAGGTAGCTCTGTGAGCTAAGTGCTTGCCTAGGCACGTGCAAGGGCTGGGTTCGATCCTTGGTACCACATGCCATGCCAGCCCCACCCTGGACATGCTGAGCAGGCCACCAAGGCTAGGACTGGGGGCTCATGCCTGTAATCCCAGTGCTGGGGAGGCTGAAACAGGACAATCACTGTAAGTCTGATCTGCATAGTGAGACCCTGGACCAAATACATAAAATTAAAACAAAACAAAAACAAAAACAGACAAACAGATGGAGTATAGAATAGTGAAGTTGAGACACGAAGCACATCATGAGAAACCAGCCATGTTCATTTCAGCAGTGTCTGGGTTGCCTGACCTCTACAGGGAATACTTCTGGATGACACAGCTTAGCTGGCCATGGGCGGGTGGTGTCGTGAGTTCTGGCCAGTGAGACACAGACAGGGAGGGGCAGTAGCACTTCCCAATTCACCTAAAATATCTCTTCAATGTGTTCCTTCATCAGAAGACAGAAGTTCTTGGTTTCTCTGCACACAGTGCTCCTTCCCAACTGCTGCCCTCCATCCAGCTGTGATACGAACTAGAAAGGACCACACTAAAGCCACCGATGTCTAGTTTCTTCCAATGGCTATCACACCCACTGAGTATGTACTCAATAGAACTGCAGAAGGAAGAGAAAGCAATCAGCATTTTCAACTTGAATGTGCATCTGACCCACAGGCACATCTTGTGGGGGCATCTGGGAGGTGTCAGTGATTTTGCATTTCTACCAAGATCCTCAGAGGTAGAGATAATCCTGATCCAGGTTCTTCTTTGTCTATTTCCTTCTATTTTCTTATTTCTCTAGTGCAAGTGTACTCACCTTCAGATACTAGGGAAACTGGCCAGCACATTTCAGCAGATGGGGACACTGGGGCCATCTCATGTTTCTGAAGGTGTCTTCGGCCATCCTGGTCACCCCATGCACTCACACTCCAAAGTGCTATGGGATCCCCATGTACGAGGATTTGGATGGTGTTTTCCCATAGTTCATAGTTGCCTTGGCCAAGTGCCCATCCAAGTGCAACACCTTTACTGTTCACTCCACTGTGGGCCCAGATTTAGTGACTGAGCATTCCTGACCTCTGGCCTCTGGGTAAGACAACACCTAGAAAGCTCAGGTCTGCCCTGGCGTAGTCCTGACCTGAGGCACTCAGTGGAGAGCAGCACGGATTTAGAGTGGGGTTGAAGCTACCCCCACTAGCAGGGCCCTCTGGATCTGCATTATCTGCCCCAGCCAGCAATGCTGCGGCCATCAGGGCTCTTCTCCAAGAGTAGCTCCCTCTGCTCCAAGGCCTTGGTCATGGCAGCTGCAGTGAGGACCGATTCAGCCGCTGGCCCGAGCCTCCTGAGCAGGCCTTTGGCCTGGTGGGAAACCCAGAGTGAAGGCCATTTGCTTCGCATACCAGCCTGGAAAGAGGCAATGGGTGCGTCCTGCATAGGGGACCTGAATGTCACAGAGGAGAGAGGCACATGGAGACAACCAAGCAAGCTTGCAAACTTTTATTAAAATGAGCCTGTCCCATCCTTATGAAGGATAATGCCAGCACCAGCAGAATGTAAATTCTCGTCTCTGTACGTATGTGGAAGTTTTTGATACCCTGTGCAATTGGTATATTCATAATAAGCTATTTTTTGCTGAGGCCATAGCTTTCTCGTAGTGAATGAGTATGCTCAAAATTCAGTTCTAACATTGATATTAGCTTTTCTCTTCTCGTCCTTCCAAGATGTATTATAACTAAAGCTACCTCCCATCTCTCAGGAAGAAGCTGGGGCATACAAGCATATAATAAGGGGGTACAAACATACAATAAAGTACTAAAATGGATAATAGCAAAAAGTTAGCACATAACAGGCACAGCTTTAAGGGTTTGTTTGTGTGAGTGTGTGTGTGTGTATGCGTGTATTTAATACAAGGTCTACAGGGTCTCACTGCATAGATTGGACTCAGTGATTCTCCTGTTTTCAGCCTCCCAAGTGCTGGGATTACAGGCACACGCTACCACGCCTAGTCTCAGTCATCTCCTCAGGATTCTCATCACCGCCTGGGGGCGAGGCTGACACAGCTTGCTGGGATCGAACCCCGGCTGCTGCGCTCTGCCTAAGCAGACACTTTAGTCTGCTGAGCTATCTGGCCGGGCTTTGCTTTAAGGATTCTTAACTGGTTTGTTCCTAAAATAATGATCCACCATGCCGCACTGTTCCCCCACCCTGTAGAAGGAACCTGAGCCTCAAGAGCTAGTTACCTGTCCAGGGCACACAGCTGGAAAGTGACAGAGTCTGACTTGCGCCCTCAGTCGAGCTCCAGAGCCCATGAGCACAGTGGCCCTGCTGTCACTTGGTGCAGTCCAGCATCATTTTCTTCTTGTAGAAAGCATGCAGCCTGGGAAGCCCTATGAGATTCTGGAATTAAACTGTCCAATATGCCACCCCGTTGTGGCCCCCAAGCTCTTGGAGATGCCAGTCCAAAATGAGACCTGCTGTGAGAGTAAAACACGGACTGTGTTTCAAAGACTTAATGAAAGAAAGCAAAGCATCTCTTTTCTAATTACAGTATTTCATATTGGCTAAAGTGCCAAGATGACAATACTTTTAGATATAAATGGTACCTGACTTGTGATGACCTGACTTATGGTATTTTGAGTAATGATTTTGTGAAAGTAGATGCAGACATAGAAACTGTACTTGGGACTCTGAACTTGTATCTTCCTGAGCTGTGTGATCCATGCTCCTGGCGGGGGGAGGTGGGCGGGGGGCAGCTTCCCGCCCCCCGCAAAGGCAAGGGAGCCACTGCTCCATCCTCGGTGTGCTGTGCTGGGAAGGGAGGAGGAGGGGCGGGTCAACTGGAAGTACGCACATTTTTCACCGAACAGTATTTGCAACTTATAATGAATTTACTAGGGTGAAATCCTATCACAAGAGGCCTTTGTATTTAGGGGTAAGTAAAATGTATTTTTATAATTAGTTTCAAGATTTATCTTTTTAAAATATAGTTTTTGGAGTGTTCACACTTAATTTTCACATACTCATGCCATGCACTGGGTCCCCCAGTAACGCTAACACGGACTAGACTGAGGAAACGGGAGCTTCCAAGGCAGCTTGGGCACCTGTTCTCCAACAGCTGCGGACAGACCATAGCGAGTAATTGTGTGAGCCCATAATACTTGCCGATGTTCTTCAGCTTCAAGAGGGGCTAGGAGAGGTGACACAAGGGCCCCTAACCCTTATCAGGGAGTATTAGATGAGTGAAGAATGAATTTCAGACTTTTCCTATGGAAGTGACTGTCAGAATCCTGAAGCATCAGAAGGGGCCGGGTGAGATATCCGTGGCTTCTGCTCTGACCACAGCCCCACCGTGGGGTGGCTCTGGCTGCTCCCCTCCTCCAGGTAGCAGGCCCACAGCCATGACACTGAGGCTGCTGTGTGGAGAGCTCCACACGGCCGGCACCTCCGCCCCACTGTCCTGCACCCTGCGGCCCAGCACCACAGCACTTGGAGCCTCAGTTTCTCCCGCAGAAACTTGATGCTGCTCCTCTGCTTTTCTCCCTCCCCTCACAGCGTTCTCCTGTGTGGCACTTCCTTGCCTTGCCCAACCCACGGAACCGGTTTTTATTTTGTTGTTCCTGCCCAATATGAATGAAATCTCCAGTAGAGAGAATGTTCAGTAAGCCTGAAGTACAAAGTGTTCCCTGAGTCTCCCCCTGAGGGGTCCCCATTTCTGTGGGGAGTTACAAAGGAGTGCTTATTCTGCAACAACCTAGAGAGGAGGTGAGGGACGCTGCCCAGAATTGCTGCCTAGGAACCAGGTGGGCCCAGAGGGCAGGGTGGGCAGCCTGCGAGGAGCTCTAGGCCTCGCCCTTGGTCCAGGGCAGCCACAGGAGCCCTGATTCGGTGGGGTCACCTTTGGCTCTTTGCAGAGCTTTTCCCAGGTTATGGAGTCACTCTATGAGAAAACTACAGAAAATCACTGTAGCCCCTGTTGTGACTGCTGGTTCCTCAGCCTGTGACTCTCACCTGGGTCGTTTTTCTTTCCTTTCCTTTCCTTTCCTTTCCTTTCCTTTCCTTTCCTTTCCTTTCCTTTCCTTTCCTTTTTTTCTTTTCTTTTCCTTTTCTTCTCTCTCTCTCTCTCCCTCTCTCCTTCCTTCCTTCCTTCCTTCCTTCCTTCCTTCCTTCCTTCCTTCCTTCCTTCCTTCCTCCCTCCCTCCCTCCCTCCCTCCCTCCCTTCTTTCTTTCTTTCTTTCTTTCTTTCTTTCTTTCTTTCTTTCTTTCTTTCTTTCTTTCTTTCAGACAGGGACTCACTACATATTTCAGGCTGGCCTTGAGTTCATTTTGTAGCCCCAGCTGTTCTCAAACTCACAGCGACCATCCTGCCTCAGTCTCCCGAGTTCTGGGACCACAGGCATGTGCCACCAAGCCTGGCTTCACCTGGACCTTTCACCAGGCTCACACACACAGAGTTCAGTCTCATGGTGGGCAAGTAATCAGCGGGGAAATTCGGCACTGTGCTTTGAACATACTGCACAGCTAAATCACTGTACAGTAAAGGGTACCAGGCTTTATGTAGATTGTTTGTTTTCAGCCTCCCAAGTGCTGGGATTACAGGCACACGCCACCACGCCCAGTCTCAATTGCCAACTCGGCACGTCTAAACAGGAGCTTTAATCTGCCGAACTATCTGGCTGACCCTGAGAATACCAATTTTGTGGTTAAACGGCAGCTATGCAAGAACTTCATGGGACACTAACCTTGCCAGGCAATGGAAAATGATTTGGGTATATGTTCCATGGTTCTGTTCTGAGGCTATCCTAAAATTGCTACTGGACATCAGCTGGGCCAGCTAGCCCTGCGGCCCATAGGAAGGTCTCTGTGACTCTGTGATTTTGGTCAGAGCAGGGTTCTAACCTGATGGTGGGCTGTGTTCAAGGCTTCGGGTCTGCCCAGCGGCGACTACTGCTTCTTGTGTTGGGGCTTCTTGAGCTTGGCACTGCCAATAGAGTAGTGGGGGAGTCCACTGCCATGTGGCCAGGGGCATCCTAGGCATAGAGAGACATTAGGAATCATCCCAGCCTCTGCCCACCTGACGCTGGTGGCTCCATTCTCCTCCTGCAAGTGGCAGGAAGTGAAGTACCTGTAGGCGTTGCCTAGTGGCCCTGGGGGAGGGGGTAATTGCTCCCATGTGAGTATCCTGATACCTGGAATAAAGGAGGCAGTGGAGCCCCGAGAAGACCACTGTGTGCAGAGGCAGGTGCTTGGGGTGGGCGCAGGTTTGGGGGCTGTGACGGCCCCAGCACTTTTCCTGGCACACGTTAACATTGCCTGTCCTCTCTTAGTGCTCAGCTCAAGTGGAGAGTGGTGGGGAGGAGCCATCTGTGTGCGGCACAGTGTCACTCGGGAGTGGTGGACTGGACCAGGCTGATGTCAGGGCCTCTGCCTGCTCCTGGCTGCTCTGTCCTCTGTGTGGCAGTGGCTGTAGACTGTGGCTGTCCACTCACGTCACCGGAGGCTTTCACACAGTAGCATGTCTGGCTTCACAGCAGCTCCTGGATTCTGGGTATCTGTATTTGTAGCTAGCTGTGCCTCAGCTTGAGGTAGGAGGATGGGTGAGGCAGAGCTGGCTGGGGAGAACATGTGAACAGAACCCAGGACACATGTACCAAATCACCTTGGGACCCAGCGTGTAGTAGTTCCGCAGGTCCCACCACATGTGGACTCTATAAGGAAGTGGGATGCCACGGAAAGCGAGCCACTGTGCCTTTCCTCATGCATCCTGCCCTGTGTTCCCCAGGGTGGATTTTATTTTGATTTTAATTTTTCCTCTTTCACTCAGCCCCAGCTCCCTGCAGAGGCAATTTCTCCCTTAACTCTCTTCACTTTTACTTTTTCAATAAACGTGGTCTCCATTTCCCTTTGTCTTGTTCAGTTCTTTGTTCCAGGTGAAAAGAACCTGGAAACCAACACACGAGCATCCCCAAACTCGGGAACATTTATTTGGCGAGCTGTTTCTAGAAGGAGCCTACCGATCACAGGCGGGCCGCCTTCTCTGGGTTTACCTGGGATAAAGCTGGGATAATGGTGGTGCCTTCGGAAGCTGCACCGATGAGGAAGGGAGGCAACAGTGAAGGAAGTGCCTGTAGGGCGTGTGAGGAGAGCTCTAACCTCCCTTCCCTTCCCTCCTCCTCCCCTGTCTCTTCCCTTCTCCCCTGCCTCTGGCTCACCATGTCTGTGGCTACTCTTCTGGTATCTCCGGCGTCTCCTTCCGCTCCCTGCGGGGACGTGCTTCTTCTGCCCCTGGGAAGAGCCAGGTCTGCTTGTTTTCAAGGCGGGGGCTCAGCCGGGTCTCCCCATGTGTCCTGAGAGAACTCACTGAAGAGGTCACTGTGAGTGACCAGGGCAGCTAAGAGCCACATGCCTGGCTGGAGGAGTCTCATCAGGGGCCTGCTACGGTTTTTTCTCTTTAAGAGGGAGTAGGTGAGGGCCAGCGACATAGCTCAGCGACCTAAAGTGTCTACTTAGGCAAGCTTAGGCAAGCACAGGGATGGCGGTTCCGTTCCCAGCACTGCATGCCTCACCAGCCCCACCTCCAGGCTGCGCTGGACACACACACACACACACACACACACACACACACACACACACACGTCATTAAAGGGAGTAGGTGGAGGGCAGAGCCTGTCCATGGGGGGAGCCTGGCTCCTGTGGGTTAAGGGACAATGAATCACAAAGGAAGGCTCCACTCATACATGCCTTACCCTGTCCGGCTCTTGCCTTCCTAACAGGCCTCGTGCAGACGCAGCCTTGGAACCTGGATGCTGCCCTGCAATGGTGAACCAGGGGTGGATAAACAGCTTGGAAAAGAACTGGGTGGCAGAGGCTGCTGCCCACACACAATGCTTATAACAGGGCACTGTGTCTCTGGGAACTCAGGCGGGAGCTCAAGGCTTCTTGCCCAACCCTATCTCAAGCAGAAATCAGTGGGCACAACGACCGAGCGCCTGTGTGCGTCAGTACAAATGTTACAAGCTCACTGAATTCTTTCCCCCTTGGAATGCACTGCTTGTGCAATGCTTAAAATGAGTATTCTTCCATGATTTACTAGAAAAAAATCACCCCAGGCAAGTGAATTTTAGATTCTTCGATGCTGCCTAAGAAACCCATGATGATCACTTAGTTACATCAGTGGTTCTAAGCTAGCAGTGGTTCAGCAAAGCCCGGGACATTTCTCATTGCTGCAGTATGGGAAGACACTACTAGTCCCTAGAGAGCAGGGACCAGGTTCCTGCTGAATACCCTAAATGTATAACACAGCCCTTAAAACAAAAAAACACCCAGTCTGAAGTACTAATCACACAGAGTTGGATAGAGGTGCATCTCACATTACCCTGGGATGGGAGCCGCAGGTGACGCTGTTCCTCCAAACCTTTTGGAAGAACTCACTTCATACAACAGGGGTTGTGGTTAGATCCGCAGCCACTATGCCCAGATTAAGATGGCAGCTGCAGTGGCACTGGCCTCCCTGGCACCAGCTCTGCATCTAATCTGGAGGTGGCTTTCTTACGACAGCATCTTGCTGGATTCCTACCCAGTCCTGGCTGATGGAGGTGAGGAAAGCCGCCAGCCCAGGCTACACCACCGGCAAGCGCAGGATCGTGTTTGTACCTGGTGCTCCATCCAGAGCCAGAATGGCTTATTCTCAGGACAGACAAGGACACAGGTAGTGAGGATCTGCATTTGTGGAGACAGATTTTGCCCAAGAGCTGTTCTCCCAACTCTTTAGGCAATCTGCTGTTGGGTTGAGTTTTTGCATTTGCAATGTTCAAGCCTGTTGTAGTCTGGGGTTTTGCAAGGGGAACAGTACAATACAGAACACATTTTATGAGTATTTCATAATGAATCACTTAAAAAGGCATTTATAAGGAGTACAGGATATCTGTCCACACACCCAACACCAAAGAATCCAGCTGAGGGCCTGGAACCTACAATAATGTCCTGCATGGGTTCAACTGAAAACCTAGAGCTCATAATAATGCCTTCTACTGGAGGCCAAGAGCCCATGACAATGTCTTGTGCAGGCCCGCTTCACAGACCTGCACTGGGAAAGCCCAAAGGTTGGTGGTGGAGGCTAGAAAGTCTGTGCTGGTGAGATGAAGGGCCTGGGCTAGGACTGAGGGGTCTTCATTGGAGCCAGGAAGGGACACTTGACATAAGAACTAGATGTCCTTAATCTGTGGGGTGCGTGTGTGTGTGTGTGTGTGTGTGTGTGTGTGTGTGTGCGTGTGTGCATGTGTACGTGGCTACACCCTTTCACACAGCTGACTGGATGGAGACAGAAGCTCAGGGACCTCCAGGCTGGCCCTGTGTGGTGTCTGGGCAAGTGTCTGTGGCTCGCATGGCTGGTGTGATTCTGAGGTCCCTTCTTGCCAGCTACAGCAAAGCATCTAGGGGTACTGGGTAGCTGGGACAGCTATAATTATGTGTCACCTTGCAGAGGGGGACATACACCTATAAGGCCCAGCCTATACACACATGGGTTATATGGCACACGTGTCCAACAGGACATCTTTCCTGTGGTTTTGATGAACACAACACCACAGATTACATCATACACAAAAGAAAGAAGTTCACTGAGGGCCAAGATTTCACCCAGAACAGAACCTGGCGTGCCAGGCCATTGGTGGTGCAGCTGCCTCGGGGCAGTCTGACTCAGTGAGCCAAGGCCTCTACCCTCAGCAGTGGGTAGCAAGAAGGGCAGTGGACAGAAGACCCTCTGATGGTTTCTGTTTCCTGTCTTGATCTGTGCTTAAAAGTCTTTTGGGGCAAGTTAGAATTTTGATTTCACAAGACATAGTGCAAGTATAAAACCTATTATTTAACTGGCAGCCTAGAGGAGGCCTCAGGCCTCGCTGTCAGTGTGGCTGCTGCCTCTTCCACAGGCCCTGGCACTGGCCTGCCTTTCCATCCCTCATTCTGTAGAGCATTCCCAGCTCCACAGCCTCTTCTTCCCTTGCAATGGTTCCCTCTTGTCCCCCCGACCCTTACAGCATAGTATTACTTATATCCTTAGATAACGTCATCTTTTCAGGACAAGTGGCTTTAAACCAAAGAAAGAGTTGCAATTGGATAGCAGGGCGCAAAGCACATGACAGTAAAGTAGCACTTCTTCAGCACTTTCTGTTCATTGGCAACCGTGGCTGACACTGTCGCTTCCTTACGCAGGGGCCACCACACCAACTCCTCTGTTCCCTGGTAGGGACCCAGTGTCTCCTTTGCCTCTGAGCCTTTTCATGTTCTGGGATGGCGACTGTCTCCAAGGGGTACATGCTTGTTGTCTTGGTTAATCTGAACGTGTGGCTGGATTCCTGTTGCCAAGGTTTGGCGTGGGCATGGGTGTTGGCAGTGCCAACTTGCTAGTAAGGTGATACTTGCTAGTGAGGTGACCCCTTTCTAAGGAGCCCCTTGGAAAGGCATGTTTCCCAGACATGGCAGCCCATTGGGGAGAACCTGCCTTCCTGCTGTCCGGTTTGTTGGTGCGTGGGACAGCGCTGCAGGGACATCCTGTCAAGGGGGCCACTGAAGGTGGCACACACAATCGTGGTGAGAAGCTGAGTCCTCAGCAGAGCTAAACGCAAAACCCCTGCTCGACAGCCCCGTAGCTTCCTGTGTTTTTTTTCCATGTTCACAGGCTTATACTTTAGTCAGTATTGAGACTTGTGGAACCTTAGGTACACTTTGTGTTTCTCCACAGTTTACAATTAAACATCCCAATCCAAGCAATGAGAGCGTCTATTGCCTTGAATAACAGAAGTAATGGGAGACATGTCAGGAATATTTTCTGGCTATGGAAGTTCAGATGAGATTTAGTGAACACATCACATGAGCAAAGTTGTGCTGTGAGCCTTCCACGGTGCATCACAAACTCGGCTTCAGTGAGCAGTCCCATAAAGCCAACATCCGAAGCATCAGAGGGGTGCTTGCAGAAGAAAAGCTCTGACTTCGGATCGTGTGACTTCCAGGGTCCTACTTTGACGTGCATTCTTTGACGATGGCTGCATTGGCTGCTCGTGTTCACCTATTAGCAGCACAGCCTTGCCCTGGTTAGCAGCGGTTTCCATTAGAGAGTCAGTCTTCACATTGTCAACGTTTGACACCAGAATGGAGCCCTGCTTGGGAGTGGTACCACATGAATACCCATACTCCTGGGGACACGTGCTCTGGTGCACGCATCCAGGGCCCTGGCAATCCTGGTTCTAAAGTGATCAGAAGAGGACTGAAGATTATGAGCTGCTGTAGGGTTGGAAAGTCCCTGGGCATTCAAGGTTCTTCCAGAAACATTAGCATCAAAAGGCGATTATATGGTCAGCTGCAAAAAGGGTCAGCTTTGCTTGTTCATTCGCTTCCTCCGGAGCCGCTGCCCCTGCCACTGTAACTCTTGCCTGAGTCAGCGCTGGGCTCGTCCTCGGGCTTCTGGATGCTCTGCTTCCTGTTTTATGAGACAGTAAATGTATATAAATGGAATTTTCAGTTGGGTCTTCTGTTACTTACACCCAAATACATCCTAATGAGTGATCTGCTAAATGTTTAATGGAGATCATTTCTTAATTTGTATTGAGGGACTGGAGCCTAGAGAACTGAAGTGACTTTCCTCAGATCACCCCGGCAGCAAGTAGTGCCTCGGACCAGAGATCCGCCTTCCTCCTGTAGGTGCCCACAGCACCAGGCCTGGCCTACAAGCTAGCAGGCCAGCCCAGCAGGCCCATGTGGCCTTGTGGCCTCCTCTGGGGAATCCCATCCCTCTGAGGACAAAGAGTTTCTGAGGCAGGAAGCCTCTACAATGCTTTTATTCCTCCTCCTTCCTACTTGCATTCTTTCCAATGTAGGTGGACAGAATTCACTGTGCACTTGCAATCAAAGTCAGTGTTTTATAAATACCATAATTAGTAGTCTGTGTAGCTTTGTAGAAAGCTGGAGTCATCCATATTTTGAAGGTCCAGTAAATCATGAAGAGCATGTTTCCAGCCCAAAGCTCATCCACAGCATCTTGTCACTGAAGTCATAGCTGCTGTCTGAGGGCCACTGTGGCTTTGTGGTGAGGAGGGGTCTTGCAGGCAGCTTGCCAGGCTGAGTCCTGGCTGAGACATTTACTCTATGCCAAGCCATGAGCAAATATTTCCAGCCTCAGCTTTCTCATCTGCAATGTGGGTATGTTGGCGATATCACCTCAACTAGCTGGGTGGCAGGTTTATATTGAAAATTAATTATAAACATAGACCTAAAATGTATACACAAAGTAATATGCGCGTTCATGGACCTGTGCCTTAGTCTATGCAGATGTGGATCCCATGCTGTAGCTCTACTGGCGTAGCCACTAGCATTCCAGAAATTTGCGCCCCTGCCTTTGTGGAGCAGAGTAGCTAGTGACGTCAAGTGCTTCAGGCCACCTGAGACTCCTGTCCTCTCTCTTCCACAAGAAGTTCAATATGGAGACAAAACTTTAAATTCTACTCTCCCACAGGGGCAACGTTTAACTATACAGAAACCACAGTGGCCATGGTTTTCCTTTCATGATTTGCCTTCAAATAAGAGAAGGGAATTATTACCCAGGAGCTGAGAATCTCCCAAGTGCCTTCCAGAGATGGAGTCCCAGTGCCTCTTCCTACTTGCAAGGCTCTGAGAAGCCCTGCGAGAAATTATTCCCCATACAAATGCAGTGTGAAATCCTCCATCACTCTGTGAACATCCCTGCAGTTTCCTGGAAGAGATTTTAATCTCTTTACCTTATTCTCAAGGTTCTCCATGCTGGCCCTAAATATGACAGATCCCATAAATAAGTACTTTGTTTTTACAAAAATATAATGTAGTAAACTTTTTATTTTCAAATAAGATCTTGAACTGTGTAGTACTGAGCTCCATCCCCGCCTGTTTGGTTTTCTGACACAGGATCTTGCTAAATCGCTCAGGCTGTGATCCTCCTGCCTCTGCCTCTATAGTACCTGAGATTACAGTCAAAATTTTTATTTTTTTAATTTTTAAAAAATTTTATTAATTTTATTGAGAAACAAAAAGCAATGAGAGTTTCAAAATGGATTAGTAGGACAGTTTCAATAATTAATACATTGCATATTGTTGTCTTTGTAGTGGTTATTCAGAATACAAGATGCAGACATGATATCCTGTCCAAACACTATTAGTACAAATCTTTCTTCTCATTGAATTAAAAGAAAGAAGCTGTATATCTATCCTATTTTGTATATACAGATATAAAATGGTCCTTCATTTGTATCCCCTTTTTTTTGTTTAGCTTTATCAGAGATGGGTATTCCATTGCCATCTAAATATTGTAGGTGCATGAATTCAGCAAAATAATCCAATATAGTCCAGTAGTCCACAATAGTAGTGGATTATCTGTAGGACTGGCAATGTCAGAAATTGTTGATTTGAGCCTTTTACAGCTCAGCATATTAATATGGCTTTACTTTTTATACCTCATTTTCATACTTTTCTGCTATAGTTTTATACTTTTCAAACAAGACCTATATAACAAGAAATGTAACTTTTATATCTGACAAGGTCAGTCAAATGCCCTCAGGATTTATCCTGAAACCCTGTACCACAGTTTGTAGACCCTTTGTCAGTGTCAGCCATGTGGATGAGTCACGGGCATTGCTTGACCAATTTGCTCTCTGTGAAAGCCTGAGAGAATGTTTTCTCTCCATGTGACTCTCCTTAGGCACACTCTACATCATCGATCACTTTCCTCTTTTGGCCCCATAATCTCCTTTGGGACACTACTGAGTTACAGGATGTTACAGTACAGGTTCTCCTATGTCCTGAATCCTCACTGATGGTCAAAAAACGTTAAAAAAATATTTTGAGATGTTTAATCTGAACATTTTCCTTTGCTCTTTTCCAGGACAGTTTTCACTACTCAGTGTTGGAAATCAGGCAGGCAGGAGTCAGAGGTCAGTTCTCTGATGCACCCCTCCTTGTCCCCATCCTTTAGCCCCAGGAGCAAGAGTGAATCCTGCCTTGTGGGACATTTGCTGCCCTCTCAGCACTGAAGAATATTTGCTCTCCTCATGTGGAAGTGACTGGGCTTCTCTCCTGAAGAAGAGGGAGGCTGAGGAAAAGGTTACATTCAAGCCTGAATCACAAGGGTTCTTCCAACGCCTCTGCCCTGGAGAAGGCCTCCAGCACCACACCCAGCAAAAACAACATCATCATCATCATCAATAGCAAACCAAACCAAACCGAAGTGTGGCTGCAGGACTGCACCCTGGAGGACCAGAGAGCCATAGGGTCTTGGGGTAAACCTTGATCCTCCCCTGTACAGAGGAAGCAGCTTCAGCCCGAGAGGTCAAGCGCTTTGGCCCCAGCTGCACAGGGGAGCAGCTCCTTCCTACTCCACACAGGCAGCTTTCTCAGATCCCTACTGCTCTGCTGTGCAAAGGGTTTAGAGGAAGGTGTATGGTGGTGGTGGTGGTGGGGAAGGCAGGGGTACATGTTCTGGCTTCACAAATCCATTTTTTTTCAAACCTTTTCCAAATTGTAGCCAACAAATGCATTGCTGCATTTAAGATCCTTTTCATTCATTCAGCAAATATTTAGGAAGTGCCCACTGGGAAGTGGCCATTTGGCCAGGGGATTCTTCCTCTGGGTCTGTTAAACAAAGGTGATTTATTTTCCCCCGAAGCTGGTAGCATGAGGCCCCAGGTTGGTTGCTGTATGTACAAAAAGTACAGTTTTGGCAGCAGGCACATTTTCTGCAATCACCTGAGATCCTTGCAGTGCCTAACCACTTGGAATCTTCCTACCAGGACAGTTCCTTCCAAGACTTTCAGCTTGAGGCTTTCTAGGGGTGCCTGCAGACTTCGTGTACCTAATGGTTCATGGGAGACAAGGGCAGTCCTCTTCCTTGAAGACTGCAGAAGTACTGTGTAGCCAAGGTTTGCGCTTGTGCCAGCCCTCCTCCACGGTGCGAGGTGGAGAAGCTGGCTGGGCCTGGCCCTAGTCTTTCCAGACTCCTAGGGATGGGAGCACAAAAAGAAGAACATTTTAGGGTCTGCAGGAGGTCGGTACCTCTGGGGTAGGTATCACTGTGGTGTTAAAAATGTTTAAACAGGGCGGCATGGTGGTTCACTTCTATAATCCCTGCAATATGGAAGGCTGAGCAGTAGGATCACAGGTTTGCGCCCAGCCAGGGCAACTAAGCAATTTATAAAGATACTTCCTCAAGATAGACATTGTAAAGGAAAAGAAACTGTTCAAAGGGAAGGAACAACTGGGACTCGGGAAAGGAGGAAAGAAAAAAAGAAGGAAGGGGGAAAATATATATGTATACACACAGGATAGCTTGGATAATTGTACCACTGATGTCTACTGTTTGTTTTCTTTTTCCAAAAGGAACAGCTAATGCTTATTGTTTTTTCTTCTTTTTATTTTTTTTGACTAATTTTACGTGCTTATATCCGGTCATCTGAATAACTATTTCGAAGACAACAATATATAACATAGCAGCCATTGTTAAATTTCTATCATCTTGTTTAGTGAAATTCTGTACTGTTTCTATTTTTTACTGTGTCTTATTCTTTTTAAAAAATAAAAATAAATTTTAATTTTAAAAATGAAAAATAAAGAAGGATAGCTCTGTGAAAAGACCCTGGTTCAATCCCCAGTACCACAACACAAACAAAACAAGCTAGCTCAGTGAATATTCCCATTACAGTCTTAGGTGGGCCGATAAGTCAGTAAACAAGAGGCAAAGACCTCTGTGCTGTGCAATGCCTGAAGGAGCTGGCTGGCTCTTACCTGTGGCTTTGCAGTAACTCAGCCCAGAGAAAGAGCAAGCACGAGACTGGCCCCTGCAGCTAGCATTTGGGTGAAGCAGCAAAGAGAAGCACGAAGTCTTCTGCATGAGTAAACTTTCCTCACCTCAGTGTGCCCATGTCTTTCCTTATACTTGGGGACTCCGATCTCCTGATGCCCCTCCCTGCTTCCATGGTTTCGGTTAGCAGGAAGCTATGGGAAGCCCAGCCTCATCTACTTCCTTTCCTTGTTCCTGGAAGAGCAGAATCAACATGATCAGAATGACCATGCCACTGAAACTCTTATACAGACTTCATGTAATCCCAGTCAAAATGCCAACAGCATTGCTTTCAGAACTGGAGAAAACAATCCTAAGATTCATATAGAACCAGAAGAGGCCTAAGATAGCAACAGTGATCCTGAACAATAAGAGCAAAGCAGGATGCATCACAATCCCAGATTTCAAGTTATAATACAGAGTTACAGTGATAAAAATGGCATGATACTGAAGCGAAAATAGACC
>NW_004524583.1:23871454-23888283 GCF_000260255.1 Octodon degus
GCTTATGCCACTGAGCCCTGTTCCCAGCCCTTTGGCAAGGACATTTTGAACAGAAATCTAATTGCACAAGAAATAATAAAGATTGACAAATGCGATGATAGCAAATTTAAAAAGGTCTACACAATAGAAGAGAAATACATAAGAAGTAGGGAGAAGTTAAAATACTTCCCCAACTACAAATTTTATTGCTTTAAAAACATTCCAATATATCTATTTTAATTGATTTCATGTATACTGCTTGTTTATCTTCGTTTGTTAGAAAGAAAGATTAGTATTCTATTCGTTTCTTTGTTGTAAGAATCTATTTGGTTTATGTCTTGTATTCTGAGTAGCTACATTGAAGAGAATGTTATACAATGTAATAACCATTGTTATTCTTTTATTATTTGTGAAATTTCCCTTTCACTTATAAAAGAAAAAAAATAATTGAAATGGCTCTGTACAGCAAAGGAAACAACTGACAGAGTGAAGAAACAACCTACAGAATGGGAAAGCCTTGCCAGCTACTCCTTGAAAATGAGATCTGAGTTGCAACTGAAATTTCCCACTTACAAACTGTTGGCAACCAACTTATGATTTTGGAAGAATTATGGCACCCCATTAAGCACACATGCAGGGCCACACCAGAACCTGCAGCAGGCAAAGTGCCTCTGGCAGATGACCACAAGGTGCCCTCCCTGGGACGTGGGGAGGTGACAGCCTGTCTTCTGATGTGCCAGTCGCGTCCATCATGAAGGAGGTAAAACAGGACAAAGAGACATGGGTCACTTATAGATGTTCTGGGGTGAAATAGTTCTGGAGAACTATATGCACTTTTATCCTTATTTAATCAACCAAAATGATGACATCACCTTGCAAAAGTGCTGGTCTCTGAGGGAGCAGGAAGTGGCAATGCTGAGCTTGAAGAGCTTCCTGTTGCAGAGCAGAAGTCTGTGTCCCTTCCAGTGGCCATCTGAAGGATGTGGTGTTCTTCCTATTTTAAAGAGGATCCTTGGAGGTAGGATAGAAAAAGACAAGACAGGTAAAAGAGAGACAAGGGAAATTTTATTGAAAAACCATTCATTTATGAAAACTGCAGCTTTGGGGCAAAACCTTTCTTACACTTGGCTCTTTTTTCTTTTCTTTCAGGCTACTTCTAATTTCCTTATCATCTTAAAAGATACCATAGGCCTGCACTGGGCCCATGCTTTTCTTCTGTAAACTGGGCTATGCAATTTCCACTCTCAAGGGCACATCTCTCAGCTTCAAGCACAGGTATGAGCTTTTGCATCCTGACCTGGCTCACCCACCAGGTCACCCTACAGACTAGTAACACCCATCCTAGACCATCTGCCTGGAGCACAACCTGAAGACCGTGTAGATAACCCAGCCGCAAACCATTGAAAGGGAAATTAAAATTGTAAGTAAAGCCTGCCAAGAATGCCTGCCACAACCAGGTGGGACATTTGTTTCTTTGTGTTACCTATACTTGTTTAACTGATGCCCTTGCAATGTAATTTGAGGTATTTAAACTCTCTTAGCAACCCTTGATGTCACCCGACTCTCTAATCACAATGAGCCAAATCTGGCTCTGTACTTCCTGCTTCCTCTCCCTGTAAAAGTCCCCAAGCCACACCGGGCAGAGCTCTGACTCTTTGGGAGAGATCCCAGTCAAGCTCACTGGTGTAAATGAACTGCCTCCTAATCCTTGTCAGTGCCGTCTCTTCCCTGTTTGGTCTGGTTTCCATAACACCATGAGACCCCCTTACCTCATGCACCCATACTCCCTACTGAGTGTGTACTTCTCTGACCTGCTTCATAACCTGCTGTGCCTCTCGCCAAAACATCCTGAAGAGCTTTTCTTCAATGAAAATCAGTGAATCTACTCCATGGAGCAGGTGGTTGGGCAAGTTGAGGTCTCTGTGTCCCCTTCAGGGACCTCCTCAGAACCCCAGTGACAGATTCACAGTGCTGCCTTTTGGAACTAAGTGGCAACCCCGTAAAGATCCTATGCATGAGTTGAGAGGAGCACTAAAAGCACCAGTGCTCTGCCTCACGTGGAGCCCTACATGATTAGGAGGGGAGACTGACTCCTAAGAAAGCAGAAGAGCTTCCATCAGCCTTAAGGAAGGACTTCAGACTAGGCAGACTGTACAGAACTAAAACCATGGAAGGAAGCACAAATATTTTCTTTATGTCTAGAATTCCTGAAAGGGAGAATTAGCTGCTCTCTTCTGACACCCTCTGTAGACCACACTGCTCTGAAGGGGTAGGCAAGGAGGTGTATTTCTCTCTCTGGGGTTGCTCCTGGGCCTGGCAAACAAAAGGCCTCCTGATCTACCAACTCCTGAAATGATTTACCAGCTATCTATTCCCCCAGGAGGTAGCAGGCAATAAAATAAATGAAATTCCTATTCCTTATTACTTGACCCCCATAAATCATCACTCACCCTGGGTGGATATTTATCTCTAAAGCATCTCCAAATATTGAACATGCCGTTTCCTAGATTTTAAATGAAATGTAAGAAATAAGCAAAGAAACCAAAGAAACCAAACACACACTGCAAGCAGGAACTTGAATTTCAGAAATTGGGAGGTGCAGGTGTCCCTGTATGAGCTGGGAGAGTGTAGATTCTTAAGGGGCTTCTAGGTTTCTTGTATTCACTTCCCAACTTTCTTGAGGATTCTGCCCTTACATTTGGGACTTTCTGTCCTCCCAGGGCAATTGATATATATGATCCCTGGTGGGTATTATTTGCTATTTTTGGTTACTTGTGAGACCTATCTTGAGCTAAAAGCTATTGTATCCAAATAGGGGGTTTCAAGTGGTGCTGGGGAATTGGGGGAAGGTTGCTCTTCTGTCACCATGACAACCAGTATTTGCAGGAAAAGCAGGCTCCTCAGGCCACATTACAGTCACGTGACCTGGAGGGACCCCCTTTGAAGCCCTTGTAATCTTTTCCTAAGCTTGGTAGTTAACATTTTCTGAACATAATCATTAACCATGTTCTGTAACAGATAATTACCAACTGTGGTTAGCGTTTTCTATCCCTGAGTGCTCTCAGAAATGCAGGGTGCTCAAGACATACTCTAGCATTTGTTCTTTTACGCAAGTAAAAATAAAGCAATTTGGCTTCTCCTCTAAAGCTGGGAAAGTTTGCATTTTATGCAAAAATATCGTGTTTATCTGACTGCAATTGTCACCCTTGCCCTGGGGCTTTGCTTTGCATTGTGTTTTGTAGCTCCACAGAGGCAGCTGCCACACTGCCTTGGGTCCCTTTTCTGTATGTTTTTACTTCCTCCCAGGGATGGCTGAGCCCCTGTTAGACTTCTGGTGCCAATTTGTGCTGTGGAGCCATTGGACTCATTTGCTAACATGTGTGAGGTGTTTTCTCTCACTAATAGAAGTGTCCCCTGGGGATGTCTCTTTGTCACCTGACTTTCTCTAAACATTTGCGCCATGATAAGGGATTCATGTGTCTTTCTTGGTCCTCATCTCCCCAGTATATCTGTCAGTATTTACTGGATAAAAAAGATATACAGTTGTAAAAGAATCTACAAGATTGGCTTACAGTGCCACCCACAGAGTCGATGTGGAAGAGTCTATCTGGAGACTTGAGGATTCAGTCAGAGATCTGAAGCTCATTGCAGTATCCTGTATAAGTCGGTATGACAAGCCCAGTGCATCTGTGATGGAAGGGTCTCGAATCTACGCCAGAAGGCTGAGACTGAAGGGTCTGTGCTGGAAGCCAGAAGATGATGTCCAAGCTGAAGGTGAAGACTGGAGCTCCTCTGAAAAAGTGGAAGCAGTATCAATCCTGAGGGGATTTCACTGACCTTCTCAGACCCAAAAGCTACAACTCTTGTTGCATAGGTCCTGCTTTACCTTGGTCTTAACCACCCAGCAGAAAAGTATAAAAACAAAGTATAAGAAGTAAAGCCATGCTGTTATGTTGAGCTGTAGGGGACTCAGGTCAATAATTTGTACCACTGCCAGTGAAATGGAAGACTCAATCCTATTATGAACTACTGAACCCTTTTAGAATATTTTGGTGAGGTTACACATCTATAATATTTAAATGATGGAACTTAGCAAAAAAAGGGGATACAGATGAATGTCCATTTTGTATCTGTGCATTCAAAGTGGTTGGGATGGATATATAGCTACATTCTCATAATGAATACAAGGATTTGTTCTAATGGTGCTTGTAGATAGGATGTCGAGTCTGCATCTTGTGCAGTGGTTGGCCACTGGGAGGAATGTGTGCAATTTGTTGATTGTTGGGACTGTCCTGCCAATTTGGTTTGAAGCTGTCTCATTGTTGTTTGTTTCTCAATAAATTTATGGGGAAAAAAGTGGAAGCAGTTATGTCCTTTATTTCCCCTCTATACCACTCAGGTGACAAACTGCCCTGGGCTGTCCTCTAATTCAAAATGACATAATCAATCAACCTTCACACCCAGGTAAAATTATCTTCCACAAGGGAAAACCTCCTTTCCAAGTTCCCCTACCTCATATTTCTGAGGCATATACTCAGCATTTCTGGGGAGTTAGATGAAATAAATTTTAAAATACATGTAAAAAAAGAATAATAAAAATAGGACAACTCTGAATCCCAAGCTATAATTATGAACATCCTCCCAAAGTTGTGGATGAAGTATTGTACTCTTTTTCCCCATCGTTTTATAAGTGGGATGCAGAATCAATATGATACTAAAGGCTGCATAGTGGTCTTACACATCTGCCGGCTGGAGGACCTGGATCCTCCCATCGGTACATGAGACTGTGCTACCCTGGGCTCTAGGGTTGCGGAAGAAAATGTGCACCACACCGTACTCGCTGCCCTGCTTGTCTTTCTTTGTTGACAGAATTAGGCCAAAATGAACTTTCCGAATTACATGGCTGTCATGTTCTCTGATTGCTACATCACGACCCATAGTGAAATCGTCACTCTTGTGTTGGGAACAGAATGTCTGTAAGCTCCTGTGACCGAAGAACAGTAGTCAAGCTGAAGACTGAAGGGGAAAGTGCCAGAAGAGGAGGTACAAGGTGAGTTTTCTGGGTGAAGGCGTGCAGGGCCCCAGGGAGGACCTGTTCCACGCTGAGGGTTCACACAGAGATCCATGACGATACATTGTAATTTACACTCATGTATATGTAAGATTTAATACCTGCATGGAGAGGTATACACCTGTACATTTATGATCCACTCAGGTCTTTCAAACAGCAGCTGGCTGGGCTGCCTCTGTCTCTTCAATTTGCTTATAGCAGCAGCAACTTGGTTTCTAGAGCACTATAGCTTCCTCCTCCTCCTCCTCCTCCTCCTCCTCCTCCTCCTCCTCCTTCTCCTTCTCCTCTTTCTCCTGCTCCTTCTGCTTCTCTCCAAAAGCACAGAAAATGGGGCCAGTCCCCTGATGTTTGCACTCCAGGCAAAGCTGTATATAATGAGGTCCCTTGTGATGCTGGAGCCAGTACCCTTCCACCATGCACGCCCAACTCTGAAGCAAATTACTCATTTTTCCCTCTCCATTGAGTATTGTTTTATTTAATAAGCTCACACCTTACTAATGGCAGGTGTAAAATTGTTCTTTGAGTGGGAAAACCATCTTGGGCTCTGAGAGGCTGGGCGTACACATGTGCGTGGTAAACCTCTTGACATCACTGTGACAAAGGTCTTGGTGGGGTGAGGTGCTCAGCTCTGAGTGCACAGACTCCACCTTGGGAAGGTCTGAGGCAGAGGAAATTCTTGACATACAGAGTATAATTTTCCCAAGTGGAAGGCGGCCAAGATTGCCTGTTCTTATTGAGAACCTCCCTTGTCATTACCGAGTGGACATGATTTTTAGGGATGTAGGCTAGGAAGACAGCATCTGGCTGTTCGGAGGATCTATTGTTCTGCATTAATTTGACTCTTTTTGCTCAAAGCCCAGGTGGAGACAAGCTCATTTAGAATCTCTCTGCCTGTCACATGTCAGCCCAGGAATATTCCAAAGCAATGTGCTGTTTGTTATATGGTGTGAGTTCCAGGCCAACCAATTGAATCAAATCAATATGTGGAAGCTTTATTCGCTGGCAAAATTAATAGTCAGGAGGCAGCTTATCCACAGTAGTGCAGCGTGTGCAGGATAAGCTTCTCTGGCCCTTGGTTTGCCAAACAATAGTTCTGTTGTACACACCAACCAGTGTGGTGGGTCCTCAGGGCACTGTCGAGCTCTGAGCCGATATCCATCCATGAGCTGATTAAATCTGCATTAATCACAGGCCCAGTGCAGTTGCCGTCAGTGTCTCTGGATATTGCAAGAGGATCAATTGCTTTGGTTTAGAAGAATGAATGAATTTCCATCACTGATGGAAGCAATTACCTGGTGACAATGTCCTTGTACTTCAGTATTGTCTTTTAATTAGCACTGAGGGATACAACTATGCTCATGTTCTGTTGGGGTGGAGGCAGAAAAGAGATTGAGTCTTTCTATCCCTGTGCAGACTACTATGAAAACTCCTTTCCGTGGGCCTACGAAACTTGACATCCTTGGTGTCTGTGAACGGTCATGACCAGTCTCTTCTTGCCCTTCAAGCTGGCTGCCTTCTCTGCCCTAGGACTTCACATTTTTTTCCCATAATTTTATTGAGAAACAAATAGCAATGAGACAACTTCAGATCAAATTGATAGGACAGTTTCAATAATTAACACATTGCATACATTCTTCCTAGTGGTTAATTGCTGTACAAGATGCGGACATGATATCCTATCTACAAACACCATTAGAACAAATTGCTCTATTCATTAAGACAATGCAACTATATATCTATCCTAACCACTTTGAATGCACAGATACAAAATGGACATCATCTGTATCCCCTTTTTTTGTTAAGTTCCATCATTTAAATATTATAGGTGTGTAAACTCAGCAAAAATGGCCTTCTGAAAGAGTTCAGTAGGCCATAATAGTATTGGGTCTTCTACTTCACTGGCAATATCAGAAATCATTGAACCCTATAGCTCAACATAACGCCATGGCTTTACTTCTTATACTTCATTTTTATACTTTTCTGCTGGTTAAGACCAAGGTAAAGCAGGACCTATGCAACAAGAGTTGTAGCTTTTGGGTCTAATAAGGTCAGTGAAATAAGACTTCACATTTTATATCCTGTATTTGGAATGCTTTGTCCCCAGTCCACCCCACATATTTGCATACTTGGCTCTTTTGTGTCACTCACATCTCATTTGGATGCCACCTCCCCAGGCAACCTTGCTGGCCAACACCAGCAAGGCCCCACTGTCTCACTCTCTGGCTATATTTACATCATGCTGGCTGATCACCTCAGTTTCACTTACCAGCATCTGAGCAAGTCATTTTTCTGTGATGTTGCTCACCTGAATTCACCACTGTACCCCAAGCTACTGGCATCTGGTCTGGTACAAAGTGCTGCTTAATGAAACATGATGAGTGACTGAATTTCTCAGATACCTGTGGACAAGTCATTGAATGAAGGCTTCATGGGGGAGAGCTCTTTGCTGGAGGATGCTGGTGTGTTCGTTATGACTCGGCCCTGATGCATGAGGGGCTAGGAAAGTTCCAACCTTACTGGGCTAAATGATCCCCCAGAACTCCTCAGCTCTGAGATAACATTTCCAAACATTTGTTCTAGTTGAGAAGGGCACAGGTTAGGGGGTGACTTTTTCTGGTGTAAACACTAGAGTTTTAATCTTGAAGGGAAGCAAGCCATAGACATTTGTCTAGGATGAGATGGGAAGGAGCTACCTGAGTGGTGTCTGCTGAGTCTGTGGAAGTGACTCAGAGATTCCCATGTTGGTGTCTTTGTAGGTAAATATGTGTAATTATAATTTGTCAATTTGCTATCAAGGTACAAAAATGGCCTCTAAGATTTATTGATGAATCATTTGTGTGTGAGAAGAGGGAAAGAAATGAGCCAAGGGTGATTCCAAAATTCATATGAACTGGAGGGATGGAGGGAAAGTATCTACAATGCAGCAGGCCACCTGCCAGGAGGAAGGGGGTGCAAGGGCGCCCAGCACAGGTGTGTAGAGTGGGTGACCAGGTGAGGATCCCTGTTTTCCTTCCATCTACTAATTTCCTTGCCTGTTTGCTGTGTCTGATCCTCACTTTACAACACTGTGAGCCTTCTTTCCCCTTGGAATCATCGCCAACTGCTTCCTGGCCCACTCATCTTGTGGCTGGCCCCAGCGTTTGCTGCGTCTCCAACCAGCCAAGAAGGGGACCCTGGTCTCCAAGATTGGATCTCGACTTTTGTGTTGAGCTCAAGAGTTCCCCTCTGAGGCCACATCTGACACCCAGAAGTCAGGGGCACAGCTCCGAGCAGAGAAGACACCTCCCTCTTCATGTTGCCCTCAGCCACCCTGGGCACTCAAGAGCCTGTGGGGGCATGGTTCACCCATGGAACTGGGAGTCATGTGGGCTTTTCTCAACTCATAAGATGAAGGTGGATGACTGAATAATAATTAAACCCTCTTTCCAAGTGGTAGAAGAAATGTATGATGTGTGGTCCAAACCAAACATGTCTGCCCCATGATGGGGGAGAGAGAACAGCACGCCCATGGGGCAGGTGGCAGGAGAGCCCTGGGCATCTGTGGGCCACAGATGACCCGCTCAATGGCAGTTACTGGGAAATCATGACGTGGAGAATCCATTCTGAGCTCATGTACAGACAGACATCTCCAAGGACGTGCACACAGGTAGAACCACATCTTTCCTGTGGATATTATCAGGAAGTGATCAGGTACAAGTGTAAGTCAGAGCTTGTCCTACCAAAGAGGAGAAACATCTCAAGATTGCTTGAGTGCGCCTCAGCCAGCCATCTCAAAAGCCAGTCATTCCTCCCTGAGGCTGAAGGCCTTGTTAGCCCTGCTTCTGGGTGGAGGACAGAATACGGAGGTGGGAGATGGATGGATCTCACCAAGCAGCATGTTCAGGTCGTGCAGCATTGGAGCGGAAGAAGACTTCACCCTGTGAGCAGATCAGGGGTCGAAAAGAGGCTGGAGTTCTGGTTACAGAACTGCACATCATGCGGCCATTGATGCTTCTGACTTGTATTTGTGCTGCTCTGTGACTGAGAAAAGGGAAACTAGACCCTCCGGATACAGTCGTCTTTTTGTATTGGTGGAAGATTGGTTCCAGGTCTCCAGGAAGTCCCCAAGTACTCTTTGTTCCAAAACCCATAGATGCTCCAGTCCCTTGTGTAAAGTAACATAGTATTTGTGCCTGACTTGTGCTGTCCTTCCACATCCCTAAGGCCCTTAGATCACTTACAGCCAAAGCGATGTAAATACTATATAAGAAGTTGTCTTACGGTATGGTCTTCAGGAAAAATGTTCATACTTCATGCAGACTCAGCTGGTGCTGGGCTTACTACATGGCAAAGGATTTAGATGTGAGGTGAACACTGCTCAAACACCGAGTGTCAAGTGAGACCAGGTGCCTCGAACATTGCAGGAGGCCCCTGCAGGCTGTGTCTGCCCATCACCAGGGGCTGCACATCACTGCTTTTGTGTGGTTTCCACTCTAAGCTCAGCATACAGTAAATTGGAAGTTTTGATTTTGGGAACTTTCTCAATGTTTAAGAAACATTTTAATCTGTACTCAGTTGATTCTGCAGATGTGGAGCTTGGAGACACAGAGGAATGCTTGTACTTCCTTGCCTGCTCTCGTCAGTCATACATTAGTTAGAAAACTCCTCTCCCACCCCCTTGAGCATCTAACTCAAATCTGGAGCTGTTCTCAGCTGGAAACACAGCAGGGAACAAGACAGATCTGGAGCTTTCCATTGTGGCCTAGAATGAGATGGCAAACTCAAGGAAATAGTGATTACTAATTATGTACAAGTTCTGGTAAGTAGCAGAAAGAGAACAATAGCTTATATTATTGAAAAACATGGGGCTACATGGATAGGACAGTGTTAAAGTTGGGGAGCCCTATGTTTTGGATAAGCCTTCTGTGCAGAAGGAGAGGTAGAATAGAGCCACTTCTGGTAAGCACCACACACTTAAATGGACTTTGCAAGAAGCAGTTGCTGTGGGAAGGGAGCCCCTGGGTCCCAACGCCTAAGGAACAAAACTGAGAAGAGACCAATGTGCTTTTGCTCTTTATTGTTTTCTTTGGTCCTTTTGTTCACAGGGACAATTTCTCTGCTCAGATCATTAGAAAACCTTCATAGAATGAATACAATTCTAGTTGTAGAATAACAAAATTCAAGTACTAAATCTTTAAATTAAATTTTTATAATTTTATCTTTTGACAAAGGTCAAGGAAGAGTTTTCAGAAGAGCAGAGTAATTCTAAGGATTTAACTCAAGCTAATAAGGAATTTCAGCAGGTAAAGCTCTGGTCCAGGCTCTGAGGCCCCTGAGGTGGGCACATTTGACCTGGGTCTCACCCTGAGACCTGGGATGCCCTAGGGTGCTGGACCTTTCACTAACATGGAGTGGCACAATTAAAAGAGAACAACCAAGAAAAGGGTATGAGTGAGGTGGATGTTTTCCAGATGTGTATACAGGTACAGCTTGCAGCCTGCACAGACCTGACCACTCTCATAGGACAAATGGAACAAACTACCCATGGTTCCTGACTACTGCTTTGACTGCGACCAGATTTCCCCTTCACATTATTGTGTGAAACAGTGGGGTAGGAGACAGGGGAGGTGCTGGGGAATAACAGTGGAGGAAGCAAATTTGAAGCCGAAAGTGGTTTCTGCTTAGTCTAGTCTCTCTTCCCTTTCCACTCCTCGGGTGAAGTCCTTGTGGTGGTCTGCAGAGAACAGACATGAGAACACCCATATTCTGTGCACTCCAGCCCTATACACTTGCAAAAAGAGTCATCAGTTCAGCACTTGGACACTCAAAAACCTCGAGAGGCTTTAGACTTCTCATTGTTCTATGAAAGGGGTCTAGAAACTATGCCATTGACAATACTCCAAAATCATGATCTTGGAGACAAGATCCTGTCCTCCATCTCATGACAGTCTGCAGAGTCACACATGCCCTGGGCCCCTCACCAACTCAAAGCTAGCTGGGGATCTTTGACGTGTTCATGCTTCCAGTGTCCCCCCAAAAGCTGCCTTACCCAAAAAGTGGTGCTCAATGGGTGCATGGCAACTTGGCAATTCAGAGTGCCCCCGATCAAGATTAAGAGTTTCCTAGGGACATGTGGCTTGGGTCCCTGCAGAACAGTGCTGTCACTGGGAATTGGGAACCACCAGGAGGTGTCCAGCTGGGCAGGAGCTAGCATGAGGGCTGAACAGGCTGGAAACAGAGTCCTAAGAACTTGCCTTCCACAGGCTTCCTAGAACTGTACCTGAGAATGGGTGGCTGGAGAGTCTCCAGGGCCCTTTCTCACCTGGCTGCAACAGTCTGAAGAACTCAGCTCACAGGATCCTGTCCAAGTCTGTGATCTCTCTCTCTCTCTCTCTCTCTCTCTCTCTCTCTCTCTCTCTCTCTCTCTCTCTCTCTCTCTCCTCTTTGCTTTTACATCAAAAGGAAAAATCATTCTAAATTAAGAACATACTCAACAACTTTTCCCAGGTGGAAGGAAAGATACCTATAACCCGCAATTTTAATCTAAATCAATTTCTTCCCTAACATGAAAATCAAACAAAAATAACTTCCCAGGAGAGTGAGAGTGGCAAGATTCTCTGCTGGCCTCAGTCAGAGCACTGTCCTCTAGGATCCTGAGCTCCTTGGTTGGTTCCACAGCCCAGGGCTTCATGAATCTGGCCTGTGAAGCTGGGTACCCTGTGCTTGTGCCCACAGCAGGCCGCTGGTGTAGCAGGCAGCGGGTCTCCTGGGGAGAATTGCAGAGCAAGGAGAACAGTTTTGAACTTTGGCAGTGTTGTTAATTCCTTCACCATTTCAGGCCAGCAGGAGGATAAATTAGCTTTGGCTTTATGGAGTGATGGTCACAGTGCCCTGTTTGGGGTTAGCGTCTCTTTTCCTTGCATTAGTTAAGGTTGTCCCCCAGTACTGAGGACCACTCCTGGGATCCCTCTGTTCCTGAGAGTGTGCCGTGTTTGCCTGCTGTGTGTGGTCTGGGTCCAACATCACAGCTGCTCTGAGGAGGCCCAGACTCCTCCTGAAATACGACTTCTGAGGAAGAAAGCAGAAGAAACGTGAACAGGAGTTTTGAATATAGGAGCAGACTTGGTCACAAATTTCTCATTTTTATCAATTTCTGCAAATGGGAATTGGAGCAGTCTTAGTTCCCCAATCATGTTTCTTTGGTCTTAATGGGAGCGGCTGAAGCTGGAAAGTAGCTACACATGCAGGACAAAGCCAGCCTGAGAAAATGGGAGCACCTCAAAGCATGCTGGTGCACTTTGTTAACTGACTGCTCAGTAGAGAGGCTGAGCTTAGTAACCTCTAGGGTACAAATAAGAGCTTTATTGCTCTTGGGCAGTTTCTCTCCTTCACTCAAGAGATAGAGGGGGCTGGTGAGATGGCTCAGTGGTCTAAAGCACCTACTTAGAACAAGCTAAGCCAAGCAATGCACAGGGACCTCGGTTCAATCCCCCAGCACCACATGCCAGCCAGCCCCGCCCCCTGGTGGGCTAAGCTGGCCACACACAAAAAATAATTAAAAAAAAAATAAATATTTAAAAAAAAAGAGAGAGAGAGGGGAGCGCCTCCTGATTCAGCTTTTTATCTCTTGTCTTTTCTTCATTCTTGCCACCATTCCTTTCCAGAGTACACCAAGAGCTCAAGGGATCCCTATAGGTCTCGCTTTTCTTCACACTTTTATGGGAAAGGAGAATTCTTTACAACAGTGACATCTTCCAATAAAGCTCAGAACAGCGCTCGAGCGTTCTCATCTTGTGTGTGCACTTGTGCGGCTTGCTGTTCTTCCTCCTACAAATGATGCCAGCATTAGTCAGGTTGCTTTTCTTGGCTACTTAGTAGCCTTGGAAATATGGGACATTCCAGAAATAGATGTATTAGTGGTTCTCTTTCTTATTATCCATGGTGCCGGGGGTTGCTTACTTGACACATCTCCCAGCCTGGACCTGGTCCATGGAGGCATGGAATCATGCTGGTTGAAAAAAGAAATATTGGCTGGGTCCACAGACATGCTCTGGGAGAGGGCTTCTCATTGAGCTCCTATGAGGTTAACCAAGATGAGTTGTTAACAGAACAGTCTAGGCTTCAGCCTCCCAAAAACTATGCAAGAGATCACTGGAAAGAGCCAGGGGGGGCAGATTTGTAACAAATGTCTTGGACCCAGAAGCACTTACTTCCTGGATCCTCATTAAGTGGGAAGAAACTGCTCTTGGGGAAACTGGAGGAGGCATTCTCCATACAGCAATGGGTGCTTCTGTCCAAGCTCAAGGCCTCAGCTGAGTCTCCCACCCTCACCCCTCAGGATGCAGCTACTAAGCTGCATGGCCTGAGGAGGCCACTGTGCTTGAGCCACCCAGGGCATCGTGCATCATCAGACCCCAGGCTTTCACTGGACTTTTGCTCATGTGGAGTGACTTGGCACCTGTGTGCA
The DNA here is from genome assembly GCF_000260255.1 of Octodon degus. Classification (NCBI taxonomy): domain Eukaryota; kingdom Metazoa; phylum Chordata; class Mammalia; order Rodentia; family Octodontidae; genus Octodon; species Octodon degus. Next base: position 23,884,951 of record NW_004524583.1, read on the forward strand.
TCAGTCTGACAGAGGTATTTCTGTGGGTGCTGTGAGTATTGAAGGACACAGACATGGGCTTAGGAATATAAGTGAGATCATATATGTAAACTTCTTGGCACAGTACATGGCACATAACGTAAGTTCTACACCTTGGAGGTGATAACCGCTATGTTATTGGCATAAGCAATAGCTATAAGTTTATAATTATTGTAGGGTTTATCCCTTCTCATTATTAAAAATTAATTTATGTAAAATCAGTGCACTTTGTGATATTGGTCCCATCTATCTCACCCTTACCATACTTCCTGTTGAAGAAGTCATACATGGAGTAAGAATCAATGATATATAGCAGAAAAATGTTACCTTCACCCAAACCTGAGGCTACTTAAATTGCCCCTTATTAACCCCTTTTTTCTTCACCACTTTAATGGGAAAGGAGAATTCTTTGCAACAGGGCTGTCTTACAATGAAGCTTAAAACAATACTTCACGTCCAGACCCCTGTGTGTGCACTTCTGAAGCTTGCAGTTCACACATGACTCTGAGTACTGACACTGAGTCCTCATGTGAGTTATCAGTACAGTTGGCAATTGTCAGAAATTGTTACTGACTTGAGCCTTTTACAGCTTAGCATATTATTAGGGCCTTACTTTTTACATCTTATGTGATTAATCTTTTCTGCTGGATGGTTAAGACCAAGTTAAAGTAAGACCTCTATTAATTGAAAAATTAACCTTTTTCTATCTAACAAGGTCAGTTAAATCTCCTTAAGATTTACCATGGAATCACATATAGGACCTCTTAGATATTCTGTTAGTATCAGCCATCTGGTTGAGTCACAGTCATTGTTTGACTAATTTGTTTCTTGTGATAGCCTGAGAGAAGTTTTCTCTCTAGGTGACTCTCCTTAGGCACACTATACATCATCAGTCACTTTCCTCTGTGGCCCCCATAGTCTCCTTAGTTCACTGAATGACTCTTGGTTTTTTTTTTTTTTTTTTTTTTTTTTTTTTTTTTTTTTTTTTTTGCGGAACCGGGGATTGAACTCAGGCCCTTGCACTTGCCAGGGAAGCGCTTATTCCATTGAGCCATCTCCCTGGCCCCTCCCCATAGTCTCCTTGATCAGAAAATTAGAGACTCAACTGAGTTACTGGATGTCACAGCAGGGGTTTTCTTATTCCCTGAGTCTTTGTTGACCTAGAAGGGATAGGGCCAAAATATTGGCTATCCTTTTGGTCCATCTAGCTCTCTTAATTTTTGGTCTCCAAACTTTAGTTGTTAAGTATTCAGAAGAAAAGCTTAATGACATTACCCTGTAACAGAGGCAGTAAGCTTAACATAACTGTGTATCTGAATATCAAACACCTTTGACATAAAATGGAAATGTTATTTTCTAACAGCCATGGATAGTCTAATATTTACATCCCTATAGAATGTTAACAGACAAAAGTTACATATTTTTACTCAGAAATTTAGAAATTAGAACCATATGCAACATTGTAGCAAGAAAATACGATGACATTTTGTGACATACTTAAATTTTCATTTTGACGCTACACAACATTTTCAACCAGTCATCTCTATCTAATACATAAGATTTTTCCACCAAATTAGTTGTCTTTAAATGGGATACATATCTCTTGTTTCTTTTTGTTTGTTTGTTTGTTTTGTTAAAGGCAGAGGTCTGAATCTGAGAGAAAGTCTTATCACAATAAGCAATCTTAGTTTTACATTTGGGAAGACATGTACATCTGGAATCATGAGTACACTTAATACACCATGAGATTAACAATAATGGATTACCATACACTTGTGACAATTTTTGTTTCTTAATTTAGTTTCAGATGAGCAACATCTTTTAAGAGAAAATATTATTGTCACTTTTTTTTTCTTAAAAACTTTATCTTTTAACCAATGACCAAATTATTGAAGGAGTCTCCTAAGAGACTATTGAAATTATTGGAACTTCTTATTCCTGAACAAAAGTTGACTACCCCTCCACAAACCAATTGGAGTCCTGTCTAATAATTTCTCTCCACTCTAAGGAATTTTTGTTTAATTATCTTAAATTTTTTGATGGACTGTGTACAAACCAATTTTGATATTACTTACACTAGCTGGTAACTGAAGAGAAAGCCTGGTTTTAAGTCTATATACCAAATTGTATTATGAACAAATGATAAAAAAAAAAAGAACCACTACTCACAGAATGGTGCAAAACATATAAACAAACACACAGAACACACAAACAAACAAAATCAAGTGTGCACTCAAATATATTCCTGGCCAAATTAAATTATAGTAACTCTATTACAATTTTTAGAAATCTATAATTATAAGTAGGGTAGTCAGATTTTATTTGTGAATTAGCAAAAATCCTTTATCAGCAAAATTTGGAATGACTAAAACCTTTTACCGATAATTAATATGCATATTTTGTATTTTTGTATATTTTGTTTTAATACTAGTAAAATCTAGCTCAGTTACTTTTTAATATACTTTATCACCTAGGTAGACTTTATATTTCCATTTTGTCTGTTCCTTTAATAGCCCTCAGGTTGTATCTAGCCTCATTGCTGTTAACTTCTTCCCCAGATGTGGCTTTATGTACAGCCTGACATCATGCTTGGTTATCTAAACAGGTTATTTAACATTCCCTGGAAAAACACAAGCATAGCCTCTGCCCTAGGTTAGTAGTGGACTGGGTCCCTTCCATTGTCCAGGATAGATAGCTCTCCAAAGGATGCTTCCTAGCCTTTTTATTTTCTTACCTGATGGAATTTTCTTTCTGTTACTATAGTTCCATTATTTTTAAAATTTTAAAAATTGAATAGTGTAAAATGACAAATGAAGCTGGAGGAATTGATTCCCCCTTTTGTTTATATAAATGAATTTTGATTGTACAGTGAGAAACCTGTATCCTATATTTTGGAAGAGGAAGCCATACATAACCTCACTTAACCTAATATGATCTATCTGTGAAAAAAAAAATAAATTAATGTAACTTATCTGAAGGACAATAACAGTCAACAACACCAGAGAAACTAGGCCAAAATTTAGATGGAGTCTACTAACATTACCAAATAAACTCTGAAAACCATGAATGGTTCATCTGAACAGTTTTGGGAATAATATGTCTTTGTTGCCTAAGTTGCCCCAAATATGAAGAAGTTATCATAGCTTGTACCCCTTTTGAGGCCATCACTAGCCCCTTTATTATTTAAATGGGATATAAAAGTCAAGTGACTGTTTGAACTCCACTGCTTTTATTTTATTTTATGAATTTAGGGCAGGGTTTACAGGGTTTACATGGTCTCACTATGTAGATCGAACTCAGTGATTCTCCTGTTTT
>NW_004524583.1:23889823-23890905 GCF_000260255.1 Octodon degus
TTTTTTTATAAAATATAGAAGGTTTTTTATACCAATTTCAATTTAGGACTATAATGCAAACATTCAAATTTATTAGGATTTAAAAGAATTTGTAAAAGATTTCTTTAATCTTTTAAAATATCCCCATTACTGTAAATCTTAGGAAATATGATTTTTTTTTCAGAAAAGCAAACTTTTTATCTTTAGGATGGAAACAGACTTTTAATTTAAACACATTAAGGGGAAAACGCAAAAACTCTTCTTTTAGTGTCAATTGTAATGGAGAGAGCAGCCCACTGTATTTCCTGCTTTTTTTTTTTTTTTTTTTTTTTTGCTACGTGCTATTCCTGAGGGAATAGCCCCTGCATCTCTCCAGGTGGAAAGCCCAGCTGCCCTACCTGGAGGCCATCCACACCTGCATTTGAAAAAGCCTTCAAAATGTTGTTCTTTTAATTAGTTAATTTTTATATGCTAACCCAATATTTCCTTTTAATAATTTTAAAATTTTGTGTCAATGAATGGCCAATTGGACAATATAAGAGTGTTTAGGTGGATAGAATTATAACCTTGATTTCCCTACAGAATCAGCATGGAGGGCACCAACCAAAACCTGGAGGCCTCTTCGTATGGAGGCTCTGCCTCTGGTTGCTGTTTTTACTCGGTGGCCCCAGGACTGGGAGAGCTGCTTAATTTTCCTAGTACCTGGAATGGGTTTTATAGGGCTCACATCCCCTCCCAAAGCTTCATGGCTCTGTAACCATGGCCTCTGTGCACAGAGGCACAACAACCACTGTGTGTGCGAGCTGTCCCTCTGGCTCTGACCACTGGATATTTTGGTGGGTTTTTTTTTTGTTTTTGTTTTTGTTTTCTGAGACTGGCACTATCTTGAGCCTAACAAATTTTTGATGGCAGCAAAACACACAGAACCAACACCAAGGCTACAGTGAACCATAGTCCTGACCCTTCTTCTTAGGATCAGGCATACAGGACTGTAGTTGGTGGAGTGTGTCAGCCTCTGACTGAACCAGGTATACAGACAGGCAGCGGCTGGGGAATCCCAGCTGGGTGTGCCTAGGACCGGAGTGTGGGGCCCTCCTGAGCCC
>NW_004524583.1:23898758-23916274 GCF_000260255.1 Octodon degus
TGCTCAGAAGCATCTGCGCATGGCACCCATATGCTGAGGAGCCCTGGGGTTCCTGAAAGCAAGAAGCTGTTCAGGAGAAACAGGTCCAGGAGGGTTGGGTCATGCTTTTTTGTGTTTTAATTCATCAATATTTAACATGAATGAAGGGCTGTAGGACAGTCTTTTTAAGATGTACCCTGCTGTTGTCATTAGCAGAAGTTTCTGGAGCCTGTTGGGTCAGTGACATCCAGGAGGATTCCATGTGCTACCTAGTGCCTCTCACTGTTCCAATAAGCTGGAATGTAGGTGATCTGCGCCACCACATCACCACCATCAAATCACTTCTTAAATCCTGTCCCTGGCCTTCTGCTTTTTCATGGCAGCCCAGAAGCACTTCTTTAAATGCCGTGAAGTCTTTAAATGTGAGCAGTGCATAACACAGTTTTGAGTACTGTGTTAAACAGAGTGATGATAGTGAATATCTTTGTCTTATTTCTGGTTGTAGATGAAAAACTTTCAATTTTACTCCATTTAGTGTGTTAATGACTGAAGTTTTGTCATAAATGGCTTTTATCAGCTTGAGATAAAGTATTTCTATACCTATTTTTCAGGGGTTTTTTAAATAATAAATTGGTGTTGGATTTTGTCAAAGTTCCTTTCTTTGTCATTATGATGATCAAGTGGTTTCTAATTCTTGCTTCTGTTTATGCAATATACTTATTAATTTGTGTGTGTGTTGAGCCATCCTTGCATTCTAGAGATGAAGCCCTCTCTTGATCATGACATCAGATCTTTTTGACAATTTCTCGCATTATGTTTGTTAGTATCTTGTTAAGGATATGTCGCATGGACATTACTGTTTGATTCCAGGAAGTATTGATTTCTACTATGACCCACTGATAATTGATGAATATGTTGTTTTATCTGCATGTGTTTATATAATTTCTGCATTTCTCTTGTCAATGATTTATAGTTTCATTGCACCATGATCTGTTAGCATGAATACAATTGTTTCAATTCTTTTGTAATTATTTAAGCCATAGTTATGGCTTTGCACGTGGTCTATTTTGGAGGAAGTCCTATGTGCTGCTGAGAATAATGTATGCTCTATTTTTGTGTTGAATACTCTAGAGATACATATTAAATCCATTTGTTCAAAGATGTCATTCAATCCTGATATTTCTTTGTCTCTCTGAACTGTATATTTGTAAAAGTAGAGTTTTGAGATCCTCCACTCTAATCGTGTTGATGTTTATCTGATCGTTTATGTCCAGTAGCATTTGTATTATGAAGTTGGGTGTGTTGATATTCAGTGCATATATATTTATAATTATTACTTCTTGCTGTTGAATTATTCCCTTACCAGTAAGTAGTGATCTTTTGTCTCTTCTGAGTAGTTTTGGCTTGAAGTTCACTTTATTTAAAAGTAAGATAGATGTTACATGAAATACTGTTTTTTATCCTTTGAATTTTAGTTGATGAGTCTTCAAAAGATTAACTGTGCTTCTTGTACACAGCATACTATTTCTTTTGTTTTCAATCCATTCTGCCTATCTATGTCTCTTGACTGGAAGATCATTTATATTGAGAGTTATGTGAAGATATGGGCTGACCCCTGTCATTGTACTATTTTTTTCTGTTGCTGATTCCTTTATTTTTACCTGTTGCTTAACTGTTCACCTTGCTTCCTATATTCATTTTAGAAGGCACTTGGTGTTCCTGTCTTGTTATCTTTGTCTAGGGATCCTTGCATATTTTTTCATAGTTCTAATTTGATAGTCATGCATTTCTTGAGGAACCTTTGTCATGGAAGGTCCTAAATTCTCTATCAATTTTGAAAGCTGAATTGCAGGATAAATTAATCTGGGTTGGAAGTTGTTTTCTTTTAGGACTTGAAGAACTTCCTGCCAACCTTTCCTGGACTTTAAGGTTTGTGTTGAGAATTTTCTATAGTTCTGATAGGTTTACTTTTTATAAGTAATTAATTGTTTTTCTCTTAACAGTCTTAATAATTCTGTCCTTATATTGGACTTCAGGGATTTTTGACTATGATGCTCTGTGGGGAAATTCTATTCTGATCATGGCTCTTTGGGGTCCCACATGCCTTGCTTGCCTGTATGTCGAATTCTTTCCCCGTACTTGAAAAGTTCTCTGCTATGATTTTTGTGAGCATCTGTTTATGCCATTCATGCTGTCTAATTTCTTTTGTCTCTCTAAGGTTAGTCTTCTTTTCATCATCTAGCAGCTGTTGGGTCCATTTCACAGATAGCTTGCCTTTTATTTATCCCTTAGTCTATGATGACCTGCATGAACCCTCTCTAGTTCTGACACTGTCTCCTCATGTGCCTTTTTTGTTGTCCACACTTCCAGTAGAATCTTTTATGTCCTCGTATCTCGGTTTGGTATCTTTGCACAGAGCCTAATGCTTTAGATAAACTGGTCATTCATTCATATTTTGTATAATTTTGGTCAATTCAGTTAGCTTTTTATTTGTGTCTTTTTTTAAACCTGGCCAACCTTTTGGTAACTAAAATCAATAATTGGTTGAACAACAATGCCTTTGAACCCCCGAAAAACCCAATGAACCGAAGTTTTGGGCCTTTCCTTTGCCAACTCCAACAACTCAGCCATCTGCTTCTTGATTTCTTTCCCATCAATGCCTATTCCCACCTTCAGGAGACTTGGAAGTGTTTGGAAGCATTTTGTTGCATCGTTTTCTCATGTTTCCATTCTTTTATGTGCTGAGAATTTGGGATCAATTAGCATGGAGAGATCCTGCTGCTGGGAAGGAAGTCTTTTTATTAAGCCCTTCTCAGAGATGTGATCTTGAGTTTGGTTGTTTTTTGATATTTATCTATCTTTTGCACTTGCTCAGTTTTATCAGATCAGACCTGGTCACTGTATTGTGAGGACAGAAGGTCCACTGATTCTATCAACATCAGCAGACCCACCAGTCACACACCTTAAAACTTGTTTTAACAGTGTCACTCTTTTATCAGTGATCCATGCAGACTATAGTGTCCTCCTAACAGGTAGATTGGGATTGGTGGGCAGAGAGAAGCAAAAGGAAAGGGGAAAGGGGTAGATAAGTAGGGAAAGGATAGAAGAGAAATATCAGCAGAAGGAAAGCAGGATATTAAACTCTGTTGGGATTATTAATTTTTTAAAAATCTTTTGTTTATTTATTTATTTGGTACAAAGTCTCCCTGTACATCTTATACTTGTAGTGATCCTCCTGTCTCAGCCTCCCCAGGGCTGGGATTACAGGCATGCATCACCACGCATCACCATGTCCAGTGGCAAGCACAGCACACCCAAGGTTCCACAGCCAGCATGGCATGTGGTACCAGGGATTGAACTCTGGTCCTTGAGCTTGCCAGGCAGGTACTTAGACTTCCAAGCCATCTCCCCAGCCAGGAGTTATTTTTATAGCTGGAGTAAAAGGCTGGTGCAGAAAGGATTTGAGAGAACATGTGTGAGAACAGGAAAGGGGTGCAGAAGAAAGTGTAAATGGAGAGGAGGAAAGCTGTGAGGATGTTGGGATTTTGTTACTATGTTAGATTTAGCTTCTGCTTGTATCCTTTATACAGTTTTGGTGAGAGTTAATCTAACTTGCCCATGAAAGACAAAGACACTTTAGATTAAAGTACTGGTTAATATTTGTTCTCCTTTGCCACATATATATGCATATATATATATATATATATATATATATATATATATATATGAAAAGGAAGAGAGGAACGATGGTCTATGAGAGGAAGAGAGAACGAAAAGGGATGGGATAAAAATATCTCATGCAGTAGCAAAAACAAAATTTAGGCATTGCTGTAGTTCTAGAAATATTTCAATCTGAAAGCTGACCTGTGAATCTCTCCCCTCCGTGTCCACACATGGGGAGGTTTTGGCCTACTGAGGACCCGATGGCTTGGACTGGTGGCTTTTGAATTCACTTGGCTGTTGCAAACCTCACTGATCACAGCTCACTGCGGACTTTTGTCATTGGGTTAAGATCACCCTGCCTGTGATCGGGTGACTGATTGTGTCAATTTGAGCATGAAACACTGAATTAAATTGGTTCAGCAAAGTTCTGGGTTTGGCTAAAGAGAATGACTGAAGATTTGCTGGGATTTACTGGGTGTGAGTGATAGCGATGAAGAGGCTTGCCATCTGAGTAGAAGGAAAGGAAAACGAAGAGGGAGGGCTGCTTCTGCTTCTGCGGAGGAGTGCCAGTCGGTACCCTCATCTTGGACATCCTCTTCTGCCTGCCTTTGGCTACCAGATATAGACTCGTGCAGGACACCGTTGTGAGGGCTTTTGACAGGAACCTTCAGCTTCTCAGCCACACAGACAGACCCTCTGCACTCTTCCACACCTGACTGTGGGCAGCCATTGTAAGCCAATCTCATCTATTCTTATGTGTCTGCATATTTTGTGTTAAATCTGTTTTTCTAGTAAACACTGGCTTATACACCTCTTCAGTTAATTTAAGTAGGGATCAAATATGATTTTTCTTAGTGCCCAGTTTTCTATTGATTTCCACAAAGGTCCTCTTAATCCACATTTCATCCTCTGACAGCAAATCTTGTAGCTGCTTCTATGATCTCCCTTCTTATCTTGGTTATTTTTCTTTTCTTTTACTTTTTATTTTTCTTTTCTTTTCTTTTTTTTTTGTGGCTGGCTCCTCCTGCCCTAGGGGTGGGGCTGGTGTGGCATTTGGTTCTGGGATTGAAACATGCATGTTTGCCAAAGCTTGCTTAAACAGGCACTTTAGACCACTGAACTATCTCTCTGGCCACGTAGTTTTTCTGTTGCTGCAGCAAAACATCCAACATCCAAAGCTAAAGGAGGAAAGGTCTGTTTAGCTCACAGTTGCAGAACTTGTAGTCCAAGGCAGGGTGGCACATGGCAGAGGGGAATCCCAGAGGGGGGAAACAATTCATCGTCACAGAAGGCAGCTGAGCAGTGAAGTAATGAGGCAGCAGCAAGCGACAATCAGGGACAGTCTTTCTGTGCCTTATATATTTTTTTCAAAGTTTTATTGATAAACAGATAGCAATGAGACAGTTTCAAATCCAATCAGAAGTACAGTTTCAACAAATAATACACTGCATATACTCTTCTTAGTGGTTAATTGCTGTACACGAAGTGGACTTGTGAAGCTATTTACAAACACCATTAGAACAAATCATTCTATTCATTAAGAGAATGCAACTATATATCTATCCTAACCACTTGGAATACACAAATACAAAATGGACATTCATCGGTATACCCCATTTTTTCTAAGTTCCGTTACTGAATATTATAGGTGTGTAAACTCAGCAAAATATTCTAAAAGAGTCCAGTAGCCCATAATAGCATTGGGTCTTCTGTTTAACTGGCAATGTCAGAAATTATTGACCTGAGTCCCCCACAGCTCAACCCAACAGCATGGCTTTATTTCCTATATTTCGTCTTCATACTTTTCTACTGGATGGTTAAGACCAAGGTAAAGCAGGACCTATGCAACAAGAGTTGTAGCTTTTTGGTCTCAGAAGGTCAGTGAAATGTCCTCAGGATTTGTCTTGAGATCCCGTAACTCAGATTGTAGAACCCTTGTCAGTGCAGCCATGTGGATGAGTCACGGCCATTGCTTGGCCAATGTGCTCTCTGTGAAAGCCTGAGAGAGTGTCTTCTCCCCATGTGACTCTCCTTAGGCACACTCTACGTCATCGATCACTTTCCTCTTTGGCCTCATAATCTTCTTGATCAGAAAATTTGGGACACTACCGAGGTACATGACGTTACAGTACAAGTTCTCATATGTCCTGAGTCTTAACTGACCTTAGAAGGTTAGGGCCAAAATGTTGGCATTCCTTGTAGCCCTCCTTTTTCTCTAATTTTGGTCTGCAAACTTACGTTGTTAACCATCCAGAAGACAAACTTATTGTTATTATCAAACGATTTAGGCTCTTAAGCTTAACCTCACTATCTCACTGCATTTCAAACATCTTATGTGCCTTATATTTTGTTCAGTCTATACACCATTAGGGTGGTGAGAAAGATGGGCTTTCCCCTTATCTATGTCCAGAACTGTTCCAAACCAATCAGTGGGCTGATTGGAATCATACCCTTGATCCCAGCGACCTCTGAAAAGCCCCCCTTGTGACTGCATGCACCTCTGGGAGACATCTAGATACAATCCCAGCACTTTCCAAGCCCAAGTGCACTCCGGGTACTATGACAATGCTGCTACTTTTTGACTCTGCACTTGTGGTCTTTTCCTACCCTCTCTCTTCAAAGTGTCATGCCTCAACTGAAAACTCAGCAGAATCTTAGGGCCCACTGTGTTGGACATCCCTGGTGGAGCTTTGTAGGGACACGCTGGTCCCTGACAGTGGGCAGTGGTGAGCAGCACTTCCTATAGGCAAAATACTGTGTTTAGGGGGCAGAATGGGAATGAGGCTATTCCTGGGCCAGTCTGGTTTCTTATGCCTTCATGGTGTCCCTGTTTGTAGTCTCTGCTCTCTTTCATGGCCCCCAGGGACAGTTTTGTTAGCTCAGAGCCAGGTCCCTGGAGGGTTTTGTGACTGTTTTCAACTTGTGCAAGAACCTCTCAGTGTTTTCTCAGACAGTGCTTCTGGCTCTCAGTTTCTCTGATGCCCTGACCTGCGAATACCTTGTTCTCTCTTGTTCCTTTTCCTGGGCGGGAGGGTAGAAGGTTAGAATTCTATTGCAGTGGCCGGGTCCCCATGAAGTGCAGTGCCAGTCTGAGGGAATCAGGAACCGAACCTACTTCAGTCAGACCTCATCTCTCTGAAGACATTGACAGTAACCCTCTTCTCACATGAGGTCACATTCTGAGGTGCTGAGGTCTAAGACTTCAACACATGAATTTAAAAAAAAATTTTGATACAGGGCCTTGCTATGCAGTTTGGACTCATAGTGAGCCTCCGGTCTCAGCACCCCCAGGCCTGGTGCACACCCAGGTGCACACCCAGTTCCAGGGCCAACACAGCATGCAGACTGAACCTGATCCTTGCACTTTTTAGGCAGATACTTAGCTCTCTCTTTAGCCCTCAGCATATGAATTTTTGAGGTGACACTATTCAACTCCCAGCTGAATAGCAGTCTATAGTGTCTGTCTGCCATGCAGGGCAAAATAGGTGAACTGACCTAATCCTGAAAAATCTCAGGTAGTCTATGTTCTTATTTGCATTTAACATGTATTTATTTATTTATTTGTATTTTTGGTACCGGGGATTGAACTCAGGACCCTGTGCTTGCCCAGTTGCAGGCACTTATTCTATTGAGCTATCTCCCTGGCCCCCTGCATTTAGCATGTAATTCAGTCTCAAGAGAATGTGCCTTCTTTAAATGTCAGATAATAATAATTAATAGTAATAATAAGAATGCTTTGTGAAAGAGTAAGAGCTAGAAGCTTCAGACCACATAAAATTTTTTTAAATACCATCACTATCATTTTCCTCATCAGACCATCCAGTTATACCTCTGAGTACTCCCTTGCTACGACACCAGCAGAAAACCACAGCTGCTCAGCTGCAAGCAGAGGAGCGGCCCCCAGACAGGCGTCTAAGTAGCTGCAACACCGTGCAGTTACTAAACTCCACGCTCATGAGCATCATAAAGCGGCTCTACTCATGTGTGGAGTTTAGTCTAGCGGAGTCATAAAATTGATTTTTTCAAACATTTATATTCATTATTTAAACACTTGCTCTCAGACTTGGCCATGGACAACACATAAAAAGTCAGTTTATTCATTTCAGGGATTTTAGAACTATGTATGTCTTAAGATTTATAAGTATTGAAAATACCTTTCAGAGCACCTAGTGTTATTATGTAACATTCTTCTCTTAAAGTAACTGTATCTATGCACTCTGACTTTTTATTTCATTGAAAGTTCACTTCTCAAAAGATAATGGCATGGCATTTTCCATCTAAAATTAAAACAAATTTATTAAGAAGCATCAAAGTTAACAAACAACTCTGAGATAAAATTATTTTTTGCGGTGGGAGTAATTTTTCAGTCATCCCTCTGCTCCTGGGTACCTCGTAATCGGGGGTGCATGGCCTGTGAGGTGACGGCCAACTGGCACTGGTAATGGCAGGACAAAAGTGTGGTTGGACCCACGAGCCCAGTAAGAGGAGTGTGGTGGGCCCAGAAGAGGTGGGCTTTGTGGGTCCTGTGTTGTGCTCGTGCGCAGGACCCCCCGTCAGAATCAAGAAGGGGCCGGTACTGGTCCTGCGAGGCTCTACTCTTCTATCTGCAGGAGATGTAAAAAGTGTCTGTGTAGCAAGCTTTCCTTGGTGGCTGACAAAACCAAGGCCAGTGTTTCCTCCCCTGGACCACAGACAGAAGCTCTGAGGTCTCAGCAAAGATTGGGTTTTTCTCTGAGTCCCTCGTCAGCCGGGGCAGAGTAGCTGAGAATCCCGTCCAGGGCTCCACCCACCCAGAGCCACTTTCGCAGTGTAAGGTGCCGCTGCCTGGGTCTGCCCGACGAGTGTTGGGGCATCCTTTGTCCTTCGCCTTCTCCCTTCCTGCTTGGCTCACTCCTCTGTCACCTGCTCTGCCAGAAAGTCAGACGTGTTCTTTAGAGTGATGCTATAACTTTTCAGGTGCAATTCATACAGGACGTAATGAACTCTTTTAAGTTTGCAGTCCAGTGGCATCTGTAGTCATGATGCAGCAATCATGTCTAGGTAGTGCAAACATTTGCACTGCCCCAAGCAGGACCTCACACCCACTAGCCAGGCAGTCCCCGTTCTTTCCTGCACTCACTCTGGGAAGCCGGTGATCTGATTATTACCACTAAGGGTTCTCCCGCTCTGAGCATTCCACATGGACAGACTCATGCAGTCTATGTAGGTCTTTTGTGTACATCTCCCAACCCTTCCTGCACTTTAAAATTTATTTATTTATTTATTTATTTATTTATTTATTTATTTATTTGGTACAAGGACTTGCTATGCAGCTTGGACTCGTAGTGATACTCCTGTCTCAGCCTCCCCACGGCTGGGATTACAAGCGTGCGCCACCACGGTGCACCCAGAGTTCTGTGGCCAGCAGGGCAAGTGGTACCAAGGATTGAGCCTGGGTCCTTAGGCTTGCCAGGCAGGTGCTTAGAGTGCCGAGCTCACTCCCCACCCCCTTACTGCACTTTGTAGAGGTTTACTTATCTGCCTTGTTGCGTGTGTTCACCCAGTTGACCCCCTGATGAGCATCTCAGTTGCTTCCTACTTTTGGCCATTGCTGTCACTCTGCTTTCGAAGGTCATTTTCTTGTTTCACTTCTTTCTGGGGGCAGAGAGCCTTCGGCCATGTCCAGCAAGAGGTTCAATGTGGCGTGCAGGGCTCTGAGCCTCCAAAGTACCTCCTTCCCTTTCCTAACTGCCTTCCTGACTTTGCTGCCCTCCTGCACGAGCCCGGCCAGCCTCTCCTTCCCCTTTACCCCAGCTGGGTGCACAGCCCCACGTGAGTGTGCAGCCTGCCTTTCACTGTGGCTGGCCACCGACTCTCTTGGCATTTGCCTTTCCTTCTCCCTCCCAGAACTCATCCTTCACTTCATCTCATTGCAGCCCACAGGCTCCACGGGCTGCGCGCCCACGCCCTGAGCACAGAGCTAGGGTGCTGTGGTTGGCAGAGACCCTGCGGAGTGGCCGGCACTCTTTGGTATTGAGCTTTCTTTGCTCGGGAGTGGCACCCACGACAACACTAAGCTGCCTCACGGCTTTACAAATGCCAAGTACTGACACAATGGTGCACAGAACGGAAGGCTGAGGTGACCGAGATTTGAAACTCTGCTGCTGGAGCTCCTGCTTGCTAGCAGCAGCAGTAAGTGCCACCTGGCTGGGCTTCACAGGGCCGTTGTAATTCTTGCTTGGCTTCCAGTCACTCAGCAGCCCTCCAGGCTCAGTCTTGAGATTACTAAGATCACAAGCTCTCCACCGATGTCACAGCCTGCCACTGTGACAGGCTGTGTGTCTCCAAGAGGCTGTTCCTCTTCTTCCAGCCCTAAGGTGACATTCTGGTTCCCTTTCTGTGTTGAGAAGGGTTTAGAATCACCTGATGACCCCACATATCTTTACAGCCCAGTGTGTTGACTTGGTTGAGTAGTCACTCTTTAAACATGGAGAACAGTTTCTACCATGGAGCCCAGACAGCCCTCACGAAGTGTAGGAAGATGTTTCTGTCATAGCTTCACAGTGTGGGGGCCTTACTGGCCTCTGATTGCTGGTGGCATGAGCGGCTCCCCACAGTTTGTGCTTGTGGCATTACTACAGGGAGAGGATCACTCACAATGGAAAATATTTTAACTCCATTTTGGATGAAAGAAAAATCTGCCTGCTACTCCCTACCAAGAGATGCCTAATGAGTTAGAAACAAAAGCCTATAAAGCTTTCCTGCCCTGGGGGGCTTGGTTCACATGTTTATTCAGGCCTTTCCTGAAACTGAGGTGACTAACTGTTGTGTGAGATAGGAGGGCCTCGCTCATGGCCATGGAGTCGTCCAGGCCACTGGGTTTTCAGACAATGCCTGTTGGCTTAGACCTAGTGACAGGCAGGGACGTTTCCACCCCAGGGCTTTGTGCATCTTTAGGGGGCAAGCAGCCTAGGATCCCTCCCAACTTCTGACTGCATTATGAATGCAGACCCAGAATGGCAGTGTCTCTACAACTGCCCCCCTTTGCCTCTCCCCGATCCCAGCTGTTTATAAGTAAAACCAAGCAGAAATCCCCCCCAGCACGTCCCCTTACATCATTATCAGGACATAGTCCTGAAAGAATATGAGGGCCAGTGCTGACTTCCAGGGCACTGATGCCTTCCATTTCATGGCCTGCAGTAGAAGAAGAAATATGGGGCCTTCTGCCCACAGGCTGAAGTTACACAGCACTGCAACAGGGCAGAGGGTCCCATCCATACACAGAAAGAAGTAGGATTTGGGGCTGCTTCACAGCACGACTGAGCAAGGAGCTTTCTCCTGGAAAGCCTGACCCCCTCATGGAGGCTCAAGGTCACTCTTACCTGGTCCTCTCCCACCCGATGCTGACTTAGCTGGATGATTAGGACAATGTAGTCTAATAGGCTCATGGTCTATTCTGGGAAGTAAGCTGTAAGAAATGCTTCTCTGTGAAATAGGATTTGAGGCTCCACAAGTCCAATGGGTTGGCATGAAGGAGCCCAGGGAGGTATTAGGGGGACCAAAGGTCAACTGAGGCCTCTCTGCCCTGCTTCAGGTTGGCTACATTATGCAGGCTGACATGGCTTATCTTTCCCATCCCCAACTGAAGTGAGAGTTATCATCATCCCCATTTCTAGTTGAGGAAGCATAGACTTGGAAAAGCTTATTTATTTCACTCCCTGCTACTCTGGGGAATCTGAGGTATTTAACAAATCTGCTTTTAATTCCAAAGGAAAATAATCAAAACATGATGGAGAGAGATGTAGGGAAGACCAGGCATGGAAAGATCTCAGAAGTGCATACCACAAGGGTGGGGTGTCAGAGGAAGTCATCAGTTTGGGTCAGGATTTCTGAGAAGTCACAAGACAAGGAACACAATTAATAGTTAGAAAAATGAGGTGATTGACCCAGAAGTAGAGGAGCCAGGATTTGAACACACATGTCTGCTACCACAGTTCACTCATTCATTTATCCATTCATTCACTCATTCACTCACTCACAGGGTGGGACTTATACTGTGGTCTTGAAGGGAGACATATTAGTCATTTTACCATCTCTGGAACAGAATATTCAATGCCTACAACTTAAAGGAAGAACAATTTATTTTAGCTTATGGTTTCAGAGGGTTCAGTCCATGTTGACTGGCTTCAAGGCAGGAAGGTATTGTGGAAGGTCATGGGGGAAGAGAGCTGTCCACACATGCCAGCCAGAAGGAAGGGAGGGAAGACAGGAAGGAGGGAGGGAGAGAAGGAAGGAGGGAAG
The DNA here is from genome assembly GCF_000260255.1 of Octodon degus. Classification (NCBI taxonomy): domain Eukaryota; kingdom Metazoa; phylum Chordata; class Mammalia; order Rodentia; family Octodontidae; genus Octodon; species Octodon degus. The sequence goes on from NW_004524583.1 coordinate 23,910,681, forward strand.
AAGGAAGAGAGGGAGGGGGGAGGGAGATAAGGAGGAAGGTACAGAGGGATGGAGGGAGGGAGAGAAAGAGAGATGGAGGAAGAGAAAGAAGGAGGGAGGAAGGAAGAGAGAAAGACAGGAGGGAGGGAGAGAGGGAGAGAGGAAGAGAGGCACAGGAGAGGGAGAGGGAGGAAGAGAGGGAGGGAGAGAGGGCAGAAGAGAGGAGGGAGGGAGAGAGAGGGAAGGCAGGAAAGAGGAGGGAGGGAGGGAAGAAGCAAGGGTGGGAGAGATGGAAGGAGGGAAAGGGAGTGGGGGAGAGAGAGAGAGTAATTCAACCTTCCAGGTCACAACTCCAGTGACCCACCTTTTCCATGGGGTCCTACCACCTAACAGTACACCCAGCTACAAACTCACTAATCCAGTGATGAGTGTAAGTAACCACTCTGTGATCAAATCCCCTTCCAAAAGCCCCACATCTGAACATATGAGGTTTTGAGGGGATATTTTAGATCTAAACCAAGTCTAGTAAGGAGCTGAAGCACCACATCCTGACACCAAGTAGGGAGAACCACCAATATCTGCCAAGACATGGGCCGTGCTAGAGTGTAGAGCAACCAGGTGGGGCCTGCTGCCACCTTATGGCTCCCAGAAGCCCCTCTCCAGCCTCTGTGGGAAGAGGCCTGGGAGGCTGGGGAGGGGTGGACTTCCTGGCACTCAGGCCATGGCTGTGGAGGTGGATGGATCTCAGCACATGGAGAGGGGACGCTTTCTCCTCTTGCATGCCACGTGTGGAGCCTGGGTGCCTATCTGAAGGGAGAAGAGTTTTGCTGAACTGCAGATCCCACAGATTCCTCCAGTGCTCACACCAACATTCAGCAGGATGAAAGAGCTCTTGGACAGGACAGTTGGGTATCCTGAAGGTGGGGCCCATGGATAGAAAGACTGTAGGTCACGTTGGCTTAGGGATTGTGCAGGCAGAGGCCCCCAGGAGCTGCTGCCACCAGTACTGCTTGATGAGATTTGGGGGCTGTTTCTAGGAAAAGAAGGGCAATGCTTCCCTATCTTATTCCCCTTATCTGTTCCAGGCTAAGAAAAGTACCCAGAAGGCTTATTTTCCTCTTGATCTATTCTTAGAACAATCATTTGGGTAGGTAAAATCAAAGCACAAAACTCTTGAACTTGAAGACTTCAAAGAAGCTACTAAAAGCCACTAAATCTTCATTTTGTCAGTGGGCCAAGGCCCAGCCCCTTCTCCACTCCACATGGCTTGAATCTTAAATGTCTCCTAAGGTCCCATGGGAGGTGGGGGGACTTTGAGGAGGTGGCCCAGTGGAAGAACACTGCACTTGAAGGGGACATTGAGACCCTGCTCCCCCCTCTTCCTCTCTTTTTGTTCCAGGCCACCATGACATGAGAAGCTCTGCTCTGTCATGACATTCTTCTCCTCACAGGCCTGAAGCAGCCTGTTGAGCAACCAAGTAAACATTCAGTGAGCTCCTGAAATTGTGAGCCAGAATAAACCTTCCCTCCCTTAAGTCGCCTACCTCAGGCATTTTGTTGGAGTGGTGGAAAGCTGACTAACAGGCCTCCTGACACAGGATTGTGGAAGGTTGTGGTGAAGCGAATACAGTGGGCCTCACAGGACTGCCTCACCTAGGACACTTGTAGAACAATTATGGAACACTCATCTCTTTAGATAACTACCTTTCTCTGACTCTGCTTTCTCTGGAGGAATCTTCAGGGTATATGGTGCTTCTGAACTGTAACTCTTTTCTCAGGTGTATCGGGTTAGAATGTTCTGGTGGATTTAAAATGAGATTCCTGGGCTCAGTGCTGAGGAGAGGCTGGTGGGGTACAGAGGGCTAAAAGCTCTCCATGTGATACTGTTGTATAGCTTCACACAAGTTCTTCTACCTGTGGTGATACTCAAAAGCCCTGATCTTTGTGCCTTTTGTATGGTTTGAAGAGTGTTATCCTTGTTTGAATTGTACTCAGTCTAGCTCTGTAAAATGTGTTAAATTCCCACAAGGCTCTCCCTTTGGCCTGCAAGGTGGAGTCTGTCAAAAGGCAGGCACAGAGGGAAGAATAGATAAAAACCAGAAGAATGGATAAAACCAGTAAATTAGTGTTGATAGGAAACTATTAATCTACAGATTAATTTTATAAAATTCAATTTAAGTACAAGCCAACTCCTTCAGATTTCCTGAATGGTCCTATGAATGTATTTTTTCTGGCCTAGAATCCAAGTGAAGGGCCAGTGCCTACCTCAGATGGTCTCAGCACACCACCAACCTCAAAAGTTCCTGAAGACACAGGCTCTGCACAGATCCTCTTTGTTGAGAGAGAAGGAGAAGAGGAGTTCAACCCCCAGAATTCGGCTTGAAGAGGCCAGAAGATGGCCAGAGCCTGTAGCAGAGCCACTTCCTGGAGGGAAGAAGGGAGGAAGAAGGAAGCCACTCTCCCTCACTTAATAAGCATGAGCACCAGTGGTCAATTTTCACTTTTCCTTCTGAAATAATTTCACGCTCATGGAAAAGTTGTAAAACTAGTGCAAAGACCTCTCTATTTGCCTTAGTTTTTTCCAGTACTAACCTCTTAGAAAAACCAAAAGAATGGATAAAACCAGTAAGTTAGTGTTGACATGAAACTATTAATCTACAGATTAATTTTGTAAAATTCGATTTAATTACAAACCAACTTCTTCAGACTTCCTGAATGGTCCCATGAATGTACTTTTCCTGGCCTAGAATCCAATCCAGGACTCCACACTACATTTAGTAGCCTCATTTCCTGTCTCCTGTGCCATTTGAGCTTCTGTTGGTGTGACAAAGCCCCTGAGATAAACATTTAAAAAGAGGAAAGATTCAGTTGGGTTGAGAGTTTCTGAGGTTCTAGTCCACAGTGAGCTGGATCTAAGGCAGAAATACAAGGCACAGGGCCCTAGTAGAGGAGAACTGACAGCCAGGAGGCAAAGATTGTGAACTACCAGACCTCCCTCTTCTGCTGTTCTACCCTCTCAGTCCCAGGCTACTGGAGAGGACCACCCACCATCAAGGCAGGTCACCCTCTTTCACATCCCACCTATCTTGGGAAGCAACCTCATACCCATACTGCAAGGTGTAATTTTTCCAATTTTGTAGGCATCACTCAAACCAACCAAGTCAACTGTCAAGGTTAACCGTCATACTCCTTTAACCTGGAGTGGTTTCTCCTCTGTGTCTTTTGTTACCGATGCTTTGGAAGCAAACTAACCAGCTGGCTATTCTGCACAATATCCACAAGCTTGAGTTGGTCTGATGTCTCTTCATGATTGAATTCAGGTTATCCATCCCTGGCAAGAATATCACTAGAAATGAAGTTTCCTCTGTATTAGTCCTTTTTATGTTCCTATAATAAAATAAGGGTTTTGATGCTGAGTACTTTTGCTGCAAAAGAAGCATATTTAACTTCTAGTTTTGGTGGCAGCAAGTCCAAAGGTGAGGTGGGCCCTTTTGTGTTGCATCTGAAGAGAGTTCTCAGGTCTGTGTCATATTTTAGCAGATGACATCTTGGTGGGAGTGTGAGAGAGGGAGGGGTCACATGGTGGCACAGAAAGCCAGATGGTGACAGAGAAAGATGAGGCATGCTCTTTTACCACAAAGCATGCTCAGTATCTAACCAGGGCCCATAAGAACTGGGTCAGCTCCCCCAGGGCAGCACCCTAGTGGCCTCACAATGTCCCATAGGCCCTTCTTCAGAGTCCTCCCTCCTCCTACTGAGGGGGTCAAGCTTCCAGCATGCAAACTTTGGGAGACAAACCACATTCAGACCATGGCACCTTCTCATGGACATTGTAGGCAGTAGCCTGCAATTAACATTTTGTCATCATTGGAAAAACACTTTAGAAGAACACATGCTCAACTTGACAATTAACAAATACTCATCAGCAGTGATGAAGAGGAGGAGAAAGAGCCCTCTGGACCTGCTGACAGGGATGCTGCTGCTCTCCCCTGGGCTCACCCCAGAGCTCAGCTTCTTCTTCGGTCCCTGCAGGGAGCTCGCTTGTCCCAAGTGTGAGGGTTTCTCTCAGGGAGACGCACTACTTCGGAAGTGACTTGCACAATTTCCAATGAAAGCTGTCCCCACTCTCCACAAACATCCACTATGTGTCACTACCGCCTGTAGTTTTGTGTGCTTTTCTTTGGGAAGGAAATGGGAGATGATGTAATTGAGGAAACAAAGACATGTGTGCTTCTGCATGCGCGAGATTTGCCAGGAAGGAGAAGAAAAAATAAACTCCAGAAAACGTGATTGCTGACACACAACTAGCTCATGCATTGAGGAGTTAGGAATGGAACACTTCAACATGGTAAGGAAAGAGGAAGCCATGGGGGCTGTGAGCAGGCAGGCCAGGGCCGGCCTGAGGTCACATGGTCTTAGGCTGGCCAGGGCTGGCATGATCAGGTGCAGAGTGCGCTTGTCTTGCATGGAAATCTTCTGCCTCCCTTGGCTTCATTTTGGAATAACTTAAGAGCATTATACGGGAAATGCTTAAGAGCATGAGAGATGAACTTTGGTTCCATACTTGTTTGTTTTGTGGGTGCTGTTAGCTGAAATGGAGAAGGTGGTAATAGGCCTTTATTTTTAGACATCAGTGCCAACACTCATGTTATTAAAAATAATCACCCGTATGCTTAATTTAAAAAAGCGCTGGAGAGATAGCTCAGTGGTCTAAGTGCCTGCATGGCAAGCACACGGACACAGGTTTGATCCTTGGGACTGCATGCTGCACCAGCTATGAATCCCCTGGGTGCACTGTGCTGGCCACTGAAACTGGGCATGATGTTGTACACCTGTTATCCCAATGCTGGGGAGGCTGGGACAGGAGGTTCACTATGAGTCTGAGCTGCATAGTAAGACCCTATTCTAACTAAATAAATAAAGATTAAAAAAATTAAATTAAAAAAGTAAAATAAGAAAGAACAAAATATACATAAAAAATGTAAACAACTCCTAGATCAAACTCTGGTAGCATTTTGGCATCTTTTAGGGTTCCACATAAGGGCCAGCTGCCTGATAACAGGAAACTATACATGCTGGCTTGTATTCTGTCTACTCTCTACCCTTTATCTATTTATTCTTAGAAGTCTTATTGGAAAACAATCCAAACATTTCAGATCATATGTTTTCCCAAGCATATGATACAGATATGAAAGTACATTCCCCTGGTGATCAGCATTTTAATAGTTCAGTACACATCCTACATCATTATCTTTACACTGTTTCAAAACCTTTAATTCACTAGATCCTAGGCCAAATACCTTCCTGATTGATGCTGGTGGGGTCACTGGGCCTGTCTGGCACCCAAAAGTCCATTTCCCTGGCATAGGGGGCTCCAATGTGCTCTTCAATCAGTTTTAAGGAAAACAGTGTAAGGAAACACTATTCCCTTACAGTGCCTCTTGAGGGTTTCTCTCATTTCCTAAATTGTTCACTGCTTAGGTGCATCTGTCTCCACCTACAAGTCCGTCCCTCTCCCAACGCCCTGCTCTGATGCCAAAGCACTGCCCCTCCTCCATTGGCTCTACTCATCCTGCCTGCATCATCTCTTGTTGGGCCAAGGGCTCCTTCCTTTT
>NW_004524583.1:23917269-23924198 GCF_000260255.1 Octodon degus
TCACTTCAAAGATTTTCTGCCCAGCAATGAGAGAGATAACTGCCTGCTCTTGCTCCTGAGGCTCTGCACAATTCCAGCTTTTCCAGTGGGGCAAGAGTTGTTGATTTGTGCAGTGTGTGTGTGTGTGTGTGTGTGTGTGTGCACGTGCATGCATACTTGTGTGTTCAGACACCACTCTTGGTGGCTGCTCCTCTGTCCTCGTCACTCTCTTCCTTCTTCCCACAGGACACTTGGTATGTATTCCATCTATGAGTGCAGAACTGAGATGCTATTTAAAGGCTCTCAAATTAACAACTTTTTTTTTTTCTTTTTTTTTTTTGTATTTTAGGGAGGGTTCTACAGGGTGTTCAGGGTCTCACTACTAGATTGGACTTGTGGTGATCCACCTATTTACAACCTACCAAGAGCTGGGATTGTAGGAATGTGCCACCATGCCCAGTCTTACAGGCGTTTTCATCTGCTGAGCTATTTTGGCTGGCCCTTTCAGACACCACTCTTGGTGGCTGCTGCTCTGTCCTCATCCTCCTCTTCTTTCTTCCCACTGGACACTTAGTATGTATTTCATCTATGAGTGCAGGATTGAGCTGCTATTTAAACGTTCTCAAATTAATGACCTTTAATACTTGAACATGGTCTACATTTCCTGTAGAAAGACTGGGGACCATTGCTAGTTCAGGAAAACTTCAAAACACAGCAGCTCTGACACTTTTTTTTGTCATAGGCTTCCCTCTTTTCCTGCCTGGAATTGCTTATTAGGAAAGTTTTTACAGCAACAGAACATGGCAAAGAACACAGGACACAATCTCCGATGAGACAATGCGATAAAAATAGAATATTTTCCATTCTGAATTTTTGTTGCAAAAGCTTCGCTTTAAAAGACAGTTTTCCTCTACTCTTCAATAGCAGTATTCTCTTCCCCTAACTAGAAAAACATCTTTACCCTCCTTTCTTATGTCCACTCTCCTTTTTTCAGTTACCTAAGAGGTATGTTGCATCCAATTTTAGTGTTCTGTGTCTGATAAAGAAAAAGCAATTTTAACTGGTTATGAATAAATAGTAATGTGAAATGCAGTAGAGTTGAGTTTCTATAGTGACCACAGTTTATGTTTGTATTGACCTCAGAAATGGCTACTGAGAGTTGGCACATGCTTGAAATCCCAGCACTCAGGGGGCTGAGGCAGGAGAATCGGGAGTTTGTGGCCAGCCTGGACTACATAGAAGGTTCCAGCAAGCCAGCACTACATAGTGAAGCCATCTAAAACTACCTCTCTGTCTCGGTTACTCTTCTCTCATTGCTGAGACATATACCTGGCACTCAAAATGAAGGAAGGAAAGGTTTATTTAGCTCACAGTTACTGGAGGTTTCAGGCCATACTCAGCTGGCTCCAAGGCAGAGCGGCACATGGCAGGGGGCAGCAGTTCATGACAGCAGAAGGTACAACAGCAGCAAGAGCAAAGGGAAGAGTGACAGCAACAGTGACAACAGAGAGGAAGTCTGTCTCCCTTAAATTGCACTCAGGCTGTCCACCCCAGGCTAGGTGCAGTGCTCACACCATAATCCCAGCAGCACTCACACCCATAATCCCAGCAGCACTCATACCCATAATCCCAGCAGCACTCACACCCGTAATCCCAGTGGATCATGAGTCAATCCCAAACTCTAGAAGTCCACCCCATGATTTCATGAGGCTTTGGGGGACCCACTCCATGCAAACCATAACACTCTCGAAAAGAAATGGCCACTAAGGTGAATGGCGCATGACAACTGCCGATTCTGAGGCTCTGTCATTTGCCTACTTCATTGGCTTTGAGTGCTGCCTACTGATAAAGTAAAAGAGTTTTTTCATACCATAGAATACTTTATGGCCAAGGCAAACTTACTAGAGAAAAAATTTTAATAATGCAATATATTGCCGAGTGGATCAAGCAGGCTGTAAGCACTGTCATCAGCTTGATTACAATCCGTTATAAAAAAAGTAAACTCATGCAAGTTTGTCTTTCCAGCTTCCTCTAGGTAGGAAAGGCTGCACTTCTTTTTAATCCCTACTCACACCCTGGAGCTATAAGCCCTACCCAGCGTGACTGCAGAGAAACCTTTCCTTTGGGGAGTGGCCCTCCTGCTCCCCTTGGCTAGCCCAGAGCCATCGCTTCTCTTGCAAAGCCCATTTCTCCAAGTGGACCTTTCTCTTCCATGTAGCTTTGCAGAAACATGGTCAGCCAGTTCCCTGGCTTGTGTGTAAGATGTGGGAATTGCATACCCAAGAAGGGACAACTTGAAAGTGGATGCTACATTTGTTTGGCTCCAGAAAACGTCTGCTTGGGCCACTCTCACCTGCTCTGTCCTCTCCTCGTAGTTTCCTTTTCTTGCCATTCATCCCCATTCTGCAGGGACAAATTTATGAGCTCCGCACAAGAGTCGTTCAAGCAAGCTTATTTCCTCTTCCAACAGACCTTTATACTAATCCCTCTGAGACCCTCAAGAAAGGAAAAGGCTTTTCTGAAAGGAAATATGTTTTGTACATGTTAATTTCAGCCACCAGCCGAAGGAAATAACTTGTACACTGCTATGTGAAGTAACGGAACCCAATGCCTGAAATTGCTCCTTCCAGAATGGGACCTTGTGTCTTCATGGCCCAAAGGCCCCGAAAGGCAACGCTCTTTCCTCTCTACTCCCCTCAAACAAGGGGACAGTATGATCCCCAAAGAAATACCCACAATCATCCAGGAAGGCACAGTGGGGCTGGCCCAGAATGTGGCACCGGGGATCTAACCACATTCCCCTGCACCTGCCTAAGCTTGCCTAAAAGCAGGTGCTTTAAATTACTGAGCTATCTCACCGGCCCTGCAGAAGCTATTTATCACGATAGATGGAAATGCTTATATCTTTGTCCTATGTTTTTTCTTTTTGATGGCAATGTTTTAAAAAAAGGAATTCGATATCAACTGTAATGTTTTTTAAAAATGTATTTAGTACAGGATCTACAGGGTCTCATTCATAGTTATATGCCTGTTTTCAGCCTCCCAAGCACTGGGATTACAGGCATGTACCACCATGCCCATTCTTAATCACTGTCTCAGTGCATCCAAGGGGTGGGGCTGGCATGGCACTCCAGGGATTGAACCCCAGTCCCTGAGCTCTGCCTAAGCAGGTGCTTTAGTCTGCTGAGTTATCTGGCCAGCCCTTTCATCGATAATTTTTGACTAGAATATTATTTGTAATATTAGTTTAATAAACTGTTATCCTAACATTCAGCAACTTAAGGCAGCAGATGTTAACTGTTTTGCATTTTCAGTAACCACTTAGTGTGGCTTAGTGAGGTCTCTCAAGAGCTGTGGTCAAAGTGGTGCCTGGGTCTTGCTGAGCTGAGAGAAGGTGCTTTGCTGTATCCTGAGGTGGCTGTAGTGTGGGCTCAGGAGCAGGCTATCAGCAGGCAGCAAGAGATGTCAATCACTTTCCTTCTGCATGGGACTCTCAGTAAGGCTACTTCCAGCGTGGCCACTTGTTCCAGGAGTGTGTGTGTGTGTGTGTGTGTGTGTGTGTGTGTGTGTGTATACAGAAAGAAAGGGTCATAATCTCTTTGTGCCTAAGGTGCTGGTAGTCCCTGAAATCCCCAAGGTCTAGTGATGTGTCAGGACTCACAGGCCTCAGCGCCTGGCCATGTTCATGGCTTTGATTTGTAATTGTGAAAAGCTGGAGTGAAGTTAGCAGAGCAAAGTTGCCCGGGGTGGAATGCAGGGAAAGCCAGGGTCAGGTCCGACCCAGTGGAGCCGCACAGGACAGAACCAATGCCCTGGGGTCACGAGTTGTAGCCTGAGTCAAATGTGGTTTACCAGACCACTCTTTGAAGACCCCATTCCAGTGCTTTTATTGTGGGCCTGTCTGTAGGCACAATAGGCCTAGCACTTACCAGAACTTCACACCTCTGGAAGAAAGGCCGAAGTTCATTATTTCCACATTGTTTGCATAACCAGTTTAGGCACAGGAAATCTTTTGTATTGGGGAACAGTGAGAAACTTCATTTATAAAGTCTGAGTTCCCAGATGCCAGCTAAGGGCCAATCTCCTGTGTATGCCCCTCCAAAGGAAGCAGCCAGGCCTCCTATGTCAACTCTCTCCTGCATGCCTAATGACAGAAGTGATGATGTGGCTCTTTCTGTAACTACACATGAACCCTTGCACAGATCCAGCCCACAGCAAGGGTTCAAGGAAGTGGGCTTGGATGGGAACAGAGGCTTGCATGGGATGGATGGCCAGGTAAGACTTCAGACCTCATGGGTTGGTTTCATTCTTCTTACCTATGTTTTCTCAGGATACATAGTACTCTAAAAATAAGAAAAAGCCATCAGTGGGCCAAGATTAATTGCACATATAGCTCTTGTGGAAGAACATTAGGATTTCCATTGGTCCCATCTACATTTAAAGCATGGACTTTGACACAGCTCTGCATATTCACTTTGACTGGTGTTTGAGATGGTAAGGTAGGGTGAGGAAGCTGGTGTATTTCTAGCTAGGAGAATCAAGCTGGGTTTTTTAAAGTTTAACGGTAGGGGGTGTAATGTATACAGTGCTGTAATTTGTTTGTGAAACACATGCTGTGGAGGGTAGGGGGTGCCTCCTCAGGCTCAGGGAGCTTCAGACCAAGGCCAATATTATGCCTTGAAATACCTGCTGAGAGTTCAGCAAGTCATGTTACATGCATGTCAGCGTGGGTGCAGCTTGGGGCGGGGCAAGGGTCCAGAGAGGAGAGGATGGAGCAGGGTGCTTCTCTCCTTGCCCAGGGGCCATGAAGGGAAGAGGTTGGAATTGTGAGGTGGTAAGGGTGGGGGGTGGGGGTGGGGGAGTGGGGATTGAGCTTGGAAACTTCTCTTTCAAGCTTAGAATTTCAGAGAGGAAAGGAGCCTGGTCAGGGAGAGAAAGGTGATCCTGTTGTGGTATGAGGGTTGCTCTCTGCTGGTCCATTCCAGGGAGGAAAAATGGCCACCAATCATCAGAGAAGGCTGATGCCATGGGGCCCCAGGGTCCTGCTGTCAGGCATGCTGTCTTGGTTACCTTTTTCATTGCTGAGATAAAATATATAGCACTAAAGTTAAAGGGAAAACATCTATTTAGCTCACAGTTCGTAGAGGTTTCTTTCATACTCTGCTGGCTCCAAGGTAGGGTGGCACATAGCAGAGGGGCAACAGTTCATGGAGGGTGGGGCAGAGAAGACAGCAAAAGCAGCAAGAACAAAAAGGGAACAAGCCTCTTTCTGCTTTTTTTATATTATTGGGATTGCTGGGATTAGGGTGGTGCCAACCCAATCAGTGGACTGATCCAGCAATCACCCAGCCTCAAGCCCAGCACCCTTAATCCCAGCATTGTGCTAGAAATCAATCACAAACTCTAGATTCAGCTACATCTGAAAAAGCCTGCCTCTCATGACTGAATAGGGCTTTGGGGGACATCTGACAGAAACCATAATACATGGGAAATGGGAGCTGGGGAAAGAGACAGAGGAAGAGACAGGAAATGATGGAGTGAGAGGGATGGAGAAAGAGAGAGAGAGAGAGAGAGAGAGAGAGAGAGAGAGAGAGAGAGAGAGAGAGAGAGAATGAGTTTTGGAGGCCATTCTGAAGGCTTCCTCTAGTACCTATGTTGCCAAACATCTGCCTTGTCTTTCCTACTCATAATCATTGAAAACTTCTCATGCTTTTATTAGATGCCTGTGTTCTTTCTGTGTCTCTCCACCATATTGTAAGTTCTGGGAGGGCAGAGATTTTGTGTGGCTTGGGTCTGTCATATGAAAGGCACTCAATAAATCTAAGATTGGATTTAAAAATAAGCTATTCCTGTGTTCCATATTCATTGCCTTGTTCTGTTGCTTATTGACATTTAAATAAAACTTCATATAGTTTCCTTTCGACTTAGTGGATCTTATCTGTAGAATTTCATAAACTTTAATGCAGATTTCTCAATATTATTCTAAGGGATAGAAGGCAGATGCGAAGGCCACATTTTGTATAATCACATTTATATGACATGAACAGAATAGATAAATCCATAGTGTCTCAGATACTTTTTACTCATTTCTGGGACAAAATACTTGACACCCAAAATTAGGAAGGAAAGGTTTATTTAGCTCACAGTTAGTGGAGGTTTTGGTCTCTACTTGGCTGGTTCCCAGGCAGAGTCATACATGGAAGAGAGCAGAAGTTCATGGCAGCAGAAAGCAGCAAAGAACAAAGGGAAGGGCAGCAGCTGTGACTTCTAGCCAGCCTTTCTCCCCTCCTTATATTATAAAAAAGCTATCCTCGGGCTGGGAGTGTAGAACCAACACAGTATCTACGATCTCTTCTCGTACAGGATGACTATGTTCATGAGTAAGAATCCTGGTTCTCTGCTGAGAAAAATACTTAATTAAACATTTAAACTTCTTAAGTTGATGCAGTGTGTCAACCAGTACAATCCACTTGCCAACTTGGCAACCAGATGTTTTCTTTCGCGAGTTTCCAGGTACATAGACATGCTCATTAATATTTTACAACTTGAACATTGTATTACATTAGAACTGTGACATTTGGCCCTGGGGACCCTCTCCCAAAGAATCATGCACATCCTTTTATACAAAAGGCATTTTAGTCTATCTCTAAGAGTTGTCAAAGTCCTAACAGTTTCCACACTGCTGAAAAGCCCAAGTCCCAAGTCTCAAGGTCTAAGGCAAACTCTTAGCTGTGAGCCCCTGTACAAATGAAAATTTAAACACTCTCAATGTCGCGCGCGGCCTTGCCAGCAAGGAAGACGCGACCACTGGTTGTTTTCTGTGCAGCTCTTTATTGCTCTCCCAACATCTGTCTTCTCTCTCCCCCGAGGCCCCTGCTCTTAGCTTATAAGTCTCAGGGCTTCCAACCATGGGGTGCCACGTATGTACTGTCCATTGGTCCAGGGACATG
>NW_004524583.1:23928514-23946742 GCF_000260255.1 Octodon degus
CTCGTCAGCGAACTCTTGCTTTCTCTTTATCTACAGAGAAGCGCCCACTATCGGGGTTGTCCTCACTCTAGGTGAGACTTCTGCTCCCCCAAATTAGGGAGCGTGAGTTTTACTACCCGCTCTAGGTGGACCGCACTTACCTCGGGGCTTACCGGTACCATTCGCGCAGGGCTCCAACCAGCAACGGGACTGCAGTTCCCAGGTTTTGGGCACCACTTGTCGCACGCGGCCTTGCCAGCAAGGAAGACGCGACCACTGGTTGTTTTCTGTGCAGCTCTTTATTGCTCTCCCAACATCTGTCTTCTCTCTCCCCTGAGGCCCCTGCTCTTAGCTTATAAGTCTCAGGGCTTCCAACCATGGGGTGCCACGTATGTACTGTCCATTGGTCCAGGTATGCGGAAGCAATGCATTAGCCCAAGCCTTGGCCTCTTATGGAGTTGTTTACTACCAGAAGCGCTCACCCCCTGAGGGGGTGGAAGGCGGAAACCAGCGCCATCTCAGGGCGCAGCTACACGCAGCTCCCTACATCTCAACATTTAAAGGCACAAGATAAACATTACCATTCCAAAAGGTATACACCGGAGAATATAAACTATTGGGATGAAAACAAGTCCAAAATCCAGAAGGGCAAACATTAAGTCCTGTAGTTCCATGTGGAACATCCAAAGCAATCTGTAATGAGTTGTGAGCTTCAAAAGCCTTATATAGCTCTACCCCTATGGCACTTCTGCTGATAGCTCCCATGGCTTCTCTCTTAAGACTATTTTGTTCTCTTTATGCAGCTTTTCTTAGACAGTCTATGTTTTTGGCTTTTTAAAAAAAAAACTTCTGGGGTTTCCACTGAATAGATTTCTCACTCACAGCTTTATGCACTACCCCCATGGGCATGCTGCCTGGCCTTCCAGACCTTCTGAAATCTAGGTGCAAGACTTCTTAACCTCAGAACTCCTGCATTTTGAATGCACCTAAAGCTAATCCCACATGGATGATGCCAAGGGCTGCTGTCAGCTGGAACAATAGCCAGGCTTTCCTCTCGCTTGGCTGTAGGGGTTGAGTGCCTGGATTGTGAGCACTGTGAACATGATTCTGAGGAACAAATTATCTATGCTGACACCATTCTGGAACCTGGTGTGGCTGCCACCTCCATTCTGGAACATGGAGCTCTGCAGCTTTCTCCTGAAAGCAAAGTTCCTTAACATTTTGATTCTGAGGATACAAAGGGCAAGAACCTGCCACCTCCTGTGATGCCCTCCAGACATTTTTTTTTGTTCTCCTGTTCCTCCTGGGCAATGGAGATCTCAGCTCTATCTTTGCGGTCCACAACCTTCCTGCTGTTTGCTGGACAAACTCACATTTTAAATCATCCTGCTGGTCTCTTTGCTCTTGACTCTCAACTGGGTTCTTTGCTCTTGACTCTAAAACTGACTAAAAACCCCCAACAATAGCCATGCCACTGTCTCAGCATTCAATGGCCTTGATATTTCACTTGTCACATTAACTAGTCTACTGCACTTAATATCAGTCTCAGGCAAAGTCTATGGACAGGAGCAAAATGCAAACTTTATGCCAAGCCATAACACAAATCATCTGGAGTCCAACAACCAATATGGTCCTTCTTTTCAGCAGAAACCTCCCCAGCTTACAGGCAGGATTTCTATCAGCATTCTGGTCTTCTGAGCTCTGACCAGAACCTCCCATAAAGAAGAGCCAAAGGCATTCCAGCTCTTCCCTAGTAGGCAACATCTATAAACCTTTCTTATCTCTTCCCATAAGCCATTTCCAAAGGCTCTTGAATGACATGGTCAGGGTAGTCACAGCAATGACCCCACTCCTGGTACCAAATTTGGTCTTATTTTCTTTTTACTTGTTGCTGGGACAAAAATACCTCCAATTAGGGAAGGAAAGATCTATTTAGCTCACAGTTTTTGGTCTATACTCAGCTGGTACCCAGGCAGAGTGGCACATGGCAGAGAGCAATAGTTCATGGCAACAGAAAACAAAGAAGAGCAAAGGGAAGGGCAGCAGCTGCAGCTTCTAGCCAGCCTCTCTCCCCTCCTTATATTATAAACAAGCTATCCTGGGGCTGGGAGTGTAGAACTCACACAACTTCTATGTTCTCTTCTTGTACAGGATGATGATGTTTATAAACTAAGGATCTTGGCTCTATGCTGACTCACTTAATTCAACTTTTGAACTTATCAAGTTAACACAGTGTATCAACCAGTACACACAGGAACAAAAATTCAGCAGTTTCCAGAGATAGCAAGGAAGAGGAGCTAGGAAGTGACTGTTAATAGATAGGTGTTTCTTTTAGGGGTTATGAAAATGCTCTGGAATTAGTGGTGATGGCTCTCCATGAAAATAGTACACCCACTGTAGGTGAAAGAAATAATGTGTTTTCCTCACCCATAGCAAGGTTCACAGTTAACATCCCTATAACAGAAGATGAATGAATCATATAAAAAAGTATAAAATGTTATTTAAATAAAGTTATACATGACACAGGAGACTTCACAAATGAAACCCTTGAGACTCGGGGAAATTGTAAGTTTATATTTAGTTTTGATGAAGAATGGATCATGGTGTGGAAGAATGCTTGGACAAAAGTTGGTCTGATCTTGGACATAAACTAGGGAGAACTCAGCAAATCCTGTTGTTTGGATTCTTCTTTGTGGCTCTCTGTCTTCAGACCTTTCATGTGGATTTAGAGTGGAATGTCTGTTGCTCTCAGGGGACATGGATCTGTGAGGTGCAAGAAGGTCTGAGGAGAATGTTTAGCTTTCTGTAGTTACTTGTGATTTCCAAGGTGCCACATCTTGGGGTAGCATATCCTGAACCCAATACCACCAAGTGGTATACTTTAGAAGGGTGATTATTTTGAAAAGACCAAATATAATATTAATCCTTGAGGTATGACTGGCTGGACTTTAATCCAATTGCATAGATTAAGAAAACAAAGCTTTTGGGCCATGTAGTGTGATGAAAATAGAGTACACACTGGAGTCAGAAATAGCCAGATTTGTCTCCAGACTAAGCTCCTGTCCTGACCTCTGGAACCTTGAAACACGAGGCTAAGGCTGTATGCTAGGCCAACAGCACAGAGTTATGTACACTGCTTACCAGCATGCTCTGCGAGCTGGCATCAGTCTTAGTCATCCTTCTTCCCTCCTTCTCAGAAGGCCTGAAATGTGCTGTGAATATTAGTCACATGTCAACCTGACCACATGAGGAGACACCTAGTAGGCTAGGAAAACACACTGCTGTGGGCGTGTCTGTAGGAAGTTTCCAAAGATGACTGACATGTAGACCAGTGAACTACAGAGGAAGACTCACCTGATTGTGGGTGGCCCCAACCAAAATGCTTGTATTCTGGATGGAATAAGAGGGAAAGAAGAAGCAAGTTTGCACTGCTTTTATGAACTCCTTCCTGCTTGGGGGATGTGTCTCTTGCTGCTGTTGTGGACGTTAGATTCTAGCTTCCTCATCCTTTCAACACAGACTCATACCAGCGGCTCTTGGAGAGCTTCTAAGCATTTGACCCCAGGCCACTGCTGCACCTTCCATCCCTCTTGTTCTGTGACTTGCATCTTCTTGAATTGAACAGCATGACTCTCAGATGCTGCCATACAAGAAGTCCTCTTGCGTGATTACACATACATTGCTATTGATTCTGTTCTGTTGAGTTCTGACACAGGTGCCCAGGCCATGGCAAAGCAAGTATCAGAATCTGATCACTGACTGGGATCTATTTTCTGGCATCCAAATGATTGCACCACATTTGAAACTTGTTTTCCAGATCAGTTCAACTTTGTTGAATCCATTATTTGCAATAGAACCTCACTGCCACTCATTCTTTTCTCATCAAATTCAGAACAACCCCCTGGAAATGTCACTGTATGTTCAACAGTGCCTGTCACTGCTTTGGCGATTGGTGCTATGTCCCTGTCAAGTCTGCAGTCTTCTGTCTCATAGCACTGTGCTGATCTCTGCTTGAAAAGCAATTACCTGGTACATAAAATGCTGTTTTATATGTATGCCAATCTCCAAGTTGTCAATTACTTTCACCATAGCTGATTTCCAGCTACAAATGCGATGTCCCCAAATGTGGAGTTGGGAAGAAATGGGCACTGTCTAGGGCATTATTAAACTATGAATTCTCAGCAGAGCTTTGGGCAGCTGGCAGACACAATTATTTAGGAAGAGAAAGATTTCTTCACATGAACTTTCATAGCATGAAACCCCCACTGGAGCTCCTGCCTCCTGAGAGCTCAGCAGTAGCTTTCTTTTAAAAAGTATATCTGGTATGGGGTCTTACTACATAGTTCAGACTCTTAGTGGTCCTCCTGTTTTCATCTTCCCCAGCTCTGGGTTATAGATGTGCACCACCATGCACTAACTCAGTCCCTGGCTCAGGGGCCGGCACAGCATGTGGTAATGGGGATTGAACCCTGTTCCCTAAGGCACTTAGTCAACTGAGCTCTCTCACTGGCCCAAATCTTTGTTTATTTGTTTTAATCATTAATTTATTAATCAACAAAATAATTTATCTGTTTGCTATAGGGTGTCGCTTCACAGCTCGGACTCACAGTGATCTTCCTGTCTCAAGTTCCCTAGTGTTGGGATTACAGGCATGCCTCGGCAGAAATTTACAAGCTGGAAGCTAGGGTTGAAAATGTGCAGACCTTTAGTAGAGTCTGGGGAAAGAGGTGGCTATAAACCTAAATTAAGACAGTTTTGGAGACAGGAGATGTAACTTTTGACCATATGTGGACTTGAAGAGTGCACATTCAGGCCATTTGGAAAGTGCTGGATACTTTGGCTTATAGCTTGGAGACACAGAATGCATACACATTCGGTGAGGTCAGAATTGTGTAACTGATGTCTAAGATCACAGAATATACGCTAAGGAGAAAGGCAAAGGTGTTTGGTAAGTTGGCAACCTTGTAAACAGAATCTAGGCAAACTCAAACTAATGAGGTCCCCAAGTCCTGGGATGAGCTGACCCCGATCTTTTCTGGGGGGCTGTCTAAGATAGAACATGTTCCTGGAGGCAAAAGAAAACATAGATCAGGGCTGGCCAAATAGCTCAGTGGATTAAAATGCCTGACAGCAGGCGCAGAGGCTGGGGTTCAATTCCTGGGCCTGCTGTGCCGGCCCCACCCCCAGGGCCCACTGAGATGGCAATGGAGACTGGGCATGGTGGCATGTGCCTGTAATCTCAGCTCTTGGGAGGCTGTAAACAGGTGGATCACTATGAGTCCAATCTATTAGTGAGAACCTGAACACGCTATAGACCCTTCCTTAAAGTAAAAAAAGAAAAAGAAGAGAAAACATAGATTAAAGTGATTATAAAATAATCTAAAGTGCCAAAGGTTGTTCTCAGATTGTGGAGTGGATACCTGCCATAGCAGTAATGAATGGACCCCCATCCTTCTAGTACAGGCCAGTGGCGGGAAAGCAACCAAGCTGCTGTAGAACATGAGTTCCTGTGACTTCACACAATGTGTTTCTTCCTCACCAAACAGTCAAATGTAGGAGTTTCTTTTGGGACAGGGAACGTGGGCAGTGCTG
The DNA here is from genome assembly GCF_000260255.1 of Octodon degus. Classification (NCBI taxonomy): domain Eukaryota; kingdom Metazoa; phylum Chordata; class Mammalia; order Rodentia; family Octodontidae; genus Octodon; species Octodon degus. Next base: position 23,934,086 of record NW_004524583.1, read on the forward strand.
CTTTGAGTAGCCATTTAGAGATCAAGACTGACAGAGACTGCGAGTGCTTTCCCTGCCATCCATCCCTAGCAAGGGGATGGGAAGAGCCCATGAACAGAAAATGCCCATCTGCTTCTCACTGCTTCCAGTTCCCTCCCACTCTTTTGAAGACCTCTTGGAAGAGGCCCTATTCTCAATCTGGGTGAGCAGTTCTGGATGATCTTCTGTGTGGGTGACAAGTTCTGTGACTCTCAGATTGCCGAGCAATCCCAGTCTGGTCCTGCTTCCTAGGAACAAGCCTATCTGATGGAGGGAATAGAGCCTTTGGTGGGCAGAACCTTTTGTATAGCTAAGACAGCAACTTGCCAGTTAAAATGGAGCTAAAAGTCTTTTTTAGTTGGAAGTGTGTTGACTTCAACAGGTTGGGCCAGTTAGCATTTTATCTCATATGTTTCCTTTCAGGAGAAATGTTATGTTAGTCAAGAAAGCATGGGACAATGTGAAGTGACAGGTGGGTGTGAGTTGCCTTGGGGCTCTCCTTCCTTAGGAGGACAGTTCTTCAGGGGCTGGGCTCTGAGCACTGAGGGAGCTGTTCACCTAAGCTCCCTGCCCCTCTTACCCTTTCAGCTTCTCTGCTTACTGTCAGTAAACTCTTGTTAAATTTACTGGAGATTTTAATTGAAGCAAATACAAATAACAGTTAAGATTTCCAGCAATGATTGAGGCAAATGAAGAAAACTCTCCTCTTCCCCAACTAAAGCAACTTGCTGTGAATTCTAACCTTACCCACTTCATTTCATGCCCAGAAATTTCTAGATGATTTATTTCCTAGATTCCAACCTGGAAGAGAATGAACAATAGGTGAAGGTGTTGAAAACTGCCTGTGTGGCTAGAGGTGGCATCAGTGCTTTACACTAAAGTGGGACGGGGACCCAACTGAGTTGTTCTCATTGTATAGAAAAGTGAGTTTGGCATATGGCAGTCAGAAAAAACTTCAGGTGTGTCCCAGGTGAGGTTGTGCTGCTGGTGGCCACGGATGAGGGAAAGAAGACCATCATGCTTTTCTGCAAGACAAACTGCAGAAGAGCAAGCATCTTCAGCTGTCCCTGGGATGGTCGGTAGCTCTGTGCTTGAAAATGAAGGCTAGCACCTTAACACCTTTGGGTTCTTTTGAAGATATTCCCAAGGGACCATGTGGTGAACTTCAGTATTTGCACCTCAAGATAAAATCTGGCTCACTAAAATGGACCTTGGATCAGTGTTTCCAAATATACGCAGCAACCTCTGACCATGAGCCCTAAACACACTGAAGCTTGTGTGTTAGAAGTCCCCTCTCTCACCTACCTGTTTATTGCCTGTCTGTTGCTTCCTTTTTCTTTCATTGTCCTTGTACATCTTGCCTCTGTGAACACGGGAGAGCAGGGTATGGGCCAGGATAAACCAAGCCCCAGACACTAAAAGCTTCTAGACTTGAACTGACCACAAGTGTACACTTGTTGGGAAGGGCCATGCCCTGGAGCTATATTTCTTCTTGGGGTAAGAATCTGAGTCTTCCATGACAGTCTCAAAATAACTACTTCACTGAACTAATGTCATTTCCTGCCACAGTTAAGGTAATGAAAATCCTGACTCTTATGAAGAAAAAAATAGGATCTAAACATTCAATCCTGTTTATATTTATCTTCTCCCAGTGCCAATTAGTCCATAGTCTTGTTTTACTAGAAGGGTTAGTTATGGAAAAAATCCCAGAACTCATCTAGGCCTGACAAATAGACATCATTTCAAATGAAAATGTTAATCGCTTGGTGGCCATTTAGAGAATTCTCTGAGGAGAATGCTGAAAGTGCTTCCAGTATGAAAGTGAGCCCCATTGATTAGCAATGTCTGCCCGAATGCAGGAGCAGGGGTGGGAACACATTTATTATCCATTTATTCCACCACCAAATGATGAGTGCCTATCATATACGAAGTGTTTTTCTAAGGGTTCGGGCATGGTGCTGGTCACTGAGGCTCTGTCCTAGACAGTCACAGTAGGCTAAGACTGGTTCTGTTTGCTTCTCCTCATGCTTCTGTGCATTTCTAGGCCCATGCAGAGAACAGGACTCATTTAACACCACAAAACTATCTACCAGGAGATGGAACCAGAACACAACACTCTTTTCTTCCTACTTGTCCACCTTTTGCTTTTTCACCAGCACTCCAGAAGAAGCTTGTAAGAGATTCCTGTTCCAAAGCTGTCTTTGCAGAGACCCCCTTGATGCAGTCCCACTTTTTGATCCAGAGTTGACCCCCAACTTAGGCTGCAGCTCAGGTGACTAAAGGAAGTTTTCTTCCTTTCTTGGAGTTTCCCCAGAGCCACCTGCCATTTTTAAGAATGCAACAGAGCCAACAATGTCTGCAGAAAGTTCTTTGTGGGGAAAAATGTGTGGCACATTCCGATGAAATCAGGTTTGAGCCAAAAACCCACGGGGGTTACGATGCCTGAAAAGGGTGGGAGCTCCATGCATTGAGATATCAGATGGTAGTTGGTGAAATTTTCCATGGCTACGTTCCAGGAAAATTTGCCCTGATTCTATTCTGTTGTTCAAAGTCAGCCCGTTCCCACCCAGGCCTTTAGAAAGTAGGCATCTGGATTGGGGGGGTAAGGTAGGGGAGCCCTGGGGAGGATAGGTTAGCTTTCCTCCCCAGGACCCAGTTCTTTTCCAGCAGCTCTTAGCTCACTTTCCCTCTGGACTGAGAGATGGGCATGTGCCTCCCTGCTGTGCTTCTAATCTAGACTTCAAAGCACTGCAAAGCAGCTTCTCTCTCTCTCTCTCTCTTACTCTTTTCCTGCTTGGACCCCATGAAAACTGGTGTGATCTGACTCCTCCCAGCATCCAGTCTTTGCTTCCAGTTTTGTGGGCCCTAGATTAAGTTCCATGGAGGACAGTCTCAGGCCATTTCAGAGGCAAGACTTCTAGGGTTAATGTCATGACCCTTCTGTGGTCCTTCCCAGGAAGGCTGCCAGAGAAGGTTCTGGTAGGCAAGAGTCCAAGAGCTGCTGAGCCTGTTCCAGCACGGCCTGTGATGGCCATTCAGGGTGAGCTCCCCCCAGTTCCTGTTGAGGCTAATGACAGATAATGTGCTCCTCAGAACAAAGTCCCATGTGTAAGAGGCTTCTTAGCACATCTATTTTAGGGTTTTCTTACCTTCCTAGACGTCCTCTAAGCAAATCTTCAGCTGACATGGCTACATAAGTCAGTCTTTATGAATCTTTGCATGAAAGTTTTCTGGACATGAAACAAAGCCCATGGGCCCCTTCTTGACTTGCCTCACTTGCCCATCATGGTAGTCAGCTTCCCCTCACTATAAAAGTGCATAAGCCAATCCCATTACAAAGGAAACAGGTCATTTGGGCTCATAGTTTTGGAGAACCTGGTCTAGGATCAGTTCTGTTTTGAGCCTGCAGTGAGGCAACAACCACAGCAGGAGTGTGTGGCCAAACAGGACCACTCACCTCACAGTCAGGAAGTAGAAAGGAGAGAGAAAGAGGCAGAAGGGACTGGGGTTACCATCCCCTCTGAGGGCCTGTCCCCAGTGACTTGCAAATCCCCCCTGGGCTCTATTCCTTTCTGGTCGCACTGAGCTGGGGACCATGGATGACCTTCCAGGCCCAACTCCAGCCTGGAACTCAAATTCCAGGTCAGTCACTGAGCACTTGAGTCATTGCCAAATAAATATCTGCACCAAGAGCTGGGTCTCAGGGTCAGTTTATGGAGAGAGAAGACAAACCCACATCTTCTCTGAGAGCTGCATTGTGTGTGAGGTGGAGGGGACTGCACCACAGACTGCCCAGAGCCCTTGGGCTCCACAGCCTGCTGCCCTCTTCTATTCCCTGGGGTGGGAGATACCACAAAGTGGGAAAATGGGGGTCCCACCTTGATGGAGACACCAGCCAGACACCCCCAAACTGCTGATCTTACCCTCAAGCACAGCACCTGTCATCGCAGGAACTGAGGGTGAGAGCTCAGCCTCAGGGCCCCCCGGGCAGGAGGCCCATGAGTCACTGAAATGCCTGCTGGGGTCTGAGTCTGTGTGTAAGGGTCTAACAAGTCTACTTCGTCTCCACCGTGGGCTGGAGGCAGCTGGTTTGTTGGAGAAAGTAAGGTGTTCTGGGTGCCCTCTGGGTTGGGGTAGGAAAGGGCAGATTTGAAAGCCCAACAGAGAGAGACCCTCAGGCCTGGACAGCATGTGGCCCTTTCGTTTTGAAGACTGGGGTCCCCATTCCCTTTGGGTAGCCAGGTGTGCCATCTCCTGGGAAATGCACGTCCCGAGGTGTGATGCCCCTACAGGCCCTGAGTGGCCTCACAAGCTGAAGCTCAGCGGTTGCAACCAAAGCAGGATGAACTTTCCTCTCCCCTTGCCACATCTCAAGTGAATGGTAGGGCTCCTCAGACATCCCTGCTTACCAGAGTTTTGGGTGATACGGCTAAGAACGAACTGTAGCTTGTCCCTCAGTTCAGGTTGGACACCTAAGTGTCAATATCTGAAGAGTTCAATCTTTGTCCTGCTGCTTGGTGACAAGCATAGGGTCAGGCTTAGTCATGTGGGATTGGCAGGGACAGGAAGAGAAAGAAAAAAGGGAGGAAAAGACTCTTTTTAGAGGAGCAGTTCTTAGCCGAGGAAGGGAGGGAGTGCTGCTTTAACCTGGCTAGTGTCCTGCAGCTCTCCTGGGCATCTTTCTCTTTGTCCCTTTCCTTTGAGGTCCCCTCCAGGCCTTTCCTTATGCTTCCAAGATTCTCTTCACTCTCCACGGCCCAAGATGGGGCACCATGAGCACCAGGAAGTGACCCACTGCATGCAGTTAACATGTGGTATCTTGGTTGCTTTTTTCTCATTGCTGGGACAACATCCAAAATGAAGGAAGGAAAAGTTTATTTAGCTCACAGTTAGTGGAGGTTTCAGTCCATACTCAGCTGGCTCCCAGGCAGACTGGCACATGGCAGAAGGCAGCAGTTCCTGGTGGTGGAAAACAGCAAAGAGCAAAGGGAGGAGCAACAGCTGAGGCTTCTAGCAAGCCCCTCTCCCCTCCTTATATTTGTATGCAGATTAGCTGCCCCAGGGCAGGTGTAGCACTCACACCCACAATCCCAGCATTGGATCATGAGTTAATCACAAACTCTAGAAGCCACCCCATGACTGCATGAGACTTTGGGGGGACACCTAGACACAAACCATAGCATGTGGTAAATAAGAGCGGATGTTTGGGAGACTCCAGTCTATGTGGGTCTTCCCGAGGACTGCAATGGAGGTGACTTATTCCTTCCTTTCAGCAACCCTAGGAATTAAACAGTATAGTTATTTCTATTTTGAAGACAAACTCATGCACAGAGATCACATAACTAGCAAGGAGTGGGGCTAATATGTTTTCCCAATGTATTTATTGAGCCCCTACTGTGTGCTAGGCACTCGAGCTAGGTGAACAAGACAGGCAGGTAAGGAAACCCTTGTTTACAAACCCTCAGTGGATCATTTGCACTACGCAAGGAACAGAGGCAGACCCACGCAGTGGAGGCCCTGTGCTGCTTCATCCGGAGCTGAAGAGCAGAAAGCCTTCTTGGGAGTGCTGAAATTCAAGCTACCCATGAAGGACAAGAAGCTGGTCCAGAAAGAAGAAGGCACAGAGAATTCTTCCAAACAGCCAGCAGAGACAGAGCAATCAAGACAAGAACAGAAAAAGGGAGGAAGAGGCCCTGTGGAGAAAGGTGAGGCAGAAGGACTGCTTGAGTCTTCCTGTATTTACTCAGGGTCGTTGCAAACTCAGATACACCTTGGGGCTCCCAAATGGTAAAAACCATGGAGACAAGGGGCTTCCCACTTTTACCATGAGCCTTATGGATAGGGTTGGGGCTAATCAGCACCAGGGTGGGAGCCAGTGCACAGCCTGCCTGTTCCCTGCTCTCCTCACCCTCCCCTCATCCACAAAGCCAGGCAGGGTGGCAGGGTGGGGGTTGCAGAGGTGTGGGAGGTCTTTGGCTCCAGCCTGTACCACCTCCACACTTGGCAGGACAGGGCCCCTGCAGCTCTGGGCTTGGTGCCAGTACCTATAGTTAAAAAACAGTGGGGCTGATTGCAGCAATGTTTTGCAAAGGAAACCAGGAAGAGAGTGTGACGTGGGCAGAGATTGCAGCTCACAACATTTTGGACCTACAGGAGTTCCAGCAGTGGAGGCTGAAACTCCTCCTTGTGGGGGTTTCCAGGAAACCCCAGAATGTGAAGCTATTGTGCCAGATGTGCTAGTAAAAGAAACACTTTCAGAACAAACAATAACAGAGAGAGAAAGAGAGACCAGAAGACAAAGAGAGAGAGAGAGACAGACAGACAGACAGATAGACAGAGACAGACAGAGACAGAAAGACAGAGACAGAGACAGAGACAGAGACAAAGACAGAGACAGAGACAGAGAGACAGAGAGGCAGAGAGAAGAGAGAGAAAGAGAGGGGAGGGGAGGGCAGGGGCAGCTCTCCAAGACCAGGCAGTTCTGGATGAATTCCATCCCCCACATGCCTTCTTTCTTTTCAAAGCTGCTCCCTCTCCCCCTGTGATTTATGGGATAAGCCCTCCCCAAATTGCCAACAGACCAGTCACGAAAAGGCAGGCAGCTGGAGAGAGGGGATTTGGAACCACCCACAGGCAGCACATTTTGCAAATTGAGAAAGACATTCCTGGTGGTGCGCACACAGACTGTGGCTTACCGTGGGTCTTGAGCTCTATTTTGAGGGCAGGGATGTGGGGCCCACAATGTCACGCGGCAGCCCAGTGAAGAGTAGCTGTATTGGAAGGGATGGAGAAGTGTGTGAGCTGCTTCAAAGAGCAAGCGCTGGAGAGAAACTAGAAATGCACTGGGGAGTGGGCCTCCAGCTGGGAGTTGCACAGAGCTGTTAACTCAACAACGTACACCTTGGCCGCTTTAAATCAGGTCCAGAGAATGTCATGCTCACATTATGCTTGCACCAGCCCCCTCGCAAGCCTACCTCTCCCTTAAGCTTGAGCCTGACTATGTTCTTCTGAAGACACTGTGGCAGTCTGGTCAGGGGTTTCAGGCTGTCCCACTCTCTGTGCAGTGGGGAACACTCCCTGCACAGGGTATCCAGCCAAGAGGGCAAAAACAGAGGCTGAAAAACAACCAGCTCCATCAGCAAAGCTATTCTTTGGGGTGCAGCCCAAGCATGGGGCACAGGTCCGACCTTGATTCTTCCAGACACTTGCTTGTCTCTCCTTCCCACAAAGAGGCCACTGTACACATCCCTGTGACCAGAGAAAATGCTTTGCACAGCCTTTCTTCTCCCCAGTCCCTATTTTTGCTCCCTTTGTCCCAAGGGTCTTGGGGGTGATGAGGTGTGATACTTGAAACAAATGTTCAGTGGTAAAATAATTTTTGGAAACCCTGAGTTCACAAAAGGTGGAATGGTGAGTTTTCTCAGAGCATGTGACAGTAAGACCTACATTGTGAACCTCCCAGCAGTCCTGGGACTGAGTTGCATTTCCTAAATAGACATGCTGTTATGGTTAGAAAGATTCATATTGAAAGCTAATTCCCAATGCACCAGTGTCAAGAGGTGCAGCCTTGGAGATTGTATCAAGGGTTTTGTCCACAGGAGTGACATCCGTGCTCTGTGGAGGGGGCTCGAGCCTGTGGGCAGTGCCTTTCTTGCTACTTGATTTTCTACCATGTGATGACACAGTATTTGCCCCTGGAGGACATGGCCACTAGGTGTCATCTTGAAACAGTGGCTGTCACCAGGCCCTGACCTTGGTGATGGCAAATCTTCAGAGCTGTGATGAATGAGCCTATGAGATGCTGTGTTACAGCAACAGCACCAACAGATGAATACAGAGGCCAGGGCAGCCTCTTGGGCAGCTAGTGCTAGTGAGCCCTTCTCATGCTGCCTTGTGCTATGTGCTTGACTCACTGGATTTCCATTTAGAACAAGCTTGTCCTGGTGTGGACATTGGTTATCTTAGTAAATGGGAGTGATACAGCACAAACTTCCACCTTGTGCCTGGCTTCCCAGCCATGGCTTGTACAAGAGTGGGCTATCTGAGGGCTCACAAGTCCTTCAGCACCTAAGAGGGAGGCTCCTGGGACGGGTGCTTATGGCTTAGCTACCCTTGGGCAGGAACTTCTCCTGGAAGGTTAGGGTCCTTTGAGTATCAACAATAGACATGATTCCTTGCCCACCAAGAGATTTGAATGACATCATTCGAGAAAGAGAATGGGAAGACAAAGCAAAGTAAAGAATCCACTCTGAAAAGCAACATAAATTTGAAGCTTGTGAGCCATAAGGAGCCAACCAGGCAACATCTGGTGACTTTTCTGATGTGATTCTTGCTGATGTTACATCACCTCTCCCCACAGTGAGATACACTAGAGGTCAGGTGCTCCACATTTTTCTGCTTCCTTCCTATGTTCCTCGTTAGAGTCACTGCAGGTTGAGAGAAGCTTATGAAGGGCAAAGAGTTTCTGACCAAACTCATGGACCACAGCGCTCCTTGAGCTCTTGAAAGCCAGGACGTTGAAGGACCTGGCTGCCAGGTGGATGGGGGCTTCACTGACACAAACTCTGTCCTCCTCCAGCTACAAGTCCCTAGCAGCCAGGCTGGGCTTCAGCTCAGAGTGGAATTTAAGGACACTTTCTGTGTTATGTTATTGCATATGGAAAGCTGAAAAAGAAGCCTTCAGAGCCTGCAAGGGCTGGGGAGCAGAGGCAAGTGTCCAACTCACCCACGCGGGAAGGACCTGTGGATGGTTTCTTATTGTTTTATTTGTTCATTCAACTCTGTGACTCATTCAGACTTGAAGCACACCAACACAGGACAATGACCAAAAATATAACAGCTATCTCTGTTTTTTTTCTTTCTTTTTCTTTTTTTTTTGCTAAAATATTCATTTTGGCTTATTCTGTTATGGATGTAGAACTAGCCAAGAAATGTAAAGGACACCACAGAATCATGATGATCACGACACACCATTGAGATGTATTTCTACCTTTGTGCTGGGAGAAAGGAAGATTTCATACAGTGACTAGAAAAACAGATGAATTAAAATGCAAATCACCTGCCTACACGTGGGGTCAGGGAAGGTGCACTTTATAACAACTTGAATACACATTGAAATTGGGCTCTGTTTGCCTTCTCAGGTTTTTACTCCCATCTATTCTCTGTATGTTTGCAAGCCAGATGACAGGGAATCTGTAGAGCTTGAAAAGTAATTTCTCTTCTAAGGCCTTGAGCTGGCCCCTTGAAAAGAGTCCTACAAGTCTACAAGGAGAATCATCCTAAAGTTTGGTTTTCCCTGACAGTTCTGGTTAACACCTATTGATTGATTAGTGATTGTTATTTATTTCGTATTTTAAGTTGTTTTTATTAGTATATCTAGCACTCCCTTTAACGCACATAAATGTGATCTTTCTACTCATGAGCGGGAGAGGGGAGTGAATGGAAGGAATGACACAGTTGGCAGATCTCTGAATATTAATGGATGCTTTCAGAGAAGGTACAGGTTACCAGCTGTGTATCTACCAGCAGAATACAGGTAAGGTCATTGTGCGGACCCACTGGCAAACAACCCAAATGGAATGGGTTCATTTCAGGATGCATGAAGAGCAATCTCTCCCCAGTGATGCCCGAGCCTGCTGCAGAGAGAATTGGAAAGGGAGCCGTAAGGACTGCGCAAGGACATCCACACCAGGGGCTGGACTGTAGTAAACCTCAAGTCCTGCTTCTCATCATTCCTGTGTCTTACACCAGACACCAAGGGATAGGAAGCTGTTAGCTCTGTGCACCACCCTGTCATAACAGAAAGATTGCTGCCTACTCCTGATTTGAACTTCAAAGTGATCCCCCAGCTTCGCTCACCACATCCCCATCTTCACTGAGAGCTTGTTTTAGGGAACTGTGCTTTGATCAATACTCCTTTTCTTCTAGTCTGACTTATTGCTACCATGAAAGTCATTATGCCAGGTATCAGTTTATAGTTTCATAGCCCCAAAATCACCCTTCAATGTAATGCAACAGTAAGAGGAATCCTTCATGATTCAGTTTTCCTTTACAATTAGTATGTTCAGTTAAATTTAACAGAAATTAATATACAGTCATAGAGGAACTGGACTCTTAGTAAAAAATAAAGACATCAGAATTGAGGTTGGATGTGTATCTGAAAAAGGCCAGGCCTCCAGATAAAATACAATGGCAAGGCCTACATGACTTCCTAAGGGATAAACAGTAACTTGGAATTATTCTATAATTAGTACCGCCTGGCCCAGTAAGTCCAGATAGGCATCCAGTGCCCTGGTGGCTGGCCAGAGAATCTGGACCCACCTCTTCCCCAGAATGCCTTCGTTCCTTCCATGCACCCTTGCGACTGACCCACTTCCCCACTGGATCAATATTAGCTAAATAGCTAATATTGGTAATCCTATAGGTTGATTGGAAGCTGATTCACATTGTACACACTTTGCTGCATAAATCACCTCCCAAAAATGGCCTCAGTAGTAACCCATTTGGGAACCCCACTGTCTCTCAGAAGATACCTCTCAATAAATATTGCTGAGCTGAGCTGAGCTGAGCTGAGCTGAGCCTATCCTATCCTGTCCTGTCCTGTCCTGTCCCGTCCTATCCTACCCTATCCTATCTATATTCTTCCTCAACTCTAGGATACTGCTCAGATTATCAGTATGTCTTGTAATTATTCTCTTGTTATGGCTTACTCTTTCTTCATAGTAGAGGTCCATCTTTTTGAGATTTATTAAAGGTTTATTGTTACAATAAAGAAAATTTAAATGTGTGGTAGTTACTCAACGTAGAAGAATGTGAATTGGAAACTGAAAGTCTCTTTTCTCTTTCTTTCCTATTCTCCTCACCTCTATTTTTGCAATCATTTTCATTCTTCAATTACAAAAATCAGTAATGGCTTCTAATGTTCTTACCCTAAAATGTGCTGTGCCTAAACATATACAAAGAGATACACTTTTTAAAAACATACCCATACACTAACATGGGTACAAATCCTACATTTTTCTTTAATTAATATATTGGCCATCTTTCCCAATCCACATATTCTCATTTTTTAAAGACCTTATTCTATTATTTATTTTTATCTCTTAAGAAATACAAGTACATATTTTAAAAATCCAACATTGCAAAGGAATTATTTTTTAAAAAGGAACAATACTCTATATCCCATATGAGGGGTGGTCTTTTTTATTTTAGGGAAGGATCTACAGGGTGTTCAGTGTCTCACTACTAGATCAGACTTGTAGTGACCCTCCTGTTCACAGCCTCCCAAGAGATGGGATTACAGGCGTGTGTCACCACAACCAGTCTCAATCTCAATCTCAGTGTGCCCGGGGGTGGGGGCTGGTGGGGCCGAACCCCCAGCCCCTGCTCCTGCTTATAGGTGCTTTGATTCATTGAGTTATTTGTCCAGCATGGGTGGTCTTAAGGTGAAAAGTGTTCAACCTACAGAGGGAGGAAGAGAAGGACAAGAAGGTTAAGACCAAGGCAGCTGGCAGGGACTGAAGGAGCCCATTCCGAATGGCCTATGGGTGGGCTGCTGGCACAGTCTATGGAGTTAGTGCTCTGAAAGGATAAACAAGATTGACAAACTCTTAACCAAACTCACACACACACAAATAAAAGGAAAGAAAAAACTCATTTCAATGCAATTAGAAATAAAAAAAAAATCAAAATAACAGAGGAAACCCCTGAAAAGCTGAAGACTATTAAGAATACACTTCAAAACTTATATTCTAATACGTGAGGGAAATTAAAATAAATGGTAAAATTCCTGCATACATATGAAAATCCAAAACCGAACCCAGGATAGACCAATCACAGACAATGAAATAGAGGAAGTAGTAAAATTCTATCAACTCAGACAAGCCAGGGACCTGAAGGATTCACTTCAAAATTCTACCAGAACTTCAGAGATCTGACATCAATACTACTGAAACTCGAACTCAAACTCAAACTCAAACTCAGAACAAAAAAGGAAAGAAAGAAGAAAGAAAGAAAGAAAGAAAGAAAGAAAGAAAGAAAGAAAGAAAGAGAGAGAAGGAATCCTGCCAAACTTATAACTGGGAGCAAAATTAGAGATCCTGATCCCAAACCAGAGGATTTAACTATAACAGCAATAGCAGCAACAACAACAATAACAACAAACTATAAGTTTGAACATATACTCAAATATGCTCAACAGATTCTGGCAAAAAGGATGCAACAAGTCATTTAAAAGATCATACACCAAGACCAAGTAGGATGCATCCTCAGGATGGAAGGAGGCTCAACACACAGGAAACATAATGCATCACACAAACTGGAGCAAAAGTCCTATGATTATCTCAATAGAGGCAAAAAAACTTTTGACAAAAATCCAACATCCATTGCTGACAAAAATCCTGCTGAAAATATGTATAGAAAGGCTGTGTCTCAGACTGATAAATGGCAGTACGACAAATCTACTGCAAATGTCACATTCACTGAAAGGAAAACTGAAAGCTTGCCTTGTAAGTTCAGAAACAAAAGAAGAGCGACCACTGTTACCACTCCTATTTCACCTAGTACCCAAAATGATAGCCAGAACCATCAGGCAAAAGAAAAATATTAAAAAGATACATTTAAAAATATTAAAAATGAAGA
>NW_004524583.1:23947622-23949666 GCF_000260255.1 Octodon degus
GCAGGCTTGCAGATGCTTTAATCCACTGAGCTATTTGGCTAGCCCTATAAAGTCTCAAAGAAAAGCCAAGAACAAAAGCAAATCAAGAAGCAGCATAGTGCCAGATCTAAAGTTATATTACAAAGTACAGTGATAAAACTAGTGTAGTATTGTGGAACAATGAAACAGAATAGAGACCTCAGAGATAATCCTGACACACTTGGCTATTTCATCTTTGACAAAGGGCACAAAAGCCAACACTGGAGGAGAGATAGCCTCTGTAACAAATGGTGCTGTGGACACTGCATATCCAGAAGATTGAAGCTAGACCCATATCTTTCACTGTATACTAAACTAAAATAAAAGTGACCAAATATCTAAATGTTAAACAGAAACCATCTCCTGGAAGATAAAACAGGCAAAACTCTTGAAGACATGAGTGTGGGTAAGCACATTCTGAACAGACCTCAATTACTCAAGAAATTTGACCAGGTATCAACAAATGAAATGGCATTAATTTAAAAAGTTTCTGCACAGTAAAGGAAACAAATATCAGAGTAAAGAGGCAACCTCTAGGATAGGAAAAATTGTACCAGTAGCTCCTTGGACAGAAGACTAATATATAGAAAATATAAAGAACACCCCAAAATGAGACCTCCCAATATAAAGAATTGGTCAAAAGATGGATAACTGAAATATATAGTAATTATCAGAGACGCAACGGCCAATAAGTACATTTAAAAAAATGTTCAGTAGCTTTGGCCATTGCAAAAATGCAAATCAAAGCAACACAGGTTCCATCTTACTCCAGAAAGAATGGCCATTGTTAAAAAGTAGAAAAACAAGAAATGCTGGGGAAGCTGTGGGAAAAAAGGAGCCCTTGTGCATTGTTGGTGCAGTGCACAACACTATGGCAATCAGTATTGAGATTCCTTAACATATCCAAAACAGAAACTCCATTTGGTCCACTATACCGCTTATGGGCATCATCCCCAAAGAATTAAAGACATCATATTGCAGTGATACATGCATGCCCATTTTGATAGCAGCTACCTCTTGTAAGTCTTCTATGTCTCTATCAATGGGTGAGTGGATAAGAAAATCATTCTCACAATGGAGTACTGTTCAGCTATAAGGAAGAATAAATTGGAGTCCGAGAATGCCAAGTGAAACAAACTAGACACAGAAAGTTAAATATCACGTGGTTTCTGTCATGTGAGCAGTCCAAAAATATAAATAATTTAAAGAGAAAAATAAAAGCTACGAAACAGGGAGGTAGAACTTTTAGAGATGGGAAGGGTGTAGGAGAACTGGGTGATGGCCAGGGAAGTGGAACAGGGAGTGGGGGGTGTGTGGATATGGAAAGAATTTAGAGGTGGTACCAACTCCTGTGATGGAACATGATCGTTGTGTACAGAAAACTTTACTAATAAAAATAAAATTAAACAGAGGACATAGCTTAGCTACAAGACAGCTATGCAGTTTAAATGACACAATGGTCATTCATTCGCATCACCTGGGAGAGGATTGCTGTCTTAGTTGTGTATGTGTAACCGGCACTTCAAATGGAACTTCAAAACTCTGGTGTTTTTCTTTTAGAGAGAAACAATTTCTCCAAATTTCCTCCTGCCAAACATACAACCAATATCTCTTTCTCTCCAGAGCCCAAGAGAAGTGACAGAGTGAGAAGATGTCACCAGCTCCAGGAAGCCGGGAGCCTGGCTTCCGCAAGAATGGGGAGGAAGAGCTGGCAGAGATAAGGCGAGCCCGAGAGCCATGCTTTGTCTCCCTTTGTCCCCTCCCCTCTGTCCCTTCTTGTACAAGACCCTTGCTGCCTGCACAGAGCAAGATAGCAATTTGGGATAATCAATCTCCATCTCCTCTGAAGCTGGCTTTAAGGAAATATTTTTTTTTCTCTCTCTCTTTTTAGCAAAATAAATGGCTTCCTTTGATTTGGTCAATGGCAAGCAAATGAACCCAAGCATATGAACCTTGGGGTCGGTAATGTGAGGAATCTCTGTGATGCTCAAGGGCCTGAAAAATCCTACAGAGATGCATTTCAGAA
>NW_004524583.1:23949937-23968786 GCF_000260255.1 Octodon degus
ATGGGCTCTCCAGAGCCTCAAGGCAAAGACGAGAATGCATTACACCTGTAGCCATCCCTTCATGATCAGACCACAAGATAAAGACAGAACGACCAGGCCTGAGCTAAGAGACAACATTTGCTCTAACGAAGTCTAGATAGACATCAGCCTCCTCGGTGGATGGCCAAGGCCCTCAGACCCATCCTTCTGGAGAGGTTCTTTTTTGTGCACACTTGCTACATGACTTGCTTACCCATTGGGTCAATATTACCTAAGTGGCTCTACTTACAGTCTTAGTGTTTGATCACAGATTTAAACTATGTTGTTCCCATGTAGTTGGGCTCTATGAAGCTTACCTTGAGAAGTGGGGTCCTCCGCCACCCACTGAGGACCCCTCCTGCCTCTCGGTAGCCGTATCTCTCCCTCTCAATGAATAGTCCTACTTTTAACCTCCTGTTTTCCTTAGACTTTGTACTTCAGTTTTGGGGAACAAGAACTTGGCGTAGCAGACATCTAGCTGGGTGGGGGTTACACTATTTCTCTTCTATCGTATGTGGGAGTCTGATACTCCTCTATCACCACCATCTCAACTTCCACTACGCTTGCTCTGTCACGGCTTTAGCAATTGCATTGTTTTCACATGGTACCTTGGCTAGTGCTGTCATGTTCTGCTGCACAGTGGGATCGCTAATTGTGCTTTTTCTTTTTCTTTCTTTTTGGTAGTTTCTGAAGTTAAAATGCCACGAATACCATTGTGTCATAACTGTGTAACTATTATTCCCAGTAGAACCGGCTTTAGAAAGGAAATGCCATTCTGTGCTACAAGGAAGAGGACGTCTCAGGTCAAATAAATTATTTGTTCTTACATTGTGATAATTGCTCAAAATGTTTTGCTTTTTTTTCCACATTTTAGATTTCGTTACAACTGAAATGATTTTTGAACAGCTTTCCCTCCCGCTGGAGTTTCTAATTATCTTTCTTTATTGTTCCTGACTAAAGAATCTTGTCTTCACAGCCTACAGGTTCGGAGTCTGAGCAGAGCCCTCCCCGCTTCAAGGCTCTGCAAAGCCTGCCTATCACTTGCATTATTTGTCTCAGTTGTTTTCTAAGTTAGCTACAAAATTATTATTTTAAATTTGCTTTGTACTGGAACCTTGAGGCTCTTTTTGTTCAAGAAACATTTGTTATTCTTTCTTAAATTTTTTCTGTGGCTTAGCAGAAGGCTATTGTCAAATAATTACTAACAGTGACACAGTGAGAGGCCACCAAAGGGGCAGATAGTGTGCTCCTGAGCCTCAGCTGCTCTGTGTTAGAATTGCGATTTGTTCGGGGGCAGTCAGGCACTTCAGAGTGAGTTTGGACTCTTCATCCGGGCACCTGGATGCACAATAGACAATGGCAAGCAGAACAAAGCTTAACCTTGGTTTTGCAAGTCTTCAGGTCCAGTCCCTTTTGGGCCAGGTACATGGACATGTTAGCTGCTTAGTGAGGAGCTGCCTATAAGGTGGAATATGGAGCTGATTAGTCCTATGTTTCTTTCTTTCTTTTCTTTTCTTTTTCTAATTTTATGTGTTTGGTACAGGATCTCAGTATGCAGCAGCTCCGACTTGTAGCAATCACATGCATGTGCCACCATGCCTGGTCTCGGTGGCTGGCTCAACATGCCTGGGGTGGGGTCAGCAAGGCGTGTGGTACTGCAGATTGAACCCGGGTCCTTGTACTTGCCTAGGCAGGTGCTCTGAGTTTCTATAACCCATCTTACGCCCTTTCAAGAACTGACACCGAGATAAGAGATGTACATTTCAGTTACATCTGGCAATCCTCAGAAGTATAGTGACCTTGCTTCTAGCAACACCTCACGAGGATAGACAGGGTCTTTTTGTGTGTGTGTGTGTGTGTGTGTGTGTGTGTGTGTGTGTGTGTGTGTGTGGCTGGTTCAGCTCAACCTGGGGGCGGGGCTGGCGTGGTAGGTGATAACAAGGATCAAACCATGGTCTCTGCCCGCTTGCCTAAGCAGGCGCTTTAGACCGCTGACCTATCTCGCCATCCCATCATGAAGACAGAGACTGTCACTCTCGAGCCTGTGACTGAAATTCTGCATTGTTGGGCTTTTGAGAATATCTTTATTTGCCCTGGGAGATAATTGATATTTGTTTGACTCCAGGTTTAATATATCCATCCAAGTTTGGTAGCTCCAATCAGCAGACAGAAGCCACAGAGTAAGCTGAACAGAAAAGGCAACATGAAGATTATTAACTCTGTCAGAGATGAGGAATTACCCACAAAGAAGAACAGAGAGCTCTGAAGAACACAGGGACAGGAAACAGCACCCCAGAAGGTCTCTCCACCCCAGCGCCTGGCCAGGATCCAGGACTACAGTAGGAGAGCACACAGCCTGGCGCACTGAGGAGCTGAGAAGGTGCCACATGGAGGTCCACCTCCTGCCACGGAAGCCGTCTTGGGAAGTGTCTCATGGAGCGCTGCTCCCACCATCGCTCATGGCTTGTCCTGGGGACTTGCGGCCAGCCTTGCACAGCAGGGGCTGGGTGCCGGAAAAGCGACTTGCGCTGCAGGCCCTTCGGGTAGGAGAAGTTGGCTGTGATGCAGGAGTTTGCAGAGAGACTGCCCCAAACCAGGGAGCAAAACCCACTCCTCTGTGATGTCTTGTCCACACCCTCTCTTGGCCATGCTGTGGGACAGCAGGCAAGGCACACATCTAAGGGGCCCAGGTGAATTTTCTTTTTTATGTATTTTGTGCAGGCTCTACAGGGTCTTGCTACACAGGTTGGGACCATGATGATCCTCCTGTTTTCATCCTCCCAAGCACTGGGATTACAGGCCCACGCCCAGTCTCAATCTCAGTCTCAATTGTAGTCTCAGCATTTCCCTGGGGGTAGGGTCAGCACGACATGCCAGGGATTGAATCTGATTCCCTGCATCTGCCTAAGCAGGAGCTTAAATCCGCTGAGCTATCTGGCTAGCCTGAGGTGAATTTTCACAGAGCAAGCAAAGAGGGAAAAACTGGATCCAAAAAGCAGTAAGTCAATAACCGACAGAGCTAAGGCTAGAAGTGTGCTGTTAGCTGGGTGTGGTGGTGCATATCTGTAATTCCAACACATGGGAAGCTGAGACAGAGAGGATCACTGTGAGTTTGTGGCGAGCCTTGAATAGAGTAAGTTCAAGGCCAGCCTGACCCACAGAGTGAAGCTCTTTTTTTTTTTAATTTTTATTTATTTGTTTGTTTGTTTGTTTATTTATTTATTTATTTAGTGTGTGTGTGGCCAGCTCAGCCCACCAGGGGGCAGGGCTGGCTGGCATGTGGTGCTGGGGGATTGAACCGCGGTCCCTGCACTTTGCTCAGCTTAGTTTGTTCTAAGTAGGTGCTTTAGACCACTGAGCCATCTCACCAGCCCCTAGAGTGAAGTTCTTGTTCCACAAAAAAAGAAGCATGTTGTCAAAATGTCGAAGGACTTGCTTCATTGTATTCTGACAACCTGTGACACAGATGAGAAGTCTGAGGTCATCCAGTTACTTCTTCATATGTGGCTTGGAAAGAAATCCCTGGAAGGCTTTAGCATTTTCTGTGTATCTTTATAGAGTTCTGAAAGCCTGCCGGAGCTCCCAGGTCTCGATATCAGGTTAACAACCCACTCCCTAGTTCACCTGCTTGAGACTCTGAGTTCTCCTCGTATAAATAATTTAGTTTTCAGAAAGTTCTGGTTCATTCTTTTATTTCCTTACGCCGATTTCTGTTTCCTGTCTTTCAACTCTCACTAGCCACAGGCAAGACCTCCTAGATTGCTCTTTGCTAGCTCTCCAACTTTCTTAACCCTTTTCCTTTGTGTCTTAAAGTACTGTGAAATTCTGTTGGTTTTAAATAGCAGATACCAATTCAGCCCTGGCCATATTACTATTTCACTTGTCTGTTGAAAAATGCTTTGACAATCATATTTTAAATACCCACATACTATTCCTTTTCTCTGTTGCTTGCTTTTCTTAGCAGTGTTTTTATTTTTTGGCAGCAGTATTCTTTTGAACACTCCTGGAGATACTGACTCACAGTTTTTTTTGGGCCACCAACTTAGAGCTTTTCTTTGACGTGTTTATTTCTTGAATTTTATATTTGTTTGGACGATTCACATTTTCTTTTCCTGTTGGCTTGCTCTTTCCATTTCACTTCTTTAAGATCCCTTTCACTTAGGAATGAAGGACTGGGCTGACGTATTTTGGGGCTCTGACATGAACCCTGCAGTTGTGCAGGAACAGTTTCCCAACTGAATTATGAATGGGTTGGTGGCCTTAGGTTTTAACAAGGCCACCATCTCACTGCCTCCCTGGCTTTGGGAGGCACAAACTGGGATTACAGGCTAAGGAGCTGATGAGTGCTTGTGTCGACTCAGTGCCAGGACTCCTTGCCATGTCCTCAGCCACCTCCCCAGGTGACTGTGCAGGAGCAGGTCTTGGGCAGGCTGCAGGGGTCTGAGCCACTGGCTCTGCCTGCTGTGCTGTGTGACAGGAGGTCACAACCACACCTGCCCTGCTGGCCCCGACTTGCATTGGCAGGGTGCTGTGAGCAGCCCTCTAATGCACATCCTGCGCTACTTCTTGCAGCCCCATAATTATTAGCCCTGGGCTTACCAAGATGGGAAGAAGAACCTATTACAACTGCCCAAGCTGTGGCTCTGCTGGGAACACCACTGACTGACACACTTACAATGAAATTTTATTGCATTTGACTTAGAGCCCAACCAAGCAGGCAAGGTTTCTCTTCACTCTAAAGTGGAAGAGACTATGAAGAAGGTTAAAGGGCCTTTCTTATCTTTTCATTTCTTGGACTAACTTAAAAATTTGGCTGTTGGCCTCATACCTATGAACCCATAAGAGTGCCAACTTGGTCCATAAGAAGTTGTAACTAATTTACCATGTTGCTATTTGATTTTTAACTTTACGTATATTATTCTTATCCAGCAGATAATACCAATTTTTATTGAAGTAAACTCAATGAATGTTCCTTTATGTCATGACTATAAAGTCCTCCCTGATCCCATCACCTGTCTTGGGACAATTAAGAAAAGAGCATCCCTGAATGATTTTCCTCGTACATTTATGGTTTTCCTTTAAATGTTTAATGCTTGATCCATCTGGAGTGGGAGTAGCGTGTAAAACAGTGAACTTATTTTTCTTCCAGATGGTTGGCCAGCTGTTCTAACATCATTTAATGATTAATATGTCTGAGCTTCATCCATTAGAAATGTCACCTCTACTGTGTATTAAACTTGCACATGTGTTCAATGTTACGTTTATGACATTTATCTTATTTCATTAATGCTTCCTTTAGTTTATTCATTAGTACCAAACTGCTTTTTTGCCATGGCTTTATAATCAGTTTAGAGCACAGTGAAGTTCTTATTCTTTTACTTCTGTTTGAGAATATTCATGACTTGTCCATTATTTTTTTAAATAAATGACTATTTTAAGTGATCTCGTTCCAATAAAAACCTTGTTGCAGTTTTGATTTGATGGCTTGGAATTTACATGTTAAATTGGAGATGATTCCCTACATGGTCCTCTTGCCCTCCCCCCTCTCGATGTCCCTTCCATGTATCTTTCGCTTTTTGTTTGATGACACTCCGAATTATGTAAATTGGTAGGAAGTCTATGTCATTTATTGTTGAACTGATAGAGAGCCTCTAAAGGACACAGGGGAATATTGTAGCTCCCATCCTGCTAGGTGTCCGCTGATACACCATGTTTGTGTTCCCCAGAACAAAAGAATGAATTCTGAGGAAAACACAAGCCAACAGTAGGAACTTTTACTGAGGGAGAGACAGCTCTCAAGAGAGACAGGAGAGGACCTGGAAAATGGGTTGCCAATGAGCCTACTTCTCAGAGGAAGTATTATAGAGCAAAATCACAAGACGGGCACAATGTGGGACAAAACTATGATCAACCACTAAGATAATAAGTATAGCTGCTTAGAGAATGTTGATCAAGTGGGGAAGCAGATCACACAGCAAGTGCACAATGAAAGGAACAAGGATGTTTGCATGAAGACACGGATCAGGAGGTCCTGACCACCCACCCAGCTGACAGATGCCACTTTAGGATATTAATTAAAATATTATTTGTTTAGCCCTCGGGAGGTATGTAGGTGTAGTCATTCTATCTTTATCCTGAGCCCTGGCCTTTAGTGACTGAGCCTCCAGCCACAGGTGTGATTGTTTTCATGTTCTGTACTGATTGCCTGAAATACCCAGCCCTATCTGACTGCTATAGAATTTCTACCTCACTTAGCTATCTGTAATAAGCACCGAAACACTTCTGAGATTAAACAAGTTTTATTGATATGAGTTGGAACATCATTGGGCCCTCTCCAATTTACAACTATTTTCTTTGTGATTCCATTGTCATGCTGATTTTTATAACCCACGTATTAATGATCCTGAAATTCTCATCCAAAGTCTCTCTTGAACTACAGCAGCATGGACCGCACTCCTCTCCCTCACTGTGCCTGTTGTATTCCAGTGCTTTCCGTTGTACCCTGGATTGGCTTCCAGACGCAAGTCCGATCTTGTGGCTGCTGTCATTGTCTTTAGCAGGGCCAGGTGACCTCTTTTCTGCATCACTAGAACAGTTTCCTTTCTTGTCTTCCAGCTCACAAGATTTCTCACGTAGGTCCAACCTGCAGTCTGCTCTTGCAGTGAAGACAGAAACCCTGTGGCTTCATTCATCTGCTGAGACTTGTGCTGGTTCCATCTCCCCAGATTTTCCCTTAGGCTGTGCAACTCCGTGATGATTAAAATGTTTCCAGTCTCTCATTTTAGTTGTAACTTCTTGATGTAAGTGCAGTTCATTCACACTGAAAATCATCTCATCACCTCCATACACCATGCCCCCTACACAGATCCACTTTAGTGAGCAGAGCCCTTCCTGCCCCCTGAGCCAAACTGAGCCCTTCAGGGGGTGCAGGGTGCTTAGCTTTCCTGTTGCTGAGACATGCCACCCACCTGCGCCAGCAACCTAAGAGGAGGCTTAACTGGCTCTCAGTTTAAGTCGAAGGCAGAGTTATCACTGCAGAAGGACACGGCAGGGCGAAGCTGCTCAAGGAGGCAGAACAGAGGAAAAGCCCCTGAGGGGACCAAGTGAGGGACCATACAAAGTGCCCATGCCCCCTTGACCCACCCAGACACATCCAGCAGCCACTTTGCTAATCTTCTAGGCTTCCCTTAATCCCTTGGCAAGCCAAAGTGGAGGGTCACTCGGGGAGAACCTCACCTCCTCTGCAAAGCCCTCCACAAAGCCTCCAGGGAGTTCACCCCTTTCCGTGTACCTGTCACTCCTCTTCATAACTTCTCACCTCATCTTGTCACCAGATGGGACCCAAGGAGGTCTGCCCAAGAGGGGACAGCAGCCTGAATCCCCTTTCCCCCACACAAGCAGGATCGTCAACCTCTCATCACAGACTAAGAATTTCAAGATGCATCAAGATGATGCATAGGTAGGTGTATTAGGCAGAGCTAAGAAGTACACTCGGAAAGTGCAGTGCAGGCGGCTGGCAGGGAGCTGTGCTGTGCCTGGCCTTGGGGGCCGAGTGCTCTTTGAGGTAGCTTTTCAGATGGGTGATTGCAGGCGTTTTGCTTGAAAATAAGTCTGGAACTCTTTGATCCTGTTTCTTCATCTTAGGGTCAAGTTGCTGCCCTTTACTTTAACAAATGCATAATGTATGGAGTTACAGTGTCTTTCAGGGATTTGGCTGGGAAGGATCTAAAAGAAAAAAAAAGGCCTCCATAATATGAACAATGTAAAGGGGTAAAGGCATGGAGTATAGGTAGGAAGAAGCAAGCACATCTGCTGTGTCCTGGAGCCGGAGCTTCCTTGAAAGCACAGCTTTTCTTGTGTCCTTTCTACCCACCTTCGTGTCTTCTATCCTTCCTGGGCCTCACTGTGGCTCCCTTCTCTGCTCTTGCTTGTGCACAGCTGGCTGCCCCTTAAGGGAGCTTCCCTAGAGTATTTAGCAGGCACTTGATAAAATTTTATTGAATAATCCGTGAATGACAAAGTGAGTATCTTCTGTGACTGTGAGCTTTAACTGGAAGGCAGCCAAGGACAACTTCGCATATTAGGATGATGATAACATTTCCATTATTAATAATACTTTTATATGAGGACCCGCTTTACTGGGGTAAAATTATAGGCCCTTTGCAAACATTATCTCCTTTGAAATTCAAAACAGCCTAGCAAGGCAGATTGTTTTCCATTTTGCTGTGAAGGGCGCTGAAGCTTTTAAGAAGCAAGAGGTAGTAAGTAGGAATGGAAGCTGCCCTACTGACCTCAAATCAACTACAACGTGCAGGCTCTCCCCTCTTTTTCCAAGCTCTCTCAGGGGCGTGTTTTCCCTCCTACTGGCCTCTGGCTTCACCTCCCTGGCCACCTTCTCCCCATTCGGTCCCTTTACTCAGAGCCTGGCTCTGGCTGGGCCCTGATGAAGGCTGGCTTATGGCCACATGCCATCACCAGCAACCTGGGTCACTGCAGAGACATGTAGGTCTGCTGCTCAAGGTGGGAATAAATGGGTGTGCGAAGCAAATCTGCCAGTTGGTCCTGCTGCAGAAGGCCAGAACTCTCAGGGCCCCTGCTCTTCTCTGGAAGAAAACATAGGCATTTTTCTGCACAGAGAGGCTGAGACAAGCTGGGGTCAAGGAGGAAGGGTCATGCTGCGGCTCTTGCCTAGACATTTGGGGATGCAGAGAACTCGAGCACAGTGCGCACCTTGGCCCTGGGAGGTCAGCTTCGGTTCAACATCTTGGACTTATTGGAGAAATCAGTGCATGCTCAGAAACTTAAGTGATTACAAGGAAAAAGCTATCTACGGTTCTGCCATGATACACAAATTTTAAAACATTTTCAATGTATGTTGGGTTTTTTGCAATGTACAGAGTGTATTTTACTCCTATTTATCTCCCATTCACCAATAGAAAGGATGAAAAAGAAAGCGATTTGATTCCTACAGGAAAAATAAGACTCATCATTTAAAACTAATCATCGCTGTAAATTTCTTGATGCTGTGCAATCAAAACAGATTTTCTCAGTTCATTCATAAATTTTAAAACTTTTCATTTTGAGCCAGAAATCGAACCCAGGATCTCATGCTTGCCAGGCAGGTGCATTGCTTCCGAGTTACATCCCTAAAGAAACATTATAACGCATTCACTTCCCAACTCTTGTGTATTATACAAATCAGACCTTGCTCCGCATAGCTTTAGTAGATGCACCTTGTGCTACTTAGCTGTCTCCCTGTACATCACTCTGCATGAGGTCTCCTGGTCCCCTAAGTACTCTCGGGGTGCGTGGATGTGGTTTCTTTGGGTTTGGCAACGGTTCATGGAGAAAACTGAAGGAGCAGGTGGGTCCGAAGGCTAAAGGACTGGCCCCAGGCTGTCTTACCCATTTGTAACATTGGGCAAAGACATTGTAATTTAGTACCAGAAGGAGCTTTGGCCATGACCTGGCTGGCTATTTCCATTTACCTTTAAGGACCTGATCTCAAATCACTGTAGCTATTGGGCCCAGAATCCAGAATTCATAATTTTTTACCCAAAGCTTCTACTATTCCTCCACTAAGCATTGAATTATGTTCTTAAAAGAATTTAAAAACTTTGGAGATATTTTACTTACCATAGTCATGTTTTGGACATATTGGAAAGTGAGAGCTTTGAAGAAAGATAAAAGCAAATTTTATTTAGGCAAGAGAAAGACAGACCATGAGGAATCATAGTTATCATTCAGCGTTGAAAGTCACTATACATAAAGTCACTTTATATAAAGAGGAATTGGATGGAAGGATTATTGTCTTATGGTTGATAAATGGTTCACCCAAGATTAGAGCTGATATGCACAATCGGCAATCATGTGTCAAGTAGGTTGCTCCAAGTAGATCTTCAGGGTTAGTAATGGTAGCCCCAGTTTTTTCCTGAGATAATAGAGCCTTCAAGACCTCCAGTAGCTTGCTCAAGGTCACAAAGCTGTGACTGGTCACTGAAAGGGCTTCTGAGTGATGGGGTAACAGCATCACTGTTTGAAATACCCAGCAGAGCTGTCCAACTGGAAATACCAAGGAGAAAGCCCACATGGGTTGGCTTATTTTCCCTGCATTTAAGTGTGGTTCCACAGGGTGATGACTTCCCTGTACTTCTGGGAGCCCATGTTTCCTGGTCCCACAGCCTCAGAGTGGTTGTGAGAAGCTTACGGAGATGAGATGCTGTTGGGTCATGCCTGCCCAGCCTTGGCAAAACCTACTTGCAGTGGATGCAGTGACAGCTGGATAAGAGATGACCAGAGATTTGGAGCTGGGTACAAGAAGTATTCTACATGCTTGGACAGCCATGCATACCAGGCTGGTTCCAGAGAAAACTGGGCTATGCAGCTGAGACTTCTTTTATGTCTAAAGACCTTTCTTGGCATTGCTTGGAGCCTACTCTTCCTGTTCTGGCTCAAGGCAAGGGATTGTCCATGATCAGGTTATTGGGGCTGCGAAAATGACACCCTGCAGGGTGGTTATCTGGCCTGTTGAACCATAGCACAGCCTCAGAAGGTCTTGACCTTCCTTGTCACGCCTCGATCTTTTTCTCATATCTCCCTTATCTACTCAAGTCTGTGTCTACCACACAGAAACACAAAAGACCTTTATGCTTTCAACTGCAATTTTATTAACTGCAAAATACTGGACTCACACCAGGAAGGAAGGCCATGAAGCACATGTCACACCTGAAGCTCAAGGGATTTGTGTCCTAGGACCTTGATTTCTTGCCTTATTTATTTCTCACACTGCTTAAAATTATCTACTGTGCCCTGACTCTCTTGCTTCTGTGAAGAAGGAATTTCAGATTTGACTATTTTCTCCTCCTTGGAATTTTCTATTTCATACGGCTCTCATGTCCACACAACGCGCGCACACACACACACACACACACACACCACACACACACACACTTTCACTTTTTCTACTGTTAACCTATTATCTGTTTATTTCAATAGACTCAAAACTGGATCTTCAGAGGAGCTGCCTGATGAAGTCATGAACTTTCTCTGGAACAGTCACTGTGGTTAGGGAGGTAAACGCTGCAAGAGGACAGCTGTTCTCATGTAAATCATGTCTAAAATTTGCTGAAAGGTACATTTCCCAGAAGACAAACTCAGAAATTGGCATCTGGTACAATAGCAAATAGTAGCACCAGCACAACACTACTCCTACTCGTACCACTACTGTTGTTACTCCTCCTACTACTAATACTTCACTTTTCAAATCCTCTTTGATTCCAAGACTTAAAATGCTTTAAATTTTTTTCAAGCTCAGTTTTCATAGGAGTGCAGTGAGTTGGAAGAGTAGAAAATGGAAGAGTGGAAAAAAAAATTTTTCACTCCTTTGAAAGAAAGTACTTAAAATATTTGCAGGTCTCCCCAATCTCTCTTTTTGTCTAAGTTCACAGAGAAAGCACACTTGGAGAATTGCATCCTGAAGGCTGCACAGAATTGGTTTTGCTTGAGCCTAATTGGAAAGGAATGTCAGAGACAAAGACTTGAGAACAGCTTTAATGGCTATATTCTACGATTGCCTTCCAAGATAGATTCAATTTGGTGTTGTTCAGTTGATGTAAGGTTGGATGAAACTCAAAAGCATCATTCCACTAAATGGCTTGAGACAGTGTAGACAAAGGATTCAGGCTTATTTCGGTCTGCTGCCCGCCAGGTAAATTGCAAACTGAGGCTCTCGCTGTGTGTTTGAGCCTTTTCTATGTGGCACCCAGGCTCATCACACTCTGAGTTTTTAGGGTGTGGGTGTAGCTTCTCAAAACTTCCTTCTGGTTTTAATTGAGTCTTTAATCTCACTCTTTGTTCTGGGTAATTTTGCTGAATAAACTGAGGGAAGCAGGTTGCTTCATGCAATGCATTTGCTTTTGTTATACTGAAAGGCTATGACTAAGACAGGGTTACAAATTTAGTTTTCCAATCTGATGTACCTTCCCTAACCCCATCCCAAATCTTCTTGTAAAAGTTTTTTAAGCATCCAAAGATAAGAGAGTTACACTCAAATTTGTGCTTTGGATGGATTCATACCATCTTCTCATATGATGAACATACTGCCTAAACTCCCCCAGCATTGTAATTCATTCACTTCTAGCTCAGGCAAGTTTTTTTTAAAAAAAAAAAATGTATTTGGTACAGAGTCTCACTATGCAGGGGGACTTATGGTGATCCTCCTGTTTTCAGCCTCCCCTGTGCTGGGATTGCCAGCATGCACCCCCACACCCAGACTCGTTGCCCAGCTCAGCATGCCCTGGGGAGGGGCCAGAGCTGCATGGGATGCCAGGAATCAATCCTAGTCCCTGTACTTGCCTAAGAGGCTCTTAGTCCACTGAGCTATCTCACCAGCCGAAGCTCAGGTAAGTTTGTAAGCTTTCAACCAAGTGAGCTGTGTTTGGGAGCCAGTTTTTCCTCCCCCTAATCTCAGCTTTCAACTTTTGACTATTTTGCAATTTTGTGTCACAATCTTCTAGGGCTAATTTTCTTTGATTCAGGTTCTTTTCAAGAAATGCTCTAGTATGGTAGCAATAGTTAGTGTTTATTAATTATACACAAATGAGTTTCACTATAGCGTACTCATGTATGTGCAGCCATGCTTAGCGCATTTTGATTATAACTTCTCCCTTCTTCCTTCTTACCCTACTTTCCCTCCCTAGTCACCTTTTCCTTCTCTAATAGCTCCCTTCTACTTTCATGTTATCTTTTTCTACATTCTGCATATGAAAGAAACCCATGCTACTCTTCTTTCTGAGTCTGGCTCACATCATTTAATAGCACAAGCTCCAGTCCTCTTAGTTACTTTCTTGTTGCTGGGACAAATATACTCAAAACCCACACATTAAAGGATAGGTTTATTTAGACTCACAGTATGTAGAGATTTCAGTTCATCGTCAGCTGGCTCCAAGGCAGGGTGGCACGGAAGAAGAGCCTCCGAGAGGAGAAACCGTCCATGGCAGGGCAGGAAGCAGCAAGCAGCAACCTGCAGCGTACCTCCCTACCCTACCCTCCCTCCCTCCGTCCTACTCCATGGAGTCTGTGAGTCCACTGATGGGAGCAACATGCACCCAGGGTGGGACTTCCATTATCCACACCCTTAATCCCAGCACTGCACCCCTTACCCACATTCACACCCTCATCCAGCCACCTCTGAATTCCCCACCTGTGACCACGTGAGGCTTTGCGTGTATCATGCTTGGAATCAGCCGAGAGTCAGTGTCAAAAGCTTGGCACTTTAATGAACTAGAGGGATAAAGTTTTTTTTTAAATGGAAGACATTTTGTTTGTAAGGAGGAAAAAACAAGACAGCAAACTGATCTGAAGAGGTGTCAAGGGGCTCAAGAAAAGATGGTCCCCCTGTTCCTGTTTTTTTTTTTTTTTTCCTTTGCTAGGACTCATGACCCGTCCCTCTATGTGCATATCTGAACAGTCCAGTTGGCTCTCTGGCTGCCTTTGGTTGTGGCCCAGACGCCTTTACCTCTGTTCCCATTTTGGTGGGCTTTGTTGAACTCCTTCTCTTTTGTGATGCATAATGGGGGGGGGCTTATAAAAAGGCATCTTAGAGTTATTGATTAGGTAAGGGCATGGTGTTTATCTAGTGCAGTCATATAGGGTCCGTGAGTGTGTGTGTGTGTGTGTGTGTGTGTGTGTGTGTGTTATTTTATATACTGTATAACAGCTTTTGAGCTTTCTTCTAGGTGGCCAACTCTCTGTCTTCTTTGTATTTTACTGAATCTTGGGGGATGGGGTGGGTGTCCTGGTCTTTCTGATTTCTGGCTTCCTCCATGCTTTGCCAGCTCTCCCTCTGTAAATTCTTACACTCATGGCATTGCCCTGAGCCTTTCCAGGTCTGGTTTCTTTCTCTTTCTCTTTGTCTTTCTAAAGGCTTGAATCTAACTTCAGAGTCAAATACCACTTTGAACAAGAGTTTTCTATGGATTTCTTTCATAAAGGCTGAGGGGGCCCTCATTCTGCTCTTTCCCTGCCTGTAGATCTTATCCCTGCAGGAGGCATCTAGATACAAGCCTCCACACCAGTTCCATCCACTTTCCTGCAGTTGGTGTGGTTTCCTTCTTCTCTGTGGCTGAATAATGCTCCATGGTTTATGTACACCATGCTTTCTTTCTTCATGCATGTGCCAGCACGTGCCACAGCTGATGCTGTAACTTGACTATGGTGGACAGTGCTGTGACAGATGTGGGCACCCAGTGTGGCTGACTTCAGCTGAAAAAGGTAAATTTTTAACTGTTGGTGCTGGAGTGCGAAGTAGAGGGAAAGTGTGGAGGACCACCTGGGCAGCGTTCCCTGAAGGAGGAGCAGTGGTCTCTTGTTTGGCTGATCCTGACCCTATTTCCATGTATTAATGTCTACAGAGCTGGCTAGGCTTTTTCCTTATCCCTTCAATTGACTTTAAGCTGTGCATACGGGCCCAGCTGAGGTGCTGATGTGGAGTCTTTGAAGATGACAGGAAGTGTTTCCCCAGACCTCTATTGTTTCCTTGTGTGATCTGGGACAAGGTGGGATGAAGAGCCAGGGCTCTATACTGTGGGCTGGGATTAGCGTCGAGGTAGAGACTGTGTCTTTGTAGGGCTTGAAAGATTCCACATCAGAGCTGAAGCATAGACCCTAAAACACTAAATACTAACTTAATTGTGTTATGTAGATTACTCTTTCTGCATATCCTTCTCTCCATATTGCAGAGGTGATTCCGGGCCTCCTACCTAGCCCAGCTCACAGCACTCACGTACTTCCCACCACTCTCACAGTCCCTCATGCCCTGACTCACTCCCTTCTTCACAAATTAATAAAATCTAGGTTTGGCCTTGGGTCAAGGCCTTTGTTCTGGATAGCCATCACCATGGCTGGACTTAGGACCCTTTGGTTCCCCATACACTACAAATATGCCTTAGTGTCTTTATTCCCACCATGGATTGCCCTGGAACTGGTAGACTCAAATTAACTCACTAGAGTTCCAGCAACTTCTCCATGGGATTACAAACATAAACTTCTAAGATCCCAATGAGGAGTGGCCAGGGCTCTCCGTAGGAAAGAATTCTCCCCTTTGTGATAAAGAAATATCAAGGAAAGGATGGGAGAATTCCAAAACATTGAGGTAATTTGTGGCACTTTTCTGCCAAAGAGAACAAGAATCAATACTATGGAGCCAGGTTTAAGGATATCATTTTGGTGGCCTGGAATTAGCCAGATGTGGTTTACACCATGGAAACGGGCACATGTCACAGGCCTTCCTAGAGTGCTGGTTGTTAATTAAAGATTTCCTAGTGAATTACAGGTTTTCTGTAGAGTCTGTTGCTTCCTTCAGTTGAGAGGCTTGGTTTATAATGTCTTTGTGGTAGATTCACTTAAAAGCCCATTTATTCAATTTCTTGCCTCACATCAGAGACCACTAGGTGAGGTCAGAAGGCTTTGTACCCACGTCTGAGAGATGGGGCTCCCGTCCAGGTTTTTCTATCTGCCTGGAATTCACTGCCAGATGGCAGCGTGGCCCCACTGCCCACCCACTTCTTTCCCTTCTTGTTCCCCTTATCTGGGCACATGCTCATCCCACCTGCCCCTTCACACCCTTTGTCATTGTCCACACCCCCTGCTGTCTTCCCACGAGCTATGTGCTCACTGACAGATGAGTTCTCTTGTCTGTCCTGCCTGCAATATGAGCTTCTCAGCCATGGAAACCTTATTTGCTTACTGATGTGTACCTAGTGTCCGGATCACAGTCTGGTGTTGAACAAATGTTTGCTGAATGAAGTAAGTGAATTGAATAGTGCTGCCTCTACATAGATTGGGATTGTAACTCGGGCAAAAGGTATAGAATGAAACTCCAGTCACTTAATCTGCAAAATAATGATCATGTTTGTTTCATTTCATCAGACTTTTTTTTAAAAAGTAGGCTTAAATGGGATAATACACAGGAAAGTTTATTATTATTTCAAAGTATGAAATAGCCGAAGTATGGGATGATGGTGTTGAACATAATTAGTTCCTCATAAAACTACCCATGTTATCTGAACTCCAATTCATTTTTATTCCAGTAATTATCTTCTGAGAAGAGAAAGGAAGGAAGGAAAGCAAAAGGGGAGGTAGGGATGCATGACTGTGGAAAAAAAGAGAAAATAAAAGAATAACAAAAAACAGAAAAGAGTGCCCCACACTATCTACTCTGGTTGATAGATTGCCTTTAGTGTATTATTGTTTACTAAAATTAAAACAAGAGTTGAAACTTTGCCCTGGGATTGATGAATGGTGTGGTTATAGCATAAAAATATGTGCTCTTAGAATAAAATGCCGCTATTTTAAAGTCAAAGAATTTTTGTAGCATCAGAAAACAAAACTAATTGCTAACCAGTGCATGGAAAATGAGATTTACCTCACACGACAGGTGAGAGACATTGATTTTTTTGTTGCTTTGAAATACCTGTGGCACAAAACACCTACCTGTAGTATAATTTTATAGAGAAAATCTTAAAATAATTTGCCAAGGGAACAAATATCCATCCATCCATTCATCAGTCCATCCACCCACCCACCACCCACCCACCCATCTATCCATCCATCCATCCATCCATCCATCCATCCATCCATCCATCCATCAATTCACCCACCCACTCATCCATCCATCCATCCATCCATCCATCCATCCATCCATCCATCTATCATTAGTCCATCCACCACCCACCCTCGACTGTTATAAACATGGTGTCTCACTCAGACCACTGGGTATGCATATTATCTCCATTATGTAACAGCTATGTGGTCTTGGGCATGTTTCTTAAATTTGTCGCATAGGTTCCATATCTATAGACGTGGAATATTAGTTTCCAACTCAGGTTTGGTCTGTGAACTAAATGAAAGCTTGCTTGTAAGATCTAGAAAAAGACCAAAGTGTTTTTCCTACTCTCACACATGGCTTGGCATCGCACTTCTGATAACAGATGAGTGGATTTTCCCCACTCGAAAGCCAAGTCCCTAACAGATATTACTGATATCCTTTAATTCCATTCAGATCTCACTCTGCCTACCTGGAGATAGCTCACAATCCACAGGTTAACAGGACCACACCCCAGTGGGTAGTCATATGTTGTTACCTGTACTGAGAAGCTGGCTACAGGTTTAGGTTCCTGTGAGCTCTCTTCTATCACAATGAGTTTGGGGGGATGGCTTGGATGGATGGTTGAGTGGGTGGGTGAATGGATGGATGGATGGATGGATGGATGGATGGATGGATGGATGGATGGGTGGATGGGTGGGTGGATGGATGGATGGATGGATGGATGGATAAATGGATGTATGGATGGATATTGGTTCCCTTGGTATTTATATTTCTCTATTTCCTATGAAGGATATTTTAAAGGATGCTGCTGAGCAACCACAGGGATGAGGGACAAGCAGTGGAGTGAGGGGACACAGAGCTTCCATGTCCCTTCTGGCACCTCACACTCCAGTGACCTGCACATGCCCACCTTCCAGAAGCCCCCAAACTCAGTTCTTTTGGGTTTCTGTAAAACTCTGTTATGTAGGCCCAGCTGATTGGTCAACATCCAGCCCCTCTCTCTTCCCTGGAGGCTGGGTAGTGGGGAGAAAGTCCCAGTCCTGCCATGGTCTCTGTGGTGACCAGTCACATCCTGAGCCTATCTAGGCACTCTCATTAGCAGCCAAAAGATAGTCTCATCAAGACAGAGATTTCAAGGGTTTCAGGAACTGTGCGCCAGAAGTGAGGGACATACATGTACACTCCAAAATACATAATCAAGGCCACATTTTAAAATTATGCTACAGTAAAAGACACATGGCCATTAATTCCTATCAAAATACTTCCCCTCCCTTTGAATGCACTTAGCCCAGTATTCCTGCCGATTCCGAAATCTCTCCTAGAAGACCTCTATCTTGGGCATTTCCATAAGGTATGATTAAAAAGTATGGCCAATACTGCTGCCTGAGTGCCCTCCAACAGAAAAGCAGGTTCGTAAGCACACTGCAATGGGTCCTCGTCTACCTTATTCACCAAATCTGACCGTGTGTGACTTCTGTCTCCTACCCAAACTCACAACAACCATCAGAGATTAAACACTTTGAATCAGAGAGTTAATCAAGGCATCCCGGGCAGTACCACTAAAGACACTCAAGAAAGAAGACTTCCGGAAGGGCTTCAGAAAGTGGTTAGAATGATGGCACACGTGTGTTTGAAGCCACCAAGAGCGTTTTGCTAGGGATTAAGGACAATATGTCTTTAAGTATAATAATTTTTTAAAAATTTAAACACTCGAGACTGGGCGTGGTGGCTCACACCTGTAATCCCAGCACTTGTGAGGCTGAAAACAGGAGGATCACTACAAGTCCGATCTATCTAGCAAGACCCTGTAGACCCTGTATTAAATATATATATTTAAACACTTGGTATGGTTTGCAGTCACATCACATGAACAAAATTTTAAATCACAATATTGTAAGACTACGTGAGCTCCTGTCATTATACATTCATCTATGAAAATAATTCTAACAGTTGTACAGTGCTCTAAGAAATACTTATACAGAGGTACCTTAGCGAAATGGTTCTCAAATTTCTGCCTACATCAAAACCAGCTGGAGACTTGTTACAGCAGATTGCCAGTAGTTTCTGATTGGATCAGCCTAAGACCTTTCATAGAAATTTGGATTTCTGCCAAGTTCCCAGGTACTGCCCATGTGGTTGGAGACCACACTTTGAAAACTACCACTTTCATACATTTAATGAATTTAGTATTTTTGCCTGTTTGGATCGCTTTCATTGCTTTAACT
>NW_004524583.1:23970811-23973547 GCF_000260255.1 Octodon degus
TGCTGGGCCTGTGCTCTGGGTCTATTCAGGATCCGGAGGACCCCAGGTCGTCTCACTCACTGGCTGGGCCTGCGCTCTGGGCCTATTCAGGGTCCCGAGGCCTGGGTTGTCTCACTCACTCGCCGGGCCTGTGCTCTGGGTCTGTTCAGGATCCCGCGACCTGGGTCGTCTCATTCAACTTCAGACATTTCTGAGTAACTAGAATTCTCACTGATCTCTGACAGAAAAACATGAATGAGTGCAAGACCTCACTGAGGAAAATGAGTGAGTTTATGAGACTCCTGTCCAGGCAGCCCTGACGCACACTTCAGCTAGGCCTCAGCTAGAGCCTATCTGGGCACTGCTGTGGGACCCGCCCCAGGGCAGCCAGACTAGCCTCCCAGGGGCAGGTTGAGCTGGGCCTCACCTCTGCCCCTGCTCCTTCCTCTGTCTGCATCTTCCCACAGCCTCTTGCAGATGTCTGCTTTGGGATTCCTCAGAGATTCCCCAGGCTCTGAGGCTGCTGTTCAGAGGACTTGGTCTCACTGAGAACACCCTCCCCAGCAAGGGGCTCTGTTTTAAGCCCTGGTCTTAGATCTCCTTCATGGGTAGCTGCGCTGGGCATTCCCACTGAGTGCAAGGTTTATTTTTTCCTATTTATTTATTTCTTTATTGGATATAGGGTCTCACTGTGCAGCTCGGATTCCTAATGATCCTCCTGTCTCAGCCTCTCTGGCACTGAGATTACAGGTGTGCACTACCATGCCTGGTTTCAGGGCCAGCACTACACACTCAGTATTGCAGGGCTGGCACAGCATGCGGTACTGGGGATTGAACTTGGGTCCTTGTGCTTGCCAGGCAGGCACGTAGACTGCTGAGGTATCTCCGCAGCCCAAGCACAAGCTTTAGGTCACACCCACATCTCTATGTGACCACTCAATAGGATAAATGCAAGAAGCAAGAATTCTTATATTGGGATGGGCAAAATCAGCTTCAAGAGGTCTGAAAAGTCTCTAAAATTGTGCGCAGAATTTTGTGTCCATGTTCAGGAGAGTCTACTGCATTCAGCACATCCTCAAAGGATGCAATAAACACATAGAGAAAAGAGGGAAGGAAAATTTTAACCCCTAAGGCAGTGTGTGAGAGGATAGTAGACAAAACTGAACCAAATCTTCTTAAAATATAACTGGTGCATGTACATAATGCATTTCCATTTTTTCTTTTGCCCTCCTTCTGTTTTTCCAGCATCAGATTCATTTATTGATCTTATAAGACCTTATAAAGTTAATTACCACATCTAGATTGAAAACTAGGCTAACAGACCAAGGAGCTCTTAGATCCATTGTCCAAGGACAACTGCCATTGTTTTTTTCTTCTTTCTCTGGAATTAGGGGAAAACCTGGTCTGCCTGCCAACCTGAATGCTCTTTTATTTTTTCTTTTACTTTTTTCCTGTCCCCCAAACCCCATATCATATGTCTTTACACACATGTATCTCATATCTATATCTATAGCCACTTCCCAGCAGGAGGAACTGGTCTTTCTTATCTTTTGCTTTTACTATAAACATATCAGATTAACCTTGGATTGAACAACAGGAGCACAGTCTAGTAAAGCCCATTCATCTGAATGTGCTGCCCCTGAGATTGTCTCCAAAGTCTTCTTCCCCTCCACAGCTGAGCATCATTCTCCATAGAGAGAAAGGTGTTATAGTTTTAATGTCCAAAGCAAGACATTCCGAGAGGATGTATTGATCACAGACTGATCTCATCCTTGGAGACCAAAGGTCCCTGGGTAGAGTAGGCCCCACCTGAGAAGGTTCTTACGAGCTCAGTTGCCACCATGGTTGCTTAGCAGCTTCTTGGGTTGTCTGGGATGGAGGGTGCCCCAGGCCCCATGAGAGGCAGGGCCCGTGCAGATGGCCTGCCACAGGGCTGGTGGCCCACGGTAGAAGGTCCTCTGGGGGACCACATGCTGAGTAGAGGGTGGGTCTCAGGCCCTGGGGTGTATGGAATGTGAGGAAGTGTAAGGCTGCCTCTTCCAGTCCTGCCACGCATTTCTTAAAATGGTGAGAAGTGTGGGAAGAGTCACCCAATAAAGCAAAATAGAAAACAGCCGTGAAATCTAAATGTATTTAAGAAGGAAAAAAAGAAGAGGGATTTTCTAAGTACAACTGTGGAAATTTTTAGAGAGAAACACATTTTTCATTTCTTTTTAATTTTTGGATTATCCAAGTCATGCGAAAATAAATCATAGTTATAAAAATTTCAGTTGTACAGATGGAGCTAATTATTTGCATCCACTACCCACATAGAACTCATCCTCCGCCTATCTCCCTCCTCCCTCCTGAGACTCCAGCATCTCCTCTGAGAACAGAATTCCAGAACGACAACGAAATTGTTGTTTGTGCATTAAAGCAAGTGGAGCCTGCTTTGAACTTTATGCAAGCGGAATATTTCTTTAGGAAATTTCATGTTACTCCACTTACCCCTGGCTTAATCCTAGCATAGAATTTTTATAAGATACTGAAGCTTTTAAAAGAATAATAATGTAATAAAAAGGCAATGACATGGTGAAACTATGGAAACATCTACAGTTAAAATGTAGAAAGCAATACAATGCTTGGACTGAAAGGACACCTGCACCAGCATCCTAATGGCAAGACTTAGAGCAAATTTTGGTCCAGTCTGGTCTGCTCAGATTCCCCCATGGGGTAAATTGAGAACTGAGGTCTTCCCACAGTGAGAATTTTCTCCAC
>NW_004524583.1:23975107-23987422 GCF_000260255.1 Octodon degus
GTTAGCAGAGCTAAGTGAGCAGGTTGCAGGCGACAATCCTCAATCCCCAGAGCATGTGCCTTTCCATTCTCAGACTTACTCCTCAGCCACCTAATGCTACTCCCAAATACGAGCTGTGTCCAGCTCATAGAAGAGTTGCGACTTATGTTATCGGAGATCAGTGATAACATACAGGTGAGCTGTGGGATCCTTCTGAGATTCTTTATGGTTTCTTTCAAGGGAGCTGGTTCTGGACCAGAGTTCACACCTCCAAGCTCACTGAATTCCCCTTGAGCTGCGCAGTGTACTACTGTGTGTCTCAGGCTTTTGATCCCATCTTGTCCACTAGACCTGTTCGCAGCCACCTAATTCCTGCATAATCTCCCACCACTCCTTTATGCTGCCCTAAAACTATGGGTGCTGCAGACAGGAAGGGTTCAGTGCTCTTTCAAATAGATTCTTTAAGATTTTGCTCAATATTTAAGTCGAGGCTGCTGAAGGAAGGACAATGAAGCTGATTTACTGACAGTACTCAACTTCTTCTCTGTGGCCTTAAAAAATGAGCTCTGGCCCCTTTGCCAAAGTAATATCATGTAATAAACCACCCCCAAATTAGTGGCTTGAAGCATCAGCCACTGATACTTTCTCCTGTGTCTGTGGTTCAGCTGAGAGGTTCTTCTGCTTTGACAGGGGAGCTGCTTCTGGCTCCATTCACCATGTGCCTGTTCAGGGAGTGAAGCAGGGGACATTGCGGAGGGACCCAGGGCATCACAGCTGGGGGACCCAGGGCATCACAGCTGGGGGACTCAGGGCATCACAGATGGGAGTGTATGGTGCTATCTCATGCTGTGCTTGCAGGCCAACTCAGGGCTATTCTCAGGCCAGCCTACACATATTCTCTTTACATTTTTAAAATTTATTTATTTATTTATTTGATACAGGGTCTCGCTATGCAGCTCCGACTTATAGAGATCCCCTGGTCTCAGTCTCCCCAGTGCTTGGATTTCAGGTGTGTCCCACCATGCCTGGTATTGATGGCTGGCACAGTGAGCCCAGTTCCAGGACCTGCAAGTCGTGCAGTACCAGGGATTGAACCTGGGCCTTTGAGCTTGCCAGGCATGCGCTTAGACTGCCAAGCTATCTCCCTAGCCTAACTATGCATCTTCTTTTGATGTCACAGGGATACAAGAATACATGCAAGAATACAAACATAACTTTTATTGCTATCTGATATATATATATATCAGATTGTCTACTTTTAGTGGACAATTGTACATATTTACAGTTTATATGGTACAGTATGATATTCAGTACATATGTGCAGTCCATAATCAGATCAGAATGATTAATGTACTCATTATTTCAAAATGCATCATTTCTTTGTGCTGAGAACTTCCAAAACTCTTTCTCCTAGTTATTTTGAAATATGCAATGAATTATTAGTAATTAGAATCATCCACGTGTACTACATAAAGCCAGAATGTATTCCTCCTCTGTAGTTGTGTGGTAATTTTGTACCTGATCAGCAGCCTCTCTGTTCTCTCCTATTCTCCTCCTTCTCAGACTCTGGAAACAACCGTTTTGTTCCCCAAGTCTGTGAAGTCACTGTTTAGCTTCTACGTGGAAGTGCCAACCTGCAGCATTTGCCTTCCTGTACCTGGCTCATTTCACTTGAGATACATTTTAAAAGTCTTTTCTTATGCCATGTTGACTAGGAGAGTTCCCTGGGCTGGTCCCGGGTCAGAGTAGAAGGGTCACAAAATCACAGGACTGAAAGCAGTGAGAGGGGGTGCGCCACTAACTGTGGCTCCCAGTGCCCTCTCTCCCACAGGATCCAAACATATGCACCCCACACCACAAAGCCACAAAACCAAAGGGACAGGGCTCAGGCTCCAAAGCCACATCACAGTGGAGAAAATGAGTTCCATGGCTGTGCATGTGAGAACCACTAGGCTTATACTGAGGGAACTTGGGCACTAGCTGGGAGAGATAGGGCTCCACTCAGCGCCTCGGATCACTGCGTCTCCTTCCTTTAGGTTTGAGACTCTGCTGCTCTGAACTCACAGAGTGCTCTTGTTGAGCGACGAGGGCTTGGTCATTTTCACTGTTGAGGTAGTGGGCACAGATACATGGTGAAAGGCAGCTTTTCTCTTGCTAGAACTTCACTTAGAAGGGAAAAACATGGGTGTGGGTTCCATAGAATAGCTTTAGTCCCTAAGGAGAGCATGTCAGTGTTAGATAGCCAGTAACACACTGTAAGAATTTGAGATTCACTAAAATGATGTAATGCACACAGTTTTGGGTTTTTTTAATCAAAGGCTACAGAAACAGATTTATACACTGTGCATTTCTGAGGCTACTTTTCTAAGGATAGCAGATAAATTATCAATATTACTAAAATATCACAGAGGTCCAGAGGGAGCCTAGAACCTCTTTGATGCTACATGTTTATAATGCTAGGAAACTTCTTTTTAATTTGGCCAGAAATGTGTATTGTAATCATCTTTGGAACCTGTAAAAGCAATGCCTTGTTGACAGGGAGCTCTTCCCCTTATTCAAGTGGGACCTGTGTGACAGCAAGGGGTGCGCTTTGGCTGCCTTTCACCTGGAGCACCAGGGGATGCACAGGTGCTTGACGAGGACGCAGAACAGCTGACTGCATTTTGGGCCACTGGTTTGTTGCTGTGATGGTGCCAAGTAACCATTTCAAAAGCGAAGAACCAAGGCCAACTGTGACTCATGCGTGAGCCTAAAAGTCGTGAAACAGCCTGCTCCCCAGGACAAGGGCATCCTCAAGGATTTGGGCTTGTACCATGTGTTCCTTGTTCGTGGCTAGGCATGACTAAAATCTGTGTCTGGAATATATTATGAGTCCCTGATGTCAATCATCAATTGTCACAATCCTCAAAGGCACTTGCTCGGTCTTTGTCGCATTCTGCGTCAATGCCCCACAGGGGCAAAGCCTTCCTCTGTGGGGGGCAATGTTTCACCTTCCTAATTCACAGCTTTGCATGGCTGGACTTCTGCAAAGCGCTGAGACCAGGGATTCTAAAGAGATTTACAAGTCGCTCTTATGAGATGATTTGCATGCTCGTGTATAATTTGTCAGTCCGTGAGTGTGGTATTTGGAGTGTGGTATTCAGAGCTCCTCTATTTATGTTTGTATTCATCCAGTTCTTTGTAGATCTCAATTTAGCAGATACCTTCTGGCTCAAAATAAAGCTGTTCATGAGGGAGTCAGTGTGGCTATACAACAAACGGCACACCATTTAAGTAAAAATATTTGCAAAGCAGAATAAACTGGAAAATTGAGAGGAAAATATTGGAATTTGTGACTCAGTACATGCTCACATGCATGACATATTGTGAAAAGCATGTTTAATCCTTGGTTCAAAGGATCTTTTCCTCCCTCCCTTTTTTTGGCTTTTGGCACGAATAAAACTTTTGGAATGGAGGGGAGAGGGACTGAATACAGAAGGAAAAGAAAGAATCAATGGAAAAATGCAAATAGAGCCTTTGTGAATGGAAAGAGGAACCAAGAGTTGCAAGAACCAAAGAGGATGGAGGGGTTTGGTGTTACAAAAAGAATTGAGAGGTGACATTTATTGCCACAGACCAGCTCCCCCTGATGAATGTAATCATTATGCGCTGAAAAAATGTACAAGCAGATAAGTAAGCAGGAAAGCCAGCTTATCATGGGCCTATCCTAACTGAGCCTGTACACTAAAGTGAGACAGGACAAAACAGAAAGCCAAAAGGAATTGTGGGCTGTGATCCCTCTGCCATGTTTTTGTACTAGGTAAGTTCCTAGGGGCTCATATAATTGTGTCTGTGTTGCATTTCTCTTATCTCTTAAAGGTTGTCCAATGGTTTGGTGCCTGTATCAGCTGCATCTCTTCTGTGCCTTTCTTTGATCTTTTTTTTTTTTTCCGGAACCAGGGGTTGAACTCAGGTCCTTATGCTTGCCAGGGAAGCGTTTATTCTACTGAGCCATCTCCCTGGCCCCCTTCTTTGATCTTGAAGCGAGCTCTTATGTTTGTGTCTCAAGATGACCTTCAAATTTTTCCTCTTTTCACCTCTGAACTTTTTTATTGTGTCTTCTTTCTACCAGCTGCCATTGTGTTACTTCATATGTGGCGTTTCTGACATCTTGCTTCTGGTTTTAGTTCAGGATATTGGCATTCAGATCTGTTGTCAGCTAAATGTTCTATGATCTCAGGGTTATCTTGGAGCATCTCTGCATTCATCTGAGTGTTCAGAGGTCCTGGCTTCTAGAGAAGGAGACATTTGGCAGAAAGTGACAAAGAAGGGCATTAATTTCCCCTTATAGACGAATTTCTCCTTCCATAAGTCACCTTAATAGAGCTACTTATGTTCCTCCAAAATAAAAGCCCCTTGCTAAGCTGCGATGGAGTTCTACAAGGTAGAAATCCAGATTAATTCCCAACCCTTGTCACCCCAGAGCAAAGACTTTCATAAGTTTAATATCAACTGCACAAAGTAGCATTCCTTTATAGTTTGTCTAGCTAGTGTAAGTAAGTGTATATGAGTTTCTTTCCTTCTTTTCTTTGATATTTTAAATTTTCAGATTTGAGAGTCTCATTTGTCATTATTTGATAATGTTTATCTTCATGGATATAGACATGGGTGTAGATACCTGATTAACCAAGTCCTTCAGGGTTTTCAGACAAGAACCACTATAGCATTGGTCATAAGTGGCTTTTATCATGTTGAGATTAGGATCCATACCTATTTCCTTCAAGGTTTTTATCATGGATTTTTTTCAAAGGTCTTTTCTGACTCCATTGAGATGATTATGTGATGTTTGTCCTTGCTTGAGTTCATGTAATGAATTACGTTTATTGATCACACTTGTTGGACCATCCTTGCATCTTTGGGATGAAGCCTTCTTGGCCATGGTGTATGATCTTTTGAATGATTTGTTGCATTCTCTTTACCAGTATCTTGTTAAGGAACTTTGCGTCTATATTCTTCACAGAAATTGGCCTACATTTCTCTTTTGGGGTGGATCCTTGTGTGGTTTGGGGGTCAGGATAATGTGAACTTTTGAGACTGATTTCGGAAGTACTCCTTCTCTTGGCAATTCATTAAAAAGTTTGAGGAGCACTGGTGTTAGGTTGTCTCTGAATTTCATGTATAAATAATACCAACAATCAATACATGGAATCATATCAAATTTAAAAACTTTTGTACAGCAAAGGACACAACCAATAAAGCGAAGAGACAATCTGCAGAATGGGAAAAGTTTTTGCCAGCTATTCCCATAGACACAAGACAAACATGAGGAATATATAAAGAACTAAAAATAATGAGGCCCATCTGAAATCAAATATAGCACCCAGTCAAAAATGGATAACCAAAGTGAATAGCCACTTCTCAGAAGTACAAATGGCCAATAAAGACGAAAACCAAAGCTTATCATTACTGGCCAACAGTGAAATGTCGTGCCTTGCCCTCAGGAAAAATGGCTACCATCAAAAAAAAATCTACTGACACACGCTGGAGAGGATGTGGGGGAAAAGGAGCATCTTAACATGCTGGTGGGAATGTTAATCAGTATAACTAGTACAGAAATCAGGGTGGAAATTTCTCAAAAAATTAACAGTAGAAATTTCACTTGACTGAGCCATCCTCCTCCTAAGTATCTGACCAGAAGATTTAAAATATTCATATAACAGGGCTATATGCATACCTATGTTTATAGCAATGCAATTTATAGTAACTAGATCTTGGAAACAGCATATATGTCAAGAAATGAATGGATAAGGAAAATGTGGTATTTATACACAGTGGAGTACTACTCTGCCATAAAGAGAGAGAAACTTGGAGCATTCATAGATAAGTAGATGAAGCTTGAAAATATAATGCCAAGTGAAATAAATCAGACAAATAAGCTCAAATATTGCATGGTTTCTATAAGAAACATTGCATATACCTTATATATGTATATGTAGATAGGTGAAATAAAAAGGGAGTAAGGAGAAGATCAAATACAGTACTTCTCTAAATTACATGTTCCATTTCAAAAGTATTTCAATACACTAATTTGTTTCATTTATAATGCAGATTTATACTACTAGTTTAACTTAGTTCATTGAAGGAAGTTTTGGTGTTATTATCTTTTTGTTTCTGTTTTGTAAGAGTTGTTTTGTTTTAGGTCTTATTCTCTGAGTGACGCTTTTTTAGTATAGGGTCTACAGGGTCTCACTACACAGATTGGACTCGTAGTGTTCCTCCTGCTTTCAGCCTCCCAAGTGCTTGGATTATAGGTATGTGCCACCATGCCCAGTCTCAATCACAGCCTCAGTGTGCCCCAGGGGCAGGGCTGGCGTGGCACACCAGGGATGGAACCCTAGTCTTTGCACTCTGCCTAAGCAGGTGTTTTAGTCTGCTGAGCTATCTGGCTGGCCCCTGGGTAACTACTTTGAAGATAATGATACTCACTGTATCAACTATTGTCATTTTCTTATTTTATCATGAGAATTTGTTTTATTTTTGCATAAAATAAGAAAAAGATTGCTTTTATATGTAGCTCCCATCATCAGGGAATGCCCCTCTTATCAGCATTCACTGGCTTCTCAGAAGTCTACCAAAAGCTTGTGCCCCAGTTAAGATTTTCTTGGGCCAGCAAGATAGCTCAGTGGTCTAAAGCACCTGCTTAGACAAGCTTATGCAAGCTTAGGCAAGTGCAGGGACCATGGTTCAATTCCCAGCACCACATGCCATGCCATCCCCACCTCCTGGGCAGGCTGAGCCAGCCACCGAAAAAAAAAGGAAGATTTTCCCGCCTTTGGTAAAACAATGGCTCACACTTTTTGATATTGTGTTTAAAAGATTGGACGTTTCTTTTTTAAAGTTACCAATTAGTCTCTTCACACAGGCATATTGATAGAGGAAGTCACATATTGTGAATCATTCATATAGAACTGGGAAGCCAGTAGTTGCTTATTAAGTTCTACAAGAATATCGCAGGGGAAAATATAAAGTGAGAGCCATCAGCCCTGGACAGCCATGGGAATGTATAAAGTCCCCCAAGGAAGTGATGTTGAAGGACAAACATCACTGAAGGGAGAACAGTGATACGCCTCAACTCTACAGAGTCTCAGTCCATCCAGCTGACATTGTGCCCATCATCTGACCAGAACTACTTTCCCTGGACCATTGTAGCCTCTAATGGCAGATTTCTCAATCTTTTGCAAAAACTTGATTTTTAAGTGTAACTGGCTGTTTTTCTCTTGGTGATTACAGTTCCACTGAAAATGTGTACCGAACATCTACTCTCTGAGGACCCGGGAGACTATGCCACTATTCTCTTACATCCTTTCATTTTCCCCACCCTGACTTCCATTCCTGCATGGTTCAGAAGTTCCAAAGAGAGTGCTACAAAAGTTGACAGCATTCAAGGATCAGGAGAAGCAACGAGGCAAATATTTCTCAGGCGCACAGTCAGCGGTGTGCTTGCCCTGCCCCTGCCCCCACCGAGCTTTAATCATCACTCTACAGATGGCCCCCAACTTAAATATGGCTCCAATCACATTTTTTACTTTACGGTGGTATGAAACGCTCACTCAGTGGGAGCCGTCTTCAAATTTTCAACTTTGATCTCCTGAGCTAGCAGGTTGCGGTACAATATTTTCCAACCACAGCTCCTAGGCAGCTCCAAATCCTCAGATACACAACCTGCCTGCTACCATGATCTTGGTAAACTGGTCCACCACACATGTGGAGGGCAGCAGGTCTGCACACTGAAAGCTTTTTCTGAGCACCACCCGTTAGGGATGAAGTTAGCCACATTTCCAGGTTTCTGAGAACATGTAGGACTTCAGGCCCAGGTAGTGCAAATGCCCAGAAGATGCATCCAGAGAAGCTTCAGCTGGGAGCCCAGGATGAGGTCCAGCTGCTCTCAGGATTGTCTTGGCTTCTTGTTCATGTTTATAGAGGTGCTGCCTCTTCCGAGTGACTCAAAGCCATGTGCAGCCCTTTGCAGGTTTGCCATGCAAGGTGTTCTGAGATTAGACAGATTTCTGGGTGATTCTTTCTGAAAGTACAAGGTTTAGGAGCCAAAACTGTAAATGCATAAGTGTTTTCTGCTCTCTTCCTACACTCTAAATTGGAATAGGCTCTGACCAGTTTCCAAAGCCAGTTTGTATATTGTGTATATGTGCATGTATGTACTTTTGATAACCCAAGAGTGCCTATTTTCAATTTGGTAGAAAAGCCTCCCAGTTCTCAAAAAAGTAGCAATGAGTTCACCTAGTAGAAACCTATTAGAGCTTGACTGTGGCTCATGGATGAGGAATAGAAGAAATCTCCGGAGTCAGCAGAATTGCTTCATAACCTGAAGCCTGCGCTCGCTGCCTGCTCCTGTAGCCCCAGTGTTGGCACTCCGTGCTCCAGGCCAGCCAGCTCCTGTTTGCTGCACAGTGCTTAGCTGGGATACTACTGATTTCATCCCACTGGGTGCAGCCAGCCAGTGCTGGACCTCTGTGC
This sequence comes from Octodon degus, assembly GCF_000260255.1. Taxonomy (NCBI): domain Eukaryota; kingdom Metazoa; phylum Chordata; class Mammalia; order Rodentia; family Octodontidae; genus Octodon; species Octodon degus. Next base: position 23,983,598 of record NW_004524583.1, read on the forward strand.
GAGTGTCCCCGGGTAGGCGATGCCTGGCTTCATTCTGTCACCCAGAGGATTACCATTTTGATTATTCAAAAAGCAGTGGATATCCAGGGAGCACTTGCCTTTCCCCCTTCATCATCACAGTACCTGTCTTGCCTGAGAGAAAAAGCCTCTGTCTCAGTTCTGAGTTTATCCATTCTAGGAATCTCGGCACTCCTCCCACAAATGCCACCCACAACTTGGCACCAACATCTGCCATTCATCGCTTCATAAATCCTGCGCTACTGTAGGTGCCACACATCGGGTACAGGCTAGGTATGCTCAGGCCACATTGCTCTCTTCCTGTTTGTCACAAACAACGTTAGGTTGAGAGAACACGACTCCGGCAGCTCTGTTGGCATCACACTCCCTCGTTCACGGCTGCAAGCAGAAGGCACAGCAGGGCAGCTTTGATCATGTGCTTTTCCTCCACTCAGAGGCAGCTCTGCTTAACGGACCAGTGCCCCAAGGATGTCATCGTCATAGTGAACCATGACGACTAAAAGGACTGAGCCTCTTCCAGTGGATTTATGATCTTTAATCCAAGAGCCACATTTTAGTTATGGCCACCATATCCTGTGTACTACCATATAAGGATGAACTATGTACATAAAGCCTTTTTTTTTTTTTTTTTTTTGAGACAGTCTCACTGCGTAGCCCACCCAGCCTGGCCTTGAACTCAGTGATCCTCCTGTCTCAGTCGTCTTAGTGCTGGGATTACAAATGTGTCATCATGCCCATCTTGGAAGTTGTCTTTTTTGTCTTTCCACGGTATCACAGATCTTGGCTTCTTTCTCTAGACTTCTTTCTCTAGACTCTACCTTTACATCTGCTTTCTCCTACACTGCCACTTTCTCCTTCTTGGCTGTGAACTTGAGTTAGCACATAAATATGCTCTACTGTCTCCCATGTTCAAGACTCTCCCATCATCCCACATACCTGCTCTCCTGACCAGCTGAACTTTTAAAATGCATTAGCATAGTCACTGACTCTGTCTTTACCTTTCCATGTCCTTTAATTTCAGGCAAGACCACTAGAGCGGTCTCCTGCCAACTCGAGTCCTTCCTGTGCAGGGCACCCATACAGGATGCTGACCCAGAGGGCTGCTCTCTGCTCTTGTGTCTTGAGATCTCAGGGCACACTGCATGCCAGATTGCGGTGCTCTCTGCCCACTAACCATTGATCTTGTGACTTCCAGATGTTAATTGTGGACTTTCTTGGACTTCTTTAAGATTCCTGACCATTGCTTTTTCTTTTCCAGGCTCTTTTGCTGGCTATTTCTTCTCTATCTAATTTCTAAATGCTAGCACATCTTGGAGTTCAGTCTTAAGCATTTTTCCTTTTTCATCCACATTTTTCTTTGAATTTTTAGTACAAGAGTCAATGGGTGAGTCTAATGAGATCTTTTCCCTGAGCTCCTTACCCCCAAATACCTAGTCATCTACCACTTCTCCCACATGAATGTCCAAAGAATTTCTCAAACTTAATGTGTTCTGAGTGGAGGGTTTCTTTTGCTGCCAAACCTAGTCCCCTTCCATTATTTTTTGGGGGGTCTGGCTCAGCCTGCCCTGGGGGTGGGGCTGGCATGGCATGTGGTGTTGGGCATTGAACCACAGGCCCTGAAGCTTGGCTAAGCTTGACTAAGCAGGCACCTTAGACAGCTGAGCTATCTTGCTGGCCCTCCTTCCGGTATTAATGTCTCAATGATGGCACTACCAAACTCTCAGTTGCTCAAGCCAAAGCTATGCGTATTGTACTTGATTTCCCTTTCCTTCAGCCCACACTTCATCCATGCTAGAGCCTGATAGCACAGCTATTGATGTTCCAGGGGAAAATGGTGATGGGCCAAGGAAAAAATAGACAAGAGACAAAAGCTGAGGTCAGGTGGAGCCTTCTCTCTCTTCATGGGAGGAGAACAACTGCATTACCACCATAGAGGCGTTTCTTTGACTTTTGCAAAAATTAGTATCACCAGATAGAGGGTTACCTAGTGAATAATGACTGGAATTGTCTTAGGCAAGATATTTTTCTTAGGACTGAAGTATCAGTTGATCCCTACACATCCACTGCCAACTCTCATTGATTTTATATAGTAAATAGACTCACAGCTAGCCTCTTTCTGCCTTTTTCCACTATCACTGTGTAAGTTTGAATCAGCCTTGTGTTTTGCCTCAGTCTCTTCAGTTGCTCCATCACTGGTGTCTTTGTGTACGCCACTATTGGCTCCATTCTCTAGGAATCAATGAGAGGTTTTTATTTTTTATTTTTTCAAATAACTTAAATCCAGTGTCACTGCTCTGCTTTCATAAATCCATGTTTCTCTTAGAATAAAATCTGAGGTCAGCCTGGGCCTAGGTGGTTCTGTTGATTTGGTGTCTGCCTTTGTTGGACATCCCTTCATACCTGTGCTTCCTTCCCCCTCTCTTACTGCCCCCAAACACACTGGCTTTCTGTGTGTATGTGTGCCAGCTCTCTCCTGTCTTCAGGCATTTTCGTTCTCCATTTTGGATCACTTTCTTTCATTTCCACAGCCATCAGACCTCAGCTCACAGGTTACCTCACTGGAGGGCCTTTTCCAAGCACTTTGGCTGTGGTGGAAGAGGGTAACTTCACAAGGGCAGTTACCCTCTGTCAGCTATCCTTGAGGGTTCTTCTATTCAAATGCCCACTGTCCCCTGCAAATGCCTTATTCATGTAGCTATTTACTTGACTGCCTTTTGTCCCTCTCCTCTGTTGGACTGAAAGCTCTATAAGCAGGACCTTTGCTGTCATAAAGTTGTTACTTTGCAAATATGTGTTGAATGAATAAATGAAGTCTTTGGAGATGATACTGTTTAGGGTTTCTCCAAAAATTTGCTTTTGTTTTCTACACAGTGTTTCCTTCCATGTCTGTTATTAATTTCCCCAATAAGGAAAAAGCAAATGAATAAGAGCCCAAGTATTACATTCCATCTAAAGTTTGAAAGCTCTATATTTAGAAAAAGTTGGCAGGCCTAAGCTCTCAAATTCAATTAAATTCTGGCATGGTAAATATACTAATGGAGACAGTGAGCGCTAGTTGACATCTGGGCAGGGAGTTGCTGATCATCTGTATTATGGATGTCTATAAGAGGCAGTTCTTGGAGCATAAGCCATTATAGATAAAATTTAGTGGATTAAGGAAGATTGGTTCTTTCCGCCAACTCTACTCAGACTCTTTATTATGAGGAATATTGATCATAAGATCCAATTTGATTTCACTAGTCATAGCTGCAGTGAGTAGTTTTGTAAATGTCCCTAGACAGCCAATCTAACTCATGATAAATTAGACATGCTGAGCAGTTGCCTGAGGTAAACAAATACCAACTAATGACTGTGATCTGCTTCCTAATCCAAGATCTGAAATAGAACCCAGTTCACACCTGTCCACATAGTCATATTGTATTCATGTCTGCATTCAGATTTTGGATTTTGGACAATTACAGCACTTTCACGGTGTTAAAGTTATCAGACTCAAAGGATGGCCAAAAGGATATATAGTACCACCATGTTAACACTCTGACTTTTGTCTTTAGATTTGAAGTTAATGCACAATGACACTGACTATATTTATATTTGTATGAGTTCTAATGCTTGGAAAAAAACCCTGTAACCACCCTGGTAGTCAGGGACAGAACAGTTCAACACCCCAAATACTGAGGTGTTTAGTGACATACTCCCTTACTCCCAGCTCCTGCCAGCCACTCAGGTTCTGTTCATCAGCATGTTCTGCCTCTAGGAGAACACTGTGTAACTGGAACAAGGAAGAACATAAACTTTGCAGAATGCCTT
>NW_004524583.1:23988537-23989355 GCF_000260255.1 Octodon degus
TGTTAAATATTGAAGATAAAATTATTTTGTCAGATATGTGATTTAAAAATATTTTTTCCATGTTTGTGTTTTACCTTGTCACTCTCCTAATAGCCTTTCATAGAGAAAAAAAAAAGTCCTGGTACCAGGCCCTTTGAACTCAGCTATAGCTCCAACCTTTTAGTTTTTTTTAAATTTTAAGATAGATTCTCACTAAGTTGCCTACACCTAGTTCAGATTTGCAAATCTCCTGCCTCAGCCTCCCAGAGTTCTGGGATTGCAGGCATGTGCTATGAAGCCTAGCTAGATGATTTTCATAAAATTTAACTTATTAATTTTTTCTTTTATGGATTGTACATTTGGTTCATGCTCAAGAACTTTCTGCCTCAGATCAAATGACAAATGTGTTCTCCAAGAAGCTTTATAGTTTTATTTTTACACTTAAACCTATATAAGTTTTGATAAATTTTTGTGTAAATTATGAGGTTTAGGTTGAAGTTCATATTTTTGCTTAAGGATTTTTAATTTTTCCAGTGCCAATTGTCAGAAAGATCCTCCTTTCTCCACTGAATTGCAAAGAAAATCAACTAACTATATTTGTTAAGATTTATTTGTGGATTTTCCATTGTATGCCACTAATTTGTTTATTCTTTTGCCAATTCTATATTCTCTTCATTGCTGTAGGTTTTATTAAGTCTTAAGTAGGTCTTCTAACTTTATCCTTTTTTTTTTTTTTTAACAAAAATTACCTTCGATCTTTCTAGTTACTTTGCCTTTCTGTATAAATTTGAGAGTTAGCTTTTCTATAGAGAAGCCCTGGGGAGGTTTTGACAGAGCTA
>NW_004524583.1:24000580-24008138 GCF_000260255.1 Octodon degus
GTCTGAACTGTCTCTTGAGAAATTCTACTTTTTCCAATTATTTTGGCATCCATGAACAGTTTTGCTTTTGTTCCATAATAGTAATAAACTCGTAGGGCAAAATAGCGTAGAGATTAATGGCACAGAGTGTGGAGCCGGACTATCTGTGCTTCCAATCAAAGCACACTGTTCATCAGCTGCACAACTTTGGGCCAACACTTTCAGCTGTGCCTCAGTTTCCTCATTAAATATGCAGAGCACAATAGTTGTCTGTATGCCGGAGGGTTGTCATGAGGACTGAATGAGTTACTGTTTATAAAGCTACTAGAATAGTGTGTCACACATCGGAAATGCCTGACATACATGCTAGTTGTGCTAGGAATGCTTGGTAGTTATTTACAGTGTGCCGGATGATTTCCTAAGCACTAAAGGTGCAACTCAAACTACAAGGAAAGTACTGTTACTATTTCCACTTTATGAATGAGGACAGCAGCCTTTAACAACTGCTCTAAGCTCATACCAGTGAACAATTCATTGTGTAAAGCTTACAAAGTCAAAAAGATTAACACACTGAGACAGAAATTGGGGAAACCACACCTTTCACAATAACATTCAAAAATGAAATACTTAAAGAAATCAGTCTCACCAAGGACATAAAAGATTTATACAGTGAAAATTATGGTACGCTGAGAAAAGAGAGTGAACAGGATTTGAGAAAATGGAAAAATATTCCAGGCTCCTGCATAGGAAGAACCAACATTGTGAATGGCCATACTTCCAAAATTGCTATACAGATTCAATGCAATCCTAATTAAAATACCATTAGTATACCTCACAGAGCTAGAAAAAACTTTCCTCAAATTCATTTGAAACCAGAAGTGCCCAGAATATTAAAAGCAATTGGAAAACAAAGGAAAGGCAAGAGATTACCACAATCCTTGCCCCGAAATCATACTATGAAGTTATTGTGACAAAATCATGGTGCTGGCATAGAGACAGACCAGAGAATTAATGGAATTAGAAGATGCAGGCACAACTGTGAACACACTCAGCCACTTTATTTTTGATAAAGGGGCCAAACATGTTCATTGAAAGAAAGACAGCCTCCTTAATGAATGGTGCTGGAAAAACTGGCTTTCTGCATGCCAAAGGCTAAAATTAGACCCATGCCTATCACCATGCAAAAAGCTACAGTCAAAATGGACAAAAGATTTAAATACTAAAATAGAAACACTAAATCTTCTGGAGGAAAATGTAGGTAGAAATCTTAAAGACATAAGGGTAGGTAGAGAGTTCATAAACAAAAAGCAAACTGCATGGGAAATACTTCAAAGAATCAACCATTGAAATCTCATCTTCTTGAAAAGTTTTTGCACTTCAAAGCAAATCTCCAAAAGAGTAAAAAGAAAACCCACAAGCTGGGAAAAAATTTTAGATGATTGTCCCTCTGACAAAGGTCTTCTATCTAGAACATATAATGAGTTTTAAAAAATCAACCCATCAAATGCAAAGACCCAATCCAAAAATGGATATCTGAGATAAATATACACTTTTCAGAGGAAGAAATATAAATGGCAAGCAAATATATGAAAATATGTTCTACATGATTGGTCATTCAAGAAATGGAAACTAAAACAACACTGAAATTCCATCTTACCCCAGAAAGAATGGCTAACATCAAGAAGTCAGCCAATAACAAATGCTGGAGAGGCTGTGGAGAAAAAGAAACACTTCTGCGCTGTTCGTGGGAGTGCAGCTTGGTACAACCACTATGGAAATCAATGTGAAGATTCCTTAAAAAGCTAGGACTGGAGATCCCATTCAATCCAGCTATTCCTCTCCTAGATATTTTTCCAGAAGAACTGAAAACCTCATACCACAGCGACATATGTGTACCCATGTTTCTAGCAGCACAATTTGTTATAGCTAAATCCTGGAAATAACCCAAATGCCAATCAATGGAAGAATGGATAAGGAAGATGTGGTGTTTTTACACACTGGAGTATTATTCAGCTATAAAACAAGATAAATTTTAGTCTTTTGTCATAAATGGATACAACCAGAGACCATACTTTTTTTTGAACGTATTCTTAAGTGAAATTCTGTATCACTTGTAATGTTTGTCTTAATTCTAATTTTTACTCTCTTTAAAAAATAAAACTAAAAAAAAATTATGTAACAGCAAAAAAAACTCTTTCACAGCTCTACTACTTATAGATTGCTATTGCCACCATTTGATTATTTCTCTGATAATTACATATCATGCTAGATTATTAAAATCATGTCAAATGTATATGGTAGTTTTTAATTTTTATTCTATCCCTTAGCATTGTATTAAAATAGCTCAGCAGATTAAAGTGCCTTCAAGCAGGTGCAGGGGCCAAGGGTTCTATCCCTGGGCCTGTGGTGCCGGCCCTGCCCCCAGGGCGTGCTGAGCCAGCAATTGAGATGGGGCGTGGTGGTGCATGCCTGTAATCCCAGCTCTTGGGAGGTTGTAAACAGGTGGATCACTATGAGTTTGATCTAGTAGTGAGACCCTGAACACCCTGTAGATCCTTCCTTAAATTAAACACAAAAGATAAAACAAAAATAAAAATTTCATGTTATGTTAGCATTACCTGTAACTTAGATTATAGAATATTCTGTCATTTGTACATGGTAGTGTTTGCAGCTGCTCCTTTGATATTCACATTGACTTTCTTCTCAGGCTTTTGCTTTAGCAGGTAATTTTACAGTTAACATACTTCATCACATTTTGAATTTTTCTTCAGGTTGTATTTTTAGGCTTGGAATTATTGTGACAGAGAATAACATAGTTTTAAGTATATTAAATTGGCTAACATTTTCAAAAGAACTTGTAAAAAGAAAAGTGAAAGACTTTTTTTTTTTTTAAAAAAAAAAAGAACACCCTAAATAATAAAAACAAAATAATCAGACTCTAAGACAGAGGTTTGTTTTCTGAAATGAGAATGTTCACTCAGGATGAGTGTAGAGTCCACTGTGTTGGGTAAGAAGTGGTACGAGAGACCCCGGGCCCTTTCTCCAGTGGGAACGAGACCCGGCCAGCATCTCCATGACACAGGCAGGATGCTGAGTGTTCCTTCTTCTCCACCAGAGGTGAGAGTGTAGACCGGTGCAACCACTGTGGAGAACAGTGCGGAGATTCCTCAGAAGAGCAGGGTTAGAGGTCCCATATGACCCAGTTATTTCCCTTCTGGGTATTTTTTTCAGAAGAACTGAAAACATCATAGCACAGCGATATATGAACATTCATGTTTCTAGAAGCACAACATGTGATAGCTAAGTCTTGCAAACAACCCAAATGCCCATCAACCAAGGAATGGATAAAAAAAGATGTGGTTTTAAAGGAGGAACTGGGAACTTTTATAGGTAAATGAATGCAATTCAAATCCATTCTCATAAGTGAAATAAATCAGACCCACATGTATAAACATCAGATTGTTTCCCTAGTATAAGAAACTTAAAGAGCAAATAGAATCTGAAAGATGCAATCCCTGTGAAAGGGAAAGAAAGTGCCCCAAAAGAAAGAACAAGTGAGATGGGTGAAAGGAGAAAAGAAGGAAAAAAAAATATATATGTGATAGTTAGGATAGCTGTACCACTAATTTCTATTGGTTTATTGAAATAAACAATTAATGCTTGTTTCATCAAATTTGCATGCCTATATCTGGTAATCTGAACAAATATAACAACTTTTGCTAATTTCCTTTCATTTTGTTTTGAAATTATGTACTGTTCTATTGATTCATATTCTCTTAAAAATAAAAGTAAAACACCTATAATATTCAATAACGGAACTTAGAAAAAATAGGGTATACAAATGAATGTCCATTTTGTATCTGTGTATTCAGGGTGGTTAGGATAGATATATAGTTGCATTCTCTTAATGAATAGAATGATTTGTTCTAATGGTGTTTGTAAATAGGATCTCAAGTCCACATCTTGTACAGCAATGAACCACTAAGAAGAATATATGCAGTGTGTTATTTGTTGAAACTGTACTTCCGATTTGATTTGAAACTCTCATTGCTATCTGTTTATCAATAAAATTTTCAAAAAAAATAAAATGAGATTTTTCAAAAAGATGCAGAGTGTTCCTGTCTCCACACAGAGCCCCTCCATGTACCTCCTCTGACCACAGAGCCACACCCCTGACCCTGACCCCAATGGTCACTAATCTGTCCTACATTTCTGTATTTTCTCATTTCTGGAATGTTATATGAGTGAAATTCTATAGTATCCACCCTTTCAGGAGTTATTTTCTACTCAGCATAATTCTGTAGAGGTTTAGCCAAGCAGTTGTACCAAGAGCTTGATCTTTAACTGCTGAGTGTACACCGTGGAGTGCGTGGACCACATTTTGCCTAACCGTCCCTACTGACGGACGTGTGGACAGTGCCCATTTTGGGTGCATGGTGAATAAAGTTGTGTGCAGCTCAACTCTGCCTCTGTCTTTGCACAGACTCTCCACCTTTGGAGTGAATAGCTCTTCAGTTCACCTTTGGTCCCCTCCAAATTTGGTGCTGGATCCTGAGGCGCTGCTCCCAGCTTTTCCTGAGCTGACCCTGACACAGGTCACAGCCCATCTTGGAGACGAAGCTGACCAGCTGACCCACCTTCAAGCTGTGCCCTCAGTAATGGTTCTCCACCACTGCAGGCCACCCTCTCTGCTCCAGGTCCTCCCTGATGGCAGGCTGTCATCTGTGCATATCTGACCCCTGATTAATTTCTCAAGAAGCTGTTTCCTGCCACCAGAATCTACCACTGGCTATTTTCCCATGCTCCACAGGTCATTTCTCTCTAGCCAGGTCAGACTCTCTTCCTCTTGGCCCTCCTTCCACCAGGGGCCTGGGTTTCCTCCACACAGTAGGGAGCACTGCGGTTGTATGGGCTGGTGATGCTTCACCCATATCCTGTCAGCTCTTCTCCTCCCCAACAGTGAGCTGGTCCTGAAGGCAAAGTGTGCTACTCTTCATATCCCACTAAGACCAGGTAGAGTGCCCTTCTACAGCATATCAATATTTACTAAACATGATTCAGTTCTTGAAAGCATTGAGGGAAATGTCCTGCTAACACAGATCCCTGATGCAACCTAGAGGTCTGTCTTCTTTGGGAAGTCCTTGCAACCCACCTTGGCTGCTGATTTTCCAACCACAGCTTCGACCTGTCTTGCTGTATAGCACTTATTTGGGAGGCAGTTGAGCTGCTGATTACAGCCAAGTGTCATCCCTGTCCTGCTAATTTCCTGGCACCACCCTGGTGACAGTATCGCTAAGGCCTTGAGTGAAGCCATCCAGATGCTTCTTGTGACCAGCTGGGTCACACTGCCCTGCTGGGCTCCCAGGCTGGAAAACAGAGCAGTTTGTGTTTCCAGTCGACTCCAAGCTGTTGCTGATTTTCACCCCAATAAATGGAGCTTTAACAAATTCTACCAAGTAAAAGTGACAGGGGAATATGCAGCTGTGTTTTCAGTAAATTAAATGACATAATACAGTGCCTTGCACATCGTAAGCCACCAGTAAATGGAAACCATTGTGACACTGGACACCGCCCCCCACAATGGAGAGGAATAGCACCAGGCAAGGATGGGGGCTGGTGGGGAAATCGCTTCAAGGACTAGAAGGCAATACAGTCAGACATGAAGGAAAATAATGGTGAATGAAGAAATCATTGAAAGGATGAAGATACAGAAGGTAGAGGAACCAACGGACAGCTGAATAGGCAATACGCGGGTCATAACATGTATTTAAAAACACATATTACATGCTTATGCATTTACCCTGGAAAAATTCATGCACTTAATCAAATTATATTTTCTCCAACTACAGTTATCAAGCCTGAGACAGATGCACAAAAGCAACATAGCCAACAGTAAGTTGCTGTAAGTGGAAAATTGTGGTCACAGCCTTTCATAATTATTCCATAGGCATTCGAGTAAATGCAAAAATCCCCATTGCAACTTGAGGCTGTGAAACACCGACTACTCTGGGGTTCTGTGAAATACGCAAGTGATATTGCTCAGATGTTGCCTAAACTCGTGGAATTTCTGTAGGAAAATTGTCCCTGATTCCAAGATGACAATCATTGCTAATTTCCTCAAAATACTTTTTTGGACCTTCCTGATGTAACTGTTTGGCTATCATTAAATATGGAAGCATTTATCTTGACCAGCTTTAAATTATCAACCCTGGTTGTACAATGTCTTTACAAAATAATGCTTTATTGATATTAAATTTGGAAGTGACTGCCTTTTATCAGCCGCGTTTATAAGCCCAGAACCATAATTTTAGAGCAGGGTGCTTCTTGATGAGTACCGCTGCTGTCTGGGTGAAAAGGACAGGTTTTCAGTTGTCAGTGAGCAAGGAGACAGTGAGATGGGGAGGGAAAACAGCACGAGGTGCTCTGGCCAGCACGCTAGGTCATCCGCTGGGTGAGAGGTCTGGAAGGGGATTTGCTGGCACACGGTGAAGGCTGGCCCAAGTGAAAGAAGGTTAACCACAGTGCAGAACTTCTGCGTAGGGCTGCTTTAAAGGGGGTGGCCAGGAGACAGCGGTGGGAGCACTTTGGGAGTTGGGCAGAGGTCACATCGGGCTGCAGCTGCTCGGGGAACGAGCATCCCGAGGGATGAGGAGCTCGCAGCGGGATTTCGGCGTTGGTGGGAGAGAAGAGTGTGGCTGGGAGCAGCTCCCCACACCATCCCCAAAACCTGGCAGTCTTTCTCTAGCACAGAAACCTAGAAATCAGGCCAGCAAGATAGCTCAGTGGTCTAAAGTACCTGCTTAAGCAAGCTTAGGCAAGCGCCCAGGGACCTCGGTTCGATCCCCAGCACCACATGCTGTGTCAGCTCTGCCCCCTGGGTGGGCTGAGCCAGCCACACACACACACACACACACACACACACACACACACACACACGCATGCACACACACACACATGCACACCCTTTAGAAATAAATAACATTTTGCTTTAGATGGAACCCTTTGAGGTAGTGTAGAGAATTTTTAAAAATAAACATCCTGAATAGAGGCAGTTAAAAAGTTTCTTAGGTACTGTATTCTTAGTACAAGAAAAATACTAATCTTTCCTTGAACTGATTGGTTGGCCAGTACTGATATGTACATTTTTAACTTACAGAAAAATATTGGTAATCATTTTTGACATCAAAGAAATAGGTAAACAATGGCAGAAAAAAATCCAGAAGCACTGCTCTCAGAAGTACTGGCATCAAACAACATTTTTATAAAGTAAAAGACACAGTTACCTCCGCAGATTGAAAGGAACAGAAACTTACCTTTTAGACTCTTACCCTATCAAAGCAACATGCTATTCAGCACACAAACGTTCTTTCTTCAGCTGTAGAAGCAGCGCATAAGTGGAACTGCTCACGACACTTCTTGCAAACCAACTCATGCATCTTTTATTTTTCATTGCTGTACAACTGGTTTAACAAAATGGAGCTTATGAAAGAACATGGCCTGAAGGGCTGGCCAAATAGCTCAGAGGATTAAAGTGCCTTCAAGCAGGCGCAGAGGCCAGGGGTTCGATCCCTGGGCCTGC
>NW_004524583.1:24008698-24014977 GCF_000260255.1 Octodon degus
GTAACATTGAGTACAGAATTCAATGGGACTCTACTGAATGGGAATGTGATAGGGAGGAAAACCAATTTTGAGGAATTCTGGTGTCCACACATCCTGAGGTAACAGAGAGGGCAGGACATCTGAAGGAAGGAATCCAACCACAGAGCATTTTAGAGAACACTGGCACCAGCATAAGAGTGTCGTGGGCTGCCAAAGCAGCAGCCACACAAGCTCCAGGGCTACAAAGAGCCCAGTGCATGAAGAGAGGCCACAGGTCACAGAGGAGGTACAGGTTGGACCTTTGAGACCACAGCCAGTTGGCTGAGGTCACAGCAGCTCTGTCCCTTGGGTGGAGTTAACCAAGCAGCAATTATAGGCTTATAAAGATCTTGTCTTTAACAGTGTTCTGGGGTACAAAGGAAAATGCCAATAGTGCATCCCTTTTTTGTTCCTTAGGCATTCCTGACCTTGATTGAGTTGCCTCAGAGCGTCACACCTTTCTGGTAATGACCCTCACCATGGAGGTGCCAGGGGTGGGATTTACTCACCACCTATACCAACACAAGAGAAACAAGACAGGCCAGATGCACCCTAAATCTGCAGCCTCAGTTTGGGCACCAGGTAAGATGTGCTGCTACCCTGGAAGTTCCAGGAGTGCCTCAGGGGATCGGGCAGTGGTGCTGCATCTGAGACCTTGTCTCTTGTCATCAAAACACCACAGAAGCCACCCCTGTTCCTGCCATATTGCCCCACACCTTCTGAGGTGGATGATACAGGAGACAGACATGTATGAGAGACTGAGTATTTTCCTAAAACAGCATTCACCTACCCCTATCTTAAGCTTAACAAAGATAACCATTGTCTACCACATCTTCCCTAGCACCCAGAATATGCCTGGCAGGCAACAGACCCCAGTATGTCTTTGAATGAATGAGCAAATGGAAGGACTCCACTTATCCAATGAACAGATCCTGAGCAACTGTATATAAGTCAGTTATTGTAAGTGGAAACTATTTTCATTGCACTAGGAGAAATCTAGAGTTCAAATGAATCATGGCTGTGATCTTTACTATATAAATTGGCCTTCTGTTTAGACTTAAACATTAGAGTTAGATTTTCCTTCCAGGTAGATACACCTCATATGGGCATGATGAAGGGCATTGCAAGAGTCATTTCAACTCACCTGGGCTTTCTCTATAGATGGCATTATGATCAGAATGGTCACTACATCTGGGTCTTTCTCACTGGCTCCTTGAAGACCAGTAGAACAGAAGGACCTAGTAGAAAATACTAAATGGGAGGAGGAGTAATATGAAACTCTGGACCCAGGTATGGGCTCCTTCTTGGGAGGTGTTAGGGCTCCAAGACAATAGGGTAGTGCGTGCTACTTCCTGTAGTCTGTCAGCCCCTGGGCAGGAGTTTGCAAGGGAGCAGGGCCCTGCAGGTAGACTGGTCCAGGAAGCACAGAGGTCAGGCTTCCCACACACTGCTGGCCCTCAGAGAATGCAAGTTGATTTATCTGAAGGAACTTGGAAGGGTCTTTCCTAGGTGGGGTGTGCCTTTACCCTAAGTACCTCTGGGGTTTCATCCCAGCAGCAACATCCAGGGCCCAGGTCTTCCTTTGAATCACTAGAAAGAACAAGGTAAGGTCTTCATGGAGCAGGTCCAGGTTGAGGATGCCTGAATAGCTTTCAGTTTGGTGGCTCTTTGAGAGAGAGTGCACAGTGAGAACTAAGGTTGGGACAAGACCTTGGAGGTGACAGTGACTGACAGTGGGCAACACCATGATTTCAGGGATTCATGTGTGTTGGGCAGTCCTGGTGTGGGCTCTCAGAAGTCGAATACAGGCCCTGTCTGGGAAAATTCCTGTCCCAAGGAAGGGTGTGTGTCTATGAATAAGGACACCTCGGTTCTCAGGACCAGCTCTGAGCGGAGAGCGAGAACTTGTACTCGGAAGTGGCTTCTTGCAAGCTCTTTAAGAAACCATAGCCCAGAACAGCAATCCAGGTACCCAGAGACAAACATCAGAAAGATAGGAGAGGGGCCCTCCTGCCGGTACAGAGTGGGCTCATGTGCAGATGTCAGTGTCACAGGAAGGTGTCCCTCAGCATCCATGTGTCACCCTACAATCCCTTCCAGGGAAGAACAGTGGCTGATGACTTCAGTAGTAATAGTGTTTTACTGTCCAAGAGTGCTCACTTGCAGGGTGACTCCTTATATGTCCCCTCTAATTCTTCCAGGAACCCTGCAAAGTAAATGTCATTAACTCCATTTCCAGGTAAAATAGAGCAGTGAATTTGCTCCCATGCACTCAGATGCGCAGGGACAATGTGGGGTGTTTCCTCCAGCTGACTCGAGCCCCGCACGACTTTCCTCCCCACTGGGGCACACAACTGAGCCTTGACGGTGAACAATGCCTCTCTGCTTTCCAGCCTCTTTACCACTGAAACAGCCAAGGTTTTCCAAGTTCAATCCCCTATGAAGGATGTATCAGGGCTGTGTCAGAGCTCCGCCATTAATTTTTAATTTTAGGGAAGCGTCTACAGAGTGTTCAGGGTCTCACTACTAGATCGGACTTATAGTGATCCATCTGTTTGCAGCCTCCCAAGAGCTGGGATTACAGATGGGTGCCATCATGCCCAGTCTCAATTGCTGTCTCAGTGCTTCCTGGGGACAGGGCCAGAACTGCAGGCCCAGGGATCAAACACCCAGCCCCTGGGCCTGCTTGTAGGTGCTTTAATCTGCTGAGCTATTTGGCCAGCCCTTATTTTTTAAAATTTAAATTAGTTTTAAACTGGTGTATAGAAACATAGAAATCCCTGTAATTTTTTTATGCAGGATCTACAGGGTCTCACTATATAGATCAAAACTGTGCAATGTTTAACTCATTTTATTTATTATTTATTTATTTATTTGGTCAGAACCGGGGATTGAACTCAGGCCCTTGCGCTTGCCAGGGAAGCACTTATTCCACTGAGCCACCTCCCCTATTTAACTCACTTTAAACAGATCTATTTCCTGAAATATTAATCATTTCTTTCTTTTCTTTTGTCTAAGTGCTTTTATTTGAAACAAGTACTTGTAGTAAGCAAGAGTGTACTTTCCCCACTCCAAAGAAAAACAGGACACCAGACTTCATTTGGTAGCATACTTCCAACAATGTGAGCATCCTCCTACTCATTGTGGCTGGGGTAACATTGGTTTATAAGCAGTTGTTCTTACACAAAATATTACCCCAGACTACTTGTGCCACACAAAAAGAAGTGGTCTCCCATCCAAGTACTAACCAGGCCCGACCCTGCTTAGCTTCTAAGATCAGATGAGATCGGGCGCGTTCAGGGTGGTATGGCTGTAGATGAATAAAGAAGTGGTCTCAATTCCATGTGCAGGGTAGCATGTTCTCTAGGTGCTGAAAAGGTGGGAGAAGCACAAATACAACCCACTCTTTCAAAAAACTAAATTCAAAGTAGAATTTTCATTTCCCCCATCTCCTGTAACAAAAGGTAGTGCTGAGATCCAGCACCCAGATTTGGTTTTATCCTGACCATTTATAGAGTCCCCCCCATGACTTGCATCATTAGGGTTATGAATAATAGTTCACTTTGAAGACAGCTGGATTTACTCTTTCCTCCTCTTCTTGCCTTCATGGTCATGTTCCTTGCGGTGGCTACCATCTGAGGGTCTTTTAGGGCCACCATGCTGTTTGGCTTCTTCCAAAAATTTGTCCAGACCACAAGGATCCTCTTCAAACTGAGCAGGTCCTTCGTGGCCTCTTACAGTCAGAACCAGGCAATTCCTTGTAGGGAACAAATCTGTTGGTTTTTATTCTGGCTTCTAGGTCATCACCATACATATCCTTGCTCAGATTTTTACTGGGCCTGTAAATACTCTGGGCCATATCTTTACCACCTCTCCAGGCTTGATCATAAACATTGGAAATTTCATCTTCTCCACCAGCAAATCCACTGTCCATACCCTTAGATTGGTTGAAGAGCCTTTGGTCATATTGAACTTCATTTAAAGTCATAGGATGGGGCTCACCAAGAGCAATGACTTCGCTGATATCTCGATTTTCATTTCTCTACAGTTTGGACCTCTTATCAGGAGCTGTCCTGGAAAGACTCTGATAATGTTGTCTCTCTTTTCACCTGTCATGCTGGATTTCGTCTCTGTCACAGGCTTCTCCATCCTCTTTTTCCACATGGGTTTTGATGCCAGCTCTCCTCTCCCTAGATTTTTGGGCATTTCTCTAAGTTTTTCTTCATGTTTCTCCTTTTCTTTTCAAGCCATTTCTGTTCCACCTGAGCACGCATCTCCACAGCTTCATGAGCCTTCTGATCAGCAATGCAGAAAGCTTCCGCCAGCTTGGTGAAGTTTTTCATTTATGTGTACTGTCTGAAGTCCTCTTCCATCCGGAGCCAGAAGTTTGTCTAATGGAATTGTACAGCCCTTTGCATTTTTCCAGTTGGAAATACAAGGAGGAATCTTCCACTCTTGCTGTTCCTTTACAGTCATCTTCCAACTAGGAGACTGCATGACAGGTGCAGGAGGAGAAGGTGGTCCTCGAGGAATTCTCTTATTAATTTTGAACCTTGGAGGCTCCATTGGATCTTTCTGCATTTCTAGCACTCGAATAACCCTCTGTTTAGCTCCAGAGTTAAAAGCCACTCCCTGCTGGGATGGTGTGTATTGGATATACCGAGCAGGAGCAAGCTTATCGGCGGCTCATTCTGGCATGAATGCAGCAGGCTTCTGTGATACCGACTTCTCCAAGGCTACCCTTGTCTTTTCTGTTATCTCTTTAATAGATTCTCCTTCGGGTCTCTGCAGATCTGAATCATCTGCATTCATAACCTCTGTTGGAACCAAGTCGGTGCATTTACTATAAATGACCTTGGCCTTTGACTGTCCTTGTTGAGCAATTGCCTCATATTGAATTTCTCCTTTAGGATCCACCTGAATGGCCAAGGCATACGACATTTTTTTCTTTTGCCCCATATCCAGTGGATACTGGGCCACATGGATCTCTGGAAAAGCACCTCCATCTCCAAAATCCTCTAACAACCGAGGTATCCAACCTTTCCTGTATCCGTATGGGGGAGGTTCTCATCGGGAGGAAACCAGTGAGGCCTGCTGTGATCGCTGAGATCTGGCTTTTTCTTCAGCCTCAAGCAGGTCCTGAGATAGTTTAACAGGTGTAGGTAAAATGCTGATGACCACCATCTTCTTCTGCTTCTTCCTATTTAGCATTTCTTTATGGTAAAAACTTTCTTTTGGGGGGGATGCTTTAAACAACGTACATATCTGAAATGCCATACACTGACCCCTATTTATTCTGATACATCTTTTCCCCATGGCGATTTAGGGGATCTTCAATCTAACATAAATATATCATAAACATTTGGTCACTTGGGTGTACACCTCGCATCTTTCATGGAGAAAAACGCTGAAGAACAAAGACCCGACACAAGTGTGTACAGTGAGACTGTGCTTCAAATATTTGTTTCCCCGAGATAGGGCTCCACACACCTGTTCAGTTAAGAAAAACGAGCTTACAATTCAGGAGAACACTTAGCCACTAATGAGGTGCCATGTGGAGGGTGTCTGCCACACACCCATCGGAACAGGCTCCAGCTGCCCAGGCTCCCTGCTGTTCAGTCTCATGCCAATTCAGCTGGACCTCGGCTCCTTCTCTTTGGCTTCCTTCATCGTTTTCCATGGCTCGATTCAGGCCTCACCTCTTTGAGTGCTTCGTATGCTCAATATGGACAGGAATTATCTCAGCAAGGGCCCTTAACTTGCCTGTTGACCAAGCTATCAACAGCACACTGAATAAAGCTGTGGACTCTTACAGTTTTGCTGTGGTGACACGCCATGGTGACATTCCTTTTGCAGATCCGTTGCCTTGTTGTGTACAATATCCTCCTCGTAGATTTGCATCTATGTGGCCAAAAGTGCAGCCTCATGTTTTCTAAAAGGCATAGACAACATAGTCCAGGTTCCTTTCCTCTTTCCCTTTGTATTCCTCATTTTGGCAAATTACTGGGCAATGGCAGCTCCAGCTCAGAGGGTAGAAACCTTCCAGATTCTTCCTTCTAGCATCCTGAGGCACACATCATCAGGTATTACTACAGTCGCTTCATTGTGCAGGGCACTCCTGGCTTTCTTGCTCCTTCCAGCCTTTGAAAGTTAGCTATTCCTCCGCCGATGGCCCTCTGCCCCTGCAGCTCCTGCCTGCCCCTGCAGCTCCTGCCTGCCCCTGTAGCTCCTGCCTGCCCCTGCAGCTCCTGCCTGCCCCTG
>NW_004524583.1:24015360-24016341 GCF_000260255.1 Octodon degus
AGCTCCTGCCTGCCCCTGCAGCTCCTGCCTGCTCCTGCAACTCCTGCCTGCTCCTGTAGCTCCTGCCTGCCCCTGCAGCTCCTGCCTGCCCCTGCAGCTGCTGCCTGCTCCTGTAGCTCCTGCCTGCCCCTGCAGCTCCTGCCTGCCCCTGTAGCTCCTGCCTGCCGCTGCACACAGAGCACACTCAGCAGCTCCCTGCCTCTGCCCTGGGCGCAGGCAACCTTCCCCTGCACACATGCTGAGCACAGGCTGTGAGGAGCAGAGAGCAGCCTTGGTCCCCTTGCTTAGGTAATGTCCCATGGACTGGCTGCTTGCTGGCCCACTATGTGTGGAAGCCCAGGGTTTGAAGGACCCCTGGTCCTGTCCTATGACCTATACTGCAGCTTGGGGAGGGAGTCTGGGATTGTCCACCCTTTCTGCAAAGCTAGACAGGAACAGCCTCCTTTTCAGTTGACATCAGATGTTTCTCATCTAAATTAAGTGGTTCCCAAGGCTGTAATTTCTGGAATCTCGTAAATATTGACATTTTGGAGTAAAATGATTCTATTGCTCTTTTAAATCTACTCAGTAGAGTCTAAATCCCATACTGATTTAATACCCATGGTTCAGAAGACACTGGAACAGGTTCCTTTTTAGCAGTTGTAAGTTTCATGATGTTTCCTTTTCTCCTTGAAATTGCTTTTCCATCTCACTTCTCCTGCTGAACTTTATTCTGTAGGAATGAATGTGATATATTTTTATACTTGAATCTTTTATGACTTGCTCTATAATTCTTCTTTTCAACAAAGATATGTATATAAATTGGAAATGTAAAAGTTTTGTCACCACAGCACTCTGTTAGAAAATTTATCGTGGATTCATTTTTCATGGCCATTATTTTTACTGTACAATTGTTCACAGTTACAGACACACATTGTGTATTTTATGTTTAGATTATTAAACAAAAATAATTGCCCTGGAAATGTGCCTTCCTTCCTTCCC
>NW_004524583.1:24016451-24026457 GCF_000260255.1 Octodon degus
CCTGCCTGCCTGCCTGCCTGCCTGCCTTTCTTTCTCTTTCTTTCTTTTAGCAGTACCAGGATTGAACTCAGGACCATGCACTTGCCAGGAGAGCACTTATGCTGAGCTATCTCCCCAGCCCCTGGAAATGTCACTAAAAGGAATGAGGAGTTGGGGTTCCTTGTGGCAATGGAGTGGGCTTTGTGGCCCTCACTACTGAGAGTGTCCTCTGCTGTCCCAGGTGTCTGCTCTCAGTCAACACTTTCCTGAGCCCTGGGGTGGTGCCTCCCCACAGGCTGCTGCACACAGCACACACTGACCCTGTGTGAGGACCAGGCTGGAGCATCCTGGAAAGCGGAGTATTTCTGGCAGCTTGAAGACCCCATCCCCACCCTGGCTTACCTATGTTACCAGATGGGCTGCCCCAGGCCCACCTTTCCTGCTCTGAGACAATGAATCTCAGGTAACTGCTCTGGCTCCCGCTGCAGCATGAAAGCACAGGTAGAAATCCCTGCTTCCTGAACACCCCCATTCCCGAGGGCGCGGTGATGCTGAGGTAGCTGATCTGAACTCGGGCTTGCACTCTTCCCTCTTTGCAGGGCTGCAGGGGGCCGCGTTGCAATCAATGGAGTCTCTCTCTTAAAGGATTTAAAGCCCCTAGGTGCCCCCCCCCAATGGATCTGCAGATGGAACTGATCTGCCCCAGCCCAGTGGTGGCCCATCTAGGTGTGTTCTCAGTTTAGTGTCCCCATTCTGATGGGGCCACGTTGAAGCCCAGGCACCAAGGCTGGGACTCGTGTTACACAGCTGGAGCATACCCTTGGGGTTGGCCTTGGCCCTTGGACCACCTTGAACCACCTACTGGCTCTTGTCACCCACAGACTTCTAGACAAGTGACCTCCTCGCAGGCCACAGAGAGTGGAGGCCGGGTAGACTCACAAGCCAGGCAAGGCAGCCACACCCGCGGTCCGAGCATTCTGGGAGGCTGAGGCAGGAGCATTGCAGGGCCAAGCCCAGGCTGAGTGACTGAGCGACTTAGTGAAATACTAGGTCAAAGTGAAAAAGGGCTGGGATGGAGCTTGTGCAAAGGCCCCACACTCAGTGCTTTGTGTTCAACCAGCACTCTTCCCCTTGTCCCTGGGGCTGAAGACAGTGATGAAAACCAGCTAGCATCAGCACCCACCGAGCTCCACATTCAGCTCTCTGCCTGGGGTCTGCCTGAGTTTGGAAGAATAGGTTTGACGTACACCTCACTTCAGCAAAGTGCTATGCAACAATTTTCACATCCAGCGGGGCAAAGGTGAAGCCTGCGGAGGCGGAGGGAGAGACAGTAGACCTATTTATCACTGTGTGTCACTTGCAGGGAAAACAAGCTTAATTCCTGCTGCCAGGGGGCCCAGGTGGATGCCAACTGAGTTACTAAATTTCTGTCTGAATAAGCGTGCCCAGCACTACAGCCTCAGGGAACACCTGTAATGGGAAACAGTGGCAGCGCTGTAAATCTGGACTCTGCTCTTGCTGGGGCCTGTGGGCTCCAGCGCCCACGTTGCCTGCTCATCTTCTTCTGGTCCAAGAGCTGGGAATCGGAGGAGCCCTCCTGCCCAGTCTTCAAGCCTCCTGTCAGGTCTGAGGTGTTCCCCACCTACCCGTGACACATGGGAAGCCAAGTTCTGGGCTGAGCCCTGCTCGCCCCTGCCCGCCTTAGTCTCTCTGCTCCCCTCTGGCAACTGACTTCTGAGAAACTCTGTTGGGGGCTCTTTTCCCTCTAAAAAGACACGCATTCTAGACCGCAAAAAGCTTGCCAAGAGATGCAGCAATGGTCCTCAGGTATCTACTCAGTAAGACAAACTGTTCATTGTGCAAGCTCCTCAATTTAGTCCAATGCAGAAGGCATAGGTGCTCTACCTGACTTCTTGAGGTTCCCAGGGTATGACAGAAAGGGAAGAGGGGGCCACGACAAAGGTACCCACATCTCATGCAGGGCATTGAATTTATGGTACCTCAAAGCTCTTGCAGGAAGATGAAGAAAATTTACAAGGAAAATTCAAGATTTGGACAGTTAAAGCTTTGATTTCCTCCAAAGTATGAGACTGGGTTTAAGGTCTAGTTTTGTCCATCCAGGAAAATTTCTTCTTCAATTGGGAGGAGAGAGAATATACTTAAGGATTTATTTTCCTCCTTACAAAGTACTTTAATTTCAACTTTTCTACTTAAAGATATCCTCCAGGTGAACAGTTGTTATCAACGCCTTCCAGAATGCCGGATGCAAGCCAACTTTCTTGGTTTCTTAGACTGTGCTACAGTTATACATTAATTGAACAAACTACTGTTGCATTGTGTGACTAAGACAGGCCAGCTCTCTGGATTGTAGCTGGGCAGAACAGGGGTCAGGGACAAGGGGGAAGAGGTAGCTTGAACTGGGCCATGCCACCACTGGTGTGCAAAGAAGCAGATGCTATGGTGAGTGTGGTAGAAACAACTCACAGAATTCTACAACCAACCGAAAGCAGGAATACAGCTTCCTCCTTCCCACAAATTCCATTTGGAGGTGTAGGCCCATGAGGTGAAGAACAGAGCAGACGCAGATTTTGCCCATCACAATTTTAACTATAATTTCTGTTTTCCTTGTGGGCTTCTTTTACCTCCTGAGTCCTTTCAGTGTTGATGTTTTCAAGCGACTCATCCCCCACCTCCTTCTCTCCTCCATGAGTCACTTCTCCCACATCTGCGGCTTCATTTACAGACCAGAAGATGCCTAAAGTCATGTAGACAGTGCAGGCCTGTCCATAGAAGCCACACCTGTCTTGTTGCCAAGCACTGGCCCTTGTCACCCGGAGCGCCCTAAATGTGTCCCTTGTGGCACTCCATCCCCCAGGGGCTCCCCCACTGTTCCCACAAAGTTCCCTGCTTCTGGTTCTCTACTTTGCTCATTGGACCGGCAGCATGCAGGTCACCCAACTGCTTCCTGCAGACAGGAATCACTTGGGATCCTTCCTCACGGTGCTGGGTATCGCCTCTGTCTTAGGTGTGTTTTGCCTCTGCCCCCTACCCCCCAACACACTCAGTGGGCTCTGTCTTTCTCTTGTGGGTGCTGTGACATCATGCAAGAGTCCCTCTATCTTAGCCTGAATCCCTTCCATGTACCTTTCATGGTGCTTCCTGAATGGCACTCTCCCCTCTTGTGCTGAGGGAAGTGAGGATCCACCACTGCCTTCAGAAGCAAGCCTCTTGCACTGAGTTTTCTGCCATCCAGTTTCCACAATGGCATCACCTTGTGTTACCCGTGGTGGAGGGGGGATCACCCCAACACCTTTCCTGTACACCTTGCCCTGGCTTGAGGGGTTTCCTCCCCTTACCCCCTTCCTCCTTCTCCCCTGTCTATCTAACTGGCCCACACTCTTCAGGTGCCTGGGGAGCCTCCTCTCTCCCTGAGCCCCTCCCTGGCTTTCAGGCTGGCGTGTGTGCCCCTCATGGGTGTGCTTGCGCTTTGTCAGCAGGCCTCGCACACTCTGCACCATCCTTGTTAGTTGTCAGCCCCTCTACATAGGGATGAGCTTCCTGGGAATAAGAGTTCTCTCACAGAATTCCTCTGTTTCCAGGACCCAGTACCAAACACCCATTCCCCTGTTAACCACTTCCAAATGCAGCTGAATAAGCAAGCAAACTCATTTGTATGCATTTCTTATGGAAAATTTGTGAAATCAAAAACCTATTAACTATACTTTCACTTTTTTTGATTTGAAAAAACATGTACTAATACTCTTCAAGCTGATTACAATGAAAATATAGAAAGCTGTGAGGGGTAAACTGGAAATTCGTACACACGCACACACGCACATGCACACACACGTGTGTGCACACACACAAACACGCACACGAGTAGCACTTCTTTAATGTTGGGATAGCATCCTAGTAGACAAACGATTTACATTTACTGTAAGATTGTAAACAGCCCGGTAACGCATGAATACTAAGCAGCATCTGCATGTCATTTATAAAGCAATTAGTATCCTGGTGAAGTTAGGAATAGAAAGAGTGAAAACAACAAAGACAAGAAAAGTAAAAGAATCAGGGAACGCTGGGTCTACCTGCTGCCAGCGTATGGCCTTGGGGCTGGGCGCACCCTCCGCTTCCCCACGTCTCCAGTGACTCAATATCCTTGAACCCACAATGTATGGCTGAAGACAGAAAGAAGGTAGGCATGGAGGGAAAGAAGGGATCTTCAGAAAGTACACTGGAGACTCGGGTGCAGCTGGCTCCTGCATGAGACTCGAACCGATACCGTCTGTCAACCCTCAGTCAGAGCTTGGCCCTCCACACAGCTTGGCCCTGTCTGTCCTTCTCAGTCCCTCTGGAACTGGAAGCCTGCAACCTGCGTTCTTCAGAATGTTTACCACTTGCTGGCCTACAAGATGCCTTCCTGGGCCTTCCTGTACTTGCCATCGTTATCTTCGAGCTTCCTGGGCCCTCTGATCCCTCCAACATCCTTTTAACCACGCCCTGCCTTGAGTCGCATCTGAAATCTCTGGAATCTTTCACAGATTCTACCATTTTCTTGGGTAGGCATTGGCTGCCACACAGACATTGACCTATAAGTAGGCAGTGACAGATGATTGGATCGATATGTCCCTATTGAGTTAAAGGTAGACTGATCTTTCAATTATGAAGTTCTTTTGAAATTGAGGGGATATTTACTACCAAGAGGGAGGTGAAGTGTAATTTTCATTCAGCAGTGGGCAACGTGTCCAAATCAGGAAAAATGTGATGGCAAGAAAGCACACAGATGGTGTGCATTCAGCCCTCTGTCCCCAACCTCCCTGTCCAGCCCTCAGCCTTTCACATTCTGCTATCAACTCTGTCTCAGCTCCACTTTCTGGGAAAAATAAGGATTAGATTAGATCTGCAAGATCCCAAGGCTGAGGTGCCAAAGACATGTACCTCTGAGTAAGGCTTCCTTGAACAGCTGCCCAGGAAATTCCTCTGTGCGGTACATAAGATGCATCTGGATTGGCTGGCACCTCCAGTGAGCCTGAACCTGACATATCTGTCTGTGGGCAGATGCCAGCTGGCATGTTCTGAGTGGTGCCCTTGCCAGATGTTTGTCTCTGCTGTGGGGAGCCGGCACTGCCCACAAGCTGTAGTTGCCAGTAGTACTGTGACATAACCTCTAATGACCCTCCAAGTTATACTCACAGACCCAATGAAGCAAGTTCATGTCAGGTGCGTATGGTGAAATCAATAGCCCTATGACAAATGGGCGGGTTGTGCCAGGCATCTGCCGTATTGTTAAACACAAAAGAACACTTCTGGATGTTGCAAGCCTGCTTTCCACGGCTGGCTTTGCTCTGCTGTGCTGTCTTTGATTTATGTCCCTTAATGTGGTCCCCAATCATTGTAGGTATTTTGTGAATATTAATGTATTTATGCATCTTGGAATTGCCTAATTAATCCCACGAGTTCCCAATGAGTTATGGGAGGAGTGGATTCATATGATAAACATTGTAATGGGGAAAACACAACAAGGGAGCATAAAATACTAACTTAATTTACCACACCCAGAGCAAAGAAGTTTAGGCCATGATTTCCCTCCTGGAATATATTTCTAATATTTCTTTTTGTTTTTCCTAATTAAAACTTATCCTTTTCCTGCATCCTCAGGGTACCATTTTTATCATTCAAAATATTGAGAAGCCACTGTGTATCAAGTCATTAGGTTTGACTGTTGGCAGGTACTAATCTGAATAATAAACATGGCCCTCTGCCATGTGCTTTTTAATCCTGACTTCAGAATTATTAACACTTGAGGGTCAGTTAATTCTTGGCAAGGACGAGTCCTATGCCCTGAAAGGTGCTGGGCAACACTTCTGCCTCTACTGTGTCCAGGAAGGAGAGTGATCACCACAGCCTGCCATTGAGAACCATTGCCTCAGTGACAGCAGCAGGCTCCAGGTGGCCAATCTGCAAGGACCAGCAGCGGACAGGTCACCTCTGTGTACTCAGCACATGGGCACAGTGCCTGGCACACAGCCGATCCTAAATGATGCCTGTCAAATATTAGATAGATAAACATGCAAGTAAGTCAAATGTCCAATAAACCAAGTGAGAAGTGTGGCTCAAACTCTCTAGCAGTCCAGAAGAGGGGCACACATTCATGGAGGGTGGGGGCCCAGAAGAGGATACCCTGGGTTGACCATGAGGAAATGAGGTTGGGGAGGGCATCCTAAGTCACGAAGTCCTGGGTGTGTGTTGTGGTTTGTGTCTACTTGTCCCCCCAGGGGCTGGTGAGATGGCTCAGTGGTCTAAAGCACCTACTTAGAACAAGCTTAGCAAAGCACAGGGACCGCGGTTCAATCCCCCAGCACCACATGCCAGCCAGCCCCGCCCCCTGGTGGGCTGAGCTGGACACACACACACACACACACACACACACACACACACACACTAAATAAATAAATAAAATAAACTATACTTATTATTACTTGTCCCCCCAAAGCCTCACGCAGTCCTGAGGCAGACTTCAAGAGTTGGTGATTAACTCCTGACCCACTGGGATTAGAAGCGCTACACCTGCCCCGGGGCAGGTAACTTGCATTACAATGTATGGAGGTAGGAGAACCTTGAGCTGCTGTTACTCCTCCCTTCACTCTCTGCTCTTTGCTGCCGCCATGCACTGCTGCCCGCTGCCAAGTGTGGCTCTGCCTTGGAGCCAGGTGAATATGGACTGAAACCTCCAGTAACTATGAGCTAAATAAGCCTTTCCTTCCTTCATTTTGGGTGTCAGGTATTTGTCCCAGCAATGGGAGAAGAGTGACGGAGAGCATAGAATCAGGAGGAGCTGGCAAATGATTAGTAGGGGAGCATTTTGAAGATGGGGCAGAAGGGAATTGGATTTAGATCCTGAAGGACTTAGAATGCCAGAATGAATGTAAAGCAGGGCTGTAGAACCAGGGAAATCACAGCAGTCACGGAGCAGGCATGTGAGCTGAGTCCAACCACAGGAGAACGAACCAGGTGGTGGGTGTAGGGGCACGGATGAGGCTTGTAGCCACCATGACAGTTCAAGGGACTGCCTTTGTAGAGGAGGTCACTGGCCGGTTCCATTGTTCATTTGGTATGGCACTCCCCTCCCACCCTGTCCCCTAACAACCACCCCCGCCTTGGGCCCGAACTCTTCTCAGGATTAATGGACGCTCATTTCCCACAACAAGGCCAGAATCTTTCGACTCACATTTGTCATTTTCAGTCTTTCTGGAGCACTGCTTCTGTCTTCATCTGCTTGGAAAATCTTATTCCTCCTCAAAGATGCTGCTGTTCAGGCACCATCTATTTTGCAAAGTGTGTTTAGATGACCTACAGTGGGAAAAGGCTCTTTTCTGCATGCTGTATTTTATACCCTGAATCACTGTATTTCACTTATTATTAATTTTTTCAAGCAATGTGTTCTGCTGGCAGATATCTAAGATGAAGATTACGTGTGTTTATTTATTTTTACTTTTATCCTAAATAAATTTTTACTAAGCCAAATTCATAAAATGGACAAGTACAGCTTCTCATGTGTAAGAGTTTTTAACATTTGGAAATCTCTCCATTAAATTAACTCACCTTGGGCTGAGGCGATGGCTCAGTAGAATAAGTGTTTCTCTGGCAAGCACAAGGGCCTGAGTTCAATCCCCGGTTCCACCACAAAATAATAATAATAATAATAATAATAATAATAATAATAATAATAAATTAATTAACTCAACTTTAGTAGTTTAAGGGAAAGGAATTTTATTAAAAAGCATGTGATAGAATTTAACGCTGATTTATGATCACGCCCTTAGCCATGCTAGAATGAAAGGAGATTTCCTCTCCTTGATAAAGATCTACTCTGTGTGGGTTATTACTGTGCTACAGTTGACAATAGCAGGAGACTGAACCCAACATAAATATCCATGCTCATGCAATTGGTACCGAAGACAATATCAGACACAGCACAGGGAATGAGGGGCCTCTGCCTAGACTGACATGGGGTTTCTGTCAGAGCTTTGCTGACCACATAACGTGTGGGGGAAGCATTTCTGTCATTTTAGTATAGCACCCTTATAGTAACAAGGAAAGGATAAAAGTCAAAAGAATATATCTGTAGATACCTGAAATACATCTCAATACCCGAAATGTTGATGAAATCTACTGCCTTAAGAGGGAAGAGAAGACTGGTGTATGAGGGACACTTCTTACTTCACCTATGCTTTTAGAATTCTTTTAATTTTTTTTTATTTCATGTATTTAGTAGAGGATCTACAAGGTCTTCCTACAAGATTGGACTCAGAGTGATCCTCATGTAGTCAGCCTCCCAAGCACTGGGATTACTGGTGCACCACCGTACCCGTCTCAGTCTCCATCCCAGTACGCCCCCGGTGGCGGGGCTGGCACAACATGCCTGAGATCAAATCCTGGTTCCTGCAGGTGCTTTAGTCCACTGACTTATCTGGCTGGCCCAGAATTCTTTTAATTTAAAGCATGGGATTTACTACACATGAAAAAGAATTGGAGCTATTGCATGTGGTTGTCCACAAATTGTTCCAATTCTATATGTTCCTTTCTGGTTTTTTGTCCTCACAGGTAGAATAACAAGAACAAGAACAACACCATAAACCAAACTGTCCCTTCTAATTCTGTCTGGGCAAAGTTTCAATGCAGAGCACAGTCTCTGGCTTGCGCAGTTCAGAGACAGTTGAACCAAACACAGTTCAGTTGTTGGTACATGTGTTTGGGCCTGGGCACCTAAGGGAGCAGGATTTCTCTCCTTAAGAAAGAGGTTACCAGACTAATCCCAGAGAGAAGTGACAAGGAAATTTGGAACAGGAGACAATAGAAGCAAGCACCACCAGTGGAAGGATGGAGTTACTACAAGAGGGAGTTACAGGCTGTGAGAAGTGGAAGACCGGGGCGGCCAGAGTGATCAAGACTCAGCTGTCTGTCTTCATTTTCTTTCTGTGGAATGTCAAATTTCTTTCCGGCAATCCCTAGATCTTAATTCCGCTACATGCAGCCATGCTGGGTGTTTTTGCAGGGCTTGTTGGGGAATCAGATGGGATCATACACCTAGGTGCTTTGGGTGGTGCGTTTTATATTATCAGAAATCTGTAGTCTTTATTGTTAATAAAATATTTGAATTTACTCTGAAGGTGGGAACTTACAAGAGTACATTCTTGTTTGTTTCAATTTCAGAGTAGAGATTAAAGGCCAATATATAGAGTATAAAATAACTTTTCAGCTGGAGCCAGAGTTGGAAGTCAAGGAAGTCATAAAGGTGTAGCCAAGGGCGTCTGAGCAAGTTGAAGAAAGACCCTGAGCTTCAGCAGGAAGATGTGAGTCCACCTTATCTTGATCCTAAGTGACAAGGAAAGCCCAGCTACCACCTGGGTCACACAATCACTGAGTAGCAGAAGCACATGTGCTCTGGTGATTAGAGATGGAAAGTGAAAGTGTTCCTGTGGCCAGGCCCAGGACTCAGCCCTGGAGGGACCCCAGGGCTGTCACGAAGAGCTGTGATGTGGAAATGAGGGTCCTTGCTGCTCCTGTAGCCTTTACAGCTAGTTTGGTAAAATGATCTATTCTAAGGGAAACTGACACATCTATGCACAGAATTACCCAAATTATAGAAACTGTTGCTATGGTTTTATAGTATACTAAAAGAAGCACAGTTCCAGCAAGAGCCCACCCACACATGTCCAGAGCTCCTGAGGGTCTACTAGACCTGGAAGATGGAGGTCTGGTTAGCTACAAGAGCATGGCTGAAGGCCAAAGATCACCAGGATTTGATGCAGTATTTTAAGTGCACCACTACCACCACTACCAGCTGTCCTGTGGTTTAAACTGAAATCAGCTTATCAGAAAATGGTTTTGTGGGGCCGGGGAGATAGCTCAGCAGCTGAAGTGCCTGCCTGGCAAGTATGAGGTCCTGAGTCTGATTCCAGTACAAAAAAAGAAAGGAAGAAAGAAAGAAAGAAAGAAAGAAAGAAAGAAAGAAAGAAAGAAAGAA
>NW_004524583.1:24026557-24041025 GCF_000260255.1 Octodon degus
AAGCCTGTGCTTGTGAGCCTTCTCTGTTGCTTAGCTGGCAAATTTGGGTTCACCCATGAATCTCCATGTAGATGCTTTTCTGTATTAAAGAGCTGTCTTCTTGTCTCAGATGCTCCTGTCTCTGGGAGTGTCCATCTCTGCCTCACTTCCTCCACCTACTCTGTACCTACCTATCCTCTATATCTAAGCATCCTTCACTACTGATGGAGCACTTTTCTAAAAGTAACTTCTGGGTAAGCGGGACAAGTAGGAGAAATTTCTACCCCTGGTCTGGCTGGTCCTCACCCCACCCCCAGCCTTTTTTTGTTTTTGTTTTTGTTTTTAAACAGGATCTCATTGTGTAGCTCAGACTGGTCTTGAACATATCATGTAGCAAGGCTACATCAGCAACCTTCTTGCCTCAGCCTCCCAAGTGCTGGGATTTCAGGCGTGCACCACAAGCTTGGCTTTACCTCCTGGTCTCTACCCTCAGGCCGGACAGCCATTTGTGAACTCAGTATGTCCTTGCTGTAGGAAACCCTGATGCGGATATCTCAGCAGCACTGGCTGGTTGCTGAGGACAGGAGTGTGGACATTCCCAGACGCTTCTGTGGAATGTCCACTAAAAGATCGATCCTCATTCCATCCTGGAGCACGTCCACAGTGGCAGCCTCACTCCCGTCTGACCACCAGGCATTGGTGAGAATGGACTCACAAACTCCAGGATGGATCGGTGTCTCTGTTGCAGCAGCGAAACTGGATTGCTTCCAGCCCCTTTACAGAGTGGGCCTCAGAGCTGCCGAGGCCACGTGAGCCAGTGGGTCCCAGCTGCTAAGCGCCCGGGTGTCTGCACCACAGTCCTGTATCAGTACCTTGCGTGTGTATCAAGGCTCCCTCTGTAAGCCAGGCACATAGAACACGCAGAGGTGCCCCAGGCATCCCCACACAGGGCAGCAGTTCACTGGGAGAACACAATGCTCAAGAGCCCCCATGGAGCTCGTTCTGGGGGAGCAATCGGGCAGGGGATGCTCAGAAGCTGACCAGGGCTTGGCTGAAGCACTGTATCCCATGACTGTGGCTGGAGCACCAGGGCAGGCAGGGCTGTGTTCTCCTGTCACCCGACTGATGGACAATGGAAGGTGGGGAGGGAATAAATGCCCAGAGTAATAGTTACTTTTGTTATTGCTGGGGCAGAATTCCTGACACCTTCAGCTTAAAGAATGACAGGTTCATTTTGGCCCATGCTGTTACCTTGTAGCTGGCAGGCTCCAAGCAGATGGGTATGACACAAGAGTCTGCCTGAAGAAGACCACTCACCTCATGGCGACCAGGAGGCAGAGAATGAAGGGAGGACCCCATTAAGCAGGCATGCCTACCAGGTCCCCAGGGATTGCCTCTTCCTGCCAGATCCCACCTTCTGACAACAAGTCATCCTTAGCACTCCCTAAATAAGTTACCTCTCAAGCACATACAGACTTCTTCATTAGAGCTAAAACAGCCTGCCCTGAGCTGCCAATGGCACATTATGGGCCTGGCTTGTCAGGCTGGGTAGAGCTTCGATGGGCCAGCCCAGGGCATCAACTGGAAATGTGGAGGGGCAAAGAGCAAGAATGAACATAGAGGGGCCGGGGAGATAGCTCAGTGGAGTAAGTGCTTGCCTGGCAAGTGCAAGGTCCTCAGTTTGATCCCCGGTACCAGCAAAAAAAGAAAGAAAAAAAAGAAAGAAAGAAAGAAAGAAAGAAAGAAAGAAAGAAAGAAAGAAAGAAAGAAAGAAAGAACACAGAGGTACATTTGGAGCTGGAAAACTGATCTCAGACCAAGATGCAAAGAGACCCAAGCACAATGGATAAGGGCCAGTAGATAGGTCAGAAGGTATAAATGCAGTACTCATGACCAAAGGAGTAAGCTTGACATTCCTGGCAAAGAAGAAGACCTTTCCTCTGTTTTCCCTGTACCCAGAACAGCACTTACTACAAATGCTAATTACTTTGAATTAAATGCCATAGAGAGTCCTTAAAATCCACAGCCTGTAGGTCATACTGTGTCTTATTTTCAGCTGGGGCTGGCAAACCACCAGCCAAGACAGGAAGGCTGGGGTAGAGGCAGCCATCACCTGCTGCCCTCTGCCAGCCAAGGGGCTCCACATGTCACAGGCACCCTCCCACAGCAGCCTGCAAGACTGCCAAGGAGACAAGGCCACCTGCAATAGACGAGGACCTGAGCCCTGGCGAAGTGATTTGCCTAAGTTTACATGGTGGGTACAGTGAGTGTTGACTACAATGCACGGGAAGCCAGGATGGCCTGAGTTTGAATGTAGGCTTCCAGCCACTCCAAGATCCCAAGGGGCAGAGCCCATTGCTCTGTCAGTTTTGATCCTGAGGCCCAGTGGAATGGGGGGAACAATCCCTGTGTCTGTGGAATGACTGAAAGGGCAACAGTGACTGAATGACAGGTGGCATGCCCTTCTAGTTACAAGCATGTCTTTGAGGAGTCCGTGGCCTTGACATTCACATAATCGGGATGGGTGGAGGCTCAGTTTTAGTCTTATCAATAAATAGCAGAGGTCACGTTTTCTATTTCTTTTATGTTCTATATTCAATAGGTGTGCTTTGGTACCTGTTAGTGCTCCTGGGAGCTCAAGTCGCCTCACTGTGGGGAACAGCTCCAGTCTCTGAGATGTGCAGGACATTGGGCCAAGCCAGTGACAGCTTCGCACGTTTGCTCTCTTCCTTCTGCAGGAGTACCTGAGCCCTTGCCTTCCTGTTTTGCAGCCACCTTTACGGCCTTATAGAACTGAAAGATTGCAAGAGCATTTCTAACTCTTTTGGGGACTTAACTGTAGCTCGAGTCCCAAAAGCAATTTAAAATCTGTCTATTCAGACCCATATTTATTGCAAACAAAAGTTTACTTGCTATATATGGAAAAAAATGCCTCCAAAGGACAAATTTGGGAGCTTTGTTGATTATGCATTATAATGAACCTTATTAACTAATGAAAAAAATTTTAACTGTGTTTGCTACTAAATAACATTTTAGCGTTTTAGGCATTCTGCAGTGGACAGACTAGGTTGAGTTGGAGACATAATTATGTCATTTCTATGCAAAGAGCATCTTATGAATTATTAATTAATATTAAATCTGTTGATTAAAGGCTAACTCGTAAGTAAACATATTATAGCTCAGCATGGATTGCTCTCTCGAAGCTTTGATTTGTAATTGCTGTGGTCCCTTGTCCTTTGCTAAATATCTGGAAATAAGGAAAGACAGACACTGGTCACATAGAACCCAAGGAACAAAAGCAATTTATTTTAAACCCTGTCTGAATTTTTTGCCACCACGAAGCTCTTTGTAAGGTCTGTAAAGCACATGGAGGGTTCCCGAAGGATATGGAAACCAGGTCGGCCTCGCTTACTGTATATTTTCCTTTCTTAATGCTGGGGATGGCACCTAGGAACTTGCCCACACTAGGAAAGTGCTTCCCTTCTGAGCTAGGTCCCCAGACCTCTTTATTTTTTTCTTCAATTCCAGAATGAAGAATTGCTCTCAGTATGTAGCTCTAGAAAAATGAACAACAGAGGTGCCCAGGGTGTCTGGGGCAGCCCCTCACAGGGAGTTCCCTGGAACCCCAACCAGCTCTCTGTTGGTGAGGAGGGCTGAGTTCCTAAAGGGAAGCTGGGCTTCTCTTCTGCCTCAGGCCATTTCTGCTGCTGCCCCTTTGGGTCTACCTTGTGCCCTTGGTCCTGGCTGTGGCCACTGCAGGTCAGGCCCTGGCTGTGCCCACACAGACTGTGAATGCCGCTCACCTCACACCATGCTAGGCGCGGGTAAGGCCTCTCATCTCGCAGTGAACTAGCAAAGCTCTGGAGGGCTCTTCCTGATTACACTCTGTTTTAGGCCACAGAATTGTTCTCCTTCCTAGTCCAGGTTCTTACAGCCCCTCCTCCATGCTGTCTTGAAGTTAGCACCCCTTCTAAGGGCACTTGCTAATCTTTATAGATCATTCTTCATTTTTGCCTATTATTTTTCAGGGAAATCTTTTTAAAATTCTGCAATATAAATTCTATAAATCCCTTCCTGGATATTTTATTCATTTACCACAGATTAGCTTTGAGCTGTGTCTCAGCCCGGCAGCTCTTTCTGCTCTCTGTCTCTGTCTCTGTCTCTGTCTCTGTCTCTCTCTCTCTCTCTCTCTCTCTCTCTCTCTCTCTCTCTCTCTCTCTCTCCCCTCCTCGCTCTGTCTCTCTGACTTGCTTTCCTTAATGGGAAGGGTCACTTTCTGCTGCACAGAGGTTATGTACTGAGAAACTTATTGGACTATCTATACTACCATTTCACAAATTCACACACACACCCAACATTCACTCACACATTTCAACAAGCTCAGCATGGCATGTCATTTTCTTTTTTTGCATGTACTTAATAAAGTCCATCAGCTCATTGGTTCCCCTATTCCTATTTAAGCATAGAAAATGGGCTGGGGAGATGGCTTCGTAGAATAAGAGCTTGCCTGGCAAGCCCAAGTGTCTGAGTTCAATCCCTGGTTCCGCCAAAAAAAAAAAAAAAAAAAAGAAAAAAAGAAAGAAAGAAAGAAAGAAAATGTTGTTACGATTTTATGCTAAGGTAAGTACACCATAGAAATAAGTAAATTGCACATGGCTGTACAGCTGATAACTCTTAAAGCTCAAGAACAGATCTTTGCCTTTTAATTTTACTTCACTGTTCTCAACAAGCACGAATCCCATAAGCTTCCTCCCTCATCTCTTGTCCACCTGAGAAGGAGAACTTGTGGAAAGGCCTAGTTATTGTTTCTTCAAGATAAAGACATTTGATAGGTGATTAAAGTACAAGCATCTACAATTAATGCCGCATCATACAATGTTGTTCCATATGGACAGTGATTGGGGTTTCTATTAATGGCTTCTTTTCCAAGAGCAGAGTTTTCTAGAACTGAAGAAGGTGTCATTCACTTGGGTCTTTCAAGATGGTTCCTCTTGGTAGAGACAAAGCCTCTAATTGGTTAGCAGGGGCTATGAGGCTCTAGGCTGATGTCAATGAGCTGCAAAGCTAAGTGACTTGCCTTCATGGGCCTCTGTTGGTAAGGAAGGCTATGCTTAAGGCTTAGCAACAGATCCAGGAGCCAGACACACCCTTGTGCTAGCTGCAGTTATGTTCAGTGATGCCTCTTCATTTTCTCTCTTAACTTCCAGACAAAAGACAGCTCAATACGAAGAAAAGGCCTCCTCGTTAAAACTGGAATGCCAGCTTTGGTCTAAGGAAATCAGATCACCCTGCCTGCTGCCCAGGAAATGGTGCTGTCCATCTGCTCAGTGTGGGCTTGAATGGGATGAAGTCGCTGTAGCAACAGGATTCTTCCTTCAAAGGAAATTCTTTTCTCTCTTATCTGCTGTTCATTACTCAGTTCCATGTTACAGACTTTTCTGCTGAGGCTTCACCTAGGTGTACTGGCTGAGCCTACTACTTCCATGTAGACCATTGTTTTTGTCTTGGCTTCTTGCTTCTTTCCTCTAATTCTTATCCTGGAATTCTATCTGTGTATAATGGGAACCTCAATGTGTCTCGGTCCACTTGCATCAAAATTTAAAAATCTTCAACAAAAAGAAATTGTATACCAGCCAGATAGCTCTGTGGATTAAAGCACCTGCTTAGGCAGACACAGGGACCAGGGTTTGCTCCCTGGCATGCTGTGCCAGCCCTGCCCCTGGGGTGCACTGAGACAGCGATTGAGACTTGGCGTGGTGGTGCATGCTTATAATTCCAGTGCTTAGGAAGCTGAAAACAGGAGGATCACTATAAGTCTGATTTGTGTAGTGAGACCTGTAGACCCTGTACTAAATACATTAAAAAAAAGAAATTTCACCGAAAGATCTGAAGTGTGGTGATATGATGACGAGAGGGACCTGACGCCACAAGAACAAGTGGTGGTAAGTATATCAAGCCTTCATAAAGAAACCTGGAATTGAGAAGATCCTCCAACCAATATGGGAGTGATATTCCCCCCAAGAAATGGACAAATCTCAATATAGAAGCACAAACGTTATGATGAAACATTATTCCTCCTGCAAATGTTCACAATTCATCAGCAACTTCATGCAATAATATCAAAGTAGATGAAATGCCAAAGAATTCAAAACTGATCTTAATGATTTCAGAGAGTTACATACAAACAAATGAATAAATTAAGGAAGATAATGCAACACACGAGGTAGGAACTTCACAGAGACAGAGATTCTTAAGAAAAAACAAACAGAAATTCTGGAAATTAAAAGCACACCAAACAATTAAAACCCAGTAAAAAGCCTCAGAAATAGGATGAAGTGCAAGATAAAATTTCAATGATTGATGGTGTAGTTAGGGATATTACATGCAGATACTGATAAAGAAAAATCCCCAAGAAATTAGCTTCAAGCAAGAGCGTGAGCAGGGTTTCCATCCTCAGGCCTGCTGTGCTGGCCCCTCCCCTGGGGCGTGCTGAGACTGCCGTTGAGACTGGGCATGGTGGCGTGTGCCTGTAGTCCCAGATCTTGGGAGGCTGTAAACAGGTGGATCACTACGAGTCTGATGTAGAAGTGAGACCCTGAACACCCTGTAGACCCTTCCCTAAATTTTTTTTTAAAAAGAAAGAAATTAGGGAGCAATCATCCACCAGCTCTAGGATATAGTTAAATGACCAAATTTATAAATTTTGGTATAGAAGATGGTGCCAAGATTCAGAATAATGGCATAGAAAATGTAGGTAACAAAATAATAACAGAAAACATCCTGAATCTTAAAAGATATACACATCTGGACCTGAGAAGGATTTAGAAACCTAAATGAACAAGACCAGTAAAAACCTCCTTATGTCACATTACAGGTAACATGTTAATAGTACAGAATAAAGAAAATATCACAAGCTCCAAGAGAGCGATGGCAAGTCGCTTAGAGGCAATCCCATTTTAATACCTGTATAATTTCCTGCAGAAACCCTAAAGACTAAGAGGTCATAGAATGCTGTAATTCAAGCCCTAAAAGAAAGTAACTGCCAAGCTAGATTAGAATATCCAACAAAGCTGTCCTTCAAAACTGAAGGAGATTTTCTGGGTCTCTTTTAATCACATTAGGTTTGAAGTTGACATTGTCAGCAACCAGAATAGCTCCCCCTTTCTTTTTTCTGGGTTCCTGTCCCATGGAGTATTGTTTTCCATCCTTTGACATTAAGTTTATTAACTTCTTTCTGAGTTAAATGTGTTTCTTCTATGCAGCATATTGTTGGTTTTTGTTTCTTTAGCCACTCTGCCATCTGCTTCTTTTGACTGGCAAATTGAGGGCATTTATGTTGACAGTAATAACTGGTATGTGTTGGCTTATCTTTGTCAAGTTATTTTCCTACAGTAGGATCCCTACTTTTCCCCTTTACTTAAGCGCTTGCTGTGCTTGGTGCTTATTCTCTTCTGTTTCTGTGGAAGTTGTGGTCATCTTTGTCTCTTTCTGAAATATCTGTCAGGACTCTTTGTAGTGTTGGTTTTGTTGTCACAAATCTGTTCAGTTGTTCTTTGTCATGGAAGTATCTAGTCTTTCCATTAAATTTGATCGATAGCTATGGAAGGGAAAGAAATTGTTCAATGGGAAGGAAAAACTGGGATGAGCAACGGGACAAATGAAAGAAGGAAAAAAATATATTTAGGTCTGTATGAAGAATAGTTCAGATAATTGCATTGTCAATTTCTACTGGTCTTTTTATTTAAATTTATTTATTTGTGTGTGTGTGTGTGTGTGTGTGTGTGTGTGTGTGGCCAGCTCAGCCCACCAGGGGGAGGGGCTGGCTGGCATGTG
Organism: Octodon degus; assembly: GCF_000260255.1. Classification (NCBI taxonomy): domain Eukaryota; kingdom Metazoa; phylum Chordata; class Mammalia; order Rodentia; family Octodontidae; genus Octodon; species Octodon degus. Next base: position 24,034,370 of record NW_004524583.1, read on the forward strand.
GTGCTGGGGGATTGAACCGCGGTCTCTGTGCTTTACTAAGCTTGTTCTAAGTAGGTGCTTTAGACCACTGAGCCATCTCACCAACCCCTCTACTGATCTTTTGAAAGAAACAGTTAATACTTAAAATTTAAGTGTTTATTTATATTTATTCTGATGTGTTTTTTTCTTTTGAATTTCTTATAACTTCTTTGTTATTTTTTTTTCTTTAAATGAATCTTACATGTTTATATCTGGTAATCTGAACAACCAATTTGAAGATGGCATCATGTAATACAGCAATCACTGTTGAATTCCTATTACTTTGTTTAGTGAAATTTTTTATTGTTTCTAATGCTTTTTTTTCTATCACTATTTTGTATTCTTTTAAAGAATCTAAAAAAAAGAATTGAAGGAAAAATAAAGACCTTCCATGATATGTGTCTACTAAAGAAATTCATGACCGGAATCACAGAAGAAACTTAATGTAGTCTACACACAGAACAGAAAGAATAGATAAACTATCAAAAATTATGGAAGAATCGAACATTAGAAAAACAACAAAATAGTAGAAATTAGCACAGACTTCTTAATAATAATTCTAAATATAAATAGTTTTAATTATCTAATAAAAAATAACAGACCAAATAGTTCACTACTTATAAGGAACACACTTCACTAGCAAAGATATACAAGCTAACAGGATAAATCCTGAGGGTACTTGACTGACCTTATCAGATACAAAAGCTACATTTCTTGTTATATGGGTCTTGATTTATCTTGGTCTTAACCATCCAGCAAAAAAGTATAAAAAAGAAGTATATAAAGTAAAGCCATATTAATACGATGAGCTGTAAAAGACTCAAGTCAATAACTTCTGAAGATAACTCACTAATATTATAGACTGCTAGATAGTGTTGGATTGTTTAGCTGAATTCAAATACCTGTAGTATTTAGGTGTCAATAAAATATCCACCTCTGACAGGACTAAAAAAAAAAGGAGGGGGATACAAAGGAAAGATCATTTTGTATTTGTATATACAAAATAGTTAGGATAGCTATACAGCTACTTTCACTTAATTCAATGAGAAGAAAGAGGTGTACTAATAGTGTTTGGACAGGATATCCTGTCTGCTTCTTGTACTATGGATAGCCACTAAGAAGATAACAATGTACAATGTATTGATTATCGAAACTGTCCTATTAATCAGCTTTGAAACTGTCTCATTCATATTTGTTTCTCAATAAAGTTAAAAAATAAATAAAGATAAAAAAGATATACAAGCTATAGTAAAAAGATATAAACAGTGTGTCTTTGTTATTTTTCTCTCACTGCTGGGACAAAATACCCAACACCCAAAATTAAGGAAGGAAAGGTTTATTTAGTTTACAGCTAGTGGAGGTTTCAGTCTATACTGGGGTGGCTCCAAGGCAGAGTGACACATGGCAGAGGGCAGCTGTTCATGGCAGTCACAAGGAGCAAGAGCAAGCTGACTAAAAGCCCCAACAGTAGCCATGCCACTGCTTCAACATTCCAACACCCACAGCAAATCTTTTCCCCAGCTGAAACCTCTCCAGTGTGGTATTTACAGGCAGGATTTCTACCAGCATTCTGGTTTTCTGAATTCTGATCAGAATCTCCCATACAGAACAGCCAAAGGCATTCCAGTGCTTCTCTTCTAGGCAACATCTCCAAATCTTTTCTATCTCTTCCCATAAGCAATTCTCAAAGGCTCTTCAATGACATGGTCAGATATAGTCAAAGCAACGACCCCACTTCTCGATACCAAATTCTGTCTTGGATACTTTTCTCTTGTTGCTGGGACAAAATAACCAACACCTAAAATTAAGGAAGGAGAGGTTTATTTAGATCACAGTTAGTGGAAGTTTCAGTCTATCAACTGACTCCAAGGCAGAGTGGCACATGGTAGAGGGCAGCCATTCATGGTATGAGAAAACGGCAAAGAGTAAAGAGAGGAGCAGTGGCTGTGGGAGCCAGCAAGCCTCTGCTCTCTCCCTTTCTTATATTGTATACAGATTACCTCCCCCAGGGCGGGTGTAGCACTCACACCCACAATCCCTGCATTGGATCATGAATTAATCACAAACTCTAGAAGTCGCCCCAATGGCTGCTTGAGGCTTTAGGGGGAAAACTTGACACAAACCATAACACAGTGCTACCAGTAGTCCTATAGGAGGTTCAGTTCTTCCATCTAGCAACATGGCATATGGGTACAAAATAAAGGCAAAGAAAGAAAATTCTGAAGTTGAGGAGCTCTGGAGTGACCAATGTTCTCTATGGAATAAAAGATTGATACATCCCTAGGCAAACAACAACAACAAAAATAAAAAAGTAAGAGAAGACCCAATCCAACACAACTAAAGATACAAAGGGAAATGTTACAGCAAATACCATTTAATGCCATTTAATGGAGTGGCATGCTCTTAAAAAACACTATCGTGTGTCCTTACCCAGTGTGTTCACTGGATTTCACACTGTGTGACTTCTACCTCTTCCTCCATAAACACTGAGAACTGATTCAGGATTTGTTTTTTCATAAATATGAAATGTGTATCATATTTATATATTGATGGTTCTTAAAACTGACAGGTAATAAAGTATGACTAATACTGGAAAGTCTGGCTGTAGAAATTATTCAAGCAAAAGAAATTAAAGTATATAAGAGGAAAGGGAGAAGTCAAATTATGCTTGTTTGCAAATAGCATTTTATACTTACACAACCTAGAGATGGAACCAAAATATTTCAGTGCTGATAAACAAATTTAGCAAAGTAGCAGGTTATAAAAATCAACATTAAAATGTCAATAACTTTTTAATACACCAATAAGGACTAGCTAAGAAAGAAATCCAGAAAATAATTTTATTCAAAATAGCTTCAAATGGCTGGGAAGATAGCTCAGTGGCTTAAGCTCCTCCCTGGCAAGTGCAAGGTCCTGAGTTCAATCCCTGATTAAAAAGGAAAAAAAGCTTCAAAGAGAAAAATATCTAGGAATGAGTCTAGCCAAGGGAATGAGAACTTCTGCAGTTAAAGTTTCAGAACACCGAAGAAGCTGAGGAAGACACTAGGAGGTGGAAGCACCACCCATGTTCATGGATTAGCAGGATAATATCGCTAACACGGCCACATTCCAAAAAGTTTTTTACAGATTCATTGCAATCCTCATCAAACTCCCAATAACATTCTCCACACAACTAGAACAAATAATTCTAAAATGTATATGGAAACAGAAAGGACCCGGCATAGCGGAAGCAAGCCTAAACAAAACAATCCTAATCCTAAACAAAGAACAATCAATTTGCAGTGGACCAACGAGCTCAGTATAGGATCTGGAATTTTGGTGGCAACCTGGCTGATGGACTAGGCTCATGACCACCCTAACCTTCCCATGGGGAAGGGGATGGTGTGAGAAGCTTGCAGTGTAGGACTTCAGTGAGACTGAAAGCTGTGAAGTTCTGTATGAGATGACACCTGAAGTCCTTTGGGAATTTGAGAACAAATGTATCATTGTGATTAGGGACCTTAACATGCACGTTGATGGGCCTGTAGCATGAGGCAGCATCTGGGAGCCAGGAAACTCTGGATTTGGTGTGTCAACTAATGGGCAACCTGCAGCCCCCAGCTGAACTGAATCAGTGTGGTTCCAAGTGTAGAAGGCCCACCTGAGGATTGTTGTCAAGAGCATACAAGAAGGCCTGGGGTGGAAGATGCTGTGCTGTTGATTCTCCTGGAGAAGCTTGTCACGCAGGTTTTCCTGACATGAACTCAGCCATTCTCATCGTCGGGGGAGCCCGGGCCCTTGCTGCCACTGATAGCTGCAGTTCTTTCTCAGGGAGCTCGGGGCCTTACTTGGAGCATCACTTCCTAGCTGCAGGGCATATCCCTCAGGCTGCTGACACAGATCCTTCTTCTTGCCGGCACAGAATTTCTAGCTTCACCATGGACCTCTCTCTGGGCCTTCCCAGTGCAGATCTTTGATAGAGAGTTGCTTGCGACATTGTCATGGGCTTTTGGCCTCCAGCTGGACTCATGCAGGACATTGCCGTGGGATCCAGGCCCTCGGCGGGATTTTTGGGGGTTTTAGGGCATGGACAGATCTCCAGCACTTTTTTGCATTTGACTTTTTGGCTGAATATTATAAAATACCACTATGTGTCCTGTATTAAAGATATTCCCTCATAAGCCCTTGCTGTAACACTGGGGAGAAGTAGAGCGGCCCGTACACAGTCCCTCGTTCCTTCCCCACTCACAGCAAAGCTATGCTTAGGGCACATCCTGCAGGCTGCGCATGCCTGCGTTGGAGGCACACAGGGAGGACCCCATCATGCCACACAGGGGAGTACTGAGAGCGAGGAGCCCTGGGGTGGTCCCCGGTTCACAGATTACACAGTGATGCTTTCAGCAGAGCCACCTAGAAAGACTGGGCAGGAGGACAGAGAATGCTAGCCAGGTCAGCAGGCAGGTGCAGTTCGCTGAGTGAAAGGTTTGTGGAAGGAAAACAGACAAGTGCAGGGTTGGCCTGCAGTGAAAGGAGCTGGAGTGAGCGCTGCTTGGTGCTGGTGAACTAATTATACCGCGCTGTTCCCTCCTGAAATTAACTGAGGTGGCTCAGTCCCGGGACAGAGGTGCAGGCCTGTGTTCCCCCACTCCACACACAGAGCACAGCCTGCGGCCGGGGGCCTGTGCCAGACGATGCTGGATCAGCGGGCCTCCTGGCTCGCAGGCGAGAGCGCAACCCACCCAGGTGGAGCTGCTCAGCCACATGCAGCGGCGCTCAGACGGCAGTGCAGATGGAACCTTGATGAAACTGGCTTTGTGTTCTTGCAGATGTGAGAGGGAGTGTGTGTGTGTGTGTGTGTGTGTGTGTGGTTATGTCACTTCTATTTTAATTGTGTATCTCTTAAATTTTGTTTATTATTTCTCTTTCTTCTCTTTTTCCTTTGATTCTCTCTTGCCTTTCTTCTCTCCTCCCCATCTTATGCCTTTGCCCGCCCTCTCCTCTTTATGCCTCTCATTTGTCATATAGGTAAGAGGCGTCTGTATGAAACAGAGTAAGTTTTAATTGGTCTTTTAATTTAAATAGTACTTTGCAAGGGCACGTTGGGATAACCCTTACCAAAATTGTGTGTGGAAGGTCCAAACATAAACTACCAAAATATTACCAGTTCTGACATCCTCACAGTTCCTCTCAAGCTCTGATTATCCTTCTTCTCTTAGCATTCCTTTTCCCACTCCACTCCTCTCTCAAACCTCTTCAACAGTAGCTCTTTACTTCCTCTATAAAAATAATTCTGATAGAGACTGGCCTCCTGTTTATTTACCAGCTATTAATGTTTCCCTTCTCTCTTCTTCTTACTAACCTACCTCCTTCCTTTTCTTCTCCTTTTCCGTTTTCTCCCCGTTTCCTCCACACCTCAGCCTGTTGATAGCAGTATAGCTCAGTATTGATACAGGAGGATTTTAAAAAAAAATTTCAATAGTCATGATTGATGCATGCTTGTGTCTTACTTTTCTCCTTGCTGCTACAAAATATCTGACACCCACAATTAAAGGAGGAAAGGATTCACTTCCTCTTGCAGTTTGTAGAGGTTTCAGTCCACAGTCACCTGGCTCCAAGGTAGGCATGGCAGAGGGGCATGGTAAAGGAGAAATAATCCTTTGGGGGCAGGCAGGAGGGAACCAGCAGCAAGCAGCAGCAGCAAGCAACCTGCAGCCTGCCTTCCATCTTGCCCTTTTATCCCATCCAGGCTGCAAGCCTTTTGGTTGCTGCTAACCATACCCAGGGCGGGGCTTCTGGCTTCAGGAAATCCACACATCCACACAAAAAACTATGCTAATTCTACTCAGTGAGCTCTTTTAGTACCCTTAATCTCAGTATCACCCACTCTAGATCCAGTCAGCTCCAAAAGCCCTGCCTATGAGTGCTGAGGCTTTGAAGGTTCATCTAGATTCAAGCCATAACAGGTTGGATCTTCTAATATGTTTATAACCTGTAGGAGTTCTCTCCTTGCACTACAGTGACTGGGCCAAGTCCTATTAAACTGAGTAAGGTAAGGAGATAATACCAACAAGAAGCAAAAAAGCCAATATTATATCACTGGAAAAAAGACACTAGCTAAAAGTATCACCACATAAGCCACAGACTCTTCCAATTAGTTCATAACCCTCAGCACAAAGAAACAAAGAAGAAGAAAATGAAGAAGGAGGAGGAGGACAAAGATGAGGAGGACAAGGATGAGGATGAGGAAGACAAGGAGGACAAGGAAGAGGAGGAGATGGAGAAAAAGAAGGAGAAGGAAGAGGAGGAGGAGGAGGACGATGACAACGACGAGGTCGAGGAGGATGAGGACGAGGTCAGGAGGACGAGGATGAGAACGACAAGGAGGAGGACAAGGAGGATGAGGATGACGATGAGGAGGGGATAGAGAAGAAGGAAGAGGTGGAGGACGATGATGAGGAAGAGGAAGAGACAGAGAAGGAGGAGGAGGTGGAGAAGGAGAAGGGGGAGAGAAGGTGGAAAAGGAGAAGAAGAAGGAAGAGGATGACAACCACGAGGACGAGGAGGAGGAGACAGAGAAGAAGAAGTAGGAGGAGGAGGAAAGGGACGAGGCAGGGGAGGAGGAGGGGGAGGAGGAGGAGGAGGAGGAAGAAGAAGAAGAA
>NW_004524583.1:24041420-24048546 GCF_000260255.1 Octodon degus
AAGAAGAAGAAGAAGAAGAAGAAGAAGAAGAAGAAGAAGAAGAAGAAGAAGAAGAAGAAGAAGAAGAAGAAAAAGAAGAGGAGAATATATGAAAAAACAACAAGAAGGTAAACTATGTACATAAAACCCTAAACAGACATGACCACAGAGGATGTTCTCCATGATACATCGTAGTCAAAATCCCAGAAGTCCAAAACAAGGACAAAATTTTTGAAACTATTTTTAAAACCTAACAAATCACTTACGAAGGTTAAGATTACAGATTTCTCAGTGAAAATGACCTCAGCTCCCCCAACCAAAGACACAGATTGATAGAGTGAATTAAAATGGAAGACCAAAGTGTAGGCTGCATAGAAAAGATACATTTAATCCAAAAAAAAGAAATTCATGGATAAAAAAAAAATCAAAGGATGGAAAACAATATTTTGTATACCAGGAGTCTATAAGATAGCAGGAGTAGCTAGTCTGTCATTAGGCAGGGTGGACTTCTAGGAAAAAACTGATCAAAAGAGGTACCGGAGGTCAGCACATGTTGCCAGGCAGATGCTTATGCCCCTGAGCCATATCCCCAGCCCCCAGCTGCTCTTCTGACAGGGAGTTAATATCTGGAATATATAAGAACTAAAAAAAGTCTTAACACCAAAACATTAAATGGCTCCATCAACAAATGAACAAATGACCTGAGCAATAAACGAATTAAAAATGCCAATTTTTTTACCCATTGAGGGAAATGAAAATCAGAAGTGCAGAGATTTCTTCTCACCCGAGTCAAACCGGGTAACACTAAAGCTACAAAGAACAATGAATGCTGATGAAGCTGTAGGGCAAAAGGAACTCTTCACTTCTGGTGGAAATGTAAATTAGTACAGTCACTTTGATCTATCAGTAAAAACAGAGCAGTTGATCTAAGTATACCACTCCTTGGCATATACCCAAAGTCAGAGTATTATAGAACTACATGCATACCTATGTTTACTGAGGCACAGTCACAGTACCCAAGGTATGAAACTAGCCTAGATACCGATCAATAGATGAACAGGTAAAGAAAATATAGTGTATGTATGTAATAGAGAATTATTCAATAGAAAACAAGAGCAAATTTTTGTCGTTTGCTCCAAGTTGAGCAAAATAAACTAGACTCAGACAAATACCACAGATTCTCTCTAAAATGTGTAATCAAAAAAATATTACAGGAAATTAGGAAGGGGACTATAACTAGACAAAGGGAAAAGAGGGAAAGGGAAGTAAGGTGGTTATAGGTGATATGATAAAAATTCACATTAGACACTCAATATTTTGGAAAATTAATAAGTGTGAGTTATAAAAGGAAAGAAAAAGTCAAAAGACTTGGTATAGAGACAGAAAATAATCATCATCTTAGGATAAAGCCAGGTGTGACTTTCTCTTCCTGTTTATCACTAAGATGGCGTTGCGTGGGAAATCCTCACTCCTAGAAACTGAGAAGCATAATCAGTAATATGTTCCACTTCTTCCTGTCTCTGGTGCAGGCGGACACAATGGCTTTTTAATTGAACACACTCATTTTTCTGAATTCTGTGAGAAAGGTTCAAGGGAGATAAGGCACAGGGAAGTGAAGTCATTTGCTTTTAGTGGCATGAGCTAATGGCCAGAGAAGTGATAGAACTTGAGACCATATCCATTAGCGCCGTGTTCCCTGAGTCTCAGAATTGATGATCGGTGGTCTCATTAAAGCGAAAGTATTATGCTTCTGGATAAAAAGCTTGTCACTGGATTTCCTGGCATCCTAAAATTATTTTCTTGTCAAAATTTTATCCCTATAATGGAGAAAGCCATGCTTTGTATGTATCACCAAATACCTGAATCCTGAAAACTAGTGCCAAGGAACTTTTGAGGTAACTGGATTTGATCCTGTAGTCACTGGTCAAGCTTGTGTTCATTTCATCTCTGATATCTAATGATCTAATCTAATAAAATTATAAAAGAGTCTAAACTGCACAGCACTTAATCAGCTTAGTCCAAGAGAATTAAACCGAAGCCCTAGGTGTGCATATTTCATGGCCCAGATTAAAATCTCATCCTGGGAGACAATCTTATTACTTAGTTACTTATTATTTGGGAGGCTGAGACGTTGGGAGGGGACTGCATGAATTGTCAGAGCTGTGTGGAGAGCCCTGTAAGACGCAGGCAGCTCTGTGGATTTGCCCACAAGGCATCATGTAGGGGAGGGGGCTTTGGGCTACAGACAGATCTGAGATCCCACGCATGCTCTCTGGCTCATTGTGGAGTTTCTGAGCCTCACGCTCCTTGTGAATTGAATTGAGCTGAGCTGAATCCAACTGAATCAAATTGAATTGAATCAAACTTGGACAACAGAACATTGTGGAATTGTTGTAAGGATTCATGGAGATTATACATATACGGACACACATGTGTATTCTAGACATACGTTCCAATGTACGCTTACATGTGTACACACTCTAGAAGTGCTTGCCACAGAAGTGCAGGCTGCTTACCAATTATTTATTTATTTATTTTTTAAATTCTTTTTAAAATTTATTTTTAAATTTTTTATTAATTTTAATGAGAAATAAATGTCAATGAGACAGTTTCAAAACAGATTAATAGGACAGTTACAATAATTAACACATTGCATTGTTGTCTTCATAGTAGTTATTCACAGTACAAGATGCAGACATGATCTCTTGTCTAAACACTATTAGTACAAATCTTTGCTCTCATTGAACTAAGAGAAAATAGCTGTATACTTATCCTAACTATTTTATATATATATATATATATATATATATATATATATATGTATGTATATTCACTACAAAATGGTCTTTCATTCGTATTCCCCCTTTTTGTGCTTTGATTTTGTCAGAGATGGGTGTTTCATTGTTGTTAGAGCAGCTGTATTTAGAAAAGTCTTTAAAGGGTCTTTTCATACTTGACACCAATTCACATATTGTTAAGGAACCCTTCTCCACTGCTGGCAGGAATGGAGACTGGTGCACCCATTATGGAAATCAGTGTGGAGACTTCCCAAAAAACTAGGATTGGAAACCCCATTCAATCCAGCTATCCTCCTTCTGGGAATTTTCCCAAAAAAACTGAAAATATCACAGCATAGTGATATATGTGTGCCTATGTTTATAGCAGCACAATTTGTGATAGCCAAATCTTGGGAACAACCAAGATGTCTGTCACCTGAGGAATGGATGAAAAAGATGTGGTGCTTTTATACAATGAAGTATTACTCAGCTATAAAGAATAATAAACTCAAAGTCTTCGCATGTAAGTGAATGCAACTTGAACATATACTCATAAGTGAAATTAACCAGACTCACATGTGTAAATATCATATTGATTCCTAGTGTAAGAACTCAAAGGAAGAAATAAAATTTAAAAGGTATTACATAATTAAATGGAAAGTGAGAACTTAAGGATAAAACAACGAAGAGAGAGAAAGTAGAAAAGTTTAGGAACTATGGCAGGGGCAAGACCATACATTTATATAAACAAGATGATTAAGGCAATGGTCCTAAGAATCTTCTTTTTAATTCTTATACCTTTTTTAAACCAATTTTGCAAGTTTATATCTGGTAACCTAAACAACTAATTTAAAGAAGACAACATTATGCAATATAAGAGCCATTGTTGAATTCCTATTACTTTGTTTAATGAAGTTTTGTATCATTTCTAATGTTTTGTTTTTTACTACTTTGTATTCTTTAAGACATAAAAAATACAGTTTGTCTTTGTTACTACTATGTTATTAATTATTTCATATATTAAAATATTATATGTATTCATTATGTTTAGATATTGAAATATATATTATTTACATTATTACAAATTGCATACATAATGATTACTCAATTTTTAGAAATAGCAGCAGGTCCAAAGAATACAGAGAGGCCTCCTGAGCTCAGTGTAGGGTTCCACTTGCTCTGCCTGCGTCCTGACAGACTTCTGGATGTGAGAGATCAATGTCGGGTGGTGTGTCCCCTTTCTTAGAGACTCAATGCATAGCTTATGGGTACAGTGATAGTCTGAAGGGGGGACTCACTGAGTTTGGTCCTGAGAAGATTTGGGGGACAGCTGACTTCACGCTTCATTCCAAATGAGGAATATAGGCTGTCCTGGACTAGCTCGGAATGAATTCCAAATTGGAAGAATCCCAGAGGTTTCTTTTGCTCCCTATGATGCAGGGAACCTTCATCACCAGCCTGAGGACAGGCAATTTATGTGGATTCCTTTTTGATAAAAGCAGATTTCTAAGCTAAATTTTTTACAAATATGAGATCTATTCTTCAGAGAGGCCTCCTCAGGAAGATACAACATTCATTCACTCAGTCATTCATTTACTCATTCATCCATCCACTCACTCATCCATTCATTCACTCACTCATTCATTCAGTCATTCACTCATTCATCCATCCACTCACTCATTCATTCACTCATTCGCTCACTCACTCATTCACTCACTCATACATCCACTCTCTCACTCATTCATTCATTCATTTGCTCACTCATTCATCACTCATTCACTCACTCATCCATCTACTCACTCATTCATTCACTCATCCATCTACTCACTCATTCATTCACTTACTCATTGACTCACTCATTCATTCATTCATTCATTCATTCATTCACTCATTCATCCACTCACTCACTCATTCATTCATCCATCTACTCACTCATTCATTTATCCATCCACTCACTGATTCATTCATTCATTCATTCATTCATTCATTCATTCATTCATTTGCTCACTCATTCATTGAGCTGCCTTTTTGAACCTCAATGCCCTGCCCCGTGCCAGGCACCAGAAGTTCAGAGATGAGATGTGGAGTCCATTGGGTCTCCCAGAGCCTCACCTGGGGGGCCTCAGGACACAGACAGTAAGTAATAGGGGACAGAGGTCCATAAGGGGCAATCTGCCTGGTCCTGGAAGGTTGGGGACACTGATGACTGGAATGTCCTTGTTTCCTAGATTTTCTGTAAGATTACTTTGCCCCTTGCACTATTTCTTTTATGCTTCTAAATCCTAGTGTTTGCTTTTTGGCCCAGGAGCTATTTTAAACTGTTAACAACAGATTCTGTTGTGACTTAGCATTGCCAAAGTAACAACTGATATTGTGGGATATTTATAAGAGTCCTTTGTGTTTTGTGGAAGAAGAACTGTTCAGCACTGAAAGACAGAAATAGTCAGTACTAGTCTCTGAGGGTCTGCGAGTCCCAGGAAGTCTTGGTTATGTCTGGACACGTTCCTGACAAGACATGGCTTCGGCAACTGCACCACTCCTGCCAATGCTCTTGGAGTCCCAGCATGCAATCGTGGTCCTGCAGACCTGGAGTCAGAGTCCGTTAAAGCTGTTGTCCATGGGAAAGACACTGTCTCATGTTATGTGGTGCAACTTGTGCCACCGAACCTGGCCACCTTCAAGTGAAGCAGTTCCAGGTCACAAGGAGAGTGTCCCAGTTGCTTTCCTCATTATTGAAACACAATATCTGATACCCACAACTTAAAGGAGTTGGGGTTTATTTGGCTCACAGTTTTAGAAATTTCAATCCATATGCAGGACCCTTAAACACAGAAACAGCAGATAGAGAGCTGGGTGAGGACAACTGCTCGGGTCATGGAGGTCAAAAAGCTGAGACAGAAGGGTGAGGCCAGCAGGGGCATCCCTTGCAGCCCACACCCCAGCGGCCTCCTCTAAGGCCCTATACTACCCCTTCAGTATAATGCCCCATGGTCCAATCACCATCCAAACACAGGAGGCTTGTGGGGGGTGTACTCCAGATCTATAACATAATAGGGAGGGTTAGGATTGTTTAGAAATGCTGCAGAAATAAGAATACACTTGAGTGTCTTTCCAGTTTCACAGAAACTCCTTCTACCTCTTTTCTCTTCATCTATGATCTACAGATGAGAGTCAGGCTCTTGAATGTGCATCCATGTACTTACCTGGGGGGCGCTGTAGGCAAATGTTGCACCAGTTTTATCTTCACCTATGACACAGGACAATAATGGATAAGGCTCACTGAGCTCTCACCATGCATCTGGGAAGATTCCAAGGGCTGCGTACATATTGTCTAATTCAATGTAAATGTCTCCATAAAAGTGGCGTTACCACTTTTTCTTTATAAATGGCAACCAAGGTTTGAGCCTTAGCATGAAGGTCTACCCAGGTTAACCAACAATTAATTGCCAAAGCAAGAACGTGGTCCCGGGTTCTTTTGATTCAGATACCCATGAGCACTAGGACACCTTGAGCTGATCCCCTGCATCGGTGTGTTACAGACTCCATTCAAAGTCAATACCTCATCTAAGTTAACAGAATCTCATTCTGGCTTTCCTCATTTTAAGTTCATCACTTCTGGCATTCAGATATTTCCTGAATGGTCTGGCTTAGCGAACACAAAGCATTATCACCTCATGGCATTATTTGTGAGGTAACACTTTAGAATAGATTTAATAGAATTTTATTGTATTTGAACATTATGTTTTTATGTTAATGCTAATAATTACATTTTCCCATCCTTCAGAAGAGATCTGAATTGACTGGATATTTTTTCTCTACTCCTGGGCACAGTCAACTTAAATTTAATGAACTTAAAGGGCATACCTCTGCCCTGTCATTAATATATGTTAGCAAGAGCAATTACTGAGCCCCTTTGCTACCCAGCTTGGCATGTGTTCATCCACTTGGCTGTAACACCAGGAGTAGCAATTGGGGTTTCTAAATCATGGAATAATAGAATCTAATCAGTTGTCTGGGCTGTTTTCCCATGAAGAACAGGTGTTGCAAAGCAATTGGGTCTCTGTCTTTCTCCTTGACATGAAAGAAAAGATCAGCAAGCTTGTAGGTAGACATGTGAGACACCCATACGTGATGCCGGATGTAGCCCCACCGAGTCCAAGACTCCAAGTTCAAGGTCTTTGCTCAAGGGCAAGCCTAGCACAACACGTTGCCCGAAGCATGGTAGGCTTGACTTCCAAGTTCACTGGTCTTACTTAATTTTTTGAATAACTTTTTTCTGATGATAAAAGTAGCATACATAATTCCTACTTTCAAAAAATAAGAGAATAAATAAAAGATAACTCCCATAGCCAATTCAAAAAGAGTACTGA
>NW_004524583.1:24048646-24052027 GCF_000260255.1 Octodon degus
TTCAAAAAGAGTACTGATATTAATATTTTGGTGCATTTCCATGTGTGTATTTACTTGTGTTCGTATTTTTAAAAAAGATATGAAAAAAGATATGTGTATATAGCACGTAGCTATGTACTGTTTCATAACTCTGCTAGTTGCTTATTGCTGCTGTAACAAATCAGCACAAATGTAGTGCCTTGCAAGCACATGCATGTTTTATCTGACAGTTCTTCAAGCCAGAAGGTATAAATCTTGCAAGCTAATGTCAAGGTGTTTGTAGGACATTCCTTTGGAAAGCACGAGGAGTCTATTTTCTTTCCACTTGGGTTGCTATCAGAATCTAGCTTTCCTGGGGGTCCTAAATCCACGGCCTTATTTCTTGCTAGCTGTGCACTGAGGGCAGTTTCTAGTATCTGGGTCTGCTCACACTCTCTTCAGCTTGTGGTTCCAGATCCCATCTCCAAAGCCAACAATGGTGGACATTGTCCTCATCCTTTTTTTCTCACCACACCTTGGAGCACTTCTTACCTTTAGGGCTGTTATGATTGGACTGGGCCCACCTGGATTATCTAAGCTGTGGTTCCCATGTCAAAATGCACATACACAGTCACCTCAGCAAAGCTCTCCTTGCCATGTGGATGACATGGTCGCTGGCTCCAGCTCTAGGGACATGGGCGTTCATCGCACAAGGGTGCTTTTCTGGACTCCACAATAACCTTGTTTCTACCAACTGAAGGGGTACTCAATTGTTAGTATGTGTTAGATTCCCTTGAGGGGCTGCAGATTGCAGGGGGGCCCAAGAATTTTCCTTTCAGCAAGTCCTCCCCATCAATCCAGAGCAGGTGCTTCATGCATCACCTTAGAAGGATGGCCATGACTTCTGCCATCTTTCTAGAATGTGTACTTTAATGACTGCACAGCTTGCAACTACTGTTTTCTCTCACATTTTAATGATTATATATTTACACTACCCCTGATTATTTCCTACTCATACCTTCCTTTAAATAAATTAAAACCCCAAACTTTCATGTTTATGAACAGTGTTTCACTCTTTAACATTTTGTTTTGCAGCTGAGGTTTGGTTTCTGTTCATTTACTGCAATGTGGAGGAGGCCTTGTGCCTCTGTCCTTCCAAACTGGTAGAGGCTGAGTGCACCGGTGACCACCTGCCTTTCACAATGACAGGCGGTATCTCTGTTCTGCAGCCTGTTTGACCTGAGTGTTTTGGCTGCTAGAAGCTGAACCAGTCACTGGGAATCTAGGAATGGCAGAGTACATTTTGCCAAGTTCATAACCTCCTGGTTCACCACTTCAACCTGAACTAGAAACTTGGATGTGGAGGTTATCTTGCTCTTAAAATACAGTAACAGTGTTCCATTTCTAAGAAAAAAGAAGCACCAAGGAAAGCTTTGCAAGTGGCTTCCAAATGCATCAAAGACTGTGGACAAAGCAGCAGTGACTTAAACAGGAAGGAAGAGGGGCAGTAGCACCTTCTGCATGCTACTGAATTCTAAAACTGGAAGAATATTTGATAACAGGAGCTGGAATTTTCTTGTATTTTCAGTTTGAAAAATAATTACAAACTATACTAGAAATATAATCAGATCATCTGAATATGTTCAAACACCTAAGTTTGCCAAACTCCATTAGGCACTTTTCTTAGGAAATCATTTACACATCTTGAAGAAAGATCAGAACATTCCTGTCATAAAGACTTGTTTGTTCAATTTTTTAAAACTCTAAGAAAAACTTGGTTGTATTGGAATCTTGGAAAATAAAAGTACATGAATTTTGAAAAGTCAAAATGTTTATGATGAAATACCTTATGCGCTTTCTTCATTCTGCTACAGATTGAGATTTTAATTTCTTAGACAAAAATTGATAGCGTGAAATGAAATACAGTCTAGACAATTTACATTTTATGAAGCAAAGAGTATGTTTACAGGTGCAATCTGAGATCAGCTACAGTGGAATTATTGACTGGCATATGACACGGAGGCCAAACAGGGCTAACAAGTGATTTCAAGTGTCAAGCAAAGAGGGCCAGACACTCTAAAATATTTCCTCACCAGATGTTAAAAAGTTTCTAGAAATTGGTAATTCAATGCCTAAAGGAACTTAGGGTCTTTTATTTTGTTCTCGATGAATTACTGCAGGGTTGCACTTGTCTGCCGAGAAGGCAATTAGAAGCCTGTGTATTTGCATGTGTGGGTTGGGGTAAAGTAAACAAGAGGCATTCTAGGTGGAAGGATTCTCTCCAGCAGCCCTTTTAGCGCTGCAACAGGATGTGTAAAGCAAGCTTTGGAATTTAATAATGAATCCTTTCCTCTTACCCTGCATGCCAAGGCACTAAATGGAAGGGGATAGTTGCTAAAGCCTGATAGGAAAGAGGCAGGGAAGCAAAATGCTCTCGAAGTCCAAGTGAACTAGAACAAGCTTCATTAAAAATGCAGTCACAGTGGTGCCGGTGTGGGCATGCACCGAGCCACAAGGACCACCACTGCTAGTGACAGAGTGAGCCAGCCTAGCTGCTCTGGAAAACACTTTGGTCGTTTCTGCCAAAACCAAACATAACACTTACCATAAGACCCAGCAACAGCACTTCTGGACATTTGCAAGAGAAACAAAAATGTATTAAAAGATTTATATGTGAATACTCCTAGCAGCTTTATTCACAGTAGCCCCACATTGCAAAGAGCCCAAGATATTTATCAGTAGGTGAATGGACTTTTTAGCTGTGGTATACCTGCATAATGGAACACTGGCGAGAAGGAAATGGACTACTCATGTGCACAGCACAAAGGATGAACCTCAGGAATAATCGGTTGAGTAGAAGAGGCCAAACATAAAAGATGCTATTTCCATTCAAATGACACTCTAGCAGAGACTAACTGGAAAGGGGCACGAGGGAGACTGTTTGAATAATTAGAAATTTCTACATCTGGATCTATGTGAGGGCACTATTTTGGCTGTCAAAATAACCTTGTTTCTACCAACTGAAGGGGTTCTCAGTCATGAGTATGTGTTAGGTTCCCCTGAGGGGCTGCAGTTTCCGGGGGCGGGGGTGTGTGTGTGAAAATATTCCTTTCAGCAAGCTCTCCCCATCATTCCAGAGCAGGTGCTTCGGGAATCACCTTAGAAGGATGGTTAGGACGTCAACTTTCTTTCTATAACGCGCAGGTACATTTATCAAAGCTTGCCAAACTACACTGTCGTGTGTCACTGTATGTGAAGTGTGTCTTCAAAAAATTGATTTTTAAAATGTACTTAGAGGAATTACCAAAATGATGATCATGTGGTTCAGAACTGTTTTGCTACATTGTGTGCACTTAAGGCAAGACGGGGGACTACTTCAGCAGGGCTTTAAGAAGCACTGCACAAGGCTAATTGGAGGGAAGG
>NW_004524583.1:24052307-24067930 GCF_000260255.1 Octodon degus
ATACAGCTAACCTCTACATTCTGCCAGGTTATAAACGTTCTGGGATGAAACCATGGGCCTTGCCTCTCAGAGGCAAACAGCCTCACAAAAGCTCCAGGGACCTTAGCTGACACACAGCACAGCGGGCTTCCTTCACAGTGTCAGTGACAGCGAGGGCAGTTCGCTGTGCGCTTACTCTGTAGCAGCCCGTGACTGCTATCCCAGCCCTTGGGATCCTCACAGTAGCTCCACCTCATGGGCACTGATACCTCCTTTACCCAGCAGACCCATGTATGGCTCTAGGATGCTGGCTTTCTCGCCCAAGTTTTTAAGGAGGAGCGGCGGGGCAGACCGGCCCAACCACTGCACCTGTAATATTGACAGAGGTGCTTGGAGGCCTAAGAATGTCCCAGTTTATTCAACCTACTCAGAGCTCCCTCAGGCTTCAAATCAGCCAGGGAAACCCAGATTCTGTCCTGCACAGGTAGAGCTGCTGCGTTCCCTTCTTCCACAGTCTCCCTCTCTGCGCTGCAGGCCGCATGGTCTCCCCTCACCCCCCAGGAGTCCTGACGCTGACATCCCGCCACCCAGAAGGGCTGCAGAGCTGAATAATGATCTTGGATTTGTGTCTCTCCTCTTGTCCCCGATTAGTCCTAATTCTTCCTGGCAAGGCTCCTGCCAGGCTATTTCAGGAAACAAAAATTCATTACACACATCCTTATTGATTTTCCCTCTCCTTTGCTTATTACTGAAATGCTTCGCCCTCCCTCTCTTGCACAAGCACTGCCGCAATTACTGGAAGCTCAGCTCGCCCTGCCGCCTTCCCCGAGTGGGGGCCTCGGGACCCCTGGGAGTTGGTGTGGCCGCCTCTCTCGGCTCTCGTCTCATGCAGGCAAGAGTGGTGGTGGATTGCTTCATCGTGAAGTGGCCCTCGGTGTGTGGCTTGGAGCATCTCGGTGGACAAACGCCGAGGCTGTTTCTAGAGATCACAGTGTTTGCCTGCTTGTCACCCTCCTCTCCTGTGGTTGTGGACAGCGATATGCAGTGGTAGAGATGTCCAGGCAAACCTCCCAGCTTTGATGTTAGCTTCAATATGTTTGATTTTCCCACAGGGACAAAAGAAAACAAAAAGCGAGCTTCTGTTATACAAATTAAAATGGGAAAATATTATTCTTGAGCCCCGCCGATGTGCTAGGTTCTGGGAACCTGTGATCAAAGCTGCTGGGTCTGTGATCTGATGGATTTAGAGTCTGGCAAGGAATACAAGCAGCAGCAAGAACAACAATACAATAAAAATGCAAACCAATGTAATAATTACAAACCACAATGTGCACAATAGTTGCGGAGATGCACAAAGATAGCCAGGCTTTCCACCAGGTAGTACTTCACAAGCAACATCACTAAGTTGCCAAAATCTCGGATGCAGACATTCCTCTGGAGTGTGGGGAATTCAGGACCCCACTCCAGGTGGCCCCTGCTTCCCCCCAGCCCATGCAAGGCCAGGTCTGCCGGACTCCAAGGTTAGATCTTTACACAGTGCTGCATTGTAAGGCACTTGGAGTCCCCCAAGGCTGCTGGAGGTGGGCTTCGCTCTCCAGTAGCGATAGGCTCTTGGTGCAGTGCCCCGCCCTGACCACAGACTCCTGGCTGCACAGGAAGGAGAGGGGCCGGGCCCTACACAGAGCCTGTGGGAGGGGGTGCACCTTGCTCCAGGGAGGACCTCGTGCTGTGTGTCCACAAAGCACTCAGGTTTTGGTTCCAGGGTGAGAACCATGTGGGGGGCCTTTGGCTGCAGGTGACTTGTCAGCTCTGGGGGCCTCAGTTCTTCTGGATCCAGCACCAGGGGCCCGCTGGGCTCTAGCACCACCTTCTCGTCACTCTGCCAAGGCCCTCTCGTTTGTTCACTCAGTCACTAACCCTGCTGCTCTCCCTCCCGTGGGGCCTCTAGCCCCTTACCTCATGCAGTCAGCTCAGGGGCCAGAGAGCACACCTGGGGTCTTTCAGAGTTCACAGCAGGCAGTGGCTGCAGAGGGGCTGTGCCTCCAGGCTCTGGGAACTTGGGTAGCAGAACCATACTCTGGGAAGGAAACAGATTCCAGAGGCCAGGGCCCAGGGGCAGAGATGAACCCCACTTGGTAGCATACATATGCTCCCACGGGACACTGCAAAAACTACCCTGTGATTGAGGGGAGCCAGGACAGAAGGCCCCCAGGAGCAGCAGGGGGTGGGCTTAGGGAACATCAGCCCTGTCCCCCCACACAGGGAAACGTTGTGCCCGCTACCCCAGGCCAGACTTGTGACACTGGCTCTCTCTTTCTTTTTGTTTCATGAAAAAATTAAACACAATTTCATAAAAGATTAAGAGAATACTTAGTTGGCTCCCTCCTCTTGTCCAGCAAACACGCAGCTCCATGTATAACCTCTGCACAGGTCACAGTGTGGACTCGCCAATCAGACAAAGTGAAGGAAGCCCGGAGCTCTCGGGGCAGAAGCCTTTCCCTTCTCAAGCCTAGGGGAGAAATCTGGAGCCCACTATTGCCAAGTAGGTCTGGTCCCTGTGATGCTTTTCGACATTTTCATGCTGTCTCAACAAGTTCAAGAGCAGTGTCCCCACCTTCCCCTCAGAGGACTCTTGGGCCCTGGCCTTGCAGGAGGGTGAGGGAAGGGTTGCGCCTGCTCCTCAGCAGCCTCCCTGGGGCTAGGGCTTCTTGCCATCTGTTTGGTGTCTAGCTGTACCCTTGAGTAGAGTCTGAGACAGACACTCACACCTCTCAGAAGAGGGTCTGTGTGAACAGCTGCTCATAGGTCACTTGACTTTGACGATGGTTAGGGTTCTGGTGCCAGGGAAGGGACTGTTGACTCTCAGATCTATGAATGCCCAGTCATGGATTTGCTTTTCCATTTTCTACTGCCTAAAACCTGCCCCTTCCTCAGATGTGGGCTGGAATGGTATTTGCCTCTCAGTTTAAAAAGGTTACCCTCCCAAGAGCTGTGTGTTTTCCCTTCGTAGCTTTTAGCAGGTTTTGTAAACAAGCATGTGTTGCTCTGTCCTGAGGGTCTGTGGCTTCCTGCTCCTCCACCTCACCCATCTAAAATCCTACAAAGGCAGGGACTTTTGGTCTGTTTGGTTTACCCCTGAATTGCGAGGAATTGCACTCGACAATGCTGGGTAGGTGAAAACCACACACACACACACACACACACACACACACACACACACACCTTGCGATAACTGGATATAACTTGAGGCCCAAAAAGTCCAAGTGAGTTTCTCAAGGTCCAGTGGCTCATTAGTGGAATCGTAGCACTCCAGGCCCAACCTCTGATGACCCACAACACGGCCCTTTCCATTGTTGCCTTCAATGGGGCATTAAAAATCTGGGGAATTCTTCTGTGAGTCTAAAGCCTTGTTTTTATTTCAGAAAAGAGTCCTGGTTCTGCCATACTTATGCCCAGAACTGCAGAAATCTTTGCCACAGACCGCTCGGTGCATGTCAGGGAGCCCAGGCAAGCCGGAAGGAAGGGAAGGGCAGCACTCTCTCCACTGACCTCCCAGAGGAGTGTTCTCTGGTCTGCATTCTAGACAAGGACTGCCAGAGGTGAGTGAGCAGGCTGACTCCCTGAGAGGTCCTTGAGTCTCTGACTGTGGGCAGCTCTGTCTGGAGCCCTGCTTGCCCCAGTGGACAGGAAGAGGAGTTGTGAGGGAGAGAGTGCCAATGTAGGCCCTTCGGTCTCTGGCCCTCACCTTCATCTCCTGGTGATGGAGATGGTTCTTCACTGGGGAGATGGGCGTGGATCAGGTGGTCTGGGAAGGGGTTTCCATGGTGAATGAAGCTCCTCCCACCTCTGAAGTTCAGTGCAGGCTGAGTGGGTCGTTACTAGTTTCCCAGGAAGGTAACTGGAGGAAGACTGTTTTCACAAGGGCAGGTTGCTCCATGCCCACTTGAGTTGCGGAGCTTGGTATCTGACCTAGGCAGGGCCAGACCATGGGGCTTGAGCATCTAGTGCTCCAGTTGGGCCTGAGGGAAGCAGTTAAGTAACAGGACCCAGAACGGTTAGCTCCCTCTGATGGGAGCTTTGTTAGCATGCAGTTGGCCTTTGACCCAATGTTCACTTCCTTCACCTTGCTGGCTCTACGCTTCACAAGCAGTGCTGCCTCAGTGACGAGGAGTAGGGAAAGGCAGGGCTCAGCTTGTCACACTCACCAGTCTCCTAACTACTAGTGTTACTAATTATTATGTGATCAGTTAATTTCCAATTGCATATCATAGTTAACCCCTAATTATTTGATGTATTAGTAAGGAAAATATTCTATTTTACTAGAGGCCTGAATAAGGTGACACACACAGCACAGTATCTTAAATTCTTTCACTTAAATCTGGAAGAAAGCAGCCCAGGGCTTGCACGGCAGCTCCACGAAGTCATTTGAGACCCAGGTTCTTCTATCTTTAGCAAATAGTTTTCGTCCCCATGGTCCTTTTAAAAGAAGGCTGTGGAAGCACTCGCTGTCATGTCTGTATTCCAGGCAGCAGGAAGGAGGGGAAGGACAAAAGGCTCATTTCCCAGAAGTGTCAAGCATCTCTAAATCTCTTTAACAGTCTTCTTGGAAGCCCCACATGGTATTGTCAGTTACATCTCTAGAAGTAGAACTTTGTCACATGCTACAGCTCACTGCAAAGCAGGCTGGGAAATGCCTTTTAGCTGCTGCATTGCTGAACCCAATGAGATCAAGATCTGTCAAAGAACACCAAGAGCAATGGATGCTGGGAGGCCGCAGATTGTTTCTGGCACAGTCTGTTTGGATATATTGGGGCTTTTTGTTTTTCTATCTTTCTGATATTGGGAATTTTCAAGGTGAAAGAAAATAGAACTGAAAGTCGAATGGTCCATTTTGATACTTGCTATGAGATCTCACTCAAAAAACAAACAAAAACTTTTTGCTAGAACAGGCTCCAGAATCTCTGCATTTGCACTAGCGCGTGGACTGTTCTCTACCTTCCTACCATGTATTTTCTTTCTTATCCACAGGTCTAGAAAGTGTGGATGTCACATGTGGCTGTAGACATCCAGAGCAGAGGCTCAATGACAGCTACACACTGAGTTCTGGAGCTGGAGGGAGATGTGAGGGCTGACTGAACAGATGTGGGCTCCCAGGTTGCACAGCGGTACATGCCTTCTGAGGTGTTGCATGTACATGGACAACAGGAGGAGGGAACCTAAAAAGAATCCAGAGGAAAGGAGCACATATCTTTCCCTGTTGTTTACTCCCCATTTGTGTCTGGTCTCTGGCTGTGCATCCCTTTCGGGAGTTCCTATGACAACCATGGCGGAACTGTCTAGTGAGAAATCAGGCATCTGGCCAGCACCAAGGGTTGGTATGAACTTCTGACCAGACTTGGAGAGGTCCTCTGAGAGCACAGGCTGTTTCCCTCAAAGTACTGGTTTCTTCCATGACCAGTTTCATCTCTGAGCCCCACACTTCATGCATCCACAGATGGATCAGTCAATGTCTCACAGAAAGGGGGCAGTCTGGACTCTCAAGTAAGAGCAGCTAATTAGAACAACTGATTTCACCTTGGTGCCAACACAAAACTCCAGCACACTTACAGCAGCACATTAGGAAAACGTGTCCCAGCCCTCCCTCTATGTTAAACCTACTATAGTTGTACATGAATGGAGCCCCGAGGGCTACACAGCTTCTCAGAAGAGCTGCGTGGTCTTCCTGGCTCCTCTACCGCACCCTCCATGCCTCTGCTCCTGTGCGCCACCTCTCCCACACTGGCAGGCCATCTTGTGACTGGTACTTCAACAGTCACATTTCCCACTTTAAACTCTTGGAAAAGAGAAGTCTGTCTTACCTACATTTGGTATCTTCTCCATTCAGGACAGTGCCCAGCACCTACCAGGTCTCCCCTAAATGTCTGTTGGGTGGACAGATACATAGAAGAAAACCTCCAAATAAGGTAGTCATTGTAGAAATTGAAAACACTTCTATTAACTGGCCAAGGCTGGGAAGAAGTGTACATTCCATTGTGGGCTGCAGGGACATGATAATTTATTGCTTTGACTTTTGACACAGTGATTTTGTGCACAGTGCCAGGTGTGAGTCATGAAACAGGGAGCTGTGTGGGGCAGAGGTGAGAGAAGAGATAAAGGAAGCGGAGGAGGAGAAGCTCACAGCTTCCTCAGTTCCACGCACTTGGAAGCACGGTGCTGCACTTCGTCTGCTGTTGAGTCTTACAGGTGCACAGCATTCCCAAGATAAGGTGGCTTGGAGAAGGAAGCGAAATAAAACTTTTTCTTCAGGAAACATGAGAAGTCATTTATCAGAGGCTAACCAATGGGGTCCTCAAGGTGGCGAGGAGCATCAGGGAACTGGACTCAGACTCCACAGCTCCTGGCAAGCCTTTGTCCCCATCCCTGGGTTTAGCACCTGGGAAATTCTCTTCTGGATTTGGTTAAAGGCTCTTGGTCAGGCCAGCCTTGCTGAGTGGATGAGGCTGCAGTCTCTTCAGACACCACCTTGCCATCTGCACTCTGTCTTAAGTAACACTTGGACCACCTCTTCACCATTATCCAGTAACCTTTCCTTTGGTGGTATTTTTTATTTTCTTTTCCACATCATCAGTAGAAGTGCGTGTTGCAAACATCACCAATCCGCCTGACCTCAGGACTTACTACTTACTAAAATGAGAAGCTCACTCTTGATAGAACTGGAATGAAGCGTAGAAGAAATCCTCACCACTGGCCTCTGATGCCCTGAGCATCTTCCTACAGCTGCATCCTGCTAGCCCAAGAGGCTTCTCAATTTGGAAAACAGAGGATTGTTATACTGTATTGGTAGTTATTTTACAATAATGTTAAATAATGACAAGAAAAAAAATCTATGCATGTTCAATACTGATGTAAGCAGAATTGGCCTAACTAGACATATCAGCAGCAGTATATTTCTTTAGTCCACCACTGCTTGAATCTGCAGAAACGAAACCCAAGATATGGAAAGTTACTTGTAGGAACAGCAATTTGGCAGTAAAAAGAAATAAATGCATGCAATAATGTGGCTAAATTTCACATAGACACAAACAACTATGTTCTGTTCAATCATATTGATTAAGAAAACCTCCTCATCTACAGTGACATCAAAGACATCAGTTGTTGCCTGTGTTTGGAATAGGGGGTAAAAATTAGCTGGAAAAAGACATATAGAAGAATTAGGGGGATAATGAAAATATTTATGTTTGGAAACTGTTGTGGTTGTGCTTATATAGTTATATAAAATTGTCAAAGTTTATCAAAACATGCATTTATAAGAGGTGTATTTACATATATATGCCATATTTCAACAATGTTGGTTTTTACAAAGAGCAAAGCCTTCTAAAAATCCACACTGTACAGAAAAATGATAAAATCTCAGTTATCCATATCATATCAAAGTATGCTATTATTTTTGTAAAACTTCATGGTGGCTTGCACACTCATGGAAATCGTGAGGCTGACCTAACCCCAAGCTCCCCAGCCCCACCAATCTTATGGGAATCCCCTACAGATGAGCCCACGGCCCTGGGGCACCTCTGCCATTTGAGGCCTCTGCTGAAATGACCCAGAAGGCCCTGAGGATTTGGGAAGTGACTTTGAGGTCTGTTGAATTGCAGATGTTCCCCAGACTAATAAGGTCGAGGACTGAACAAACCACCATTACTTTATTAAATTCATAAACTCATTTTCATTCCTGATTTACTTGATGCTGTGGTGAAAGATAGTATTTCTCCTGCTGCATTCTGTTTACAAAGCCTCATTAAAAAGCTACACTGTAGTTTTGGCTAATTTGTGCATAGTTCCAGCATGTGCTGATATGACTAATATTGAAAACCATGGGCATTAAGTGCTGAGCCTGTGCATCCCATAGGTTCCTGAATAACACTTTTGGAAGTAGGATTATTTTGACTGTCTTGTTTCTACTTATCCAGGATCAGGGACTAGATTATATTTTCTGATGTTCTTTTCTGTCTCCCTCTTCAGGATAACATAGTTTTCATTGTAGAGCTCTTTAGCTTCCTTGGTTAGGATAATTCCCTACTAATTCATTTTACTTGATGCTGTGGTGAAAGATAGTATTTCTCCTGCTGCATTCTGTTTGCCAGTATCTTATTGAAGACTTTTTGCCTCTATGTTAATTAAAGAGATTGCCTGTAGTTGCATTTTTGTTTGTGCCCTTTTCTGGCTTGGGAATCAGGGTAATAATGTTGGCTTCCAGGAAGGACTTTGATACCACTGCTTCCCTTTCAGTTTCACTGAAGAGTTTGAGAGGTAGCGGTGTTAAATCTTCTCTGAAGGTCTTGTAGAATTTGGCAGTGAACACTGGGACCTGTGACTTTCTTATTTGGTAAGGGTTTTTTAAATTACTTCTTTAATTTAATTGATATTGGACTATTCAGAATTTTTGATGTCATCTTAGTTCAGGTTTCATCGATCATGTGCATGTATTAAGGAATCTAATTCTCAATTTTCCATTTTATGAAAGTACAGGTGTTCAACATAGTTACCAATAATATTCTGGATTTCGGCAGTATCCATTATGGTTTCACCATTTTCATTTCTGATTGCAATGAGTTAGGTCTTTTCTTTCATTATTTGGTAAGATTGGATAAAGGTCTGTCTATTTTGTTTATTCATTCAAAAAATCAACTCTTCGATTTATTGATTCTATTGGTTGTTTTTTAGTTTCAATTTCACTAATTTTGTTTTGCTGTTTATAACTTCCTTCTTCGTCCTAGTTTTGGATTTGGATTCTTCCTGTTTTTCTAGGCCTTTCAGGGGTACCGTTAGGTCACGCATTCGATCCTGCTCTGCTCTCCTGATGAGAATGTTCACACTATCAACTTCCCTGCCTTCATTGTGTCCCACAGGTTCGAGCATGTGGTACTGGCATTCTTGTTGTTTTTAGGAACTATCTAATCTCTTCCTTACTTTATTCTGAGGCCCACTCATAATTCAAGAGTGTTAATTTTCACAGTTTTGTATAGCTTCTGAGATTTTTTTGCCATTGATTTTGAGTTTCATTACACTATTTTCTAATCATATGAGTTATGGTTTGTGTCTGAATGTCCCTCCCAAAGCCTCGTGTGGTCAAAGAGTGCTTTTGGAAGTGGCTGAATCTAGAGTATATGACTGATTTATGGTTCAGTGCTGGGATTAAGGGTGTGAGTATACAGCCACCCTAGGGCGTGTAGCCTACATTCAATATAACAGGCAGGAAGAGCTTGTGTGGCTTTCTCCCTTGTTGTGTATAATAGGCAGGAGGAGCCTGTGTCCCTCTCTCCCTTGTTGTCTTGCTGTCTTCCAGTACCGTTAACTGTTGCCCCTCTGCCATGTGCCACCCTGGCTTGGACTACAACCTCTGTGAGACTCTGGGTGCTAAGTATTTTGTTCCAGCAATAATAGAAAAGTAACTAGGACAGTACACATGTCCTACGTTTGATACTTTTGCATTTACTTGAGCATGCTTTATGGGCTAGTATGCAGCCTATGTGGGACTACAGTGTCCTAGACCTCAAAAAGAATGTGTATTCTGTTAGTGGAGGTAAGCCAATCTGTAGAAACTTAACTGCATTTGTTCAAAGGTTTGCTTCAAGTCTTGTATTTGTTTGCTGACTCTTTGTCTAATTGATCTGTCTGTGGTGGTGAGAGCTTGAGATCTCCCACTACACTACAGTTCTATTGGTTGTGTAACTGATTCTTCATGTTCAGTGTCATTTGTTTTGTGAAGTTGGGTACAGCAGTGTTTTGTGTGTATGTTTATAATTGTTATCTGTTGCTATTAAATTGTTCTCTTAACTAATGCATAACATTCTTTAACTGTGATAATTGGTTTTGGCTTGAAACCCACTTTGTCTGAAATGAGGATAACTACTCCTGCTTCTTTAAAAATCTCCTGTTGCACAGCATCTTGTTTTCCATCTTTTGGTTTTTAATCTGTGAAATGCTTTTTAAATTAAATACATTTCTTGGATACCACAAATCATTTGTGTATGTCTCTTCATCCATTCTGTGGCCCGTGTTTTCTGATTAGGAAATTAAGACCCCTCACCTTGAGAGTTATTGCTGAAAAGTATCGACTTTATTGCTGTCATTATTTTTCTGTTGCTACATTTTTACCCTCTTGCTGAGCTGCTCATTCTGCCTGGTGTATTCTTTCTTTTTGATGTATTGGCCTTGTTGGTTTCATTGTCTCTTTCTAGAACACCCTTGAGAATTTTTTTGTAATACTAGTTTGTTGTTATGAATTTCTTGCTGGGCTCTTTGTCATGGAAATAGCTTATTTACCCATCAATATTGAAGAAGCGGTTTCTCAGGTTTTGTGTAAGCCAGAATCAGAACTTGTTATCTTTTAGGATTTGTAACATTTTACTCTCGGTGATTGTGGCCTTTAAGATTTGTGTTGAGCAGTCTGCTATAATTCTAATGGGTTTACATTTATGTGTGATTTATTGCTTTCCTCTATTACATTTTAAGGTTTTTGTCACTGTGATAGACTTATTTGAGTACTATGTGGCAGGGAGCGTGTTATAGAAAGGGCCTTACGGGAATAAATTTAATAAAGGACAAATAATTTATAAGATTATTTTATAATATTCACCCAAAAAGTCAAATGCAGAAGAGTACATGAGCTCTCTGCATGAACTGGAGACCCAAAATGACAGCTGAGAGCCTGGTCCCACAGCAATGTCCTACATGAGGCCACTGAACAACCAGAGCCCATGTCAGCGTTCTCTGTGAGTCCATCTGGAGGCCTAGCGCCCGTGACAGTGTCTCGTGCTGGTCTGCATCAAGGCGCTGCATGGAGAAGGCCAGGTCAGTGGTACAAGCTGGGAAGTCTGCGCTAGCACAGTGAAGGGTGTACGCCAGCAGGCTGAGGGATCTGAGCTGGAGTCAAGCAGTGCTGCTCAGGGTAAAGATCAATGCACCCCCAAAAGTCCTAAAGCCCAGTTGGCCCTTTGAGAAGAGACAAAAGCCCCCACCTCCTCCAGGCTTTGTTATTGCAACTGCTTATACTCACAAGCAAAGGTGGTTCCTACCTTGAAGTGATTTGTGTTGACAGTTCCCCCGAAAAGAAACAGGTGGGCTGGAAGGTCTCTCAGCAGGAAGAGATTTTCTCTGCTGCTTCACGATTCACTTTTTTGTGTTAATATTAATGAGCTGCTGTCCCTCCTGAAGTGGCCACATTAGGGAACTTGAGACACTTAAGCTCCCCGGAGTGAGTTCCCCATTGTGTAATGTGTGTGTGTGTGTGTGTGTGTGTGTGTGTGTGTTCAGTGTCATATATATATATATATATATATATATCAATAATTGTATCAGGCAGCTCTTCACTATGATAATGAAATAATTGAGATGATAATAATAATGAGAAGTTTCACTTGGCTGGTGGCTTGGAGGCTCCAATCCAGGATCAGTTGGCACCATGGCCCTGGGCCACTGGTAGGCATGCTGGATGGAGTTGTAGGGACCAGTGTGGACCAAACTGCTCACATCACCACCTAGGAAGCAAGGGCAGGAAGGGACAGGGTCTCACCACCTCTTTGGAAGCACAATGACCCCAAACCATCAGAACCACCTCCCAGTGCTGCCCATCAGCAACACTTTGAGTATCCATCTTTCCAACTGTGGAGCTTTAGGGGACCTTATCAAACCACAGCAGTGGTGGTGCCCGCTAATGAGTCTGGTGGATTTGGGCTTTGCAAGGAGCCCACATTTATTGTCAATGATTTGGGCTTCATCTAGGCTCCAATTTCGTTCCTTACGGAAAGAGAATATTGCACAAACATGGTGACGTCACTTCTGCTCCATACTTCTACTACCCTAGCCTTCATTCCTCAGAGCAACAGAAGCCCAGGGCCTACTTTACAAGAGAGTTTTCAAGAGAGACTCCTGTTGGCTTCCCCCTCTTTGTTAGTCAGGGTTCACCAAAGAAGCAGTACTAATACAATTTTACAGAGATAGGAAAAGGTCTATCATGTGAGGTGTTGGCACGTATTGTTATGGAGGCTGAGCAGTGCTGTGGCATGCCAGGCACCCAGGCAAGCTGGAGGGGAGGGTGGCTTAGGCTTAAGAAGTGGAGGAGGCAATGCTAAGCCTCAGTTCTGAGAAGCCTGAGAATTCAGCGAGTAGGGGTAATAGTCTAGGCAGCCAAGTTAGGTAGACATTAATACACAGCCAGAGAGGGACTGGGCTCTCAAGAAAGTCACTGAAAACTAAGGAATTGAAGCTGGAGGCACATCTGGAAAAGACCAGGGCTCAAGATGGAGACTCAGTGGCCAAGGCTACATGGCTCCCCGGGGATAAGCAGTAATTTGGAGATCTTCTGTAATTAGCACCACCTGGCCCAAAAGGTCTACACAGACGTCTGCTGTCCTGCTGATGACCACAGCACCTGGACCCACCTCTTCCCCGGCATGCCTTTCTCCTTTCCATGTACCCTTGTAATGTAACACACCTCCCTACTGGACCACCACTGGCTAAGCAGCTTGCTTGGAATGCTATAGGCAGACTGTACTTTGATTCACGCTGTACTCACATGGTGACTTTGCTGTATAAATTACCCCTGGCAAAAAGCCTTACTGGCAACCCACTCAGGACCCTGCAGGCCCTATTCCTCAGGAGCTATCTGTCAATTAATCTTCCAACTTTTAACACCCATTGTTGCTTGGAATTCATTCTTCCATTCTGGGGACACGAATTGGGCACCTTCGTCATCTAGTAGGTTGGGAGTTGTGTTTGTCCTGTATCAGTAATGAGCCAGATCCTAGTCCGAGTCTGAAGTCTCAGAATCACAAGTGCCAAAGCCCCAAAGCAGGAGCAGTGGGTGTCCCACTACAGCAAGCAAGGGGCCAGGTCTCTCTTCTGTCCCTTTTGTTTTATTCAGGCATATAGTGGATTAGAAAACGCTGCTGCCCTGGGAGGACGGATCTTCTGCACTCAACCAGCGGTCCAAACACTCCTTCCTTTCTTCTGGAATTCCCTCAGACACACACAGCCATCAAGTATCCCTCGGCCCAGTCCAATGGATGCACGTACTGAACCCCTCTTCCCACCATCAGGCATGGAAGTTCTGCCTTTGTCTGTCCAACATATTGGGTTTCCACAGGTTTTTCTTTTCTTTCCTTTCTTTTTTTTTTTTTTTTTTTTTTTTTTTTTGCCAGCTCTACACTGAGGGCGGGGCTGGAGCAACAACTGGTGCTAGGGGTCTAACCGCATTCCCCTGTGCCTGCCTAAGCGTGCCTACCCAGGCACTTTAGACCGCTGAGATACCTCTTACTGGATTGAAAGGTCTATTAGAAACCTGAATATTTTTTAAGAAATAAAACATGAAAAGTGCAGCTCCAGACAGAAAGAGAGTCTGTCTTCGAGTGACTCCATGCAACAAGAAAACTCCTTATTCTCAGGTCTTCTCTCTGGCTTAAGCCTTTATCATATACTGTGATATAAATTTTGAGCGATTTTTGTTTTTCTTGGCCTATGAGCTCCTTAAGGATAGAGTAACTCTAAAATTGCATTTTCTATCATACTGCAATGCAATAAAAAATTTTCAGAGATTTGAAAGGTCACCCAAGCATATATCCTAAAGGTTATCTGGTAACCAAAATAAACACACCAAGATGATTTACCAGTTGCTAGGAATTAGCCCATTGTAATTTTATCAGTTTCCTTCTTTCAAATAGAAGTGTATCCTGTGAGGTCCCAACCTTGCATACCTATCACCAGTGGACACACAATAGGGGGATAAAGGTCTGAAATCATTAGCTCCCTTTCATTTGGAAAGCAGTTGGACAATTAAACAAATAAATCCCTCAATAGTAACTTTAGTCTTTAGCTAACTGCACAGTTAAAAAGGAAAATAAGTGAATGAATTAAAAAATAAATGTGCTGTTTTTACAATGCAATCCAGCTGCTATTTTTATATTTTTCTCATTTTTCTTCAACTTTCTTCTTCTAAGTTTGACCTTTAAAACAATGTGTTTATTCATTGATGCTTTTATGGATGAAAGAAAAATCGTTGGTTTTGAAAAGAACCCTTCTGAACTAATTGAAAGTATTATCATCAGGCAGAATAATAGATATTTAAATTTAATCCCCAAGGTGTTCAACTCTAGAAAACCACAAAATACCAAGCTTTTCTTCTCCTAAGCCTTTCATCAAAGAAGAAATACTAGACAAGAATTGTTCTACAAACCCAAATGGCCTCAACAAACTGCTGGATGGTAGTAGCTAATTTTCAGGTCTGGCAGCTAAAACCCCAAACCATGGTGGCTGAGGACACGGGTGCTTCCCTCTTCACTCAGTTCACCGGAAAGTGGCCCAGTCATCCTTGGTCACTCCAGCGTCGGGAACCTGAAGTCTGGGTTCTGGCTGCTCTGATACTCCTGGGTGTCCCTCCGCCATTTCACCTGGGATGGTTCATACCATGCTTGCATTCCAGCCAGAGGGGGGTCACAGAGGATAAATGACATTTCTGTCTCCTCGTTTTCTGGCAATGCCTGACACTTGCACACAACATTCCTGATTATTTCAGGTTGGCCAGAACTTGGCCAAGCGATGTGTACACCTTCAGAATGAGGAATTTTTTTAATGCAAAAGAAGGGAACACATGTAGGAATCTCCTGGTCTCTCAGGGGCCCCTGGGAGAAAGTGGCCAGAGGATTTAGACAATAAAGACAAGAGACAACAGCTGAGGTGAGGTGGTGGACCATGCCTGATTGGCAGAGGACCCCCGAACAAAGGTAGCACATTTATCTGTACCTTTGCAAAGTTACAAGCCACAAGGTTGCCTAGCAACCGATAGCCCACAATGTCCAGGCAGGATGTTTTTCTCAAGACTGAGGTAATTTGACTGCTTCAGGCACTGAGGCCTCATCCTGCCCTCGCACATAGGATCAATTTCCTGCGTTAGCGGTTCCCCACAAGCACAGATCTTCGCAGACAATCACAGTTTTCTCTCATGTTATCACTTCAAGTTTCCTCAAATATAGCTTAATTAAGGTCATCTCCATTTTGTATGAATTGTTCTCTCTCTCTCTCTCTCTCTCTCTCTCTCTCTCTCTCTCTCTCTAGTTCTTCCTCCCTTCGTGTCACCATCTGTGGACATTTGTGGGCTCCTTCTTACTTGCTGAAAGTCACCTAGATTGACTTTTCATGAGTCTTAACAATGATGCCACTAGGGCTGGGGAGATATTTCAGCAGTCTAAGGGCCTGGCAAGCATAAGGACCCAGGTTTGATCCCCGGTACCACATGCTGTGTGGCCCCAGAACCCAGGGTGTGCTGTGTAGGCTCTAAAACCCGGCATGGTAGTGCACGTCTGTAATCCCAGCGCTGGAAAGGCTGAGGCAGGACGATCACTATGAGTCTGAGCTGAGTAGTAAGATCCTGTACTTAATTAATCAATTAATTAATCACACCAGTGTATACAAGCCCAAAATCAGATGCTCCTTGGGACTTCATGCCCAAAGACGAGCAGAGCTAAAGACCTAAGCAATGTTTCCACCACATTTAATATTTTAGTTTGAAAGCCAAGTTGGAAGATTGACATCTCCATGCTAAGGATCCCTCAGAGCGTAGTCACAGAGCGTAGTCACAGAGCGTAGTCACA
>NW_004524583.1:24068258-24070376 GCF_000260255.1 Octodon degus
TAGTCACAGTGTAGTCACAGAGCATAGTCACAGAGCGTAGTCACAGTGTAGTCACAAAGCATAGTCACAGAGCGTAGTCACAGTGTAGTCACAGAGCGTACTCACAGTGTAGTCACAGAGCGTAGTCACAGAGCGTAGTTACAGTGTAGTCACAGAGCGTAGTCACAGAGCGTAGTCACAGTGTAGTCACAGAGCATAGTCACAGTGTAGTCACAGAGCGTAGTCACAGTGTAGTCACAGTGTAGTCACAGAGCGTAGTCACAGTGTAGTCACAGAGCGTAGTCACAGTGTAGTCACAGCGTAGTCACAGAGTGTAGTCACAGAGCGTAGTCACAGTGTAGTCACAGAGTGTAGTCACAGAGCGTAGTCACAGTGTAGTCACAGAGCATAGTCACAGTGTAGTCACAGCGTAGTCACAGAGCGTAGTCACAGAGTGTAGTCACAGAGTGTAGTCACAGAGCGTAGTCACAGTGTAGTCACAGAGCGTAGTCACAAAGCGTAGTCACAGCGTAGTCACAGAGCATAGTCACAGCGTAGTCACAGAGCGTAGTCACAGATCCTGCTATGGGTTTCTTCAGTACAGGTTCAAGCGAGCTGGAGTTCCTATAGCAGGATCCTTTGCTTTGAATTTGAAAGTTGAATTGCACCTTCTGAATTTCATTTTCTTTTTTATTTATGCCTTTTTATTTTTCCCATTTTCCCTGGTTATAGCCTCAAGCTTTCATAGACTCTTTCCTGGAAAGATACATGCTGCGCAGTACGCGACACACAGGCAGGCTGATCCATTCTGCCTGTCCATAGATGTCATGTAAGCACAGGTTTACAAGTGTGCCTTTAATTTGCACTAGTAGAGTTGTTCTTCGGGATAGCACAGGTCCTCTGCTTGTTTCCCCTCTAGGGAGGATAGTATCTGAGAAGCCAGGAACACACCAGTGGATTATATTTCTAAATTAGCTATCCAGAGCAGAAAATTAAAGAAAGGAGGGAGAAATATTTTCTGAGGAGGAACTGGTGTTGCCATTCTTAGAGAACTGTAGAAGAAGCATGTCCAGTGTAGGGAGCAGCCAGGGTTCAGTGAAGGGTGACTTTAGAGCTGCCCCACCTAATGTCCTGACCCACAGTGGTCCCATTCTTCCTTAGGTTCCTGCCAGCTCCCCAGAGGAGTGCTGCAAGTCCCAGCCTGCTTCCTGGGGTGCGTGAGCCCCTCCTGTGTGGACGTTCTGGAGTTGGGCCTGCTCAGAAGACTCTACCCACGGAGAAGAAGGCTGTGAGGAACAGAGGGACAAGTCTGCATGCCCAGGGGTAAATCTCTCTCCTTTCAGGATTTGTCTGCAACGAGTTCCATCCATGTGGAGGCTGTGCTGTCAGGGCACAGTACTTCTGTGGTTTACAAACGTCTCTTGGTGAAAGGAAGGGTGATGTGGCCGTGAAGGTGACAACAGCACCTAAGCTCTACTGGGGGCTTCCTGAGTGCTAGACCCTGGACCCTGTGCATGCAGCCCCCGATATCCTCGCAGCAGGCTTGAAGGCATGCTCTCTTAATTCTGCGCTACAGATGACGGAGCGAGGCGCCTCAAGGAGAAGTAACATTCTAAAGCTCAGAAAGCGTCTCACAGAGCACGGGTTCGGAAGCGGTGTGGACCTGCTCGGAAGCACAAGTGTTTCGCAGAGGGCTCTCAAACGCCAAGCCATCAGCCTTCAGGGCCCTGTGGAGGCTGCAGCTCTTGCCTGCCCAAGTGCTCAGTTTAGCGAGTTTAAAATTCCTACCCACACAACAGGACAATCATGTCACCTGCCCCACCCCCTCCACTGTCCCCACAAGGCTCAGGAACACCTGCCTTGCTCAGAAAGGACCCACAACTCCAAAAGAGCACTCCCCCATGCCACCTCGCTGATAGCATGAGGCCCAACATGAGGAAAAGAAGCAATGTGCTACACATGCGCAGCAACGAACCTTCCCACTTGAAGAAAAAAATGGAGCTAGGGGAGGAAGGCTGTGGGACAGCCCCTCTGGAGGTTGCGACAAGTCACGCAAAGCCTGTCTGGGCGCCACAGGATCAGCATGATGTGCTGCTCAGAGAGCTTATGGCAGGGCTGGGGACTGTGTCCTGTCCCCGG
>NW_004524583.1:24071226-24072961 GCF_000260255.1 Octodon degus
GACTTTTAAAAGAAAACCTTGGCCTACGAGTGCCTTGTAGGAGATGGGGGTGAAAAAACTCAAACCTTCTGAAAGAGATTGATTCAGAAAGGAAAGAAAGGCAGACCATGGAGCAGGTTGGGGGAGTTGAAGCCAGTGATTCACAGAATGCCTCGAAAGCAGGTGAGGGCGGGAGAAGCTAGGACCCAAGCCACGAGCAACCGTGCTTGCTGCTCTTCCCAGCCAACAACTGAAGGAAGAAAACGATTCTGCTATGACTGTAGATTGACTGCGAGCAAGTTTATGCCCAGACAATTAATTACCCTGGGTAGTTGTCCTGCAAATGCAGTAGTATGTTGGTACCGATTCGCAGTTGTTCTCCTTTGTGTTTTCCAAGCGCCAGTCGGATGAATGGAGCCCTCCGTACCAATATTTTCTTCATTCTTATCTCATACAATAAGTGCTTACTAAACCAATTAAATGAACAATAGATGAGCCATAATTGTCCCAGGCTTTGAATGATGTAACTGTCTAGGTAGAATTTGAGAGTTTCCTTTCTAAGCATTTCCTTTCGTTTCACTTTTTATTATAAAATATGTTGTGTACACAATGGAGAATAAGTGAGGGCTCTAAATGTAATTTAAAGGTGGGTAATGTTGGATCATGTAATCAACTGAGGTAGGGCTGGGCAAGTGCACCAAGGCCTCTGTGTGCCCCTCCAGCTGTCATCTGTCGTCCTTCCCAGAAAGGTGATTTCTCTTTGCACACTGTGGTTTCATTATTCTGATTTCCTTTTTGCTTTCTTTCAATCTTTCTTCCCTCCCTTCCATTCTCCCTCCCTTCCATTCTCCCTCCCTTCTCCCTCCCTTCCCTTCCCTTCTCCTCCGCTCCCCTCCATTCTCCTCCCCTCCCCTCCTCTCTCTCTCTCTCTCTCTCTCTCTCTCTCTCTCTCTCTCTCTTTCTCTCTCTTCCACAGCTGTATGTATCCCATAAGATATATCACATAGACTTTTCACCCTTGTAACTGGAATCATGCGACAGGTTGGCTTTACCCCGCTTGAAGTCAGTCACCACTGTTATCATTGTGGTTTCCTCTAAAACAGTTATATTTTCATAATTTTATTGATAAAGAACAATGAGACAGTTTCAAATCAAATTGCTAGGACAGTTTCAATAATTAACACACTGCATACATTCTTCTTAGTGGTTAATTGCTGTACAAGATGCAGACTTGAGATCCTATTCACAAACACCATTAGAACAAATCATTCTATTCATTAAGAGAATGTAACTATATCTATCTGTCTATCTATCTATCTATCTATCTATCTATCTATCTATCTATCTATATATCCTAACCACTTTGAATACACAGTTACAAAATGGAAATTTATCTGTATACCTTTTTTTGTTAAGTTCTGTTATTTGAATATTATAAGTGTGTAAACTCAGCAAAATATTCTAAAAGAGTCCAGGAGCCCATAAAAGCATTGGGTCTTCTGTTTAACTGGCAATGTCAGAAATTGTTTGCCTGAGTCCACCACAGCTCAACATAACAGCATGGCTTTACTTCCTATATTTCGTCTTCATACTTTTCACTTTTCTACTGGATGGTTAAGACCAAGGTAAAGCAGGACCTGTGCAACAAGAGTTGTAGCTTTTGGGTCTGATAAGGTCAGTGAAATCCCCTTAGGATTTATCCTGAGATCCTGTACCTCAGATTGTAGAACCTTTGTCAGTGTCAGCCATGTGGATG
>NW_004524583.1:24075838-24076677 GCF_000260255.1 Octodon degus
ACAGTATTGAACCTGGCTCCCCAAGCAGACACAGAGCATAGTGGGAGCCCCAGACAGAGCTTGGGACAGAGTCAATTCTTGGTGAACACACAATTGAATAAATAAGTAAACTGCAGGCGGAATGCCTCAGTGAGCCTCCCAGGAGAAAGATGAAGCCTCTAGTACCATCAGACTCAGGTTACACTCCCTGGCAGGAAGGACCCGAGACAAGCAATCACTCACAGTGCACTAAGGGGACTGAGACACATACTCTGAGACAGAGAAAGGGACACGTGTATGTGAGTCCCACTCAGTGGACTCTTTTCATGGAATAAGGTACCTGGCTCATTATGACAAGCTCGTTAGGGGAGATAGATGAGTGAGTTGCCTTTCTGAAAAGTGAAGGACCTGTCCCTGGTTTCGCCAATAGTGAAAGAAAGGGGAGGGGGATGCAGATTAAGGTGTGTCCTCCAAATCAACAACAGGGATTGTGAAATAGGAAGAAAAGCTTCAAATGGGAAGGAGAACTGGGGAAGGGAGAGGGGAGAGGAGGACAGAAAGGAGGGAAGGGAGACAGAGAGAGACAGAAACAGAGACAGAGACAGAGACAGAGACAGAGAGATAGAGACAGAGAGGGAAGGAGGGAGAGGGAAGGGGAGGAGAGGAGACTCATCTCATCTCATCTGTAGAGCAGCCTAAAAAGTTGTCATATACCTGACTGTGTTTGCTCTTATGCCATAATAATAGCTTAATTTTAGAATTCATTTATCTGTGGGTTGGGGAGATAGCTCAACAACTTAAGCTACTGCCCGCCAAGTACAAGGTCCCAAGTTCAATCTCTGGTACTAAGATATATATAT
>NW_004524583.1:24076777-24085416 GCF_000260255.1 Octodon degus
CCCGCCGGCGCAGGGTAGCAGGAAGCTCTCCACACACTCACCGGACCTGGGCTAGGAATGGGTCTGTACATTTTCTGATATACTTTTCTACTGCCATTTTCAGAGTGCTATACTTTTCAATGTAAAGATCTTTTATTTCCTCTCTGAGATTGAATTCTAGGTGTTTATTTCTTGTTTTTCTGTCTTTCTTTCTTCACTTTTGATTCTATTATGAAAGATATTGTTTCCCTAATGTCACTCTCAGTGAGTTTGTTCTTGGTCTTCAAGATAGCTTTTGAATATTGAGTATTGACTTTCTATTCAGCTGTGCTACTGAATTTTCTTACTAAATCTAGAAGTCTTTTGATGGACTTTTTGGGGTCTTCTATATAGGGTATCATGTCATCTGCAAATAATCATAATTTAACTTCTTCCTTTCCTATTATCATTAATTTTATTTATTTTTCTTGTCTGGTTAATCTGGCTAAAGTTTTTGGAACTATATTGAATAAGAATGTAGACACTCATATTCCTTGTCTTGTTCCTGATTTTAGAGTGAAAGCCTTCTGGTTTTGTCCATTTAGTATGCTGTTCACTGTTATTTTTTCACAGATGGCTTTATCACATTGAGGTAACAAGCATCTGCCCCAATTTTCTGTAGTGATTTTATCATGAATGGAATTTGTTAAAAAGTTTTTTCTGCATCTATTGAGACAATCGTATGATTTCTGCTGTTGGCTCTATTAATATGTATATTAAATTTGATTTACATATGTTGAACCATCTTGCATTGCTGGGATAAATCACACTTGCTCATGATGTGTAATCTTCTTGATGATTTGTTGCATTCTGTTTGCCATTATCTTACTGAGGATTTTTGCATCTGTGTTCATTAGGGAGATTAACCTGGAATTTTCTTTCTTAGTTGGGTCCTTCTCTGGTTTTGCTTGCTTTATGGAAGGAAATTATACAGATTGAACAGAGATCAATGAAATTGGTCCCTAAAATAACAAAGAATTAGAGAATCAATGAGATGGTTCTTTGAAAGAATAAACAAAGTAGACAATCCATTAACCAATCTAGAAAAGGGAAAAAATATCCAAAGCCATACTGATAGAAATGAAAAATGTGAAATTACAAGGCACACTAGTAAAAATCTGAACACTATCAGCAACTACTTCCTAACATGTTCACCAGTAAATTAGAAAATTCAGAAGAAATGTATAGAGCCCAAATATATAGATCCTAAAATAATCTATATGAATTACAAAAACTGAACCAAGGAGATTCCAAAACTCTGCATAATAGAACAACTAGAAATGAAGTTGATATAATAATTAAAAATCTATAAACTAAGAAAAGCCCATGTCTAGGTGGATTCACTGCTGAATTCTGTAAGAACTTCAGGGAAGGTCCAATAGCAATACTCCTCAAATGCTTTAATGAAATTGGTAGTAGTATTTTCAAAGTTATTCCTAGAAAGTATCATTGTTTTGATTCCCAATCCAGCCGAAAAAGGAAGCTATAGATTAATTTCTTTGATGAACATAGACACAAAAATCCTCAACGAGATACTGGCAAAGAGAATGCAAGAAGTCATCCACCATGACCAAGCAGGCTTCATCCAGGGAAGCAATGACGGCTTGACACAGGCAAAATAGCAAATGTAGTACACCATACAAGTAGCAACAAGGACAAAAATCACATAATCAATCATCTCAATAGATGCAGAAAAAGCCTTTGACAAAATCCAGTAGCCATTCATGACAAAAATCCTGAAGAAGTAAGTATGAAGGGACCTGGCATGAGTCTAATAAAAGCCATTTAGAACAAATGGTCAACATTATACGAACTGGGGAGAAGCTGAAGTCTTTTCCTCTAAAATTAGGAACAAGACAAGGATATCTGCCCACTGTTCCCACCTCTGTTCAATATAGTTCTCAAAACATTAGCCCAAACAATGAAGCAAGAGAAAGAAATAAAAGGGATATGTCAATAGTACACAATCTTCTGTATAAAAGACCCAAAAAGTCTACTGAAAGACCCTACAAATTGGAGCTAAATTTAGTAATGTAGCAGGACATAAAATCAACATGCAAAATCAATAACATTCACATACACCAGTAATCAACTCTCTGAAAAAGAAGTTAGGGAGATCATATCATCAAGAATATTAAATATTTAGGAATTAGCCTAACTAAGGAAGTGAAAAGTGTCTGCAGTATTCTGAGAAATGATATCAAAAAGGACGTTAGGGGCCTGTGAAATAGCTCAAAAGACTAGGCGCCTGCTTTGGCAAGCACAGGGCCAGGGTTCAATCCCTGATCCTGCATGCTGTGCTAGCCCTGCCCCTGGGGTGTGCCGAGCCAGCAAATGAGTCCACATGTGGTGACACATGCCTGTAATCCCAGCACTGGGGAGGCTGAAAATAGGAGGATCACTACAAGTCCAAGCTAATGAGGAGGCCCTCTGTCCCCAAATACATAAAAAAAAAAAAAAAAGGAGTACATTAGATAAGGGGAAGATATCTCTTGCTCTTATATAGGCAGACATGATGATCAGTGACACAGAATAGAAGATTCCAAAATAACTCTAAGTACATTTAACTATTTAATATTTGACAAAGGAGACAAAAATCTATACTAGAGAAAGATAACATCTTTAATAAATAGTTCTTGGTAAGTCGTCTATCCACATGGAGAAGCCAAAACCTAGACCAGCAACTCTCATCATGCACGAAACTAAAATCAATGTGAATCTGAGTTCTCCATGTGAAAACAGAAGCATCTAATCTACTGGAAGATAAAATACATAAGGTTCAAACTCTTGGAATCAGGCTTTCTTAGTAGAACACTAGTTGCACAAGAAATAATAACAAGAGTCAACAAATGGCATCATATCAAATTAAAACACCCCTGTACAGCAAAAGAAACAACCAATAGTGTGAAGAAAACAACTGACAGAATGGGGAAATCTCAGCTATTCCTCAGGCAGAAAACTAATATTTAGGATATATAAGTAAATCAAAAATTTAGACCCCCCCAATTAAAGACCAAATCAGAAAACTGGGCAACTGAAATAAACAGTTACTTTCACTGAAGTATAAATGGCCAATAAATACATGAAGCTATGCTCAACATTGTTGGCCCCTAGAGAAATGCAAATTTACAAAAAAACAAAACCAAAAAAAAAAAAAAAAAACCCTGACATGGCATCTTATTCTAGAAAAAATGACAATTATCAGTAACTTAAACAATAACAAATGCTGGCAGGGCTGAGGGGAAAAGAAATGCTTTTACATTGTTGGCAGGAATGTAAACTAGTCTGACCACCACCAGCATAGACATTCCTCAGAAAAACTATAACTAGAAAATCCACTAAACCCAGCTATTCCCCTTCTAGATAGTTTCTGAAAAGAGTTAAAGACATCATATTAAAGTGATACATGGGGGCCAGGGAGATGGCACAGTAAAATAAGCACTTCCCTGGCAAGAGCAAGGGCCTGAGTTCAATCCCCGGTTCCACCAAAAATAAATAAATAAAGTGATCCATGCATACACATGTTTATAGCGGCACAATTCATAATCTGGAAGCAGTCTATGGGTCTTATCAACAAATGAATAAATAAAGGAAATGTATTTACACACAGTGGAGTCCTACTCTATCCTAAAGCAGCATAAATTTGAGCCATTTGTAGGAAAATGGATGCACCTTGAGACCTCAATCTTCAGCAAGATAAAACAAATGTACAGCTTAAATATCACATGGTTTTTCTTGCATACGAAGCCCAAAATACAAACAAAGGGGAAAAGAGAAACAGACAATCCAGAGTAAGGAGATAGGTCTTCCTCAAATGAGAAGTAGCTCAGGTGGTGGCAGGAGGGGGAAGGGAGGAGACAGAAAAGATCTGAAGGGGTTGAAAACTGAATTAGGATATGTTACGGACACATATCAACTTCCCACACGGAAAGTAACCCTGGGGTACTGCAAACATGTACTAATAAAATGAAAAAATGTTGAACATCTTTAGCCATCAGGGAAATTCAAATCAAAGCTGCCCTGGGATTCCATCTCAGCCCAGTCAGAACGCTTATCAACAAGAAGAAAACAAAACAAAACAAAAAAACCCTACTCATTCTAGTGAGAATGTCAATCAGAATGGCCAGCATGGAGATCAGTATGTAGGCTCCCCAAGAGAGCAAAAGAAGAGCTGTATTGAATCTGGTCATTCCATTCCTTTGTGTACAGTTGCAGGAATTAAGATCAGCATATTATGGGAGTACAAGAATCTCTGGAGTCGTAGTCTTTCAAGAGTGGGCTGACATGGCATTCAGACACTTTCAAACTGTCTCATGAGCTACAGAAAGTTTTCTATCACAGGCAGTCTGGTGAAACTAAGAAAGACAAATGTCACCTCCCTTGGTACCTTTCAAACAGGGGTGCAGCAGAGCATCTAAGTTAACCTCAAGCCCACACTTTCTGGTACCCACACCCTGGGCAATCAGCACGAGTGGAATCCACACCCTGCTTAAGCATGAGTGGAACATGTGACTCGCTTTTAGCCAACAGAAAGCAGTTGAGGGGAAGGGCTGCGCCTGGTTACACAACTATGGTGTCTGTTTTGCTCATATGTCCCTGTTCCACTGGCTTTAAAGAACTTGCCGGGTAGTGAGCTGTCTGTTAAGAGGGCTAGAGAAGGTTGGCTAAAGATTCCTCTAGCCAACAACCAGTAAGAAGCTGAGCTCTCTTTTCCATAGCTTCTGTCATCAGCTGTGTGAGCTTGGAATGGAGGCTGAGTGAAACCCTAACTCTGGCCAACACTTGGACTTCCGCTACATTAGCAATCCTGAAGCAGCCGGTCTCAGCTGCCCAGACTCCTGTCCCTTAGAAATCGAGCGATGATGGTACATGTGTTCTCTTTCCAGTTGCTAAGTTTGTGACATTTGTAACACAGCAGCAGGTAAGTAATGCAATTGGTGCTGCTATGTTGGAAAACATTGTGGAGCTGAGACTTGGCTGAGCTGGGGGCAGTACAGTGGTCACTGGGGACATGAGCCAGTGATGAATCACGCACTTGAATTAGCTAGTAACTGTAGTTACACCAGCTACCTTGAGTGTGTGCTATGGTTTATGTGCATGTCCCTCCGAAGCCTCATGCAGTCAAGGGGCGGCTTCTGGAGTTCGTGATTGATTATTGTGGGTGTGGATACTGCACCTGCCCTGGGGCAGGCAATTTGCGTTACAGTGCAAGGCGGAATGAGAGGCTGGCTGAGCTGCTGCCACTCCTCTTTTCTCCCTGCTCTGTGCCACTGAGCCAGGAGAGGTTGCCCTCTGCCATGTGCTGCTCTACCTTGCAGCCAGGTGAGTATGGACTGAAACCTCCATTAACTGTGAGCTAAGTAAACCAGTATCCCAGAGCAGCAGTTTTCTTAAAAGTATGATTTTTTAAATTGCAGTGCTTTCTTTGTCTCCTTTCAATCTACTTGATTCCTTCTAGCCTATCTCAGAAGCGTGCTCATTTGGTGGCGAATCCTGAACTATTTTTATTCTGCAACACTGTCTCCCAGAAATTGACCTAACATTTGCATCCCACAAACACTGCCCCTGCTCTGTGTCCTACAGGGACCAATGCTGCCTCTCTCCAAGGCTGAGCAGGGCCAGGCAGGGACCCTTCCTGCCCTTCTCTGTCCCAGCACCCTGCTGATGCTGGCTGCCACCTTAGCGGGCCAGAAGCTCCACGTCAGCACCGCGGCTTGGCAGCCCATCCTGCTCTGTGCTCCCTGCTCCCTGAGGTCACATACGAGCATCACAAATTTGCCCTAAGAATGAGGAGCATCAGTTGGAAGAGAGTGTGGCTAGACTGTGTGCTCAATGTGTGGTAAACATGAAGGAAACCTGGTGCCATGGGAACAGTCCTAAAGGAAGGAGCGCTTGTTCACTCACTGATTTCTGTAGTCTTCCTGCAGAGAGCTGTGGTAGATGCGCAGGAGAGTAGACACGGAGTGAGTGCGGAAGCGGGTAGGGCGGACACTGAGCCTGGAAGCCAGCAGCCTTCCAGGAAAGGACCTGCTGAGTCCAGGGAGGAAGAACGGAGGACAGGAGAGGGCTCCAAGAGCCTCGGTGGCTCCTGGCACTGAGTTCTACCCGTAGGCAGGAGCCCTGCTGCTTTGGGCAAGGCTCAGAGTAGTTGGGGCCAAGAGGCCAGGCATGAAGGGGAGGGAGCCTCATCGTGTGTGCTGCCGTCCTGCCATATGACATGGGCTCTGTCCCTCCCTGCTCTGGCCTCAGCTTTCCATTTTCAGTGATCATCCGCAGTCCTCATCCCTCCATCTGGCTATAGCATGGACCTGGGGCCCATTTCCGGCCTTCTGGCCCTGAGCCCAGCCTTTGTGCTTGCTGCCCAGTAGGGCTGAGCCAACCACACAGGCATGGCTGGGAGTGTGCTCTGCACCAAGGGCTGATGGCGAGCACACACCAGGCCTTGCTCACTCCCTTCCCAGTCCCGTCAAGCAAAGATGTGTGTGTACAGTGAAGAGGAGCTCCACGGCTGCCCAGGAGTGCCTGGATGTGGCTGGAAAGAAGAGGACGCTGCTTATGTGCCTGGCTGCCAGCTGCTACCCCAAGGCCCAGATCTGGGCTGGGTTCCTACCCTTGGCTGCTGGCCTTGGGGCAGAAGATTGTCTTCAGGCCTAAGAGGAGCTGTACACAAACAGTGGATCTGTGTCAGGGGAACTGGCAGGAGCACACGAGGCCAGCCTTGTAGGATGGTGCCAACACACTGGCACCAACAGACCTGACCCACCAGCAAGTAAAGCTATGAAACTCAGATGTGCAGGGACTAGCGTGGAAAAGGAGCCTCCTGTCTGAAGAGCAACTTCAGCACAATTGCGCAAATGACTATTGGTCTCCCGCCACCTGCTAAGCCTCTTACCTCACCCAGTGAGCAAGCAGACCAAGGTTCCTACCCTTTGGGAGTCTACATTGCACAGGAAAAGTAACTGCTATGCAGTATACACAGCAAACAAGAAGGTGCTTTGGTATGTCACAAGACAAAGCTTCAGAAACTGGACCAACTCTGAGGACATGAGGCGGCATGAGGGGCACAAGGTGCAGGGTTGTAACAATTTACTTTTCTTCTAGAACCAGTGGGTCCTCCCCATGTAGCCACTCAGGGAATTGAAGCACGTTGGCAAAGAAAGTTAGCACAGGGCAGGACTCAGTGACCAAGGCCATGACCAGGAGGATGGAGCTTTGTTAAGGATCAGACCCTGGAAGAGGCTCATCTGCAGGGACAACCCTACCCCTCACTGAGCCCCCCTCGCCCATGTGAGTCTGGGGGAGCAGACAGGTAGCTTCTGTGTTCCCAAATTGTCTTTGAAAAGTTAGGGAAACTTTCAACAGTGAGCATCTACCCTGGAGATTGTAGCATACCAAGCACAAAGCCAACCATTTGCTCATGTTTGTG
The DNA here is from genome assembly GCF_000260255.1 of Octodon degus. Lineage (NCBI taxonomy): Eukaryota > Metazoa > Chordata > Mammalia > Rodentia > Octodontidae > Octodon > Octodon degus. Next base: position 24,084,222 of record NW_004524583.1, read on the forward strand.
TGAAAAGCAGGGACGACAATTCTAACCTGGCACTTTCTGAGGCTCATATTAAAGACCGAGCCTTTGCGTCCCCCAAGTTTGTGGTGAAGCTCTGTCCCCTACAGTGGTGTTGCTTGAGGTGGGCATCGATTTAGGGGAGCTGGTGAGGATGCCGCCCTCATACAGGGAGAGAAGACAGAGCTGGCTTCCTCCTTGCAGGTGAGGACCCAGGAGAAGCTCAGCTGCAAGCCAGGGTGAAGCCCCAGCTGCAAACTGAACTGCAGCATGGAGCAAAGCCGGCAGAGACAGAGGGTTCCATCTAAGCCCTCATTCTATAATATTTTGCTAGAAGAGCCTGAGGTAAGACAGCTGGTATTTGTTGGAAAAGTAAACATAAAACCCAAATTTGAAAAAGGGCCCTCAAGTCTAAGATCAAGTCAGCCATCCAGATCACAGCTGTGTGGCCTCCACGGCCCCACATAGATCCTGCAGAAGGTTTAGGAGACCAAGATTCTAACTAAATGTTGCTGGTATCATGATAGTGGGACCATAGGGGGCAGATGTAAGGTGGAGCTGGCCCGCGTGAGTCATAGAGTGATGCCAAAGCTGCCGTGGAGTGGAGAAGCCTCAGTTGCTGAAGGGCACACAGTGGGGATGGTGGGGTGGGCACCACAGGAGGCTGCAGAGCACACTGGGTGACCGCTGCTCTGCTGGAGAAGAGCTGCAGTCAGAGGGGTAGACATAGGGAAAGGGGTGCATGCTCCATCTCCTGAACAGGAGAAAGCACAGCACAAAACTAAAGGGAGCTGCAAATTCTTCTCACGTAGGCCAGCAACAGGCACAGGGGGTACTGCGGCCTGAATGGGCTGATGTGAGTGGAGGCAGAAAACCCTTAAAAAAGGGAGGCCAGGCCAGCATGATCCCAGCATTCTGGCAGGCTGAGGCAGGAGCCTGAAAGTTATACCCCAGCCCAGGGAACCTGGCGACTTAGAGCCTGTCTCAAAATAAAAATTAAAATGAGGCTGGGATATAGCTGGGCGTGGAAGTCTGGGTGCAGTCTTCAGGTGCAAATAAAAAACAAAGCGAAGGCTGAGATGTCCAGCTGCAGGAGAAGTGGGCAAGCTGTGGGGTCTGGAAGCCCCGGCCCTGCCCCATGTGGGGCTGTCACTGAGCGAGGACCAGCAAGAGGAAGTTTCTAACCTGAAGCAGACAGTGT
>NW_004524583.1:24091031-24096587 GCF_000260255.1 Octodon degus
TGAAAGTACTAGGCCAGTGATGACAAACCTTTGGAGTTTTCAGTAATGACCAAAGAGCTGGTAGCAGTGTGCATGCTGCAGGCTCACCACTTCTGTACTAGAAAGGATTAGATGTATTTACCTTCCTGGACAGACACAAAAATATTAATTATATCATCATTCATTTATTCATTCAAAATATGTTTATCTGACACTATAAATGTTAAGCACAGGGGGACAGTGCTGAACAAGGGATACCAAACAGAAGTGCCTCCTGATGTCAGGGACTCAGGCTAGTAGAGGACTCAGTATCACGATAAGGAAATAACCCACCCTAAGAAGAGGCTCTGATGTCTGGATAAGTGACAGGATGCTTCATGCGTGGATGAGGGGGGATCTGCCCCAGGCAGGATGCCAGGGAAAAAGCAACGCTTGGATTAGTCAGGTCTAGAGCAGGAAGAAGGTCTCAGGTAGAGGTTGCTCTAAGTGAAAGCTTTGGTAGCAGAAGGGAAGATGAGCCTTCAGGAAGCAGGACCAAGCCCATGTCTAGATGGGGAAGCATGCGCTAGCTGGACCGTGGGGTGGTCCTGGGGTGCAAGTCCTCTGTGTCTTTTTCCTAACTCTGATGGGACACCAAAGAAGCCACTGAAGTGTGACAGTAGCAGAGAAGAAAATGGGGACAAGGGAGAAATGCAAGAGACATTTAAGACTACTGTCAGAGGCATTGGCAATGGGAAGGAACAGGTCCGCGATAACTCTGATTTTCTGGTTTGAATTCTTTGATGAAAGGGGGCGCTACTTCTTGAGTTAAAGCACAGTGAAAAAAGGTAGAGGGGAAGTTTGAGGAGGGAACTGCTCAAGTTCCTTATATAAAATAATGCAAGGCCCAGGAACCACATGCTGTGCCGGCCCCAACCCCAGGGCGTGCTGAGACAGCAATTGAGACTGAGCGTGGTGGCATGCACCTGTAATCCCAGTGCTTGGGAGGCTGAAACAGGAGGATCACTACAAGTCCAATCTACGTAGTGAGACTGTATAGACCCTGTACTAAATACATAAATAATAATAATAATAATGCAGTATTTGTGGATCAGCTGCCACATCCCCCACCAAGCTTTAAATAATCTCTACTCTATTTATAATACCTAAGGCAATGCAAATGGTCATACAATGTCATCTGGAGAAGAATGACCGGAAGAGGTCTGTACATGTTCAGTGTAGATGCCATTTTCTCCGAACATTTTCAGCTGCCATTGGCTGACGCTGGATACACCCTCCAAGGGTCCAGAGGGCGGGCTATACGGTACAGAAGGTGTGTACAGCTGCTCTGGGAGGAGATCTTAGACCTGATGCCTGGGAAGTTTGCAGAAAGGGGAGTTTCATCTTTCACAACAGCAACTCACCATGCTGTGACTCTTCCCCATCCTCCAAGCACTTCCAGACTTGCTGAGCCCCTGAAGATGCTCCATGCGAGTCGCTGTCTACATTTCGCAGTTGGGAAAATGCCTGTTCGTGGGACAATGAGAGAGAGGACAGGGGACACACTTCTCCCCCTCACCTACTGCACTTCCCCTCTCATTTCTCTGCCATATCTAACTCTTATGGAGTGAGTTACAGCACCATGGGTCTCTCTTCACGTGGAGATGACCTTTTTCTCTATGAAGACATTCCACAGTGGTTGCTTGCCTCCCCAGCGAGACAGAGCACATGGAGAACCCTGGTCAGGTTTATTTGTTCCAGTTTTTCCCAACACTTCATTTCATTTTCTTTACTGGCTGAGCTTTAAGAGTTCTGAAATTCCTTGTACTGACCCTGCATTATATCTTCTGAGCCAGTTGAACCCAGAAAAGGCCAGATGGTCATGAGAAAGCTCTGCATGAGCCTGAGTAAGTGGGATGTGACCACAGGTGAAGAGCTGCCAGACGTATTAGCAGAGCGGAGCCGGCGTGCTCGGGTGGGTCCCAGGGGCATGGCTTAGTGCATGGACTATGCTCAGGAGCTGAGACCTTTGCTGCTCAGCTTCCTCTCCTGCTGATGTTTCTGCCTTGAAGACCTAGGATAAGAGACTCAAAAAATGAGGCAATAATCCTCTCCTTTAGATTGTGGGAGTCTGGTACTGTATCCAGTAGGAAAATCTGGCTCTTGTGCATCTTTATTTTGTCAAAAAGCCTTTGCCAATGTCCAAGAAGTTGATAATTCTCAAATAATACTGACATTAGATGATTTTTTTAAAAAGGTACTTTTATTTATAATGTCTTCTAAGGAAGAAAAAGAGTACAGAACCCAGTAAGAAGCCAGTGCTATCTTCTCTAGAACTAAAGACAACCCAGTCACAGCTGCTGCACTGACCCTAACATCTCGCATCTCCACAGTGTCCCAACTTCACAGCTTAGGATGCTGTGCTCACCAGGTAAACCGGCATCCTTGTGGCCATGGATCCTGTCAGCTGCAGTGTCAGAGCAGGGTTCTACCCCTGCAAATGCACACAGCATCGAGCCCAAAATCTGTGTTCTGACCCAGCAGATGAAGAGAAAGTTGGTGGGGAGGCCTCCCATAGGTCACTTTTCAGTCATGGGTCAATGATAGTAAAAGAAGAAGAGGTCACAAGGATGACCACTGTGAGAGCCAGCACCCCATGAGCACGCCACAGCCCGAAGCCTGGCTTCCTGGAGTGGAGCTAAGGTGACTACATGGCTTGGCTGAACACATGCACATGTGTGCACCCCTCTGAGACCCCCACAGGGACACAAGTGCAAATAGCACACCTTGGTGTCTATAATTCCTTTGGTATCAGATGGTTGATGAAAGCAGTCTTATTTTGGAGTTGGGTGAATATTGATTGCCAAAAGAATATCTGTGCCTTCCTTCTCTGTGAGTAAAATTCATGAGAGAAAATGTCCTTGAGTGGACCTCTGTCCTGAAGCTGGACAGCCCTGCTGCCCAGGACCAGGTATGGGGCTCCCTTCACCAGGTGCACCAAGCGGTGGCCACAGCGTGCGTGACAGAGCAAGCGAGGTGTGCTGCCACGTCTCAGGCTCCCCTCAGAACACGGGCTACCAGCTCCATGCTGGATCCTCATGATGCTCAATCAAGAAGGAACTGGAGCCTCCCACCCCTTAAGGCTCAACAATCCCACCAGCCTTGCACAAGCATAGAAAATTCTACCTGCTTTTGGAGTGGATGAAGAAGTCTATTAGTGACACCAGTTCAGACTTCTCACAGGAATCTGCTGTTTCCTCACAGAACCTGTAGAATCAATAACAAAGAACAACAGGAACCTAGGTACAGAACCAAGAGGGACGGAAAGTGCTTGCTGTGGTTGGAACTGACCTCTTCAAAACTCACGCTAAGATTTGGTCCTGGTCTCAACTGCAGGTGTGTTGAAAGGTAGAGGGAAATTTAAAAAGGAACACCTTTTGGGCTGGGGAGATGGCTCAGTGGTCTAAACACCTACTTAGAACAAGCTTAGCAAAGCACATGGACTGCGGTTCAATCCCCCAGCACCACATGCCAGCCAGCCCCGCCCCCTGGCGGGCTGAGCTGGCCACACACACACACAAACACACAAATAAAATTTAAAAAAAAATAAAAAAGGAACATCTTTCTCTCTGGGCAGGGGTAGTTCTTCAGGGCACGACTGAGCTCTCTCTCTCTCTCTCTCTCTCTCTCTCTCTCTCTCTCTCTCTCTCTCGACAGATTACTTACTAGGAGAGCAAGTTATTAAAAAGGCTGCCCCTCCCATTTTGGCTCTTCTGCAGGTGCTCTGGTTCCTTTTTTTAAAAATTATATGCATTTGGTAGAGGGTCTCATTACACAGCTTGTACTCATAGTGATCCTCCTGTTTCCAGCCTCCCCAGCCCTGGGATTACAGGCATGCGCCACCATAACAGGTCTCGGTTAGTGTGCCAGGGGATGGGGCCAGCGTGGCATGTGATGCCAGGGATCGAACCCTGATCCCTGAACTTGCCTGTGCAGGTGCTTAGACCACTGAGCTATCTATCTCCATGGCCCAGGGCTCTGGTTCTTTGGTTTTTCTGTCATGGCCAGTAATGGCCCCTTCCTGGATACATGAAGTTCCACTGGCTTGGGACTTCTAGCTTCCAGAACCATGAGCTAAAAAAACTTCTGTTTTTTATAAACCACTGACTGTCAACTACTCTGTCATGACACTAGAAGGAGGATTAGGACAATAGGTATATAAGGTAGATGCAAAGTATTTATGGCATTAAGCATGAACCAGCTGAGTCAGACTTTGTTTGCTCAGACTACTTTTTGAAGAGGAACACACATTTTAATAGTGCTAATCAGTATAAAAAGAATGGCAAAACCTGTACGTGTTTATTGAAAGTGTGTGGAGAAATGCTATTACACTTCATCTTCATACTTCCGCAGTCATTAGCTAACAAAAAGTGGAGAGATAAATGCACAGCAATTCCCACATCTGACATACCTCTCTGCTCACTTAGAGCCAGCACCGCGCTATTTATAATCCTCCACTGTACTAACCGAGCACGTACTCTGAAACAGTTCCACCTCCAGCGTGGAGAGTAAGTTCCAAACAGTGAAACTCCAACAGGAGACAGTGACAGAGTCTGGACAAAATCTTATAAAATGACTCTTTGAAGGCTCTGGAGAGTAAAGTAGAAAGGTTCAAAACTTGGAAGGAGCGGTTGCCAAGCTGAGAACTAATTTCACCAGCAGAAGAATCCTGGTGTTGGCAAGAGAGGTTGTACTCCAGTGGGAAGCCTGTGCCCCTCTGGTGAGAGGGCGGGGGGCAGGATGACTGGAGAGTTCAAAAAGAAGAAAGCAGAAAGCAGGACACCGTCATCTGTCTAACTGTGTCCGGAGCAGCCTGTGGAAGCCGGCAGGCAGAGCCTCCGCTAGGGAAGGCAAATATGCATTTGAATCTCATCAACTTGATTTCCTTCTGAGGAAGAAGGTGGAAATCTACCCTTTGGAGCAAAAATAACAGAATCAGGAATCTCCACAACATAGCATTTACATGCTAATCACATAATCCAAAAGTGCTCAACATGTGAAGAAGCAGGAGAACATGAGCCACTTCTTAGGGAAAGGACAATCTACAATGGTCATGTCAGCTCCAAGATAATTCTCACAGGAATTGTGGGAAAAGAACATTCAAGAAGCTTTTATTTTATTTTATTTTATTTTATTTGTATTTTAGGGGAAGGGTCTACAAGGTTGGTTCAGGGTCTCACTACTAGATCAGTCTTGTAGTGATCCACCTGTTTACAGCCTCCCAAGAGCTGGGATTATAGGCATGTGCTACCATACCCAGTCTCAATCCCCAACTCAGTGTGTTCCGGGGGCAGGGCTAGCACAGCAGGCCCAGAGATGGAACCCCTGGCCCCTGCCCCTGCTTATAGGCTCTTTAATCTGCTGAGCTATTGGGCCAGCGCTCAAGAAGCTTTTATGGCTATATATATATACATATATATATATATATAGCGCCATAAAAAGCATATATATATATATATATATATATATATATAGCGCCATAAAAAGCATATATATATATATATATATATATATATATATATATGCTTTATTTATTTA
>NW_004524583.1:24096687-24099294 GCF_000260255.1 Octodon degus
ATATATATATATATATATATATATATGCTTTATTTATTTACTAGATATTCTAATTGAAAGTACGTAAGGCACACAACGTGATGTTTTGATGTTCATACACATAGTAAAGTGACTACTGCAGTCAAGTGAATTAACGTAACTATCATGTGCTGTTACATAATATGCCTCTTTCATAAGTGGGAGGAGTTAACTGGAAGCTACCAAGTGACCCCTTGGTAGCTTCAAGAGGGCACTGGTGTCCAGAAAGACTGAGGCCCAACAAGAAGGGTGGAACTTTTCTGCCCTCTGGCCCAACCTCCCCGGAGGGAGGCCAAGAGTTAAGCAGAGCATCGCTAGCCCTGACTGAGTCACGTAATGAAGGCTCCGTGAAAACTCGGAAGGACTGGGCTTGGGGCTTCTTTATCATTGAACCCCTGGAGCTTCCTAGAGGAGGGCAAACCCGAAGGACACATGAAGTCACAGCTCCCTTCCCATAGGTTGTCCTGCACCTCCACACCGGCCAGAGTAAGCTAGCAAATGGAATTAAAGTGTTCAGAGTTCCTCCCAGAGGATTGAAGATCCAAGCCTGAATCTGTGAAGCTGCTGCTCAGAAAAACTTAGTGGCGAAGCTCCTGGATACTGGCCACAGGGAGGATTAATATTTTTGTTGCTTGTCCAGCCCAAATCGCAGGGCACAGGCAACTAAAGCAAAAATAAGCCAGTGGGACTATCTAAAATGAAACAGTAGAGGAAACTTGGGCCATACTGTCATCAGACAAGAGCCAAGAAAGTCCCCACAACAGGAGAGGGGGACCTCCATTTATCCGGCCCATGGAATAAGTGTGGGCACCTGACTTGCATCATATAGGAAGTTTTCAGCATGTGCCGGTGAGAGGCAATGAGCGGCTTTGTGGTCTGGATCCAGGCTCTGTAGGTGGCCCAGGGGAGCTTGAAAGGAAGGATCCGGGCTGTGCCTGCTACCGACTGCCTTCCAAGATACGCACTGGGCAGTCCGGGTTAGAACACAAGCTCCTTGCCTTTGCTCGAACTAGAGATACCAGTGCTCCTCCCTGAGGACAGGGTTGGCGGGAGCCAAGCACAGGGTGGGTTTGCAGGTGGAATCATGGCCCTCATCCACAGCTTATTGGGCCTTTAACTCTCGGAAATTTTTCTTTTCTTTTTTTTTGAGTGAGTGTTCTCAAAAGGACAAATGCATTGTAACTTTGGTAACTGTGTGCCCCGAAGCCACAGTTGTTCTTAAAACCGTAATGGTCAAATTGTGATTTTCTTCTTCTCCTCTTTATCCATCTTTATTCTCTACCTCTGCGTCAACCAAAACGTAGAAAATTTCGATAGGTTTCCTTCAAGGTGAGGGAAGGAGGAAACGAATGTGTGAAGAGTTGCCCAGAAGCCAGCTGCAAGGTGAGCAGGGACGGTGTCAGGCGTGTGGAGGCTCTGAGTGAGAAATAGATGCCCTCACCATAATGAACAATAGGCTAAATGCTCGGTGTTAGAGTACTGCTGGTCTTTCGTAGTTGGTTCTTTTGTTTTTAAGAAAGATTGTTAAAGTCAGTGTTGTGAATTTTAAAACACTATTTGAAAATATGTAGAAAATTTAAAAAGAAAATTAAAGCATACACAAAGCACGATAAGTTAAGAATAAATATAGCAAAACACCCAATAGAAACAATAGAGACCTGTAAGGCTAAAAGAAACATTGTAGACGGTAAACAAATGTATGCAAAAGGCCAATCTCACTATCTTTTTTTTTTTTTTTTTTGGCGGAACCGGGAATTGAATTCAGGCCCTTGCACTTGCCAGGAAAGCGCTTATTCCACTGAACCATCTCCCCAGCCCCAATCTCACTGCTATTAAAGAAGAAAATATCACTTTTTCCTAATTAAATTTGCAAAGTCAGTTCTATTGGAGGGCATAGGAAAACTGTATTCATGTATACAAGGCAGTTCAACTGATTTGGAATTAAGTCAGATAACAGTTTAACTGATTTGGAAAGTACTTGGCAATAGGAACTAGGGGGCTGTTGAGATAGCTCAGTGGTCTAAGTACCTGCCTAGGCAAGTGCAGGGATCGGGGTTCGATTCTGAGCCAGCGACTGGGTCTGGGCATGGTGGTGTGAGCCTGTAATCCTAGCGCTGGGGAGACTGAAAACAGGAAGATCGCTACGAGTCCAAGCTGCATAGTGAGACCCGGTATGAAACAGACAAAAACAAACAAAAAAGTGATAGGAATTACACAAACATTCATCATTAAACCTAATAGTGACACTTTTGGATATTTAGGAAGTAATCTCAAACATTAAAACATCTATTTAAATCAAGTTGTGAGTCATCAAGTAACATAATAGCAAAGTTGTTTTAAAAAAGGTAAAACTAAGAAAACATTCTAATAACTGAGAAATTGTTGATTAAATTAAGTGATCATTATGGGACAGAAAATTATGTGGTCGTTAAAATCTGATGGCTGTAGAGACTGTAGGTTGAAATAAGTGAAAGTAAATTAAGTCGTCGCTAACAGTACGCGGATACTATAACAGTGATCTCTTAAAATGCATCAGAGAAAGCACAGAATAACTGCATGAGCCAGATGGAGTTGTAAGTTGTTTTTCCC
>NW_004524583.1:24099394-24102406 GCF_000260255.1 Octodon degus
AGAACCACACACTGTCTGGGCAAAGTCTCAACAAGGAGGGCAGACAAGGCCTCACGCAGCCCGTAGAGCTGCCCTCCCTGGCCCTATTCGCATGGACTCCCTTGTGTGCATGCTGAGCTTCCTAACAGTTAGCTCGATTCTTTGTACTCTTGGTATGTTTCTATAATCTGTACTACTACGAGTTAGGGCTATAGAGAGGGGGATTTCCTTCTCACACATTTTCGGGTGCATACAGCCTGCTTGATCATTTCTCTTCCACATTCCTCCCCTTCCTGTCTTCCCCTTTCTCCTTCTCTTGATCTCTTTCCTCTTACCATCTTTCTTTTAAAAGTATTTTCCTCATGTGAGAGAAAACATATGGTTTGTCTGAACCTGGCCTACTTCACTTAATGGGAAATCTCCAGTTACATCTGCCTTTCTACAGTTGACACAATTTCATTCTTCTTTATGTCTGTGTAATATTCTGTTATGTCTCTGTATCTATTGCTGGGGATTTAGGCTGTTTCCACAGCAATAAATATGAGGATGTAAGTATCCCATGATATGCTGATTTCCATTGCTTGGGGCATACTCAGAGAAATACTATAGCTGGATCAAATGGCAGCTCTCTTTGCAGGTTTTTGGAGAACCTCTGTACTGATTTCCATCATGGCTGTCCAAATTTATAGCCCCACCTCCAGGGGAGAAGAGGAAAATTATATGTAGTTGACAAAGGGGTCCCGGTGCTCCTAAGTGTCCAGGACCGCAGTGGGTCCCATCTCCATCTGAGGGGCCCTACTGGCAGTCACTGCTCTGATGGAATAAAACCCACAATACAGTACTGCCACCACTCTCACGTGGCAGGCGGGCTGTGGGGACCTCGGCCTGCAGGGCACGGGTCTGCAGATCCCTTCGCATTTTGTTTATGGCCCGGAGCAGGGAGCAAAGCTGTTGGCTGTTGCAGAGCCACATACTGTCACTTCAGTGGGTTTTTGCCATCTACTGTTCTATGGCTGAAAATATTTTTAAAATAAAGGTCCCCTAAGTTCTTGAACAACCATTCCCAAGGAAAGATATCATTAAAACTTGGTGTTTATGAACCTTTTCCAATGGCATTGCCAATGACTACCCAGCTATAAACACGGATAGTTTTGAGCTTTTAAATGGAATTAAATTGCACATAAGGCCGGAAACTCTTTTGGGTACTACACTGATACGCACTTCTGTTCCTGCACATCAGCTACATCTCCTTTTAGTTTAGTTTAGTTTTGTGTTTTTTTTTTTTTTAATGTATTTGGTACAGGGTCTCACCATGTAGGTTGGACTCATAGTGATCCTCCTGTTTTCAGCCTCCCCAGCACTGGGATTATAGGCATGCACCCAGCACTGGGATTATAGGCATGCACCCAGACTCAGGGGCCAGCTCAGTGTGCCTGGGGACAGGGCCTGAGTGGCGTGTGATACTGGGGATCAAGCCCCAGTCCCTGCGCTTGCCTAAGCAGGCACTGAGTCCACTGAGCTATCTCATTGGCCCTTATATCTCCTTTTAAAAACTCTTTGTGTTTCATTGTGTGTAGGTCTCAAAAACAATATCAGACATGCTTCCTTCCAGTGGTTATGTTTGTATTTTCATCTACACATGCTTGTTGAGTATTTTCACATGATGAGTTCCTACAAGTAGTATTGCTGAGTTGGAGAGTAGACACATTTAAAATGATGATTAGATTCCAAATTCCTCTAAAGGAAAATTGTGGTGCCAAGCAGGGCACTATCCCTGCCACTTTCTCCTGTCTGTCTCCTGCCATCACCTCACTCCAGGACGTACTCAGCTTGGCATTGCTGTGCTTGCTGGCTGTATGCACACAGTGCCAGTCCGTCACTGTAGTCTCGGAACTTCTAGTAATGCCGACTTACCATGGCAGCTTCAGGGCGCAACCAGCAGAACACACACCCTCACGGCAACCCTCCGGAGCACTCAAAGCCCAAAGCCACAGTTGTTCACACGGCAGCTGCCAGTGCAGAATTCTACCCCCTAGTTTAATGCCAGGGAGTATGTGGGCATAACATTTCTCTTCTTTATCTACCTTCAAGCCTGATGGCCATCTTGGAAATATTTTTGATTTGCCTCCAGGAGTGGCTCATATTGCCAAGATACTTTATAGGACTTACCGAAGACTGGCCAATTTGGAGAACAAATGAGCAGAGGGGATTGTATTCTGCTCCGATCTCCTGAGTCACCTTCAGGGATTGGAAAGGGATGGAGGGAAGCCTGACTGTCTCCCAGGATCCACCCACAATGCTGAAACAGAGGTTCAATGACCCCTGTCATCTTTAATGGATAACATGGAGTTCCATGTCTCTCCCCTCTCTCTTCAACTGGAGAGGCATTCCCCAATCTGTTACGTGTTGGGTTTACAACATAATATTTCCTTTTGGGGGGAATGCTTTATAGATTTTGGAAATGATTGGTGGAAACCAGAAGACAAGTCTTGCTCCAGTGGGTGAGTCAGTTTTCACGCCATCTGGAGTTGGGTCCAATGTGACAAGCACGCTTTATATTGCAACCCAGTGGTGCCACTGGCTGCTCTTGTCTGTGTCCCCCTCAGCTCTGTGGGGATCTCAGTCTCTGAATTTTCCTGGAGCATTTTAAAAATTTTTTCAATCAGGCCAAGGTTCTTAGTGCACTTGTCAGCTTCCACAAATCTAGGCTGGTGGGATTGAGGGCTAATGTGTCCAGATGATTCTACCCAAGCTGCAGTGGATGGCTTGAACCCTTCTTATAGTCAACCTAGCAACAGGGTACCCTGATTTCACATTCTTTAGATGACTTGAGCTCAGCAACCAGCATTCAGTGGGTTCCTTGCTTAATACCTCTCTTATCCCCTGATTTAAATAGATATTTTCTACATTAGCTGCAACCAATGTGCCCAATCACCTGACTGGATTCTGCATATCTTTGTGCTGAATTTTTTTTCTTGAATTCTGACTTTCTGGCCACATGGATGAATGTCACTCTGTTATCTTGCAATGACC
>NW_004524583.1:24114843-24116063 GCF_000260255.1 Octodon degus
CTAAGGCCTGGTCGTGCTGTTCTGTGCAGTGAACCCCCAGAATGGGAGAAATGAGAGCCTGGCCGTGGTGCTCGCCCTCCCAGACTCAAGCATCTGCGTTCTTGGGAGACAGTGAGGTTCCCAAAGAGAAGAGCGGGAAACGGCCAAGGCCAGAGCCCAGGGAAACACGTCTGTCGGGGACAAAACGAATAGCAAGGGGTCACTGTGAGGCCAGAGCAAGATTCACAAACTCCGAGTTAAAGGACTCTGTCCAGGCCTCCATCCCTTCACGCAGATGAGGAAGCAGCTGTCACAGAGTGGCTCCTGGGGAACACGTATTCCCTCCCCAGCACCCTAGGCTCCGCCTGGGATTTGCTATACACATCAAACCCAGCGGGTCTAACAGTGCGGCCATTCCAGACCTAAGCCCTAAGTGGATGTTTGTTCCCTGGGGACTGCTGAGCTATCGTGTCTGACACCCCATTCCTCTGCCGTAGAGCCCATGCAGAGGGGCAGGCCCTGCCACTCCGCGGGGAGCGAGACTCACAGCTGAGCCCAACCTTTTAGCTTGCCCCCTGCCAGATGCTAGACGTGTGAATGAGCCCTCCATGACACCCTGGCCTCAGCCTCCATCTGATGCAGCCCCAGCATGAACCCCAAGAGGCCAATGCTGGGGCCAGTCCAGCTGAGCCCCAGCCCACGCATTGTCATTTGAACTAATGAATTGATGGTCATGTCAAATCATCAACTTTGTGTGGCTTTTTTTCTTTCTTTCTCATTTATGTATTTGGTACAGGATCACACTACGCAGCTGGAACTCTTAGTAATCCTCCTGTTTTCAGCCTCCCAGCTCTGGTATTACAGGTGTGTTCCACCACACCCGAACTCGTTTCACCAACTCAGCGCATCCCGGGGGTGGGGCCAGCGTGGCATGTGGGACTAGAGATCGAAGCCCGGTCCCTGCGCTTGTCAAAGCAGGTGCTTAGCCCACTGAGCTATCTCGCCTGGCCTGGTATGGCTTTTATGCAGCATCAGACAACTGAGACCCCAAATTAGTCTGGGAACTCACCTCACCCTCAGCTTCCTCACCTAGAAAACCGTGTAATAAAACTGTGCTCAGTGTTTCTGGAAATGCCCACATAAACACCTCTTCTGTGAAGGGACATTGGGGGACTTCCATCTGGGGTACGGATGGGGGTTCAAGGCATCCTGCTAAATGTGTGCTTTTTCTTTCCTTTTTT
>NW_004524583.1:24116657-24118201 GCF_000260255.1 Octodon degus
GAAAGGAGGCCAGGAGTGGCTAGGACAGGAGGGGAGACCCAGCACTGGGAAGAATTTGACTGGCAGCTGAGCGCTGTGGAGCCCCTGGGCTCCATGCAGGGCCAGCTCCCTGAGGGAATGGTTTCTTTGGTTAGAGCCACAAGCCTGGGATCGAATGAGAGAGGGCAGCCAGGGAGGGCAATAGGAAATAAATTCATGAAGAAGCGGGGACTTAGAAGATTCAGTTCTGCTGTGACTTGTTTTAGAATGAAAGACTATGGCATATGTTTTTAATAATGGAAATAAACTCAATAAAGAGCAGACAGCTTGAGTACAAGAGGGAGGCTGATGAGAAAAGGCAGGTTCAGGGGGAGTGTGGTGGCTGAGGGTAGCTGACAAGTGGAGCGTGGTAGGAGAGGAAGAGCAGGGAGGGCAAGATGGGGGCTTTGGGAAGTGGGGGCAGGGAGAGCAAGTCATCTGCGGAGAGGGAGGCCTGAGAGTAGAGAGACTCAGAACACTGGTGGTGCAAGGCGTTCCTGCAGGTGAGGAGACATCTTAGCAGCCATGGAGAACATGAGTTTATTGATCCACGAATCCCTGGCTCCGCTGGGTGACTGTCTATCCTGAGAGAGTTGGAGAGTGAAGGAGAAAGGGAGGAGGAAAGAAACAGAAAGAGGGAGGGAAGAAGGGATGAGGGGAAAGGGAGAGAGAGGAAAGGAGAGAGGGAAGAAGAGAGGGGGAGGGGAGGGAAGAAGACAGGAGAAGGGGGAGGGAGGGGAGAGACAGACGGAGAGACAGAGAAAGACAGAGAGGAGAGACAGGGAAGGAGAGGGAGAGAGAGAGAAAGAGAGAGTGGAGGGTGAGAGAGACAGAGAGAGTGGAGAGAAGGGGAGAGAGAGACAGAGGAGAGACAGAGGGGGGAGAGAGGGGGAGAGAAAGAGAAAGAGAGTGGAGGGAGAGAGAGACAGAGTGGAGAGAAGGGGAGAGAGAGTGGAGAGAGGGAGAGAGAGAGAGAGAGAGAGAGAGAGAGAGAGAGAGCATGTTTTCCAGCAGTGGGGCTTGTGCCTGAGACTGGGCACCAAGGACACCGATCCCAGGACTAGGGGAGGGGGCAGATAGGAATGCAGGCAAAGTAGCCAAGGTGGCAGGTCCAGGGTGGAAACATGGCAGACCTGGCGAACTCTCCCTAAGGGTGAGGGAGTAGGAAGCACCTAATGCACTCAGAAGGTTTTACACTTACAGATCTTAAAACGTGAACAACTACCTGTAATGCTGTGTTGCAAAGTGCAACTATAACTCTGTGTGGGAGAGGTAGATAAAAGAGCAGAGCGAACAGCCTGAGCGAAGCAAGGATAGCGGGCTGGGACACTGCCCTGTGAACAGAAAGGTAGTTTTGTGCATCAGCTCGGCCTCGGTACAGTTGCCAGTCACCCAATCAGTAAGTAAAAGGATCCGGAGTGATCCGATGGGCCCCACGGAATCAGCCAAGAGGCACTGAGAGCTCAGATGTTGTTGAGAAGAGAAACTCTACCTGTGGGCTGAAACTTCAGCCAGACGGAGAATCC